>NC_045696.1:78794277-79430971 GCF_009834535.1 Camelus ferus | reverse complement strand
ATAAAGGAAGGAAGGGAGGAAGGGAGGGAGAAAATGTTATTATAATATGTGTGATGGCTGTGTTCTACATTTCCCCCAGGTCAAAGGGTTCAGTATATTCCTTTTAGGTAGTGTCTACTGACCTTTTATGATCAGACATCCCAGCTCCCATTTTTTGCAGTGATCAGTTTAACAGCTTCTCATTTAATAATACCATCCTTCAGAATTTCTCCTCCTCCACAGAGAGAGGCTCAGTCCTTTGTGAGCTCCGTCTCTGCAGGGACAGCTGTGAGGCAGCAGTGCTCTTTAAAATTCTTTCCTTGCATGTTTCCCTGATGTAGAACAGTGTTCTTCTGACATGCCTTGCTTAAATTTTCTTTCAAGTGTCATAAACCTCTGGACTTTGTCACCCCAATTAATGTTGTATGCAAATAGAGTTATTGGAGGTTGGGGATGAAGACTTTTAGGGGGGGTGAGACTTGAGAGATGTGGTAAGGAAGTGAAAAAGAGGAAACGTGTGGTTTAATTGGAGTTGGTCCAGATGGGGAGCTTCAGAGAAAATTCCAAGATAAGAGCCGGTAGGTAAGTTGCCTTCTCAGGACATCAAGATGTGGTGTGCCAACGTGGCCCTCTGAGTGATCCTTCCAGCTGGCAATTTTGTAGATAGTTTTAGATTTAAATGATTGGAGAGAGACAAATCCATTCTGAAAGTGGTTATTTTAAATCAAATGTCTAGCTCAAATCTTTATTATCAGCAAATATCTATTAAATGGTCACTGAGTAAGGAATATTCTGTTACGGATGCAAGTGGAAGATTCTCACATGTGAAGAATACAGACTCTTTGTTTTGAGAAAGATTGTTTATGAGGTTATTTGTTTTTTCTAAGTGTAGTCTTTTTTTTTTTTTTTTTTTTTTTTTAATCTTTGGGACTTAACTTTTCTTTCCCCTGTTTTCTTATTTATTTTGGGATTTAACTTTCCTTTTACTCCTGAACAGCCAAAAACAACAAAAGACTTTGTGCTTAGCACATGTGTCTATGTTTCTGTTTGTGTATGTATGTGTTGGGGGAATAAATATTTGTGTGAAAATACACACACACACATGTGTGTATGTGTGTATAAAAGTGATGCTGCCAAAAGCAAGGGTTTCACTTCTGTCTTCTTACTTCACAAATGTTGGTTTCATCCCAGAGTTATTTTTGAAGTACAGTATCATTTGACAACTCAGTAAGTACAGATATTTGTAATTACCTATAACCATGGTTACAGGAGTAAACTGAGTCCAACTAGGGGTAAAATCTACTCTGGAATGGTAGTTACTTGGGAAGTTATTTCCCAACATGCCTTCAGAATAGGTGAAAATGGGTTTCCATCTCATAAATTCTGGTCATTATGTTTCTTGCATTATACATTAAAATTAAGTTGTGGCACAAAAGCCTGGAAGATTATGTTTTTGTAATTTATAATTTCAAGATGGAGTTTAACAATGTTCTTTATTTCATAATGAACTTTAATACTTTCCTCCTTTCTTAAGCCTAGCAAATTTGACCCAGGAGCAGATTTATTTTTTTTACAGCTGGGGGTATAAACTCTTGGAAGATTTTTTTTATAATAGAAATGCTGCCATAACTTTAAATCTAGCAGTGCTAGGAGGCAGCCTTCAATCTTCATGATTTGCTGACAACATAGAAGTTTGTTTTCAGATGCATCTGCAATGTCTATCTTAAGCATCCCAGATTGTAGGAAATAAAGTGTCTTCCTCTTAGAGGGAAAAAAAAAAACATTTTGCTGAGGGCAGCATCAGTGGAAATGGGTTTAGTATGCTGGATATGTCACTTAGTGCTTCTTGAATTTTGCTAGATATTTTGGTTACAATGTGGGGCTTCCCAAATGGTGGATGTGCAAACATTTGTTCTGCTTCATTTTTCCCCCCAGAGTGTGTGGAAAATATAGCTGTGAAATTTCTAGGAATAAGGTGAAGAATTTCATCTTGCTTCCCTTTCAAAAATTTTGATACATTCTAGGTTTGTGGAAAATGCCTGAAGTCACTGTGAGATTATTTTATGTGAAGGGATCCTTTCATTGATGGTCTATATATAAACACTCAAAAAAAAAAAAAAAGGCCATAAGCTAAGTGCAGCAGAATAAATGACCTTGGTTCACTTTTAGCTCTGTCATTTTATGCTTTGTGTTCAGATGAAGGTCAGAGAATTCAGTCAATCAATCATTAGATATTTGGGTGCTTGAACACTTGCATGCCCAGAAAAGCTCAAGGAGCAGCATTTCTTACAGCTAACTGGACTCCCACTGTCCATTCTCTCTTGAAATTAAGAGCCATGGAAGACAGCTCCCAGATATTTGTGTTTCTCTAATGTTGTGGGTTCACTAGGTACACAGGTAGGATTTTTGATAAGTACAGAGAGTTTGCCTTGAAGGGGGGTTTCTGTAGTTGTCTTCTAAAGAAGGGTCAGGATGAGATCACTTCAGTTTCTGCTATGAGTCTCATTGCTTTCAGAAAATTTTTTCAATAGCCAAAAGTTTGTAGCTTTTTCTTAAAGTATTTTTAACTTTTGATATTGTATATGTAAAAGGGATTTGTGGGAGCTAAGTCTGACAAATAGGGGGCTGGATCAGAAAAAGCCTTACAGGCTACGTTAAAGACTTTAGCTTTTACTCCAAGATGAGGAGCCTTTAAAAGTCTTCAGCCAAGGATTGCCATGAGCTGACTTTTGCTGACTCCTTTCAATCTCTTCTTAGTACTACAGCCAGAAGTGATATCTTCAGAACGTGACTCTGATTATTTCACCATCTTTTTGGAGACTCCAGTTACAAACCCTCCTATGGTGTTCATTTGCTCTTCTGATACTGTCCTCCATGGTTTGGCCTCTGCCAACTTTTCAAGCTTTGTCTGGTTCCACACTCACCCTTGCCACCTGGACTGGAGTCACTTTGTCCTTTGTTTAATGTTTCTAGTGTGCTCCCCACTAGGCCATTTTCTCTTCTGTATGCTCTTGGCCACGTATGTGTGTATGATTAAGTGACAAGGTGGGTATTTAGCATTGATCTGATAGGAAATGGGAAATTTTGTAAGTTCCTAAAAAGAGAAATTTTGTAGCCCAGGAGCTCACACATGGAAGGAACTCCAGGGGCATCTAGTTCAAACATTTTCATCGTGTCCAAAAATGGCTACATGGGTTCAATGTGGACACCTCCAGTCACAGGCAGAGGATTGCCACCTACAAAGGAAGCCTAGTCCATTGAGCTATTAGAAACAGCTTCTCTGAGAAAGGAATTTCTGGTGAAGTCTATCAGGTGAAGAACATCAGACTTCCAGGGCCACGGCAGAAGAAAGCTTCCTGATTCTCTCCTAGTTCTCATTTAGAAGTACAGTATTTGTAGAACAGAATATATTGGACTGGATTTTTTTTCTCTCTTAACTCTGATCTCCGACAGCTTGTTAAAGCTCTTACATATAATCTACTTATGTTAGCTTATACTAACAACAACACAGCAGGGCACTGTTCTGTTACCCATTTTAATACAATTCTGAGATGGTGTGATAAATGACAACTTGTCTAAATAATTTCCTACTAGAATAAAGGCTGTATCTGCCAATAAAGGTAACCTTGCCTAAATCCATATTTGTAATTAAAAGCGTTATGGGCTTTTAAATTTTTCAAATTAATGGTGAAATACATGTTCTTTGTCTTTTAAAAAAAATGAAACAATATAATATTAGATAAAACAGTAAGTGAAAAACTCTGTTGACCTCTTCCATCTCACCAGATACCTTGTTGACAGAATATATGAAGTAGATGATTAAAAAACAAAAATTAAAGTTAACAAAATGCCCATTATAAAATATATGCCCCATAAATGAAATGAATAAGTAAATGAACTCTTCTTCATGTTCCCCAAGCGCATCCCACAAATAGGACTACAGTGAACACATTCAGAATCCTCTGTTTACATATATTGCTATGACTCATGTCTTATGTTCTTACATATGTATTTCAAGTCTCTATCATATGAGTAAGTATATAATTAACTCATAAAATGGAATGACATAACAGGTGTTATTCAGCAAGTTGCTTGTTTTCAATTAACAATAAATTACAGACCTCCTCCCACGTCTATAATGCATACCATTTATTCCCTAAGTTTCAATACATATGTAATAGGAGGAATGCACCATGATTCATTTAACCATTCCTGTCTTGAAAATTATTTTAAAATTCATACAAAGTATTATTTTATTTAGAGCATTTATAATTCAGCTTACTTACTATTGCTAATGAAAACTGTGCTTTAGGAAGATTGTTCTGTCATCAGTGTACAGGAGGAGTTGGAATTGGGAAAGAAGGTGCACCAGCAGAGCAATAAGATATTTTTCCTTCCTGAAATGATCCCGATCTGAGATGAGAGAGACAGACTGGGGTGGGGCAGAGGAAGGGCTGAGGCTGAGAGATGGAGGATGCCCAGTCAGGGAAGAGCCCTTGGAGTGACAGCAGCACATCTAAGTGGACACGCAGAAGATGAGAGTGCTTTCCTGCACATGTAGGGATGTGATGCCACTGCGGCACCGCATAGATAGATGTTAATTTTGTATCTCTTCTAAACTATAACACACTTAAAAAGATAAAAAACAGACTCACAGACTTAGTAAACAATCTTATGGTTACTGGGGAAAGGGGTTGAGAGGGGATAAATTTGGGAGTTTGACATTTACAAATGTTAGCCACTATATATAAAAATAGATTTAAAAAATAGTCGTTAAGAGTAAAACTCTGCTTTACACTTTAGGGAGTCCATGAACATTTATTTTGCCTAAAAACACTGATAGTTACATAAAACCATCAGTAAGAATAAGAAATATCTACAGGCATTGTATGTTTCCGCCTGCCATTTGCTTCTTATACACATACCATCCACTTTCCACAATCCCCCTGTGAGACAGGCATTGCCTTCACTACTTTATTTTATTTATGTGGCTCAGAGATACTAAGTTACTTAAGTTTATGAGAAGCTATTATCTTATTATAGCTGTGGGGCTGTGTTTCCTATATTAATTCTCATTAGTTTCCTGATAAATATGAAATAAAACATGATGGCAACAGAAGTAGAGTCCTTTCTCTACTTTTGAAATACAAGTACTATTGTTCTACTTTTCTGTTTTGAATTGAAAGTTTGGGTTTATTTTTTCTGTGTGTTAGAAGAGAGAAACAGTCACAAAGTCTATGGTGTCTTGACTGCATTTCTAATAGGAGTATACAAGATTTTTCTGAAGAAGATGATTTCAGAACGCACTTTTCTGGAATGAATGCTACCAGCCCATTCAAGGAACTGACTAAAATTTGAATTCTCTTCCTTTGTTTGGATGCTTTCTGTACTCAGAAATATTTTTTCTTTATTATCTTAATTTTCTCATTACAGTTGTTAATTAGAAGATATTTTATATCAATGAAAAGCTTGAAATTTCATTCATTCTTTCCTCAGAATTATTAGAGACATGTCTGTGGGGAGTTAAGTTAATTATATAAAATATTTTTGAAAGGACTGAGTTTTACATTTAGTAAGATGAGACCCACATTTCTGTGGCATTACTTTACTATTGAGTCTGTCAATGAGTAGATATGGGTGAAGATAGTGATCTAAAACATAAGGCTCCTGACGTGCAGTTCCAAGCAGAGGAGAACTGTGGTTTACTCACTGGCCATGCAGAGACATCAGTGGACGGTGTTTTATTCCCAGCTTCTAAATTATTTAAATATGGTATTGGCAAATGGCCCACCCTCGTTTCTCTATTTCTACTAAAAAGTAAGAGGGGATCTCAACAACAGTACTTATCAATTGGGTGCTTAGTAGAATGTAATTAGTCAGTAAAAGGGGAAAATGTCACGTGTAAATTGCACCTGTGACTCCCTGTACCTCACCCCTGCGTTCCTGAGTTCCAGGAGAGCTCACCCCTGCTGATGTCCAGAATCCCACATTTGATCATTCCCTTTTGATACTCCCACCAGTGCCAAAAGAGAAAAGAAGAGAAAGAGGAAAAAATGTTTTCTATCAACCATCTTTGCACCGTATAATTAATTAAGTAGTAAAGTGTTTCTGCTGCACTTAGGGATGATATAGAGTCCCAGCGAAAAGTAAGACTCAAGGTGCCGGAGTTGGAGGACTGGGCTAAATCCCTAAAAGAAATTACAACCTTGTATAGGATTATGAAACAGAGGCCCAGAAGTTAAAATCTTCCCTGAGGTCACAATTTGTCCATGACATTTCTCTCTCTTTCCTTTTACTTTCCTTCCTTTTATTTGATATTATCTTATTCACCAGAAGTCCCCAAATCTGATTCCTCATCTTTAATGTTATTTTTTTTTTTTGAACTCCAGACTGGGATTTTTTTTTTTTTTTTTTTGTCGTAGCTAAAAATTTCTAAGAAAAGAGAATTGAGTTCATGGTCTGGCTTTCAGAACATGATTATTGTAATTTTTTGTTCATTTTTGGGACTAGCTGGAAAATAGTTCTTTGGGGATTTAATGTTAACATGATACAATTTTAAGGATAGATAGGGTATTTGTCTTCCATATAACACAAGGACTCTTAGATTTCTCTTGGATCCATACACTATTGGGGCCATTAATAAATATAATAGAAACAATTATAATAACAAAATTAGAAATCTAAAATAAAGAATAAGGGTAAAAATGACTTCTAGTGAAAAGAGGTCAAAAGAGATCATTTGGGTGTCTTGTGACAGTCCTGTGCCTAAACCAGTGTAAAACATAAATTCTCAGTTGTTACCTTTATGATTCAAAGTATGAATAGATATAAGGCAAATTCCAGGAAAACTTTTTGTCTCCTTATATTAGTCTAACAGTGAATAAGCTAATACAGGTTACTTGGTGATAAGTTCGTAAGAAAAGTGTTACCTTGGCTGAAGGCACTTACTGGGTGGTATGGAACACTCTATTCTCAAGAAGGACTTGGCTCACCTATCTCTCAAATCTGAAGGTCAAAGAAACTAATTAGAGAGGCCAGTGCGACATCTTAGATACTATACATGGAGTGATTAGGTAACTGTATCTAGGAGACAGTTTATTATAAAATATCTTTGGAAATATGCAGTTTAAAATATTGAGACTAATTTTAGTTTCCTCCTGATTTTTCATTTGTTCTGCTATTATAATACAAAAAAGGAAACAGTGATCACAATGTTCCATAATTGGCTTCTGAATAACATTCAAATTGAATGGCCCACACTTGGTGTGAA
This sequence comes from Camelus ferus, assembly GCF_009834535.1. Classification (NCBI taxonomy): domain Eukaryota; kingdom Metazoa; phylum Chordata; class Mammalia; order Artiodactyla; family Camelidae; genus Camelus; species Camelus ferus. Next base: position 79,423,722 of record NC_045696.1, on the reverse strand, counting down.
TCAAATAGAAAATTATTTTTCCACTATTCCTTCATATGTAATATTTTTGATATGCTTTTGTTTCAGTTACTATAAAATGGTGAAAGTAACATTTAAAAAACTAGTTAAAAAAACTGTATTCTATGCTTATTTGAAGCTCCTTAATCAGAATTTGATTTTTATAACCCTTATTCCGTTCAACAGGCGTTATTTTGTAGTTGAGAAAATTGAGATACTGTGATGTTATGAGGCATGTCTACATGGCACAGATGTTGGTTCTCTGGAAACTGAGCTCAGGAAAGCTTCTAGGATGCCTTAAGATGTAGAGCTAAATTATGGGTGAGAAGACCACAGGGAAATCACATCGTCAGCTGTGCTATTACGCGGAGCCATGAGGATGGTTTCTTTTGTGCCTAGGTCACCATAGGATGTACGTAGGATATAAACTTCAGTGGGTGCTTGTGCTTCTCTGTATCCGTGTTTTGGATTTGGCCCTCTGGGCCCAGATAAAAATCACTAGAAATGCCACTTCATTCCTTACCTTTCAGCATTTGGAAGTGGACAGTTGTGAAACTTTGATGGTAAACAACTCACTATAGTTGAAGATGTATGCTATTCGGTAGATTGGCAGATTTTAGTAGAGAAGTTTGCTTTCCCCAGATCCTCCAGAGATCTACAACTTGAGACTTTTTTTTTTTCAAACTAGGATAAAACTCTGGTTTTATGCCACTTCATGTTCATAAATATGTTTTTTTTTCAATGAATAGATGGGGAATGCATTTGTTAGAATATTTCTTTTTTGTAACCATAAAGGTGAAAAAACCTGGATGTGCCTCTGTTTTGATGTTCCAGGCTGAAAAAGTGTCATTATGACTGTGAAATGAATTAGGTGTAAAATGAGTTTGATGGTTCCATCAACTTCAGTAGACAGATGTTGATTCCAGCCCTTAAAAGGAAAAGGTAATGCAAAAATTTTTATAACATTAAAAGCCCAATAAGTTGCAAGTTTTTGAGCATTATTAAAAATAAATATGTATGGAGAATTTTAAAATAAAATTTTATACTATAGTTTTATAAATTTTTTGGTTTTATTTTTTAACATTTCCCTCCCATCATCCCCTAAGTATATGACATTAAGTCTCTTAATCCCTCTAATATTTTTATTCCTCTTTTGTAAGTTGAAGGTGTTGCCTACAACACAAGGATTCATTAGCAATTAGATAAAAAAATGTGAAAGAGTTTTAACTCTAAGACTCTTTATGTGTAATGGATTGTTTTATCAGAGACGAAAAGTCCATGAAGGAAGTCCTCTTTGTAGAAATATCCTTTTTTATAATATGATTTATAATCTCATCCTTATATGATCATTTCTTCTGTAAGAACATTGAGAAGTATCCAGAGTAGCTTTGGAAGGAGGCGTTCTTTTGGTGTATTAATTTTCATGTGCTAGTTAAAGGCATTAATTGCTTTCCCAGAAGATAGAATATAAGTACAAAGTATACGAAGGTATTGCCACACACTAAAGGAAGTGTATAAAGTAAAGAAGTATATTCATAATATTAAAAACTCAAGGAATGGAGGATTTAAGGAAAAGTTCAAACTTAGCTCCAGGTTTGATACCACTCTTATTTACAACTTATCACATATTCATATTTACTGTTACCAAAGGTGAATCATTTCACATAAAATATGAATTAAAGGACTTTATTTTTTTGATTAAAAAAATGAAACTTTTGAATGAGTGCTTTTCTTGTCTTTGCATTATTTCGAGGCTGTTTTGTGTGCTGATTGGGAATGGCAAAGGCATCGTGAGGGCTGTAGGCTAGGCAAGTGGCAGTATTGCTGAACTTGATCTCTGATATGAGACCCTTTGCCCAATTAGAATTTGATTTCACTATGTTTGCATTCTGACTCTGCGTGTGAATGGGACAGACCATTAAGAATAAAAATCTAATCAGTAAACAGTTTCCTGGGCAGCATTCTTTTTCTGGCTCAGTTAGGGCTACATCCCAGGGAAATGCTGCCAGTCAGCAATCTCTCCCCTATCTGCCCAATGGAATGAGGGGGTTATTTGGGGTCTTACCGTCCTGAAGGTTCAACTGGGCAGGTGGCTGCTTTGAGTCAAGAAGTGGAGTGAAGGGTGTAGAACTTGGTCTGGCAGCAAGAAACCTGGCAGGCAAACAAGCTGCTGAGGCATCTCTGAGGGCTGGAAGAACCAGGTGGGCCTTCAGTCCTTTGGTCTTGTGAAAACTGATGGAGGCAAGGTGGGTGCCCAGTCATGTGGAATGGTGCCAGGCAGCCTCTCAAAGCATGGCTAGACATGGGAAATTGACACAGGGTGAGGTGCACTTACTAGATCAGTTTATGGTGATCAGAGTAATGTTCACCATGCAACTGTCTACTGGCCTCCTTCCTTTTCTTGTTTGTACCGTCATTTACCTTTCCTTTCTTTCCTCCTCTTCTACCTTTATCCCCCTTTCTTCTCTCTCCCTCACTTTCTCTCTCTTTTTTCTCCTTTCCCTTCCTCCTTCCATGTTTGGGTTTTAGTGATGGTTTAAACAGCAGTGTTTTAATTCATTCTGAAAACAAACAAACAAACAAACAAACAAACAAAAAACTCACGTTTTAATCACTCATCTGCATGATGCTTCTTAATGTGTCATTTTTCAAGAACAACAGAGTGCATAATATGATGCATAATGTAGTAAGCATGTTACATGTAGAGAATGAATTGCAAATTATTTCCAAAATTATCTCAGTAAAATTATTCAATGAAGTGTTTCAGTTTTTATTGAGGATCCAATAAAAATTCATGAATAGTATATTTAGTATGTCTTAATCTAGTTGCCCCACATTCTAACTTTTGTTTTTTGTTTTTCATTACATTGGTGTTTTTCAATGGCCCACTCTAACTCTTGTTCATAATAATCCATATTTAATATTTGTTTGATTATTTTATCATCCTTAGATCAGTTTAAACATTTTTGGCAAGAATGTCACATAGGTGATATTGTTTATATTAGGAGGCAAATAATGTCCAGTTATTCTATTATTGATAATTCTATATATTTGAGGACTTGATTAAGAAAATGCTCATTGTATCTCACCACTGAGATACTGAGGTGACTTTGATCCAACTTGAAAGTGAGTAAACTAAAGCCTGTGGGCCAAATCCAGTCTTCTTCCTGTTTTTGTAGTAACATATTACTGAAACACCTAAGCTCAGTTATCTATTGTTGTTTTTGTTGTTTTCACACAAAGTGGCAGGGCTGAGTAGTTGCAACAACGACCATGTGACCTGCAAGTCCAAAATATGTACTATTTGACTATTTATAGAAAAATAAAAGTAGGTCAAACTCTGATTTAGATGTGTTCAGGGGACTGTTAAGAATATGGTTTTTGTTTTTTTTTTTTTTTAATGTCGTAAGTTTTCTTCTCTTCTGGTTATTGCCAAAATGGAATAAGAAAGAGTGCAGTTTATCTCCTGCCTGAATTAGTCAAAAAATAAAACAGAACAAGCACAGCCAAAGTACATGAAACAAGGGGGTTTGAGACAATGGATGTCAGACAATGAAAACGAAAGAGCAATCCCTGAGAAATCGGAAATGAAGTTAGTCCTGCAACTGTCCCAGCTTACTGCTTTGGAGGAGTTTCTAGACCACAGTATAGAGAAGGAAAATCCAGATGGATTCCAACCAACTTCCCAGAGTTGGAAGAGTCCAAGAGATTAAGGTGGCTATAGAACACAGAGGTGAGAGAGCTGTATGCGGAGAGAAGTCCAGAGGTCTTCAGAGGGCCTCTCTCAAGTATTCAGCACAATGATTAGGGCAAGCATGTGAGGAAATTATCAGATGCCAGGAAAGAATTATCTGGAAGTATTAAAATGAACAATGCATGATGCACACACAGGAGAAGATGAGTGCATGTTCCTACCAGCCAGAAAGGTAAAACTCGTAATTCATGAGACACAGGGTAGAGTACTTATGAAGTTCTTGCTTCAGGAGATGTGGGAAATAATGAGCCATACATTAAGCACTGCTCTGTGCCTACCTAACACTTCTTAAAGCAAGACTCCAAAGCCCAAACCTTTCCATGTAACTTAACAGAAAACCTAGAACAAAGCTCGAGAATATTTATAGGATTGCAAGCGTACCTAGTATCCAACAAGGTAAAATTCAAAATGTTTAGCATTCAGTCAAAGGTTAACAGACATGCAAAGAAGGAAAATATGAATCTTAATGAGGAATATAAGTCAATTGACATAGAACTAAACTGGCAAAGATGTTAGAATTAGCAAGGACAATAAAATTGTTATTATAACTGTATTCCAGATGCTTAAACAAACTTAAAGATACAGAAAATAATTTTTAAAAAGACCCAAATCTAATTTATACATATGAAGACTGTGAAATGTAAGATGAAAAATACACTGATGTGCAATGGCAGATTAGCACTGCAGAACAAAGTCGTGAATTTGAAGGCATAAGAATAGAAATTATTCAAAATAAAACAAGATAATTTTAAAAAGTGAACAGAATATGAATGATACGTGGTTCAACTTCAAGAGGCCAAATGTGCATACAGCTGGAGTCTCTAGAGTAAGAAGAGTGTTACAGAAAGAAAATTTGAAGAAACAATTGTTGAAAAATTTCCAAACGTGATGAAAATTGTAAATCTACAAATCCAAGAAGCTCAGTGATCCCCAATTACAAGAGATATAAACACATGACACCCAGCATATTATAATCAAATTCCTCAAAACCAGTGGTAATAAGAAAATATGAAAGACATCTGCGAAGGAAAAGACACGACATACAGAAAAAAAGAGTGATGACAGCAGAAGTTACATTAGAAACAATGCAAATGAGGAGGCAGTGAGCAAGTGCTCTTTAAAGTAAAAACTACCAGGCAAGAATCATCTACAGCCAACAAAATATATCTCAATAACTAGTGAAATATGGTGATTTAAAGAACAATCTTCAGTAGACAGGCACTATAAGAAACGATAATGTGTAAATATGATACTTTCTTATTTAAATGTCTTGAAAAGATAACTGACTGAACAAAACATTAAAGGGTTTATAACATATGGGTAAATAAAATGTATGACAACAACAGCATAATGTTCAGAAGGCAAGGAATGAAAGTACACTCTTGGAAGATTCCTATACTACACACACAGTTGTATAATATCACTTGAAAGTAGACTGAGATAAGTTAAAAGATGTTTTCCCTGTGAACTCTAAATCAGTGATTAAAATAACAAAACAAAGAGTTGTATCTAACAGGCCAAGAAAAGATGTAAAACAGAACTATAAAAATATTTACTTAATCCAAAGGTAGGCAGAGAAATGGACAAAGGGCACACAGAACATAAGGGACAGATTGAAAACATGTAGTAAGATAGAGTCAAACCTCACCATATCAATAATCACAATCAAGGTAAGTGGTCTAAACAACTCCATTTACATTTAAAATGCTGGGATTGTCTGACTGAATAAAAAAGAAAAATTCCAATAATTTTGCTGCCTAAAGAAACACACTTTAAAGTAAAAACATAAAAATAACATGAGTGAATCTCAGAATAATTATGCTAAATGGAAGAAACCAGACTCTTCGCTGAAAAGAGTACGTACTGGATAATTCCATTTATATAAGACTTTAGAAAATGCAAACTAATCCATAGTTACAGGAAGAACATGAGTGGCTCCAGGGAGGAGGGGCAAAACCAAGAGATTACAAAGGAGCATGAGAAAACTGTGGGGAGTGATAAATGTGAATGCAGTGTTTATTACAGTGATAGATGATGGGTGCCTGCATATGTGAAAACTTACCAGATGATACATTTAAATATGTGGGGTTATTGTACATCAATTATACCTCAACAAAGCATTTTAAAACAATTGTTGAATTTTCATCACTATCTCAAATTCGGATGCAGTGCCATAGAATTCGTTCTCAACTGCCCGCATTCCATAGTTGTATTTTCCTTCTGTCATGATGAAAAACGGTTCCTAACAAAAACAAAATGCATACTCGTTTTTCTGTCTTACAACACACACACACACACACACACACACACACACACACACAATGTTTAGGATCACATCTTATACCACTATTATCAGAGAAAGTCAAAGAAGTAAAGTTCATTTCTTATGTCTCTTGTGCTTGATAAGCAAGAGGTGGTCAATAAATATTTACCAAGTGGATTAATGAATGTAACAATGGCAATCATAAACCTTCATGAGCAGTCTTTGTGAGTTTTCAAAATAAAACAAAATTTCACCTTGAGAAGTTAAAAAAAATTTCTTGCAGTTCTTTTGGCCCTTATGATATGTACGATTAAGGTACACTAAAGTGTGTAATTAGAACACTGTGTTTAATTTACTTGAATTATTTATTTTTCCTTGTATGGTCATGTTAAAAATTTGATATATAGTTATGGTACATTTGTTTATGTTTGGACTGAATTTTATGATAGTCTTTTCATCTTCTTTAATTTAAATTTTGAATATGTAAATTATTTATATGATCCAAAAGATAAAACATATACTCAAATCTTTCTCCCATAATAATTTCCTTCAATCTCTACTTCCACTTACCTGCAGGAAAGGAAATCATTGTCTTAATTTCTTCTTGCAAAAAGAAACAATGTTTTTTCATATATATATTTTATTTCTCCTTTCTTATTTAAAATGAGGCATATTTACAGTATTGCTTATTTATCTACTCTCTTGACTTTGCTTTTGTTTTTCTTAATAGTACACCTTGGATGTAACACTCTCTATTGACGTCTTCTTCATTCTTTTTTCATCTACATACTTCTCTTTCATCACTCTTCACTCAGATCAGTTTCCTAGGGATAGCATTTCAGTGGTGTCCACTATTTTGCCATTCCAAATAATGACATAATGAACAATCTTTTGTATATATTGGTTTTTACTTTTGAAAGATTATCTTCAGGATGAATTACTAGAAGTAGAATTGCTTTTATTGTGGTAGATATTGCCTACTTCCCCACCATGTGGTCACATACTTGATACTGTCGCCAGCAATCTATATATAGACTACTCCTTTCCCGACAGTCTTGCCTTTGTGTGTGTTGCCAAACTTTTGAAATCTTACCGGTTTGACAGATTAGGAATGATATCATCTTTTAGGTTGAATTTGGTATTACTGACCACTTGGATTATAATGAGGTTGAGTACTCCTTAATATTTGTTCAAATGCAATTGATATCTCTTTTTCTCTGTGCTGTCTTTTTATCTCTGTCAGTCTATGTCTCTGTTCTTGATTTTTAGAATCTTTTTATATATTGGGGAGATTTTTCTGTGAGATAAATTGCAAATATTTTATTGCAGTTAGTAATTAGTCTTTTGCCTCTGTTTATGGTATGTTTTAGAACATGATGGTTTTTTAAACTTGTAATTGAATTTACCAAACTTTCATTATTTCTGGATATTTAGTTTTAATTAAGAAAGCTTTAGTTATAAATTAGGAACCACACTCAGTTTATAAAGTAATTCATCCACTTATATTTCCTTCTCATGTCAATATGGCTTACTTTTTTTTTTCACTTAAATGTGTTTCATTTGGAATGTATTCTACTGAGTAAATTTAGATACAGAGCCAATTTGATTGTTTTAAAAATGACTATCCAATTGTCTCAACATAATGTATTTAAAACCTCCATCTTTTTCTTATTTATTTAGAATACTCCTTTATCATACATATGTTTCTGGTCTTATATTTTGTTCCATTAGAGCCACAATATGTAGTTTTAATTGTAAAGGCTGTAGAATATATTTTTTAAATGTGGCAGGACTGGTACTCAATTATTATTCTTAGCTAGGGATTTCCTAGCTATTCTTGTATGTTTATTTTGTAAACTTTAGCATTAACTCTTTTAGCTCAAGAAAATGAAAAGCGAGCATTTTTATAGACATCAAGTTAAATTTCTGTGTCGATATGGTTGGTTGAAGATGGCTACAAAGTCATCATACCTGAAGATGTGGAGTCTAACCCCCTTCTTTTGAATCTGGGCTGGCCATAGTGACTTGCTCGTCTGGCAGAATGTAACAGAAGTGTTGTTCTGGGACTTAGAGGCTTGGGCAGAGAAAATGTCACAGAAACTTTCCAGGTCCCTTGGGACCTCTTGGGATCCACACACCATGCTGTGAGGAAGTCCAAGATGCTCCATAGAGGCTGCATGGACAGGAATTAAAGATCCTGGTCACTAATCCTGGCTGAGTCGACAGCCACTATCGACTAGCCAGCCGTGTGAGTGAGTCTTCTTAGAAGACGGGGGACCCAAGACTGGGCTGGGGACCTGACTGAGTTACCCCAGCTGATACTGTGTGGAGCAGAGATGGATCTTCCCAGTAAGCCCTGCTCAGATTGCAGATTTTTGAAGAAAGGGAATAGTTACTAAAGGTTAATGCTATTCTAAGCCACTAATTTTGGTGTCGGCTACCACACAGCAGTAGATTGCCAGACCCGTTACCTTAGAGAGAATTTAAACTAGATAGATAACGCTTTAACTTCCCACTTTTCACTAAGATGCCTTTATAAACTCGTTATACTTTATTCCCCTACCTCATTTTATTAAAAAAATGTTGAGAGGATTGTAGTTTAGTGTATTTAAATAATTTGTTCTACCTTAAACATATCAACAATACTAGTAACATTTTATCAAATATTCATCCCGAATAGCATAGCTTAAGATTTGTCTTAATAGAAAGAATAATTTCTAACAATTAAAAATGATTTGTTTATTACTTTTATCCTATCTGCTTTAAATAAGTATTCAAGGTAATTAAAAATCTATATAAAGGTGAGGTCTTTTTTATAACAAATTAAAAAGGAAAACCCATAAAAAGAAGGGGTTAAATTTTGCATTATTTTCTTAGTTCTAAGTTTCAGCCTTTAGCATTTTAATGCTCTTTATGATTGACAGGTATGTTTGATACAGTTTTTCTCCCTCCCCCAAATACATTATTGTAGCAAAGAAATATCTCACAATTGAGGAAACATGTGTACATCACGAAGAATTTTTGTTTCCAAAATAAAATAAGGACCTATAGATAGATTCTAATATCTGCAAGAAGATTCATCAGGTATTTTGTTTGAAATGGCAAATGTAGGTAGACATATATCCCAATTCGCATAGGAGGTCAGGATCTAGTGCATGACACTATATTTTCTCTAAGGCATTGCCTTTTCAGCCTTAAATATAGCATAGAGGCAGCAGAGTATGCAGTGGTCACGGATGCTGAAACCAGACTGCTTGAAACCCAGATGTGGATTCAGATCCCAGCTCTTCCACAGAAGCTATAAGATTACGGGGAAATTTGCCTACATTATAGTTTGCTCTGAAGCTTAAATGAGCTAATATTTGTAGAGCACACTGGAAATCACCTGTATGTACTAAGCATTGTGCGAGTGCTTATTAAATAAAAGGCAAGGAAGACCTCAGAAAGGGGGAAATAGGTAAATATTTTAAGGGGAGAAAAAGAAAAGAAAAAAACAGGACTACAGCATTTTAATAGGATTTATTTAAACAGCCGCTGTTCATTTTATATCAACTACTGTTCCCTTATATGTAGCATCTCTGTAGCAAGTAGGAGAGGTGCCTTTGAAAAGTTTTCAAGCCTTAAGAAAGTTCCAAGGTCTAAATATATGCGAACCTTTTTGTACTGCAGCAAGTCGTTCTGTTATGTACACACGTTAGTACAGATGGCTATTTTGAGAGAGTGTAAGCAAAACTGATTATAACAAATGAATTTTGTATTCTCAAGATTTGTTTTTCTCTCGGTATATTATCATTTTCAGCTACATTTTTGGAAGCATACATGACAGGTGTACTTACCAACTGTGCCTGAAAGAATTATGTTTTGGAAAAAAAGAAAAAACTAGCACTGCAAATCTCTAGTTCCCTGTCCTTTTTTCATGTTGAAATAATTCCTGCATAAATTTGTTTACTTCATATTTCTCAGGTGTACTTATTTATAATTTATACCCTGCCTACTTCCCAAATGATTTTAAGACAGCTTTTTAAAATTCATGTATAATAAGACAATTAAAATAAAAATAGCTCAAACTCATATGAGTGTATGTGAGGGTGAGGCTCTCAGTAGAAAAGTACATAGGCCTAAAATTTTAGTAATTTATATTAAATTTAGTTTTGAACTTCCTGGTAGGTCGGATAAAAAGGAACACGGATTAAAAAAGGGACTATTCCAAGTTAATTAGAACTGATAACAATTTTCTTTTTCTTGTCTTGAATTCTGAAAAACAGTTTTTGGTGTGTTTTCTACCTATCTAGGAAAAATAACTTTTATAGAGTTTTTAACAAAAGGTGAAGAGACGTTCCTCATATCCCAACCCACCCTTAATAATAGTCAAGGGTATATCTTGATAATATCATTTATTGAAAATTTTAGTTGGCTTTGAGTTTTGGGGTTATCTTATTTGTTTATAGTGAGACTTGTCTCATGTGGCCCAGATTTATTTAGAATATTTAATGAAGTATTTCTCAAAGCGTGGTCTCCCACCACCTGCATTAGAATCACCTGAATAATTTGTTAGTTATTCAGGACCTCACCTCAGTCTTAGAATCTTTGCAACTGTCATTTAAATCAAGCTCTTTAAGGGATTGTTATGAACACCAGTGATGGCAAATCACTTTCTTGGAGAAATAAACCTCTGGGAAGAGATCAAAGGGCAATCTAAGCTACAAGAAATTTTGAGATCAGAAGACCTTGGTTGCCAGTATTCAAGGTTTTACTACTAGTGAGTTGATTAATTTTACCTCAGTTTCTTCCTCACGTAAAAGAGAGGAAGCAATTTTGTCTTACAAAGAAGACAATTGTGGGTTACATTAGGCAATATATGTAAAAATTATTTGGAAACCATGAAATAAAACTAAATGAGAGTCAGTTCTCATTACTATCATGGAAAACATGTGGTTGAATAATCTAACTGTACTGAGGAAGTTGCATGATGTAGGAGTTCGGGGCTCTCATGGTGTGTTTGACACCTGAATTCCACTCACTAAGAGCCTTAAATTCTGGAGGGAATCTGGGGATCCTTCTGCTTCTGAAAAAGCCTTTCAAACAATCCTACTGTTTTTAGACTTGGATTCACCACCCTTCCAACTACTTGTTTGCCAGTTCTTGGAACATGTGGAGTTCTGCAGAGAAACTGAGTTGGTTTTTGACCTTATCTACTGTCACCTTAGAAATCAACTTTCTTAGCTAAGTACTTTGTTTCTTGGGTTTGTTTTTGTTTTTGTGTTTTTGCATTCTAGTTTCCAAAATGATACCATTGTCTCCTTTCTCTTGTTATTGTGAGATTTTTGCCTCTTTCAAAGGATCTGAGTTGTCATTTTAAGGGCTTTTGGGGATAATGAGGGCTGCTAACACAAAAGTTTTGCCTTGAATTCATTCTTTTACAGTGTGAATACTTTCTTTCTAAAATCATTAGTTGGAAACCTGATACACACTCTTGTTTTAGAGTATTTTAAAATGTGGTGCATATATTTTGCCTTCAGCTAAAAACATTAGAATTACCCCACCCACTCCAAAGTCCCAGCTTCACTCACTTCATGCTCAGCAACATTAAATAAGTAAGTAAATAAATAAACAAACACCAAGTCTTCCTGAGAGAGAGAAAATGATGGATACTTGATAGTTTTGAAAAGTACTGGATGACAATGCTTGTTGGCAGTGTTCTTCCTAAAAGTTTCTTATTACTTCATTTTTTTTCTCTCATAAAAGCTGATAAAAGTGACAGCAGATGTATGCCCAGATCTACTGTGGGAGTGAGAAACCCAAGTTTGAAAGTGCATAGACACTTTTACCAAAATTCAATGAAGGGGATTGAAAGAAATTAGGTTGCATCAACCCTACCAATAAAACACAGATAATTAAGGAAGAAAAACGGTATAACTTCTGTATGTAAGTTAAAGTACCTTAACAGGCATGGTGACAGTGTATATATTAGCAGATGCTGTGGCTGTGCATATTTATGCCATAGGTCCAAAATCCCACATCCTACAACGGTTAGCATACAGGAGGAACTTTGATCTCTGTAGACACAAGTCCCACTGCTTCGTATATTCCTTAGGTTTAATCTAACGTATAACCTAACTTACTCTTTCATTGATTCTTTATTGGGTATAATTCCATTAATTACTTTATAAAAGAGAGAAATAGCTTGGAACAGATGAGTTTTGATGAGAAATAGGAAGAGTGACCTGGATTCTTAGGGTGGAATCCAGGACAGTGACCTACAAGAATGATAATCTGAATTTTTTACATGCTAGAATAATGCTACTTCTGATTTCGATACTGAAGCATTTTGGCTACTCTCACCTCAATCTGGAAATAGCACAGAACCCTCTTGTTCAAGCCGATGACTTCCAACGTGTCCTCTATCAGTGGTGCATGCTTTTGCAGAGCTGGCAAAAAAATCAGGTTAGGGTGAAGAAGTTATCAAAGCTTTCTTGCTATTTTGCTTTTGGTTCAAAGCTAAAGGTGCTGCTACCCTAAGACTCTCTTTGGCTTAATCTTGCTAGTCCATCCCCAGGGCTCTGTTTCAAAGGTACAGAGGTGTAGTGTTGATTCCAGTGCTACTGAACAGTGGTCTCTAAGTGGAGGCCCCCAGTTATCCACTGGGTGTAAAATCTGTGTATGGAATGTGCATTGTAATCTCTTCTTACTGGACTGTATCTGTATGATTTATACACATGCATAAAATGGAGGTCCATCCTCAAAATATCTGTAAAACTATCCTATAGAATAAGAAAGGTATTCAAAGAGAATGAATCACTCATGTAGCCTTATTTGGAGCTTCTGTGGAGCTAGGCACACAATTATTGCAATTCTCTCTTCTCCAGCGGAGAAATGTAGCACCAAGAATTTGAGACCTAAGGTTGTCTCATTAGGCAGATGAGTCCCTTAAATTCTATTGTCTCTATTTTTATATTTTAATCAAGGAATCTTGGCTTACCACTAGTGTCACTATGAGCAATAGCCAGGGCAAGTAATAATAAAATAACCAGTGAAAATGAAACACAAATATAGAAGAATTTTAGAGTTCAGAAGGGTGCTAAATTAAAATATATGTATTCTCACATTATATTTAATTGTGATGTATAAACTGTTAAATACAAAGTAGATTAAAGGAAAGGCATTTGTATTGTAATTTTTTCAAATAAGCAAATAGTGACTTCTAAGTCTATTCTTATTTGCTGCCTTCTCTTTTTGCCAAAGTGTCAGCTCTTTGTAACACAGCTGAAATGACAATCCCTGTGTGATGGAACCATCTACCTGGCTTGTACAAGGGTATGTCAGAAATGTTAACCATGTGGGAGTCATCTAAGAGCAAATAAGAAAAACCAGAGTCATTTAGCACTTAGAACCTTCCAGAGCAGCAGTTTAAAAAATAGCCTTGGGCCACAGAGTCTACTTTGCTAGCTAGCATCCTGGTTTATTATATGAAAAGGACACTATGATGCTTTGATCCCTGATTCACACATTTCAGAGCATTGCTAGCTTCAAATCTTGATGTATGTATTGTTGCTGCTTATTTGTGACTCTCTGGGCTTCTTTGTGTGCCTTTATTTCAGTGTGTTATCTTTATTGCTTTCATTATCTGCATGCTTGTGTTTGTTTTTAGCTAGCACTTATATGTGTGTGATTCTATATTTTGTCAAAATTCCTTATCATAACGGGGCTCCATGTCAATATTGATCTTGTTGGCTAAGTGTGATTCCTGAAAATCTTTTGTGTTTTGTTCTGAATTTACTTAACTTCTTGTATTTAACTGATGGTTAGGTAGGTTTTCTTCTTCTTTACTCTGTTGGGTTATGCAGATCTTCTACCCTAAGTATATAGCAAAAGAAAATGAAGTACATGTTCTAATAAAATGAATGCTTATTCTTGCCATTCTGTAGAAAGCTCCATGACATAGAGAGAGTGGAGGCAGGTGAATTATGTTCCACCATGTCAGCCCCAAGCTAAATGGAGCTTTATCTTTTTCACACAGTGAAAGTATCTAGAGAGAATGTAAAGTAGTTTCCATTGTACAATGAGTCACTCATTAAAGTCAAATGACGTCCATGGAACACTTGTTTCAGACATCACAGCTATTGGGGCAAAAGCTAGTTATCAAAGAAAGGCAGAATACCACACTGGACTGATCATACTTTTGTATTCTTTTCAAGTGAGAAACATACTTTGGAGTAAATTAAAGACATTTGCTACATATATTCATTGAAATTTATGTCCCTCAACTTTCAAGTCTTGTGTTATAGGTTTCTGAATATATTTGCATTTTTATAACCTCTAGAAAGTTATCAAAACTATTAAATTGCCTGAATAATTAAGAGTCAAAACCATCCTAGTCAGTTAGTATGAGAATGCCATTTGAGTGAAGATCTTTGGAACATGATGCTTTATATACTAACTCACCTGTACAACCTGGAGGTAAAACCAAACAGTTTCAAGGGACAAAAGCTCCTTTAATACATGATTCTTTATCTAAAACAGTATTAAAAGGCTAGAACCTTACTACTAGTTTAAAATGAAGAATCAGAATAAAAAATACATGATGTTGTCCACTATAAAGTCTCTTTGGTGACAAAAATACTGATTCATATTTTATCTGAGTCTCCCCAGTATGTCCTCCCTTCACATTACACTTGGAGGTATCACTATGCACTGGAGAGATGTTTGGCTCAATTTTAGACTCAACCATTTACTCTTTGTGTGGCCGCGAGTTAATGAACTTCTCTGGGCTTGAGTTTCTTCAGTTGTAAACCAGAAGAGGATGAGAATGCTTTTAAAACGTTATTTGAAGAGACTGGAGAACAAGCATGGATGATAGTGCCCATTTAAAGGTCTGTTACGATAGGCCACTTGAGAATGATCGTGCCTTTCATGGAAGGTGTAACAGCAGGGATGGAGATAAATGCAGTAATTAAAGAAATATTTAGATGAATAAGATCCAGAGAATTAAAAATAGGAGTTGAAAAATTTTGTAGAGTTTCTCTAGGATTCCAAAAGAAAACATTTGGCTGGTAACTATGATAATTATAGTAGTTAAAGTTTATTAACAGCGTACTACTCAACGTGTGTGTGTCTTAATGAAAGGTGAGTGATGTGGCCACATTTTTCAGCTGGGGAAATTGAAATCAGGAAAGGCATGCGCCTTCCCTGTCATCCCATGGCTGATAAGTGGGAGCATCTGGATTTGAATCTCCATCTGTCTGACTTCAAAGTCCAAGTTCCCATCATTAGGCACCATACCAAACTAGGTGGTAAGAGTACATGGTTAATATTCTACCACATAGTGGTAGTGATGGTATGTACGGAGCACTAACAATTCCCCTTGGGCTACCGAGTTTGCCTTCCACCATTGGAAGAAGAATCTCTTCTTTGATTACATATTTGGCATGTGTGCTTCTAGAACTGTGTATGACCAGACATGTCTTCGTTGTGATTAGAGAACTGTATACTCTTCCTTGTCTTTAGCTATCTCTTAAATGCAGCTACGATTCATGACTATAAATTATCTAGAATCAATTAGTAAATTTTGTAATCCAGCATTTTTGGCCATTTAGTGAAGTTCATTAGAATAGCCATTTCATTGAATGGCATGTTGAATTAACTATATTGAATGAAATGTGATCTACTTATGCCATGTGCGCTGTAAATTTGCAGTGTAGGGCAAATCAGAACAAGAAGCAGTGTGTGCAACAGCATTTGGGATCCTGGCTAATCAGACGACAGCAGTGTTTTAATAATTAAGTTGCTGTGGGTTGATTGCTGAAGACATTGGTCTGTCAGAACTCAAATGACAAGACTCATGCGAGTGTTTGCACATAGTAAATTCCTTAATCATTTCACTCTTCATTGTATGGCTTATAATTCTGTTACCTTCTGCTGAGAGATGAACAAGCTATCTTTCACTGGTTGTTGAACACTTCTTTCGTGTGCATTCGTGACAAAAGATTATTACGCAATCTTAAGAAGAAAAATATTAAGGCTGTTCAATTCCATTGTCAAATAGGCCCTTGTAGGTCCTAGACTTAATCATAAAGAAGGAATAATGAACTGAGACTCAGACAATTTGCTTCTAGGCATAGTACTGCTACTTAAAAAAAATTCAGCTTTAACAAAGTCACTCTATCTCAGTTTCCCTCACATGTGAAATGAGAAGGGTGTACAATTTAAGGTGTTTTTTTTCTGTGATATATAAAATGTAGTCATCTAACTTTAATTTCATAAACTATATTAAAAATTATTGGAATAATCTGTGCAGTTTAAAGTTGATTCGGAAATCCACTTGAGATATACATTGCTTTCAAGATGGCTACATTCTTTCCTATTTTATTCTTTAAAAATATGAGATGTTTGATTCTCTATGAAAAATTGAAATCTTTTTTATTCATCAATATACAGTTGCATTAATTTCTTTTACTTAGTCAGTCGTAGTTCCCAAATGGAGACATTTAGCAGTGTCTGGAGACATTTAGCAGTGTCTGGAGACATTTTTATTGTCACAAATAAGGAAGTACTGCTCTACTGTTGGTAGGGGCTAAGGATCCTACAATGCACAGTACAGACCCCTACCTCCAGTAAAGAATTACCCTGCTGAAGATGTCAACTGTGCCAAGGTTGAGAAATCCTAAGCTGAATATGTCCTTAAGAGTAAAAAGGAACTAGTCTGAGAGTCTTATTTTGTAACATATTATAAAGGTACATTACAGTGAAAAATGTATGTTTATTCATTAAGTATTTTTAAAGCATCAAACAATATTTAGTTATAATTATTTTCAATTTCTCCAGATTCTGGAGTTGGTAGATATGAATTCATATCCTGACTTTGTCACTTGATAGTTACATGACCTTGAACAACTTATTTCTCTTCTTTTGAGTCTCGATTCTCTCATCTGAAAAGGTGTTTAATTATGCCTTCCTTTCATTGTTGTAAGACTTAAAATAGAGCATTAAACGCTTATAACTAAAAGCTGTTTAAAACTGACACATAACAATGATCATGTTAACGATGATTTTAATGAATAGCACGGTTTTATTAATTGATTTACTAAAAAAATTCTATGAGTCAAAAATTTCTTTACATTAGTTGTGTTTTATAGCAGAAAAAGAATACCGAGATATGCTTCTGTTTCTTATTGAAACTAGAGACGAAAATAGTACAAAGCAACTTTTTAAAAACTTTCTTCCATTTATAAATAATATATGGAAAAAATAATTTCGTATGCTGTAAAAAAGAAAGTACTTGCATTTATAGAAACTGGTGCCAAAATAATAAATAGCGTTGGAAAGATACTGTAAAGAGCTGTGCTGAATAAGAGACGCTCCTAAAGATATTAAAACCACCCACAAATGAATCAGAAAAAAACTGCAGTTGAAAGATGACTAGAAATGTGCTGGTGGTTGAGCTGGGAACCATTTTCAACATGCTCCTTTCCTAAACATTCCGTCTTTTCTGCACTAATATGTTCTGTAAGGGTCAGTAACTTTGACCAGAAAACGGTCAAGTGTAGAGCAGTGAATTTACAGACACCTGAAAACCAAGCTCCTTGAAAATGATCCATTGAAAATCTGCAAATCAGTGCTATTCTTTTCCAGCATGAGCAGTCCTTTCCCCAAAGGAATTCTGGCTGATGAGTAGGAGTACATTATTTGAAAGAACTGCAGAAGAACTTCTTAGGTGTTCTTCCCCTTTAGCAAACTGTTGGGAAGATGGAGGAGTGTTCAGCATGAGGTATGCTGTCATTATATTTATTCTAGGGATTTTTCAGCACTGTAATTTATTTCTATGCCAAAACAATATGAATTGTTAAAAAATGTACTTCTTCACAGAATGAAACAGTTGGATTGGGTCCCTATTGAATTATGCACATATCTTAGCTAAGAGGATGGTATTTTCTGAGTAATAAAAATCACATCATTTTGCAAAAACAAAATACTTGAAATCTGTACCAGTACATTTCTAAGGACTACTCTTCCAGGTGGACCTAAAATGAACTTCTGAAAAATTTTAACGGTGCCCTGAAAGCTCACCACGTCTTTAATTAAGAATAGAGTACATCTGCCTTCTCTAGTCTTTTTACTAAGATGCTTCCTCCTGGAAATGAATACATGGAGACTCTTCCAGAGAAAGTATGGCCAGATCATTCCTTTTATGAAAATGTAAAGGGCAGCTTGGGTAAGGGAATAATTAAAAGTCTAAACACTAAGCACTTAAGAATTAGCATTTTCCTCCTCCATGATCCTAAGGCAAAGGATATGGAAGTTTTCAGTCACTGAGCACCCACTGTGGATAAAGCATTCTTCTGATGTCTTTACATATGTTCTCATGGAATCTTTCAAGCCACCACGCAGAGTGAGTGGAACTGTGTTGTGTATATTTCATAAATGAGGATACTGAGCTGCAGAGAGGTTAAGCTCATTCAACCAGTGGTAGAAGGTCTGCATCTGAGTCCAAATCAAAGGTCTCTGAAGTTTAATACCCGTCCCTCGAATCACACTGCTTCCATTCTTTATTGTTGTTTTATGTGTTTCTATTTTAAAACTTCCTCAACTGCCTTAAATCTCCCCTGCCAGATGCATTCTTCAGTGTCAGAAGCCCCGGTTTGCACATCTTAGTGCTCATCAAATATTCAGTATTACTGACTGGCATATGTTTGATCCTTATAAATATTTGTTAAAGAGATGCCGAGATTGAAAACATTCACAAAGTGCATCTTCCTCCATTTGTCAAACAAAGGTGGTGGAATGGCATACCTGTCAAAGCATTTAGATATTATGAAGATCAATGTTAAATGAATACGTGGTTATATCCTACTGAGGTGACAAGGTTTACATAGTCGACCCTGAAGACTGTAGCATGTGTAAACACTGCTTAACTTCTGTGTAGTTGAATCTCCTCACCAAAAAAAAAAAAACCCCACAAAAATAAACAAACAACCCCCCCCCACAGTTCTCTAGGTGTATGTTCAGAAATGGTATTTGTCTAGAATAATATGAAAAAAGTAAAAAGATATGTATTTCAAAGGAAAGCATTTACATTTACTGATGTGGTGTCTGCATTTCTTAATGTGCAAAGGGAACAAATGAACTGTAATTAGAAGATCCAAAAGAGTAGTGGCCAAATCCTTTTGATAAATTGTTTTTATAATAGGAAGTTATAATTATTCATGTTTTTTGGATTCTGAATTGGTGTTAGTTTCTAGCCCCAGTTGATATGATAATGGAGTGCTGTCCAAGTACTGTGTTTATATGTCTGACCTCCTCTCATGAACACCTGGTGGGCAGGGACTGGCTGTTCACCTTTGTATCTCTGCAGGTGGTTAGCGGGTGAATTCATACTTTACCAGACTGCTGCATGTGATTGAGGATGCAAATGGTGATATAGTTGGAGAAATCATCCTGTCTGGGCTGGAAGCTCTAGCTCCAAATCTTCTTTATAAATGTCTCTTGACTTTAAGTCCCTAATAAGTAAAATCACAGCATTGCAGGAGTTACGTAAAGCCTTTTCCCCATCAGACAATCGTATTGTATTGACACAGATAAGTACTTGCCTAAGGACCCTCTTCTAAAAAGTTAAGTTCTTTATTAATAAGATACATTCATGCAGTTCTGGACCAAACAATAAGCTCTGACCAAAATGTGTATCATTTTAAATGAAGTATATGCAGTGAGAGTTAAAAGTTATACTATGAAGGGAGTTGTAAGCATACCTGAAGTATTCGTGTTAAAACAATTTATTGTTTTTGAAGGAAAATTACGTTGTTAGTTCTGTTTTAATCAGAGGATGTCAGAGTTTAAGAATCTTTTCTCCTGTGCAGAGATAAGACTAACAAATCAATCATTCTCTAATGGAGACTGTCTTGATGGTGCTATCTTTCTTTGAAAATGATCCCAGTGCTTTCTGAATATGCCATAGCCTTATTGCTATCCTGAGGGTGAAAACTCTGTTCCAGCCACCAAAAAAAAAAAGAAAAAAAGAAAAAAAAAAGCCTACATTTGCTTGAATACTAACTAAAATGACAGACAGGAGTAGCTTTATTTATAATATTATTTTTTAAGATACCTATCACCAAAACATCTTGAAATCCAAGAATAACATAGTTATTAGTTGCCCCATTAGAACTATTGAAAATACATATTAACAAACAGAACACTCATTACCTTGACTCACTTAAAAAGCAAATATTACCATTTTATTATATCTGCATATTGTTCAAGATCAATTTCTTCACACATATTCAGAAACAAGAACTTTTTGGACTTAAAATGCAAAAATTTAAAAATATACAGTTAAAATTATAATTAGGTTGCATTTTATTCTGCTTTTTTTACATGACAGTAGATTACAAACATCTCTGCCTGCCAGTAAATCTCAAGGAATATCATAATTTTCATGGCTGCTTATAGCTTTCTGTGTGAAACATAATTATTTGCTGGGCATTTAGGTTATTTCCATTTTAATTTTTTAGTAATGCCATAATGGAATACGCACACACATGCACACACAACCACGTATGCACACGTATAGCTTTGTGGGCTTTTCTGATTATTTCCTTGAGTAAATTCCTACAGGTAAATTTGTGGAATTAATAGGTATACACACTTCTTTTTTTCCCTACATTTTAAAAAAATAGCTAACTTTAGACTTAGAGAAGTATATCAAAAATAATACGGAGGTTTCCCAACACCCTCTCAGCCAGCTTCTTTTAATGTAACATGTAGTGTAATCATAGTATGATTGTCAAAACCAAGACATTACATTGGTATCATCTCAACTACAGACCGTAACTGAATCTCACCAGTTTTCTCTGTAATGTCATTTTTCTGTTCCAGGATCCTATATAAGTTCCCACATGCATTTAGTTGCTATTTCTATTTAGTCTCTGTGACAATTGCCCAGTCTTCTTTTTTCTTTTATGTTCTTGACACTTCTGAAGAATACCAGTTAGTTGTTTTGTAGACTGCCCGTCAATTTAGGTTTGTCTGATGTTTTCCTATGATTGAAATGAGCTTATGCATTGGCGAGAATCGCGTCCTTAACGCAGAGCACTGAGGGTTTTGTAATGTTCCATATGTTTCATCATTGGTGATGTTATCCACCTTGAACGTGTGGATAAGGTGGTGTCTCCTGGATTTCTCCACTGTAAAGCTGCTATATTTCCACCCCCTTGTAATGAATAAGTGTTTCAGAGGAGCTACTTTGAGACTATGCACACATATCCTGTTTCTCCTTAATTTTTGCCCACTGATTTTCAAATCCATGAGTGAATCTTGCCTGCAACAGTCACTACTGTGGCATTTGTCCATTGGTGATTTTTCTATTTTCTTTCCCTCTTCCTTGATGCTACACTTTTTTAAATGAATATTATGGAATATTTCAAAAATGAAATATTCAGAAAACAGTAAAACTGATACCTATACAATTCCCCAACCTGATTCAATCAACTGGTAGCAGTTGGCACATTAACTTTCGATCTCTTACTTTTGCATATGCTTTTTTGTTTTGATATTTCCTTAGAAATAAAATATAACAGGTATCGCTACATTTTCTTCTCCTTACCTTCTACTCCTCCTCCCTCCCTAGGAAGTCGGCATTCATTAATCACATGCATTTTAAATTATATACATGCATCTATATTTGACCATAAATACTATAAAGTATTATCCATTTCAAATTTTGATCTAAACCATATCATACATATATTACTAAATATACTTTCTTGTTTTTTACCTGTCAACATTAACATTTTGTCTTTTAGATTTACCAATATTAATACATATAGATTTAGTGCATTCACTTTAGCTGGTGGATAATATTCCATATGTTCAAGGAACTATGTTTAAGATTCAACATTTATCTACACATTTATTGAGCAACTATACTGTGGGGGCCAGGGGATGTTTTATTATTTGAATTTAGAGAGGATCCATTAAAGAGAAAGAGGATTTACATTTAGTACAAATAATGCAACAGTATTTGTAATAGCAAATATTTGGAACCATGAAAACTTACTAACTTAATACTAAGTTATATTCTCACTGAGAAGAAAAAAAGCAGAATGTGAGGTGATGGATGTGTTAAGTTAATGGGGGTGTCCTTTCACAATGTAGATGTTTATCAAATCATCACATTGTGCATTTTAAGTATCTTACAGTTATATTTGTTGGTTTGCCTCAATAAAGCTGAAAATGTTATATCTCATTCATTCATTTGTGTAATCTATAAATGTGTGTTTATCATCTGTTGTAGGTACTAGAGATTCAATGTCCTTTCCTCAAGAAGCTTACAGTCTAGAGTGAAGATGTAGACCTGTGAACAGTAATATAATTGTCTAAATACTATAACTGGCATTTTTCCAAATTATCATGAATTCATAAAGTTAGGCAGTGATCATCAATTTTTCCTTAAGGAGAACATAACCAGACTTCACAGAAGTGATAGTTGCCAGGTCTTCAATATGAGAAGATAGTTGTCAATTTGGTTGAGCTTTCAAAGGAGAAATTAAAAAAAAAAAAAAAAGGTGTTTGCAGAAATAATGAATAGGGAAACACCTAGCTAAATTAAAAGGCATATAATTTAAAATGGGTGTGTGAGATGGGAGGTGAGGTAGTAGGAGGGGTGTAGTGAAATGAAGCAATAATATTGAAATACAATCCAAATAGAAACCACATCGTGACAAGACTCTCAGTGATTGTAGTTTTCACGTGGTCAGTAACTACATGTGTGCGCTCAGGAAAGAAAGTCTGGGTGGCCCTTCTTTAGTGGTGTGGCTGGGAAATTGATTTCTTCACTGTCTTATTTTTAAAAAATCTTTAGTGTAGGACTACTAATGCTGAATTTGAAGGGATGCTAGGGGCATAGAATAGTTGTCGCTAACCCCATGCCTAGCCCATAGGAGTTTATCGTAACTACTAAAGCAGTCATTGCTATGTTTGCATGCTATGTGCATTTATTTCTTATAATCATTGGAAAGTCATTACAGTCATTTTAAACAGGAGAGTAAATGATTATATTGTTTCATTAAAAATTTGGGATGAGACAATTTTATTTTCATTTTGAGTTTAGTTGAAGAAAATTATTACATTCTCTTTTTTTTTCCTTAATCATTTCATGTATTTATCTTTTTTTGTTTGTGTGAGAACATTTTATTTCTGCTTTCTTAGGCAACTTCAATTATACAATACCATGTTATCAACTATAGTCACCACATTATACAGTGGATCCTCAGACCTTATTCAACTTATAGCTGAAAGTTTGCACCTTTTTACCAACCTTTCTCTAATTCTCGCACCACCAACCCCTGACAACCACTTTACTACTCTCTATTTCTGTGTGTTTGACTTTTTTTTAAGATTCCACTTACAAGTGAAAACCTACAGTATTTGTCTTTCTCTGGCTTATTTCACTTAGCGTAATGCCCTCAAAGTCTATTCATATTGTCAAAAATGGCAGGATTTCCTTCCTTCTCATGGCTGAATAATACCCTGTTGTATCTCTCTATGTTACATCTTCCTTATCCTTTCATCTGCTGATGGACACTTACATTGTTTCCTAAATTTCTTGTTTCTTGGCTACTGTGAGTGATGCTGTGATTAACATTGGGATGCAGCTATCTTGCCCATATCCTGTTTTCTTTTCCTTTGGATACATACTCTAAAGTGGGATTGCTGGATCATACGGTAGTTCTGTTTTTATTTTATTTTTTTGAAGAACCTCCATACTGTTTTCTATAGTGGCTGTACCAATTTGCATTCTCAAAATGATTACATTTTTAATTTTAAAAAGAGCAGGGTGATGGCAATTAAAGAATGACTTGAAGGGACTTAAAAGACAGTAAGAACTCTCAGGAAACTGTTACATTTGTGGAGTGTGTAGAGGGCAACGTGGAACGATCTTTTAATATATTGTTTTTATTAGTTTCCTGGGGATGTGGTAGCAAAGTTCCAAAACCTCAGTGGCTTAGAACAACAGAAATTTATTTTCTCACAGTTCTGGAGTTCAGAAGTCTGAAATCAAGGTGTCAGCAAGGCCACATTCCCTCTGAAGGTGGTAAAAAAGAATCTAGCTTCTGGTAGTTTTTTGGTTTGTGTCAGCATAACTCCAGTCTTTTTACATCATTCTCCCTGAGTATGTATCTGTTCTTCACATGGCTTTCTTTTTCTCAAGACACCAATCATATTGGATTAGGGGCCTATCTTGCTCTAGTATGACCTCCTCTTATCTACATGCATCTGCAACTATCCTAGTTCTAAGGTCACATGCTAAGGTACTGGGGGTGAGGACTTCAACATATGAATGGGGGCAGGGGACACACTTCAGCACACATTGTTCTTTCTGACTTTAGGGTATTCCCCAGCCTGTGGTAATGATTACAGAGAGAATTCAAAGCTACTTTATAGATACAATGTCAGTTTTGTAATAGAGCAGATTGCTTCTTCTCATCGGTGCTAATCAAAAGCAAACCTCACCACTCAAATACTGGGCAAATGTGTCTGTAACGTGTCTTTACTTATGCATGCACTTGTGGATCAGGTAGTTTAAAATTGTTAAGTGATATCAGGTTTTAACAAAGTAAAATACAACATTTTGTTTACAATATAATGAAAATTATGTCAGGAATATGCATGTATCTGCATGTCTGAGATTTAATACACTAAAAGAAGTGTTTTATTATGGTGGAAGATTATGAATTTCTTTCAGAGTTGTCTTTAAGTTGATTTTTCCTGTAAATAAGGAGAAAGCAGATAAATCCAAAACATCAGCTGATTTATTAAAACTGCTTTGACTCCTAGGTCTTGATTTTCATGCAGTTGGAAAAACTATCATAATTACTCTGAGCATGCAGAAAAAGCTTAGTAAATGATTGGTGCCTTGATATGATTATTAATACCACAGTTCGGATGTGGCATGGAAAGTGAATAGAATGCTGTATTGTTTTACTGCATCCATTTCATTTTTATTTTAACTGCTGGCCCATTTCTTGATGTTGAGAGAGAGAACATTTAACTCCATCTCATTTTAACTTAGAGTAAGGATGAAAAAGTGATGATCATCTCGTTCATTTACAGGAGGATTATAAAGTATCATGGTAGTTCTTTCTTTTTGGAAAAATAATTTTGGATTCCACATAAAAATGCAGTGTTTTTGAGTGTTATGAGATGAGAAATAGAAAAGTGCCATTTGTTAATTATGAGTTATTGGTGGTTATTTTCAGATATTCTGTAAGTAGCTCAATTTAAAAATAAAAAAATGGATAAAGCATATGAAGTTATTTTGGGAACAAAATGTCATTACTGGAGGTGTACTTTTTCACATGTTGAACTAATAAATAGTTCAGAAAGTCCTTTGCAAATTTATCAGAATGTCATCTTCAGGTACTGGGTTGGAAAATTAGTAACTGCTGGAGCGTGTGACTGTTGAAAGGTGTCACTATATACAGGGGCCTATCAGTTTGTAGCTTCTGGCATAAAGCAAAGATGTTAATCATCAGTATTGAGATTTAAATGTCACAAGTTCTCAGCATAAAAAGTAAAGGTTAAAAGTTAAACGTCTCGGGTAGTGTATATCCCAAAGTACAAAAAGAAAACAGAACACTAAAAAAATACTCAAATAAATTACAATAGCTGAGAATGGCATAAATAGCAAACACCTCTACAGTATAAAAAAGCAGATTCCTTAATTCTATTCTTATAAGATGGTCTGCCTTGGCTTTTAATTTCTTTAGGTGGTCTGAGGGGTGGCTACTATACCCTTTACACATCTACCACTCATTTGTAAATATTTATGTGGCCATTAGTGTTTGGGCAAATATAATTTTGCTTCTTAGCAAGTGGAAGAAGGAAGATAAAACCTGTAATGAAATGATACAGGATTAGATCGTTTTCCTTGAACATGGTTAACCACTTGGAAGAGAGAAGCCCTTGATAGGAAAGGACTCCATGCTTCACTATACCTGGAACAGTATTCCTCCTGCCACTTTATATTTGGCTCTTTGTTCAATTTCCAAACACTTTCATATATACTTTCCTCCTTTGCTCCTCCTCATGAGGCAGATGGAGTCAGTAGGAAATCCCATTTGACAGGTTAGGAAACTGACCCTCTGGTATTTCTAGTATGTGACCCATGGGTAAGCACAGGTCAGTGCTTGAAAGACCTGGGGCTAGAATTTGGGTCTTCTAGAGGTCAGTGGTCCTCTACAAAGTATTGTAGATAAAATGATACTTTAAGTGCAGAATAAGGATTTATACCTCAGCAGAGGAACTGAGGAACGAGAAGGGAATTGTTTATTTGTAATCAGGCAGCTATAAAATCTTTAAGGTTTGAGCAGAGTAACACTTGGGATTTATATGCCACCTTTCTTCCAAAGAAAATACAGGGGGTTTTCAAATGTTATTCATTTAGACTTGTGAGATAGCACACGGTGGCTATTAGAATAGAAAAAGACTAGCCCACATGCTTAAAGGACCTTCATAGGGTCACTGTTTACAGCAGAGTCTGTTCTGACACCGAATGACACTTTGTATAGGTGGAGATTAAATCCTAGTTGAATTCCCAGTGTCTTTGGACAGTTATTAAACCTCTGAGAGCCTCTGTGCTTCATCAGTACAATGAGATTCTGGTAATACCTACTGGATAGAGCTGACCTAAGGAATAAATGGGAGAGCACGTGTGAATTGCCTAATGGAGGCCTGATACATTCAAGAAAACAGAGTTCTTCCCTCTCCCTCTTCTCACCACCTCCTAAGACACTTCTGTATAATTTCAGTCTAGGTTACTTCCATCAAGCCCAGATACTGTTTTCCTCATTAACATATTTCTAGTATTCTCCAGTTTTATTCTCAAGTTTAAGAACCTATTATTGTTATGGAAACGACAGGCCAACCAAGAAATAAGCACCACTTGGAGGGTTGGAGTACTCAGATGTATTACTGCCAGGCGGGCTCAGAGGGGCTTCTGACTCCGAAGCTCTGAGCACCTCCAAGACGTGCGCATGAGGTTTTATAGGGTAAAGTACAAGCTTGGGGTATTCGGCCAATAGGCATGGAACAGCTTTAGCAGCATCATTATCACAAAAGTGGAGGCAGGGAGGCAGCAAACCAACATTCCAAAGCCAGATATGTATCTTTGAAAATCCAGCTGGCTAGCAAAAAACATGAACAGCAAAACAACACTAATTAACTTAGATTTACAAGTTAGTCCAGCAGAACTCAGATCAGTATTCCGATACTTAGATGTGTGAGTTATCTTGTTAGCCCAGCCCAGCTTTTCCTTCACATTATGGTGTACTTCTTTCAGCTGTATTGTTTTGCTCTCTTTGCTGAAAAATAGAGGTCACTATCACTTTATAATAGCATAAATGATTATGCTCATTATTTGGAAGACATTTTAGAAGGAGACGGACCTTTGGGGACTCACTGTAGATTTTGCTGGTTTAAGCCTTGTCAGTAAGCAATTGATCGCTCAGCGTGAGGGAGTTTTGAATGACTGATTTATGCTTTTCAGAACTGTTATGGTATGACAAGGGAGCTGGTGTGTGGTAAATACAGGTTGATTTTTTTTTCAAGGGCTAAGTGGAGATTTTAGGAAATGTTATGAGTATTC
This sequence comes from Camelus ferus, assembly GCF_009834535.1. NCBI lineage: Eukaryota > Metazoa > Chordata > Mammalia > Artiodactyla > Camelidae > Camelus > Camelus ferus. The sequence goes on along the minus strand of NC_045696.1, from coordinate 79,396,074 downwards.
AAAGATTTATATTACTGGTATCATTTTTTCCCTCATGAATAATATGGAAGAACCCTACATGGTCAGAACAGCATTTTCCAATCCTATGACATGTACCCCTGGGTAACTGAGCAAACCAAGTTGCCAAAAAACATAATGAGCCTAATTGTGAAGAATGTTTCCAAGTGCAATGATTTTACTTGAGCATAAATCATTTCTTTTGTTAACTTAAGTCATTTCTTTGTCAGTAATGAGGTTCCACTACTAGTTAACCCCTGGTGCGACCTTTATTTAATGTATAATGATATGGTCATGTCATCCACATAAGGGAAGATAATGTTCCCATTTGCTATAGAATCCTTGTGCACTTAACTCTGAAAGCAGTATCAGAGCATCAGGGAATACCTTCAGAGAAGAGGCTTTAAAATGTGGCCTCCTTTTGAAATGCTGGTCTAGTCTGTCAGAGTAGCATACTTACTACTATGATTTCAACAGTTAATATTAAAATGCCAATTCTTAAGAAAAAGAAGGGAGTGTCAAGCTTGATACCAAATATCTTATCTACATTATAGCATTTAGTTCTTAGAAAAACCCAACAAGCTTAGTGGTATCACTTCATTTTACACCTGAGAAAACTGGGGCTTGAAGAGGATAAGTATCTTGCTAATGTCACTCAGCTAGCTAGACATCAGAATGCAGTCTCTGATTACAATATCCATTACCTGTTGTTGTTGTTGTTGTTTTTAATTAGATGCAATCACCCAATAATTATTATTAGTGTCTGGAGATCCATGTTAAAGGTCACGAAGGTTTATTTCATTTTCTGGGGTAACAAGAGGTGAATGAAAAGTATACAATATTAAAATTTTCTTCTGGAAGAAAATATAAGAACAATCAACAGTAGAATGGCCTTGTCTGAAATATACTTATTTCATATACGAATTATTAGTCATTGTATTAAGCATATTTATTGAGTCCTTATTGTGTACCAACAGTGAAGCATTCACATTATTATCTCAGTTTTACAGTTGAGGAAACAGGCTGATGGAGTTTAAATAACTTACCCATGGTCACTAGGTCTTAACTGGAAAAGCTAAAATTTGAGCCAGTGTTTAGGTAACTTCAAAGTCTGTGTACTTAATAGCTATGTTTTCTCTTGAGCTGAAGAGGAGACCTTGTAGGGAAAAAAATGTGATACGTTTTGAACACCTTGTTCAAGAAATAAAAGACTATCCTTTCAAAAATGATGTCTGTATTAGAACCCATTACTGAGGAGTTAATTAGGACAATAGTATATTAAGGATTAAAGCTCATTAATTATTAGGGAAGCTTGAAAAATCTCCAGTACAAACATCTTTCCTAATGTTATTTTTTTCTGAAATTAAGGTAAATAAGACATCGTAAAAGAATTGAGAGAGTCCCAGTTGGCATAATAGGTTCATAAACTTGGAGGAAATGATCCAGATTAGGCAGTTTTCTGCCCCCAGGAGTCTGTAATGGCGGTAATAGGAATCTGTGATCAATTTTTATTGTTACAAAAAAACCTAATTGTCCCCATGGTTTTTGCATGATGAGGGTATTCAGGTTCACTACCTTTCTTTGTTTTTTTTACTCAAATTCTACCAACTAGCTTGGCAGCATTATTTTCCCCATGTTGACCAGTTTTGATTGGCAGCTATTTGCCTTTAATTTATAAAACACACTGATTATTAAATAATTATACTTGTTAGTCTTTAAAAATGTGAAGTTTGGTTTTAGTAAAAAGGAGAGGAGCAATAAAAATAAATCTTTGTTGATTAAATATTTGGAGATAATTGTGCTGAAATCTGTGTGGATCTTTTTTAATGAAATATTTTTATCCAAAGATGGATGAATGTCGATAGAATATCTTGTTCTTTTTGGTCTTCAATGTAGTTGATTTTCAAAATGCCAGAATCCCAGGCTCATTTCATTGCACATACATCTTTCAGTTGACCAGCCAGCTCAATCTCCAGAACTGATCTTTTAATGCATTTAGGAGCTTCAAATAGCAGATGTAAATTGAGCAATTCATTTGAACAGATAAACAAAAAAAGCTCTGAGAAGTCCTTACGTAGAAGAATGAACCTGAAAAATCGAACTACATGTATGGAATTTAAGCTCTTTTTACATGTATCTCCATGCATCTTATGTCTCTTTTGTCTGCTTCTGTTGCTTATTTTCATTTCCCTTAACTTATTAATAAATTTATCATTTAAAGTCTTCAAATTTCCTTTAAATTATTGAGGAGAGAAATTGACTTTGACTTCCTTAGAAACATTTTTTTTTAAAACTAGGGCAGTGTTTTTACAGATAGGTAGAAATATTGTTAGCCAAAGACCACTATATAGATCTGATAACTATATAACCAATATATGAAGCTTATGCATTCTAACATGTATTTTTAAAACATTTTAATATAGATAGAAATAGAGATGTAGATATCTAAATATTTAGATCCGTAAAAAAGAACTGCTATAAATGAACTATCTATCAGCCAGACACTGTGTGCTAACCACTTACATAATCGTCCTAACAGTTATTTCTCCGTTGTGTATTAATGTCCACATTCGGTAGGTACAGAAACCAAACTTTGGAAGCATTAATTGATTTACTGAAAGTAATACGAAAATACTTGAAATGGCATTAAATTTGACTCCAGAGCCCCGTTCATTCTGTGACATCAAGAGGCTATTTTCAGGGGGAAAAAAAAAAAAGGCCCAGTGTAATATAATTTTATTTTCAGTTGTCTACAGTTTCTGGTGTAATTTAAAAAAATTATGTCCAGTTGGGTAAGTGGGCTTATGTATGTGTAATTTCCTCAGATTGCCCCTTATCTTGCTATACGTAGAAGCACTTACAATATCAGCAGCTGAAATAGTTTCTGAATTGAAATGCAATACATCTAGTCAACCTGAGTGCCCTCAGGCCTTTAACGTGACAAGAGGAGTTCATTCTCACAGGATCTCTGATATAGTCATCCAACAAATACATACTAAATGCCTACAATTTATCAGTACTTGTTCTGCATACTGAGGACATGAAGATGAATATGACATGATTCCAGCTCTTAAGGAACTTACAGATTGGTGGGAGGTATATGGAAGAAATAAGAACAGCTTAGAGTAATTAGCAGTAGACATAAAAGAAAAGGCTACTAGTTGTACAAAGAAGGGAGAGCTTATCTTTGCCTACTCATTATGAAGCCACAGGGAAACCAGGAGAGGCTTCACAAAAGAGATGATGCCTGGCTACTAATTAAAGGAGTAGTAGGAATTATCAGGAGACAAAGCCTGGGATCATTCCAAACAGAAAGATTCATGCCATGAGGTTTCAGGGGCAGTACTGCAATAGTTCACTGTTGCTATAGTGACTATAGAGTAAAAAGTGGAGGAAGTGGCTGAAGATGAGGCTTAGAGAGGTATGCTGGGGGCAGATTTTAAAGGAACTTGACTACCGTACAAGTCAAAGGGTTTAGTCTTCATTCCTGGGATAATGAAAACCATTCACAAGGTAGTTTTTTAATCAGGAGAATGATACAGTCAGGTGTGAATTTCAGAATGATCCCTTTGGCAATAGCATGGAAAAAGTTTTTAAAAAACCCAAAAAACTCTGGAAGCAGAGTACTAGTTAGGGAGTTAGGGGGCCACAGACTAATCTAGATGAGAAATATAGGGGCCTTCAACTAAGGCATTGATTGCAGGAATTGAAAAGAGGGGCAGACTTTAGAGATATTTAGAAGAATGTGTTGCTTTATAGAACATGATGGAGTTAAAGAGTCTGTAAAAGCCAGGTAGGTCCATGAACTGAGATAGAGAATGTAGTAAGTGGAGCAGGGTTTAGTTGGGAATTAAATAAATGTGGTTTAGGTACGTTGTTGTGTTTGAGAATACTCTGGAGACCACCAATTAGTACTGACCTAGTCTGTCAAGACGAAGAATTCCGATCTGAAGTGTTATGCAGCCTAGATGTAAAAAATGTACAATTAGATTTTAACATTTGAAAAAAATTTTTGGAGGGGAAGGTAATTAGATTTATTTATTTGCTTATTTTTAATAGAGGCTCTAGGGATTGAGCCAAGGACCTTGTGTGTGCTAGGCACGTACTCTACCACTGAGCTATACCTTCCCCACCTACAATTAGATTTTAGAAGCAATCTAACATTGATGAAAGACAAGTGGATGAGTTGATTGAGATTTCTGGTGAAAGAAAAATGTGATTCGCTAGGGCTAGTCAAAAAGAATAATTACATGAAGAAACTGATAGATGAGCAGAAAATACATGGATCAAGGACTTAGAGGTTCCAGGATTTCAAACAGAATAAGGGAATGGAAGAGCTGAAAATAGTTTAAAGATTTTACAGGTAGAACAATTCTGAGTCATTTGGTACTCTATAGATTAGGGCTACATGAGTGGGTTGCTGAAATGATTTGGGAATAAATGTTATTATAGAAGAAGAGATTAAAAATTTGAGAAGCTAGAAAGTTGGATAGGGTATCTCCATATAGTGAAATCACTCAGAATCATTACATGAGTCATATTGGAGACAGAGATCATAAGCTAACTTACTTTTTTCTGTGACTATAAGGGAATGATTTGAAGATTAGTAGAAAAAATGAATAGAATGAGGAATAAAGGATAGTAGGAAAAAGACTTTTTCAAGAATGAATTAATTATATTTTTAAAATTGAAGCCAGAAGTCAGGAAAATGCCTGAGGTAGCCCCTGTGTCTGATGAGAAACCAGCTGCACGAGTCCCATGACCAGATGCTGATCATGGATGACTGAATCCTGGAAACCGGCTCCATGTTCTAAACAGTATGGCATGTTTTATGATAAAAGTTCTTTGGAAGGTGCATGCTAAAGGGACAATTAATTATGATTGGGAGAAGTCAGGGAATGTTGTACTAAAGATAAAATATTGCACTAATGCTTGGAAGGTGTATAGGATTCTGGCTGTAGGAAAAAAGAAGACGGCATTGGAGGGACTATTCTGGAATAGCAAATGTTTTGAGGCTACAGTGACAAGATGAGGATAGAAAGACTTTATCCTGTCTTTTACAATTTTTTTTTCTTTCGCAGGAATACATGTTTTGTGCTAATTTATGTGAATACACTGCAGGTTTCTTAGAAATTTTACTTATATATTGTTTATTGATAAAGTGATTTGGAGAAAAGTAACAGCATTAATTTGAAAAAGAAGGTGCTGGTTTGGAGATGATCAGAAAAATGTACTTTCAGTATAAATCACCACTGTCATAGTTCTAGAAATTCCTAAAAGTAAAAAAAATCAAAGCTTCAAAGGTTTGATGTAATCTTTTGATTAATTTTAAATATAATCATTCATTTTTAGAACAATGTTATCTGTGTTATGGGGGTAGTAAATTTTAAAAATTCTGAGCAACTAAATTCATTTTAAATTCAAATTCTCTGAATGTCAAGCAGCAAGATGTATCAAGGTCATGGTCCTTGTGTTTTCTCAATAACATAATTTTATGACGATGATATTCCAGCATACATTTGAAATGTGTTGAGGGCAAATAATTGAAGGAGAGGAAGTTGGTTGACAATCCATTTAGACCTCTGTCAGTACGGGATTTGAAAGGAAATTGAAGTAACCCTGGGGGTTGAATTATATATATATAAATATAAATATAAAATTTATTTCAGTTCTTGGTCCAGACCATTTTTTACCTGATTTCATATATAGATAATGCATATTTAATATGTACTATATGTAGTGTATACATATACTTATATATAACATGTATACTTAATATGTATTATATAAATATACACATATATTAAATATACAGAGTAGATAAATACATTAAATATATATTATATGTATTTATATGATATATATACTTGAAATATATAATATAAGGTTAAAAACTGTTCTAAACCAAGAACTGAAACAAATGCACCCTTTCGGACCCAAATTAAGCAATCTGATACCTTGGAATTGGAATCTGAGACATGGGAAACGGGGTCAGATTTTCTTTCTGCTTCAGGCTACATTAAAAAGAAGGCTAGAACAATTTATCTTAAAGATTGCCCATTTGCTTCATGTTAAAACAATGTTTTTCAAGAAAATAAAGTTTACCAAATTTTAGCTACATTTTTAAATTTGAAATTTGCTCGGCTATCAAATACATGATAACGAGACCGACTGTTAACTTTGTAAATGTTTGGGCTACTTTCTCTTCAAAATATATGAAGCATTTTCTGTCCTATGAGATGAGATAAGCAGAAGTTGTTTTATATGCTGAGCACTATTGTTTTTAACATAGTAAGGAAATAGAAACATGAAATGTTTGCTCCAAGCCAAGGTAACAAAATGACTTTATGGTCAGTGTTTGGATATGAAAGAGGAATAGAAGAAGATTGATGTTTTGATGGATAATAATTGACTCTTAGCTGTTCTCACTCTTCTAAAGGCAAGAATGAATTTGCACTGATGCTTCCTTGCTGTCATTCTAAAGAATGTATTTCTGTGGCTCAAGCTGTTTCCGGTAATTGTAAGTAGGTATTTGTGTGACAGTCAGCCCTCTGGAGCCTGCGTGATGAATCTGTCCTTGGCCTCTTCAGCCCTCCCCTGCTGCTGTACCTGAGGCTTGCATCTCTGCACTCCCTGCTTCTCAGGGCGAGACCTGCACAGTCTTTTGGAGCTGTGTTTTTGCAGAACTCCCTGAGTAAGAAGCATTTGAGTGTTCTGTTTAAGCTCTTGTGCTCTGGACTCAGAAATGCCAGTAACTACCTACTTGATACATGATCAGGCAAGTTACTTGAGCTCTCTGCACCAGATTCCCACACTGAGAATGGGACTGTTGACAGTAACGTACCACACAGGAATGATGTCAATTTCAATGAGCAGACATGGAATGCCCTCAGTACAAAGCTCACATGAGCTCAGTGGATGCTCAGTGCTGTACTTACTGTAATGTTTGGGAATTCATTTAACTACCACCCCCCCAACCCAGTCTCCTTATTTCTAAAAATATTTGTGAAGGATTCTGAGATTGTGAAATGAACTTACTAAGAATTGACAGATGGTGTCAGCCCTACTGAGTAGGAAAATGAACTGCGAAGTTTGTTAGACTTGATTTGGACCTGACTGTGCCATTTACTAGTGCTGTCTGTGAACAGTTTCTTTAAACTCTCTTTGCTCTGTTTTTCATTTTTCAAAATGGTGGTAATAATAGTAATATCCACCTTATAGGGTTTTGAAAGAATTAGATGGGAGAGTGTGTATTCACCACTTCACATAGTGGCTGACGGAATTCAAGAAATGATAACTATTATTATTAATATTATTTTGAAATTTTTCATTAAATTATTCCCTTTATGAAGTCATCTCTGCCCACCTATAAAAACATTAACTATTTTTATATAATCATGATTTTCTGAAAGATGTCTGTATCTTTTAAATTGTTGCCTGAGGTGTCAATGAATTATGTACTAGAAAGTATGGCTGTTGAAACCTGAGGTTCATATCAAATTTAGGTATCTCTTTAGTTGAAGAAATTCACCAAAGCTATTGTAATTTAAGGAGTTTTCTCCAGCGTGAGAGAATATTTAGAGATTTGTATTAAGTTGTCATCCCACGTAAGTTGCTGCTCTTGCAACTGTTGACAGAGATTGAAGCCGTGCTTTTCATTATAGAGCATTCTGTGTACAGCAGTGTGTTTTTGTGTTTAGTTTTACAAAAATAAATTTAAATGTTGCTTCCTTCCATTTAGTATTAATATGCAGCTGGCATGTATTTATAAATGATGTATAAGTAGCTATTTTTTAACTCCTTTTAAACTACAGAGATTTCATTTGATTCACTTTCCTTTCATTTTTATCCCCGTGTGTTCTCAGTGGAAGAAACCATCATTCCTGCATGTTTCAAGTCCTCCTTCCCTGCCCCCGCCCCTGCTCCCCATGAATTTAACACTGTTTCATGCACTGCGTGTTTGAAAACACCATGTTTAGTGAGAGCTGGTATTATCTTTCTGGAAATAGGGTTGAAATTTCCCCAGATCCCACTTAGCTTTCCTCAGCCTGTCACAATTGAGGATGTGGGATTGACTCCAAATGTGGGGATCTACAGGGACAAACTGATGAGCAGTGCTGAGACATGTAAAAGGTGAAGAATTAGAGAAAAGACTAGATTTGATAACGTAGATGCAGCAACACAAAATATAGTTTCCTTGTCTTCTTTTTCTCACTCTCCACTTTCATGGTAATAAAAAATAATGACTTAATTACAAGTTAATCACTTCCTGTGAGCAAATTATTTGCACTCAACTTCAGATTAAGACACAAGTAATTCCCTTCAGTTGGTTGATAGGATCAAATAAAATAAAGTGTATGAAGGCACAGGATAAACTATAAAGTTGAGAAGGGTGTGTCAAATATTATACTTTGTATTTGGCAAATGTTTTCAAATTTACTTATCCTTTTAACCCTAAGAGATATGTATTATTACCATTTTGCAGATGAAGAAACAGATTCTAAGGATACATGTTAGTAAGTGTCTGTAGGGTTTGATTTTAACCAAGATCCAGCTGATTCCAAAGCTAGTGGTTTTGTTTTCTATTACAATATGCAAACACAAGATATTATTATTATTACTTAATTATATATAACAAGAGTGCCTTATTTTATACAGTGAGTTAAAATTCAAACCTACTAAAACAGAACATAATTCGGAGTGATTGTTAACTTTTCAAAAGAATTCTTTGCTTTGATGACAGAATAGTGTCTCTTTAAATGGAATTATTCTTCCTAGTGCAATTAAGATACAATTTGATATTTAGAGACTTCATTTATATACACATTTCCAGAAACGTGGTTTGGCTAAACTGATGTGTCCTGTTCGTGCCTTTTCACTTTGAGCTCAGGAAGTTGATGAAGCATATTTGACAAGAATAAATGTGGAGGTTAAAAGTCAGAATTGACATTGTGTACTTTCTGTGTCTTCAGGAGAGTGTTAAGTCTGAAGTGTACCTGAGTAATTAAGATATAAAAGATGTTTATTGCTCTGATTTACTTATAGGCCATTAGCTTTCCACACATCTGGACTTTGAAGACCTAGGCCAAAGGAAAATATACTTGTGATGCCCAAAGAACTCAATTTTTAATACATGCTGAAGTGGTCCCATTAGATCTTTGAACTCATGTGATATCCAATATAGAGCATATTGGAAGTGATGGTCACTGAATTGGGTTACTGTTTTCTTCTTTGTTAGTTTGAAAATTATATATGGAGAATTTATATGAAATAAGTTTTTCCTAAAGAAGATATTTAAAATTTGAAAGTTGTATGTAGTTAATTGACTGTATATTCATCTCAATTTGGTATTTTCCTGAATATAACAGTTAAGACCATAACTAAGCTATTCTAAAACTTAATCAAGTGAACACTGGAATGATATTCCCAAAGTTTTAAAGGTAAATAATCCCTGATGACTCATACATCTGATGATTCAGAAGTTATTGTTTTTAATGAAGTTCTTTTTCATTGCAGATAATATATTATTTCATACTGATAGAATTTAATTTGTGTCTCCATTTTAATCCTTTCTGCCCTAGTGTGGCGCCAGATGAGTTTTGCCATGATGTGAGCCTTCATTATTAGACTAAGGGCCTTTCTCTTTAATAATGGAAAGTCATTTAATAATATATGGTTTGTGTTATATAAAAGATAATTGCAGTATATCCAGTGGTTGCTCCAGTTGGAAAATCAATTTAAATAAGTTGCTCCCAATATTACAATAGATACAAAATAAAACTTATTGGTAAGTACTAATTACGAGACAAAATCATTAAGAACCCTGTAGACAGCAAGAGAATAGATCTGAATCTTTGTTATACATGGTTAATGCATATCCCCAGGTTTTATGAGCTATGTGAGTTGAGGCTACTAACATCTTAAGAAAATTAAGTGCTAAATGCCTTTTAAATGTATCAATAATCTAAAGTGTTCTAAAAACCATGATAAAAATGCTCCCAAGATTCCTACCCAAACTATATTGCTGTGTGTTTTTTGAGGCCTTATATTAATAGATATCACTGCTATTCCTTAATCCTCATATAGAAAATAGACTGCCAGGCAGACTTCAAATGGAAGAAAAGAAGATACTAGGAACTAATTATTAGAGATACATTGAAAGTCAGTGATCGAAGAGGGTGAGCTCTAAGTTGCTAGGGCAGGAAGACAGCTGTGTCAAGTAGGAACCCAAATTCAGGAAATTCAGTAAATCAACCTAAAAGTACCAAAATTGTGTGATTCTGAGTGACTCTGAAGCAGGGACTGTGATTTTCTGTGTACGAAATGTATATCAAAAAGGTAAGCATGATGAGAGGGTTCACTGTGGATGTGACAGATCACTTACTTTTTCTCAGCCTCCGATGTCATCATACTGTTAAAATCAAGTTAATACTCTTCTCACTTGGTTGAGAAGTTCAGGACCTGAAACTCATGAAGTAAGTGTGTGTGTGTGTGTGTGTGTGTGGAGGAGGAAGGCGGTGGATTGTATCTAGCTATGAAAAAGGTAAAGAGAGGAAGGAGAAAAAGAGATCTAGACACTTCAGTAATCACTGAACATGTCCACTCGTCGAGGTAGCTAATGACTATTAAGTTATTTCTAAACTTGAAAACATTTTATAAGGAAATGCGTTGAGTTAAAACCCACAGTCAGAGCTTGTTCTTTTGGTCACAGTACAAAATTGATTTTTCATAGCATAATTCTGGAGCAATACTGAGGTAACTGTGAAGCCAGACATTTTAACTTATTCTTGAGTTGCTGAATTCAGAGTGTTCTTAATATTGTACGTTGATGAAGAGTCGAACACAAAGTATTTGGATAAAAATAATCAACACAAAATAACCCCAGCGGTTTAATCAATGATTTTTTTTAATGACTTTCTTTTTTTTATTTTCAAATTGCATTTTCCTTTAAGTCAGAATTACTGTATCGTTAAAGTTTTTTAATTCAAATTATGCTCTCTGGGGATTTCCTAAGGATGGTTAATTTTTGTTTTCATCCCTAAGTAAATTTCTGCCAACTTCTAATCATACGTATGCTGCAGCTTCTCAGCCTTCTCCCAGCCATATGGATGAGCTCAGTAACCTCACTCCAATATCGTGCATGTAAATAGACACTCAAGGACCTCATGTTAAATCTTAATGATGTATGTAATATAGTGATGTGTGTCCAGGAAGAGTAATTATCGTGGGTAGGAAAGTGTGTGGCACTGGGACATACTTAACCTATGTATGTTGGATTCTGCTGTGGTTGCAGATAAGCCCAAATGGAATCCACAATCATGTTGTTTTGCTCGGATTTGACATAACCATGTTTGTATAGAACCATGATAGGTTCCCCTGAAACAGTGGCTCGCACTGTGATCAGACCCAGTAACTCGTTTGTATAAAATCTCTTGTAATATCCTTTTAACTATACTGAAATGAAGCTAATAGATGATATTCTCTACCTACATATGCGTTTAAAAACTAATTTTAAAATGATACATACTTTATTACGTAAATGCATGGGTATGGCTTCACTAGAAGATAGATGAGTAGTTAGTCAGATTCTTATGCCTACGCATAGAATTGCTCACATAGAAAGGCTAAAATGCAGGCAGTTACGGGCATGCTGTGTTGGAGACAAAGACATTACAAGCGGCTCTGCTGTCAGTCACCCGATTTTCCAAAATGATAATTGACTCTTGATAATGTTCTGAAAAAGAAAAGACTTCCCTGGATTTACAAATGTATTTGGGGAGAATTCATATTTCCGTAGCACTGTGACAAAAATAAAATTTTTAAATGTTGATATGTAAAAAATGAGTTAAATTATGATCTCATATAACTATATGTAGTTTTTTTCACTTACATATATGTCTGGCAAGGTGTTTGAAAGGTGTGTGAGATGTAGGGTAATTCTTCACTCTACAGGGTTGTTCTTGAAAGCAGATCATCTAGCAAGTAGTGCCCAGCAATCAGTGAGAGAGTCTCCCAAATTAAAAAAACAAAAACAAAGCAGTCTAGAGGACACAACCACTGTACGTGGAAACTATTGCTCTATACTAGTTTTTAAATCTGAATTAAATTTCAGGAAATATTAATTTTCTAAGAGAGGTCTAAAATCAAATCAAATGGTAGGGAATGCAATAAGAAGACATGCTACTGTCCAAAATTTCTAGATCTTATGGGCGTTCTGCAGTTCATACATAGAAATGTATCTATTTGTGTGGGGTGTGGACCTAGACTGAGTCTGAGTGAGATATTGCTGGCTGTTTGCCTTGACTTCTCAAAGCTCTTTTCTTGAAGTTTTAAATGACACTACGTGGCATAGTGTATGTGAACATGCTTTGCAATTCTATTATAGAGATTTCTTTAAATGCTAGCATGAGGATTTGTTAATGGCTTCTAAGAAGGCAATGGAATCCTCTTAATTTATTTACTTCCCTGGGGTAGTAAGTTTAAGTAAGCTTAGGCAAAGTTAATGATTCGTTATTAGGATTTGAATTTTGGCCTCCAAAAACAATACTGTTTTCTTGGGACTTTGTATTCCTCTGAGTGCTACATGGCTGGGAGGCAGAGGGCAACTAAAAGGTCATTTACATTTTCTTTTCAATCTTAGTAATACACTGGAATCAAAGAATCATAGTTGTGTAGAGACCCCTTTAATTGTTTTAGTTGTTGAAATAATGCTGTTTATCAAACAGTAAATATATGCTAGATACTACATTATTAAAGATATTGTAGGCAAGTCTCATGGTTTAAGTCTTACTCTAACTGGATGTATTAGGGAAACTAATGTTGCCTTCATCCACTAGTTAAAAATTCACTAAATTTCCAATCTGTTTTAAATAGTCCTTACAATCAGTATTCAAAATTAGTCTTCAAAACCTCATGGACAGATTGCTAATTTCTGAAACAAACTTTTCTTACTGACTCTTCTCTCCCTGCAGTCATGTCAGGGAGTATTTGAAAAGGTGTTATGTCCGAGACTGGTGAAAGTTGAGTTTCTCCGTTTCAGCACCCTGTTGTCACATTTAGTCCCTGCCCCTTCCACCTGGGTATACCAACTATTTGTGACTGACATCTGCAGCTAGTACAATTTATGCCCTGCTCTGATAGACCTGATCTGCTCTGGCTGGCTGCACTCACCCCATTTGGCTCCAAGAAAGTCAGACCCCGGTTTCTGCCCTGATTCACTTCCAGACTCTTCCTGGGGTTCTTCTACATTGTCCTGGTGGGCTACACAGCAAGTTTGCTGGTTCTCAGCTCAGTATCCCAGTCATGTTGGCTAGTGCTTGCAACATAGCAAAACCAACCCAAGAGCCCTTCTTTGTCTGACTACTTCTGCTTCTCAGGGCGTGAGATTTAGCTGTGTTCCAAGGCTGTGTGGGGTAGCCCAGGAGTCAGCTTCTTCCCAAGATTTAAGAGCCTGAATAGCGTAATGGTGGTGCTTGCAACTAGCACAAGCCCCATTCTGTTCCTAAGGTTACTCCCGTTTACCTGATGTTCCTCCTTATCTCTTGGACAAACCTGGGAAAGTCAGGACACACATCTGCTGGAATAGTCATTTCCACTTCGACTTTTCTTTAGGTTTCCCCAGTATTCTCTGCAGCCAGAAAGGGGAAGAGTGGGATTTGGCTGCACAGCCTTTTCCTGTTGGCCCTGCCTAGTCTGACTCTCATTACCCTAAAGGAGGAGCCAAATTAATTTTGACCCTATTTCTCAAAATAATGATACCTGGTTTGAAAGGCTCACACTTGGCAGAAAAATCAGATTTTTGACTCTCAAATCCTGAAATTATCTTCATTTTTTTTTTCTTTTTTGTAATCCATGTTTAAAAAATCCTAATCCTCCCATTCTAACTTCCCCATTCAGTTAGGTGCTTTGGGTGAACTATAATAGAGATCTTGTTCTCAAAAATGCACAACAGGGAAGGACTTTGACAATTTTCGAAATATGTCCCCAGTAAACTGAGAATCCAGGTACAGTGGTGGAGAGGATGGGCGTGATCCCTACCCTCACAGAGTCCACGTTCCACTTGTGGGGAGTGGCTACAAGGTAAGTAAGTATAAATAAAATAAGTCGGAAGTAGTGTTACCCAAAAAGTAAATAGAATGTTAATTGAGAGGTTTGAAGAAATTAGGTGGTTCTGGGTTCTTTTATTTATATTTGAAGAAACTGAGAATTAGAACTTTCAAATATTAATCATTTGGTTACTGAGAGTTAGGATTGGAGACAGAACTCCAGAATCCTTTCTGAACTGAACCCACTTCACAGGTGACACTTAAAAAATAATAATAATAATTCTGTCATGAGTGCAAGTCAGACTGCTCTGTATAAAATACAATGCTATAAAAGATTCACAAGGCCTCTGGTCCAGTTAAACTAGGATGCGCGCCACCCCCATCAGAACTTACACATTCCATACCTTTGTGCGTTTTGTTTTTCATTCCTGGAATGTCATCTCCTCTCACTTCTAGGCATTATAATTTTTTCCCAGCTAGGACCCATCCCTATTCATGAGTCCGGTTCTGAGTACCACATCTAGAAATAAGCTCTCAGCTCCTGCAGTTACCTCATGTGGCCTCTTTCACCTACTGCCTGAATTGCTGTTTGGTTTCCCACTGAGTTGAAATCATTTTGTGGTCCAAATACTGTATACTGTAAATGTGTATAGTGCTTTTGCTCACAGTTATCAGTAAATATTTGGTGAATAAATACATGAAGCATGTCATGAAAACCCATGATTCCAGATTCCATAGAAATTCCTGGTACATAAATGTTTCAAGGACCTCGTAACCTAATTCAGTTAAAGAAGGATATAGTTGCTGCTTCTGTTTACAGCAACATCGAATGCATGCGAGAATAAAAGCACAATGAATCATAAACATAGATACATGACTGACTTTCTAAATAAGGAGATGAGAGCCAGGTGTGGTTAGTGAAGGGATCCAAAGGCAGAAAGACACGAGTTTAAACCATTTTTGAAGTACAGCCTGAACAGATTTTGTGATGCCTTAGAGTAAGTGCCTGAGGAGAAGCTTTAGAAATTGCAGAAGTTTTGTCAAGGGTGAACACAGGTTCTATGTAGAGTATATTAAGTTGATAAGCCTGAATGAAGTATTAGCTGGAGAATGTAGAGATTGGGGAGGTGGAAGCTTTGAAGTCTGTGATTATATTCAAAGGATAATTGGGAGCCATTGTTGGCTTCTGAGAAGGGGAACTTGAAATAACATTTAGGGAACACTCCTACTCCTATCCTTTGCTCATGCTGTTTTCCCATCTGGGAGATTTCTTTTCCCTTCTTTCCACCTCTCTTTAGCTCATTTTTCTTCAAAGATCAGTTCAGGCCCCTCCATCTCTGAAGCTTTTCTGATGATTCTAGTCAATATGCATTCTCTCTGTGTCTTTCCTTTTCTCTTTCTCTTTCATTGTCTCTCTCCCCTCCTCCTCCCCCACTACATTCACTACAAAATTACCGCCCTTGTTTACTCTTTCTTCTCAATTTGTAATTGACTCCTTAAAGTATTTTTTAAATTATAGGGTCTTCTTCAGTATTCAGAGGTTCTTGTGTACATAGATGGAAAATAAGGTCTCTGCAGGAAACTACCATATATTGTGTTCTTGTACACTCCGTCTAGGATAGATCTAGGCACATGGATGTTTAATATCTGTCTTCAAGTTGCACTGGGAAGACCTCTGACCCAGTACCAACTCAGAGATAAATGCATTTTAAGGGTTAGCGGGGACTTAGAGTCCTCTCCGAGCTTGTGCCGGGATCAAATATGAAATCAGTACCAGTGGTTTGTATTGTTCTTTTGACCCTCAGTGGTGTTTCCTAGACTGATCACGTGCTACAGTCACTATACTTGGTTCTGAACGATACTGACCTGCCTCCAAAGGAAAACAAAATGAAACAACAGCAGCAAATATTTTTTCTAGGTGAAATGTTTTCACTGTTAAAGATTTTTGAAGAGTTATTGGCTCCTGCGTGGTAACTAATAGACAAGTTAAATTCCCCTTTGCAGAAAGGCTTTAGTCATGTGAAAGCCAAGATTGTCAAGCACAATGCATCATTTTTGTAAATGAATACAAGATTAATTTCATTGCTCTTGGGTACATACAATTCCTTGCATACTGTGTATTTAATATATCAGAAATTAGTAGAAGATTTATTTTTTCTGGTAGTAATAATAAGTAAAATTTAGTGTACAAATAAATTCAATGTACTGACTATTCTGTCAAAATCTAGCATCTTTAAAAATATCTGGTGTCATTATGATTCCCTTTATATTTAGTTTCTAGAGATAAGAAATTTTAATTTGAAATCAACGTTTTGTTAAGCTCACTAGTGTTTAAAGAAAGAAATCATTCTGATACTAACTTGGTAGACATCATTACATCACTTAGGTAGCCACTGTCTTTTTAGGTATAAAAGAAGTAAGCTGTAAACCTTGTTTGTCAGTTACCACTTCTCTGTGCAGGGCAGGAAGTGTGTTTTTACTCAATTATTTTTTAAAAAGCAACAATATATTCACATATGTGGCATAAGGATTAACTGATGAGTATCTGTAAGGCCCAAATACCATGTGACTGTTGTGTAATATAACAAGTGATCAGTTATGTCTTTGAAAATAGTAGAATGCTATATAAATGCAAAATATGACTTTTTTCAACCACATTTTACCAAAGTACAGAGGTAAGATTGGATTTATCAGATATCTGCAGTGGGTATCAAAAATCCTTGGTAACATACTAGTTTAACTTTTATATTATTTTAGAAATGTGTTCGATAGCTGAGATTTGGAAGTGCACAGAAAGCTGCAGAAAGAAGCCTGAAGGCAGAGATGAGCTACTTACATTTAATATGAACTAAAATGATAATACCTTATACTTAAAAGCTAACTTTTTTGCAAGATACTCTGAAGTCTTTAGCTGCATTACCTCTAATCCTCAGAATACATCTGTGAAAATGGTCTCTGTGAGCAGGGTTTAATGTATTGGAAAGAACACGGACAGAAATAAGGAGGGGTCACTTCTACATTAACAGCTACTGTATAGAGTGAAAAGTACGTGCCTGATTTCAGAAAGAGCTGATTACACAATCATCTTCTCTACAGTGGGACAGGTCAATCAGATCAAATATCCTTGCTGTTTTGCGGTACCAAAATTATACAAATTTGTGGCCTTAGAGAGTTCTGTTACTCTCTAGATTTCCTTGAGAATTACGATGTAAGTAAGGGTAAGAATTAGAGTTATGAGAAGCTGGCTAAGGAATCTTCGAAAGATAATTTTATGGGAAAATAATAAAACAAGTGATTTTTGTCATCTTGAGGCAGTATGAGATGAAATACTGAGGATCTTGCTATATTGGCAGCAGTATTATAGGTGACCAGTGAACCATCTGTAAAGTCAGTCTTGTTAAGGACTGGGAATATGTTTAACCATGAGTTTCAAGGAGGAAGTGAAATAAAATTTACCTATTTACTATGGGACACAAATGCTATTAAAGCAAATTCCTTCATAGGTTGATGGCAGCATAAATATGTAACTTGCTAGAGATAAAAACAAAGGAGAATAATGGACACGTAGGAAAATGAAGAATAAATAATCCACCCACATGTATTCAAATCCAACTTACATTTTACAATTGGGCCAGAAAAACAAACATCTGCAGGCCCAATTTCATGTTGTATGATTTTAGATTGAGCTCTCTGATACGTATGAAAAGGTTTTCCAGAAATACTAAAATGTAATTAGAAAATAACATTCAATGGAGATTCTAAATTGTAAGCTCAAACTTTACCAATACTTTAAACACTACATAAAAAGTTACCTCAATGTTAATATGATATTTATAAGTTAAAGGATTCATTTATTGAAGAAAATGTCCCTAAGCATCACTTTAACAATTTGGTTATATTTGTGTTGTATGGGAACTTTAATTCATATTAACCTTTATTCTCCTGAATTTAGTAACATGAATTGGATAATTTTTTCCTCTAATACTGGCTGTAGGACAGAATAACAGATAAATAATGTTTGGGGTTGAAAACATGGAAAATAATGAACAAAAAGAAAACAGGAAAGTGTGGTTAGGAGGATGAAAAAAGAAGTGAGTTTACCCCCCCAAAAAAAAGTTTTCTTGGCTTATTTTGGGTGTCTAGGGCATCCACAGCAAATATTTTTAGGGTAAGTTGGAGGTCGTGGATTGGAGAACAAGATAAAAATGATTAGAAAACTATTAATATGGAGGTCTTAATTTAATCTATGCTGCAGAATGAAATTTATAAAGGAATGCAAAAGAACACACTCTAAGGACAGCACCATGGCAGCAGTACCAAGATATAGGAAAATAATAGGAAAAAAACAGTCCTTGGAAAGCATGAGGAGAGTCCAGAGGAAATTGAATCCTAAAATATCAATAGAGAGTGCTGTGAGATTGACCGACCCTATTAGTGATTTTGTGAGACATATTGGTTGCTGCTGATTGATAGTGTTGTAAAACTCAGGAGTTTTTCTCTTTGTGCTGTGAATTAAAAAATATCAATTGTCAGTAATACTTATTCTTCTATATGTTTAAGTCAATGATTCCTTGTAGTCTTCATAGGACAAACTATGACGAGATAAACCACTAAATAAAACTTAACATTGTGTAGAGGCACCAAGCAAGCTGAAAATGATTTGGACACATGAGGGGCAAGAGGTGTGCTGAAAGCTTGTAAGCATTAATGACAAGGTTTCATTTAGTGTCTCAGTGTGTTTGGTGCATTGGGACATATTGAGGGGTACATCATTGAGGGTGTCAACTAAATCAAGATGGGAATTGATTTAACAAGACTTATTTTGCTGTTATGTTGCTGTGCTACAAAAGGAAGCAGCATTGCACAAGCTTTTGTTAATGTTTGTCAGAGTACATGGTTGGATAAATAAGATGTGCTTCTGTGCACAGTTTCTGGTATCCAGAATGAAAGCCTGCCATTGTTGCATAGGCATCATTGAAAACATGACTTGCCTGATGGATTCCCACGTTGACTGTAAATTGCAAAGTAAGATTATTAAGCTAGGGCCCCCAGCATATGCCCCCATATGTATGCAATGCTCCTGATTGGAAAATTACTCACATGTGCAATTTTGTGTTGCCTTTTATTGACTATGACACAACACACTTGGAGCATTAGCACAACCAATTGCTCCAAAGAATATTAATAAGAAATGAACTCCAAAAGTGGAGAATAGAAATATATTCCCCTGCTAGCCCTCTACTGACGTGTAGATAGATAGCTGAGACGTTGAAAATTTGCAGATTTATCAGATTCTACTAATACATTCTACCTATATCTTTATTTGTCCTCCATTTTTTAGTAATGATATTGAGACTTTTAGCTTTGTTATTTGATACTTTTCCAGAGACTTTTAACTACATATGTGAAGGACTTCCAGTTTTTTTAGTCAATTTTTTTTTAAATTATACATTTTATGACCTAAATAAAGTTGCCAATAAATAATGCATTTCAAAATGAATTAACTTTTCAGGAGAAAAAGAGAGAAATATTTACCTTCAGTACCTAAAGTACTTTGAAAATATGATTCTGTAATTTTAAATATTCTATCAAACAGAACATTATTGATACAGTCAGTCCCCAAGTTTCAGAGGAGTTGTTTTCTGACTTCATTTGCTAGTCAGTTGCTTGGAAGTAAAGAAATGTATATATTTGTATGTAAGAAGTGGTGGTTAGTTTCCCTGGCTCAAAATCCTCCTCAGAACAGTGCCACCCGTGGGGATACATTCATACTTGGGTTTTTATTGCTACCTATTTATTTTTCTGAGTTATTGATAAAGCTTTAATGATAAAACTTGGCCTTGTATTTGAACCTTTTGATCCTATTGTTTTGCAATGCTATTTAAACTGGTGTGCTACCTCTAAAAGTGTTTGGTTTTGTTTGTTTCTTTTACTCAGACATCGGTGAGTAGTCCGTAGATTTTCTCCAGACCAGTATTATAGGAGGCATATCAGCAAGCATAAGTCAACCTTGTCTACCTCACTTCTTGCAGCAAAACCCTGGGCAATTTAATCTCTGACTTTCACTCAGTTTGTCTCTCTATCTATAAAATGCAGAGAACAGTATCTTTATCACAGGATGTCTGCAAACGTTAGAAGGTTTGTGAAGTGCCTGTCACAGTGCCCAGTGTATGCTGAGATACTCAGTATGTGGTAGCCATTTATTTGGGATTCTTTATGGTTCCCGTGAAGAAACTAAGTTCCAACTAACTTGACCAAAATGGGAAATCTATTAGATTATCCATTTCATGAAAAGAGTGCATGATAAAACAGTGGCATTAGACAGGAGCCAATGGCCCTCAGAAATAACCACAACCAAAGATTTAAATGCTGACATTTTCTCTTGACCTTTGGTTTCTGCTTGTTTTTGTGTCTTCACTTCAGTGCCTACCTGAATGCTCTAACTTCTCTGATGGCATCATGCGAAGATGGCTATGTTAGCCCACAATACCTTCTTTTTCATCTCTAGTTCTTTAAATCTAGGGAAAGGACTTTGAGTTGACCCTGTTGATTAAGTGGTCTATTCACTGCTAAACAAATCATCTGTGGCCCAAGAATGGAGTCATTCTGAACTAAAATGAGCATTCATATGGTGACTGTCTGTGAGGAGAAAATAGACTGGAGTTTCTAGAAGATGGGAGATGGTGCTGAGCAAACAACCCTGTTTCCTACACTTCTAGTTCTTTTCTTTCCATCACCTTCCTTCTCTTTCTTTTCCTTTACCTGAGAAGAATATGGCCCACTGACAATTGAAAGAACACCAGTTAGACCTGTTTCCTTGTTTCTTATGATTTTCAGCCACAAAAAAAGTTGCCCTACATACCCCCAAAATTCCAAATTTCTGCAGTCTTATCATACTTCCATCATTACATTATGGTCATGATTCCCCTACAAGTAGTTCTACAAACATTATGGGGTAAACACCTGACAGAGTAATATGTTTCACAGAAGTATTTTTTCCAGATTAGTATATGTTTGTAGTAAAGAAAAAGAAGTCTCTCCCGAAAGCCAACAGTCTACTCTAGCCGTAGAGGAAGCCCAAGTACGTACCCGGCTGTAATTACCGATGTTACTCTTCTCATATAATTTAACGCATATGATCAGAAGTAATATGACCATATTAGTTTTGAACATGGGGAAAATTAAACATTTCTTGCCAGTTTTTATGCTATCCTCCATTCACTAACATATAGATATATATTTTAATTATGGTAAAATTTCATAGCTGTCCATAAAGAAATCTGATGAGAGTCAACATGGCACTGTGTGAGAGGCACAGTTCTGGGAGTGACTAGCACAGGGTTAAGTTTTTTTCTTTTTCTTTCTTTCTTTTTTTTTGGGGGGGGTGTTTTTTAGGGGGGTTTTTTGGTCTGTATTTCCAGGTGACCGCAAGCAAGTTATTTTACCTTTCTAAGCCTCAGTTTCTACATCTGGGAAAAAAATGGAGATATGAATACTGCTTACCTCATCAGATCTTTTGTGAGAAGTAAGTAAATAATGCATGCACAGTGTCTAGCACACAGTTTTTTGATATAGATTAGTGATGATAAAATGAATTAGCAATCATTTTTACCTCTTGTTGTCTGGTTTTATGATACTTTTATATGAGGTTGAGAGCAATATACAAATGTCTGTATTGTTTGTTAAAGAGACAGGGAGAAGGAGAAAGATTTTCAATCTAATTTTCATGCCCACTCTTCCTTATAGACTGGACTGTCTCTGTGCTTAGAGGTGAAATTCCTCACCTTTCGGTGTTACATTAATTTTTTTCAGATTACTGGGGCCATTTTGTAAATGGTGCATTGGATGGTAACAAGTGGCCTAAAAGCATTAAGGTAGAGCTTAAGATGTGAGAAAATTTTCTTTCTATATGCTTAATTTCTAGGTAGTTTAACACTATCTGCTTTTTCATATTTTAGTTTATCAAGTCCATAAATTCTTCGGAGAATCATTGCTCTGTTGCAGAAGATTGCTGATTTATGGAGCTTTGTATTCTTCTGCAGCTATTAGGCACCCAGTAAATGCTACTTGATGATAATGGTGGTGTTCTTTCCCCACAAGAAATGGAAATCCAGGAAAGAAAGTCATCACACTGTAATGCTGAATTATCAAATCAAAGATTTTTTTTTCCATATACAAATGAAAACAGAATCAGGGCTCAGGCGTTCTTCTCTTAAATACCGATTCTTCCACTGATGAGAAGTAAGAGACCTTTAAACCATTCCATTAAATAGATTCTGGTCACCTAATGGATTCAAGCACTTTCTAATGGGAGAACAAAATATTCCCCTTTGATATGTAAGGCTTCACCTAGTGATGGCAGGATGACTTAAAATGATAATTGCTTCTCAGATTCAATTGGCCATGATATTTATTCAGTTCTCAGTATACACCTTGTTCTTTACCATGCCCTGTGGTACATACAAAAGAAATATGTCCTCCCAAAGCAATATTTTGCTAGATACGTTTTTTATATTATGAAAAAAAAATCTGAAATTCTTAACAACAAAAACTAGGACTCTCCATCCCCTAATTATCTCAAAACCATTTCTTGGATTACTAATCTGTTCAGTCATACCCATAAAACATGGTTAAATCTTTGCAATAGCCAATCTTAGGGACATTTATTCATTGTTCTATTGTGTAAAAATGATAAAATTAAGACAAATGCCTGTTCTAAATAACAGTTTTAGATGAACTAATTATACAGTGAGGCTGACACATATATGTTTTCACTCGTATTGTAGAATTACTTCAGCTGTCTTATGTACACTTAGTTTAATAATTATATGAGTTATTAAATCACTTGTCACAATGCTTTTTTTAATGAATTGAAGGGGGGCCAATCTATAATTAATCTAAATTTTCTTTTATTTGGATTAATATCATTACATAGTTTGTAAAACACATAAGACTTCACTCCTATAACCTGTAACATAACTCTTTATTTTTGCTTTTATATTCACCTTTCTAGTCTTTCTACTCTCATTCATAGTTGTAATCAAAATTGATAATGATATGGAAGCGGAAATACATTTCCAATTCGAAAATAGGACATGGCCTTACAAGTATGGGATACCTCATTTAAAAAAAAAACCTTACAAAACCTTACCTCAAAGACAAACAAACATATGACTCTGATTTAAAACTTGATAGCAAATTGTGCATTATAGAGCTGTGCATACATAGTTATTTTCAGTAACTTGATTATTTATTTTTGTATTATGCCCTATTTTTATTTGTTTTTTAGTTCTCTGAACATGAATAAGCCTTTTTCTTTACTTTTCTTAAGGAAAAGAGAGATTTAAAATGTAGGTGCCACCTTCATCTTAATTTTATTCTGCCTTCTACCTACTTTATCTATTTTTTTCCATTTCAGAGCCCAAATTTCATGATGATTCACCAAGCATGAACATAAGATAAAAGAATTCAAGCTAAATGTCACCAATACAGTTAAAAACATGCATCCATAAATTTTAGGACAAATCCAAAATCACCCTGACATTAAATATGTTAGTCCACTCTTGTCAAGCTCTTTTCTTCTTGGTTTGCTTTGACCTAAATTTCCAACCTGATATTCTTATTC
The DNA here is from genome assembly GCF_009834535.1 of Camelus ferus. Classification (NCBI taxonomy): domain Eukaryota; kingdom Metazoa; phylum Chordata; class Mammalia; order Artiodactyla; family Camelidae; genus Camelus; species Camelus ferus. The sequence goes on along the minus strand of NC_045696.1, from coordinate 79,372,407 downwards.
AAACGTGTCATGAGGGCAGCCAGATGGCCTGATTTTTCCAGAGCAGAAGTGAAAACGGTTCTGCTTTTTCATGGATTATTTGAAATAAGTTGCTCTTGCAGTGACTATAAATGTAAATTTCCCATCTCAGCTAAGCCGCAGAAAGGGAGGTTTAAAGTCACAGATTCTGAGTCCTTTGTCTTCAATACTGAGTCATCATGTAACCTCTGTGGCCTTGACTTCTTGTTTTTCAATCTTGAAAATGGGAATTATAATAAGATAGAATGTTTTATGTCCTAAGGTTTTGGAGGAAGAATAGTGGAGAAACGTGTAGGAGTAGCAGCAGGTAATTTTTTGAGGACTGGTTAACAGAGACATTGTGAAGTGCCTCAGAGATAATAAGCTCCTCTCCCCCACCCAGTGGGGAGAAAATTGCCCACTATTGGGAGGGTTAGAGGACGATAAGAAAAGAAAAAGAAAAAAGGACCTTGCTGGTCACAGAGGTACCATTTAGTGCACTGGAGCATAATTTATTAAGTGGACCTTTGTGGCTAAAAAGAGCTAATTCACCTACCAAACTGAGCAAATTTACATTCTTCCCATCTGAAGGATGAGACTCTGCATAGCTAGTTATTCATCTTTTGGGAAATAACTTGGTAAGATATGAGCAATGGAGTAAATCAGCAAAATGAAATGTATTCCCCAAAGCCAAAAACCACAGGCTCCTGGGAAATATACTAAAATGTTATTGTTAATTGTATATCTACAAAAATTCTTGTAAATGCACTCATGTTAATCACTACTGCTGAAGTGCTCTATTTCCTTACTTTTTATAATGTTCCATTTCTTGGAAAAATACAAGATAATTTTAAAAGCAATCAAAAGAGCCAGATTAGTTCATTTTAATTAAATCTTACAGAAAACGGCCTTGTTACAAATGTGAATCTTAGTTAGTGACTTTCTCAAGGTGAGAAAAGCTATACCCAGACCTCCCTGTTACTACAGTATACTTTATACTCTACAGGTAGAAACAAATAAATTCCACCATCATTAAGACTATATGCAGAAAGCTGAGCAGTAGTGGTTTATGTTTTCATAATGAGCTTCTGGTGTTACAGAACTTCTGTCATAAATTTTGTGGAGTTTTCATGGCATCTGTACGTAATGAAATGCCTGTTTTCTCCTCTCTGATGTATCATCTCTAAGCAGAAACCTGTATTTGTGTTTTTGGTATCTAGCTATTACCTGAATCTAACCTAGTCTCCAAAGACTTCTGTCACATTTATTTTTTGCATGCGAAAGATTTTCCTATAAAAGCTATGACTTATAGATGGAAGGGAAGCCAATTATCAGGAAGCTAAAGGGGAGGGCTAATATGTATATTTGGGAGTGGCTAATAGAAATCTTAAAATCTAAACCTCACAGATGTACCAGAAAATTCTGTTAAAGTTTAAAGTTTTTTTGAATCATGTAGTCAAAATAATGGCCCCAAAGATGTCCATTTTCTAATCTCTGGAATCTATGAATATGTTACCTTATAGGGCAAAAGAGACTTGGCAGATGGAATTAAGTCTCTTGAGGTGAGGAAATTATGCTGGATTATCTGGGTGGATGCGGTGTAATCACAAGCGTGGGGTGATTATGGGGGTCCTTACGGGTGGGAGACCTGAGAGTTAGGGTCAGAGAAGAAGATGTGGGGAAGGCAGAGTGTTGCAGCCTTAAGCCAGGAATGAGGGTTGCCTCTGGAAGCTAGAGAGGACAAGGAAGCAATTCCTGGGAACCTCCAGAAATAATGCAGCCCTGCTGACACCTTCATTGAGCCCAGTGAATCTGGTTTTAGACTTATGACTTCCAGAACCGTCAGAGAGTGAATCTCTGGCATTTTAAGCCAATAAAATATGTGGCAATTTGTTAATAGGAAACTAATACACAGCTGTTAACCTGACTTTTCAACTTTAGAATATAGAAGTTTGAGGTTTAAATTGAAACACAGTGATTCAGACATGACCCTGAGCCATACTCTTTGTCCTTTTCAAATAATATAGCTAGAATATATCTGAGGGCTACCAGCCTGTTGCATTTGAATAACTAAAGCCAGAGGAGATAAATGACCTGCTCGAGGGAACACAGCTCATTGGCATCCAACATGAGGCTAACTTTGGGTTACTTGAGACTCTTAGACCACCGATATGTAATTTTGATCAAACTACCTCTGTTTGATGATATGAAAGCATTTGTCTACAAAAGGTCAGTGTTTAAGAGTGTTTTTAAATGTGATAAGGAATAGGGGTAAAATTGAATGTGAGGGTGATGGGGGAAGGCTGGAGAGGGGTCACTACAGAACAAGAGTTTGTATCTGCCCTGCTAAGTTCCAGACTGGGTAGATAGTCGTGAATGGATTAGCCATGACCCCTGCCCTCTTGGTACCTATGAGTTAGGAAAGCAAACATAAACAAATATAATTATAATTAATTAATAACTTACAAGGAGTAAGATCCTACAAAGAAATATTCAATCACAAAAATAAGGAATTTTTCTCTTAATCTGTATGGTCTTTGAATAAGATGATGACAGAAAAAGAATTTAGTTTCACCCAGAGACCATTATAATTTTGAGCTATTGTCTTTGCTCTGCAAAGATTTAAAATCACCTTTTACTCTGGGGAAGGATGGACATATATGTATTTCAATGTCTTTTGAAACATACTTGTGTGTATTTTAGAAGCTCAGGTTTGTTAATGACACTTCACTGAAATACCATCAGTTTCTATGGAGACACTAACTATTGTGCAGTTAAGAGGGGGAAAAAAAAAGACTCCTCTGCTTCCCTGTGGCTTTAAAACTGTTTTACTTGTTTTCCTAGTCCACACATTCAGAAATAAAATTTAAACAGTTTTCTTTTCAAGCAATATTACTTGAATGCCAATAGGATTCTCTTTAATTTCACAAAGACTATAAATGTTTGCAAATTAAACACAGTCCAACAGAAAATGAGATCTTCCCTGACCGTCCCATTTTAATGGCAAAGATAGTATTTCCTCTGTGTGATTTATAGATCTAGAATTTTTTTGGCATTCTATTATGTAAGTTCCTTTTAAAATAACTTATATGTTAAACACTACCAATAACTTCAACTTTGGACTCTTGCACAGCTGTGGTGTGTAGATAACTTCCATTTATATTAACTGAAGTTACATTTGCATGCTAGTAGGAAAATACCCTTTATACAACCAAATTAGTACAAAGCTATATGAAAGAGCACATCTTTTCTACTTAGAAGAGGCATGGCAATTCTATTTAATAAAGAAATTCACATTAGTGTTTGTTTCCTTGATTCTGATGGGCCCATTCTGTTTTCTTTTGCATCATTCATTTTAAATAAATTTTTTTTAAAAAAGTATTTGGTAAACAACAGATAGGATTCCCTGCTCTGAACTCCCATTTTATACTGGCTTTACTTACTGGGTGAATCTTTTGATTCATTTTGATTCCTCCTTGAAATAGGATTCTCAGCCTTAATAAGAGTTTTTTTTTTTAAGTTCTATGAAATACTGAATCACATACATGTCAGTAAATATTATGGTTGGTGAAGGCTTAAAACCATTCCTAAAAATGGTTGTAAGAAATAAAAAAAAAATTACTCCTGAATTCATACATTCAAATGCACTACAGTATCAAAGTTAAACATTAAGTGTTAGCAGTGAATCCATGGAGATAGTGTCATACTTTGCAGTCTGAGTCCTTTTAAGTAGCACAAGGTCTTCAGCATAATTAGCACAGAATATTGAACCCTGCCAGAAATATGGGGTTCATCATTAAATTTAGAGGCTTCTTTATCTCTCTGAGTCTAATCATGTGTGCAGAAGACTAATTGTTAATAGCATGGTCTTTATTGCTCATAGCTTTCTTTCATTTTAAATGGAATGGTCTGCTTTGTGAGAAATAATTAGGTTTTATAGGCCTACCTGCATAGAGCCTTTTGTTGAATGTCTTATGGTTTTGCCAATTCAGATCCTGAGAGCAATTAGGGGCTGTGGCGGAACTGTTCCTTAAATCACACACATATTGTGTTATTGCCTGCCATTTATTTATTTATTTATTTAACCTGCAGTAGCAGATGCAGACGCTTCAGTTGCTTGCGAGTACACAGGGTAATTGTTAGCCAATGCAAAACCTTGGTTTGGGATACGTAACCCAGGGAGAGGAGCATGTTATGTAAATCTGCCACATGGCAATGTGTCCTGATATCTGACATTGTCCCCACAATTATTATCTTCTGAATTTTAGAAGAACAAGTCTTTAACTCTTCTCTAAAACGTCAGGGAGGTTTCATTGTTTAAAATGATGGTCAGAGTTGGTCAAACAGTAGTCTTTAGAAAGTATGGATTTGTCCAACCAAAATACTTTATTTGCTTTCCATAGTCAGTTAGGAATTATTTGTTGTTCCGTGAGGTCAGTAATGATTGGGGACGCTTTTCAAAAGTGTTCATAGCAGTTGTTACAATCAACATTTCATTTCTGAGAGTTCAATTAATATGATGAGTCAGAGACTCCCCTGGTGAGATCTGATAGAAGCATTGTTAAAAATCTTGTGACGTTTAATAGTATTTTGAGAGAAATTCGTGTTATGGTGGAAAATTTTGCTGAAAAATTTTGGCTACTTTGCCTCTTTACTTTCTCCATGACACAGAAGGACTCAATGAGACTGACTGTTAATAATTTAATGATGATGAAAGTCACTGTTGTTTCTATATTAAAATGCCTATAAAAAGTGCATGTTACTTGAAGTTGTCAAGTAGTGGCAGAGTTGGTATTCACTTTCCAAAACTCTCCCGTCAAGTGACAGGAAACTGTGTATACTGTTGCATTTGACTTGAACTTAACAGTGCACTTCTCTGTATCTTCAGTATGTTAGCCAGTCACCATTTCCTCAGGCAACTCTACTCCTGCTACCGTATAATCAATAACAGTCAGGGTACTTTCAATCTTGACAATTTTCTTTAGTGGAAAATGACTTTGCATAGACTTTTTACCATCCCAACTGACAAGCCATCTTTACTGAGATCTATAGTATCAGGCATTGTCAACCTCAAAAAGGCACTGACAGCTTTAGACATATGCATGTACAAATCAATATTATTTTTCAACTAATATGCTTTGGAAACTCTTCTTTAAAAAAAAAACTGAAAGAATAGAAACTAGTTAAATTTGTGACCTAAATCTGGTGGCAAACCTGAAGCTAAGTTTGAAAAACGTCATTTGAAGTTGCAGGATCCACAGTGAAATATACTGACGGGGAGTGGGGTGGGCCTGTCATTTTTTATATAAATAAATAGGTCATTGTGAAAATGTTTTCACAGCAACCAGTGGTACTAAGTTTTTTTCGTTTGAGGGGGGGTCGTGGCGGGTCGTTTTGGGAGGGTTGCTTGTCTTTTGTTTGCGGAGGGGAGGGAGGGAGGGTAGGGGGGGTAAGGACGACAAACATTAAGGCGGTCACACCCAACGTTCCGCACTCGGCTTCCATTACTTTCCTTTTCCATCCTTTCTTAATTCTCCCTTACTCACTGTCAACTTCGCCTGCATTCCTTCTTCGCTTTCCTTCCTTCTTCCTTCTTCTTCTCCTTCTCTTCCTTCCCTCTCCCTCTCTCCCCCGCTCTATCCCTCCATCCCTTTCTCCCTACACCTTTGTATTACCTGGCAGATTCCATTTTGAGTAATAGACTCAGACAGGTAAAAATGCATATTGTTGCTTTGACACGTACATAAAATTTTTGAAATTCTAAGAGGGGTTTACAGTTGTATAAGTAATTGGCTAATTAAAATACTGTTGAAAGATTATTTGAGGGAGCATTTCTTTTTGTGGAAAAGAGATGAAGAAAATAGAAAATCCAAGAATAACCTTAGGAGGTATAAAGTTTTATTTGAAATAATTGATATTTTTGGTCTTCAGAACAAATGAAAGTATTATTCTGTCATCAAGCAGGAAACCTAACCTATCCGTCCTTTTTTTTCTTTTGGACATTTTGGCACAAAAAAACCTTGTTTATATTTATGAAAATCAGTTGTTGTAGTGCTGTTTTGTGGTCTTCAGATCAAACATAATTAAGGAAAAATTCTAAATAAGGTTGCGATTATTTGAGTAATTTACCCCTCAGATGCAATAAGGTTGGGGAGAATTATGTATTATGAGTTATGACAACTTATAGTGATTAAACTTACAGTAATTAAACTAGAAATAATTTGCATACTCCTTGCATTCAGTGCTATTGTTAAGTAGAACTTGAAAGTTCCTTGCAGTCCTATATTCAGAGAGAAATACTGTGTATGATTTGGTGCCCACCTTTCCATACTCGTTATGTATACGTACATGTATTTTACCTACTACAGTGCAGACATGCTGTATTTACTGTTCCATCATTTACTCTCTTCATTTAACAATGTAATGTTGATTTCTTAATGCATTTAGATCTACCAGTTTTTAGAAATAGATGTTCCATAATTTATTTTTAAAATTACATGTGATGAAGAGTTGGACTGTTTTCACATTTCCTCCATTATAAATACTACTACTACTATCCTGTGCTACTATAATTAATGTGCTGTTGCGTGTATCTTTGCATACTTGGTCAATTATCTAAGTGTAGGTTCCTGGAATTAGATTTGCTGACTCAAATATTTTACACTCCCACTGTCAACGTATGAAAATATCAATCAACATGTGAAAATTTGGGTTTCCACATCCCTCAGTTACATTGTCCTTTATTATCTTTTTTTCTGTTCTGAGTTCCTCTGATAGGTTAAAGTATATCAGATTGGTTTTTAAATCTGCTGCTCTTTGTTATTAGTAAGCTGTTGTCTCTTCAGCGGTCAGGTTTAGCAGGTATTACCAAACCTGTAGATGTGGATATCTCCCTATAGATATCCCTGTTATATGGTATAGATGTAGCTCTAGACATAGTTATAGATATAGTTATAAACACAGATGTAGCCATAGATATAGAATATGGACGTAGGCAAGGACCCACACACCCCACACACCCACACACCCACACACTCACACACATTTTTTTCCCATTGGAAGCTTTTGCTTATGCTGTTTCATTTACCTAGAAACTTTGATTTCTCCCTGTATACCTTGATTCATCGTAGGAAGCTGAGCTCACATTCTGCTGTCCCTGGTGAGCCATAAGCGTTTTTGATTGCTCTTGTCAGAAGTCTTACCTCCCTCCTTAGAACATCTACGATGCCCTGCACTCCTCCGGGACACTCAGACTTTCTCCTTAGACGCCTATTCTCTTTCATTTGACTTAGGTGTTTCTCAGCTTCAGTATTAGCAGGTAAGCTCCTTGGTTGCAGGAACTATGTCTGATCTATCTTTCATCCTCCCAGACATCTTTTGACTTGGCAATATTTATTGATTTGGGTAAAGTAATGTCAGTGTTGTGTACTTAAGAATTCCCATTGTTGTCTGCCACAAAGTGTGTGATTTTTGAGAAATACGGTGTTTTGGAAAAGAATACAGGATAGGAGTCAGAGATTTTGCCATATAATTGCTATGTGATTTGGGAGATTTTCCTCATCTTCTATGAACCTGTTTAATTCCTCTGTGAAATGAAGATAATGACAATATACTTCAGATAGTAGTAATGAAAAATAAATAAGATAATAGTTTGACAAGTGCTTTGTACGTTTTTCTGTCATAAATATAATACATTGAAGATGTGAGTTTTTATGTCAAGGAAGTAAATAAGAAGACTAAGTTCCCCTCTCCCGAAATGTACCCAATGATGTGAATCTTAAGTCCGTGAATAGATAAAAAGATTCTAGATGTAAATGTTATAACCATATGCATCCATTAGAAATTGTTTAGTAAAAGTCGAAAGAAAAATTAACTCACAAATAGGGTTTTATATACTCTCTTTCCTGTATGATAGAATAGTTAAATTAATGGCCAAATTTAATTAAGAAACTGAAAAATTACAGCATTGCCTGCTGCCAATTCTAAACCCAGTGGACTGTGAGATAGGGATATGGTAACACTCAAAATTACCTCACCATTGTTGAATATTAAGGCAATTTTGCTACCTATCTTCAGAAGTAAAACAGCCCTTGCAATTACATTTTGTAATTTGTTATTGGTTCAAACATTAACGACTTTTACTGTAATAAATGGATCATCACAGGTGAAAAAGCACAGTTTTAATTAACAGTGACACGTAAAACTCCTTACAGTCAGATTGAATTTATATTAGTAATTATATAAGAAATTATATTTTGAACATCGCAGTTTTACATTGAGGTTAAGTGTACTAATTATAGTCTTACCCCTAACATTTTGTGGGGCATAGGGAAATATTTTAAAAATTGTAAAATAAGTTAACGAACTGTTAAGTATGTTCTTTTCTCCTACCTTGATTAAATATACTTTCATCATGACCTAGAGGTGCAGGTTTGAATTCAGAATTCAAACTCTTGGACTTGCGTGTCAGACCTGTGGCCTGATGCTTCACTTTTCCACCCCCTGCTCAGTGCTACAGCACGAGGGATTTTGTGCTCCAGTTCTCATGAACCATATTTCTGAGTCCTTTACCACTACTTCCCAGCCCCCGAAGCACTGTCTTGACCAACCCTCTGGTCTAGAAATACACACATCAGCAGAGTATTCTACCTTCAGGAGGACGGAGCGGGAAAGAGGTCTCCAAGGTCCTGGATTAAGTTTAGGAGCATTAGAGCAGGAGATGCCAGAGTTTTAGGTATCTTGGAGAACGGTCTAGAAAAGGTACCATAAGCTACAGGTGGACACACCCGTTTGGCCCTGCAGGTTCTTTGTCACTTGAGGAGGGCAGAATGCCAGGGGGCTACAGTGAGGCCGTGTAAAACACAGGGCCCAGGGGCCCACCTCCCCTGAGTCCAGAGGTGGTGATGCTTACACGTGGAGCACTGGACTGTATTTCACAGAAATCAACTAGATAATGCCAGAAATATCTCAATGATAATAATGTCTAGTGCACTAATTTTAAACTATACGCACTTCATATAATAAAAGAAGGCTTTATATTTAAACCAATGCATTATTTGGAATTTTAATTTTGTTTTAAAACCAAGGTTTCTGTCTAATGTGATTTCTGTTGAGTTGTAGTATTGTTTCTTTTTTAACATATTTGTACGGCATATAGTTACTGAGAAAATCTTCAAGTCAAAGTCACGAAGCATACCAAATAATTCACAGCTATGGGTGTATGCCCCAGTTAGGAGAGTCTAAGTATTTGTCTAAAAGGACTAATAACTAATTCATATATGCTCGTATACCAATAACACGGTAGACGTGTATATATCTAGAAAAGCATAGGAAGCGTTAGAAGCATAGTGTTCTAACAATCAATCAGATTGTAGACAGTAGTTTCCATGAGGGTGGATTCTACATTTTACAAACTCTTTGTGTTTTTAGTACTTTTATAATATTTTAAAAGCTAAGGCATTGATAGACTTTAAAGACATAAATACCTAATGCAATACGTATATGTTGAATTTTAACTATTTGTCCATCTAAAGTTACTTTTGCTTTTGTAACATGCCAAACTGATGATAGACATGTCTTTATTAAATTTGACATTCAGTAGACACAACAAATTATGGATTTTCAAATATTTAATGAATGAATATATTTTTAATCTGATATTTAATCTGTAAGAAAATTTAAATTAATATACCAAAAGATACAGTAGAAAGTATTAGCCTTACATAAAATAGAAAAGTACCAACACGCTGCCCAGCACGCCCTTCTTGACTTCTTTGGAACCTTGTAGATTCTGGAATCTCACTACTGCCAGGTTTACCATTTCATTAATGCTCTATTATTAGCTGTATTCCTACTCACATTAAAAATAACAAAATCTCTGCATTGATTCCCGAGGATTCATGCATTTCTTTCTTACTTGACTGTCTAGCACAGTCTAATTTTTCAGCATTTAAGTACCTTAAACTAAGTTTTAAAAGCAGTATTTCTGAATTATTTCCAATTATTACCTATTAAAGGTGAGTCATCTTGCTTAAAGGTAATGTAATTTTCTAAAGCTTGAGGTATGTATAGTAGTCTGTAAATCTAGGTCTGCAACACAGACTGCCTCACAGCACACAAATGCAGTGTCTCTGATAGCAGGGCTTTTGTTAAATTAATGAAACCTTAATAATTAAATTTTTAATTGTATCTGTAAATTTTTTGTTAACTGAGGATCTTTTCACAATGAAGTCCCTTTATCCCTGGGACACTTTGGAGGTAATACATACCTTTAGGGGCATCTAATTCAGACTTCGCAAATTCAAAAGCGTAACAAGAACCAGTTAAGTACCATGAGAGAGTAGATTGGGTAGCCCTTAGGAAAACAGAGGCTCGTGGTTTCTGCGGTGACCTGGGAGTGCACATACGTCCTAAAAGCCTCCCATTAGAAATCTTCTACTTATTTATTTTTATTTTTGGTGGGGAGAGGGAGGTAATTAGGTTTATTTATTTATTTATCTTTAATGGAGGTACTGAGGATTGAACCCGGGACCTTGTGCATGCAAGGCACGCACTCCGTCACTGAGCTATACCCTCCCCGCTAGACCTCTTTTAAATTATTAAGGCAGTGAAACTAAACACTCTCATGGGCTATGAGCTTGAGACTCTAGAACTCAGATTCTCACTTATTATACACATTTATTATTCAATATTTACCTACAAAGATAAGAAGTTTGGTAGATGGCTGTATTCTAAATTGAGGAAACAGGAAAAACACAAAATCAAGAGATGCAAACATTCGTAGGAGGAATAATAGTATTGATTTTATGAGAGGCATCTAGTATTGTTGAGCTCATTCAGGCCATCTTTTTAAAATTTAAATGATTCAGGATAATATATCACAGATATCCCAGTTCAGATTTTGTCTGGTTTAGAACCAACAGTGGGCTTATTAGTTTGTTTCTGGTGATGGGGGAGAAAAATTAGTGTGTAACTTGAGTTTCAAGTCAGAGAGGTAAATGGCAATCTCCTAAGTCAAAATATAGAGCATAAAGAAAAGAAGTCCCTCAATGAAACAGACTCTTAAAGCTGCCACTTATTCCATGTCTGTTTTCTTTGCTAATGTATGAAGGCAGCAAGGCTCATTATTTTCATATTTCTAGGTTCAAGTTAACCAAAGGGTTAAATTAAAAATGGAGGCTGAAGAGAACTGTCCTTCGGTGGGGTGGCATCATCTCTATCATTCTTATCTTTTACCTGTTCTTAGGGGTACCCACTAAGTATGATGGCTGCTCTCGTGTGTTACCAAGGTGGAATCCCCTTAAAATGGGAGCCCAGCTACCCAAGGAGGTAAGATGAGGGACAAGAACCTGACTGGCAAGGAGACTGGATGTCACCCAACATATTGAAGAACAGCTCTTTACATTGCCCTGCGGTAGGAACAGCACTCGTTCTAGGTTTGGAGTGGCACTGAGACCGAGGCTGATCACAGAGAGTGAGCAGTGGAAATCTGTGAGGGCACAGAGTAATACAGGTCATTTTACTTTCTAATCTGACATTTGTTAAGAGCCACAGTGTATTATTTGGTTCCTGCATTCAGGCAGCGTTAAAAAGTGAACTGAATGTCGATCTAGAAGTATTGTGTGCATTTCTGTGGCTGTGCTTAATAATAATTTATGGCATGTAGTATATGATAGTGATGTTCTAGTTTTAGTTCTCTTAATTCTTACAGCGAGGTAGGTATTATACCTGGATTTCTAGATGAGAAACCTGAAACGTAGTGAAGGTGAGATGCTTGCCTAAGAACACAGAGCTAGTAAGTGGTGACAGAGAGATTCACACCCATGTTTGATGAATTTCAGAGCCTGAGCTAGCTACGTTTTTGTAGCTATGATTAAGCTAGCTGCACTTAAGATTCTTAACCACTAAGAATTTAGCACAGAGGCTAATATTTGGGCTCTAGGCAAGGCTGCCTGGGTGAACCTTAGGTTTCTTACTGTAAAATGAGGATAATAGTAGAATTCAATTCCTAGGGGCCTCATTAATATGAAATGAACTGATACATGATAAGTGCTTAGACCAAATGGTGCCTAACCCATAGTGAGTGCTCTGTAAACAGTAGCTATTATTACTAGCATTATCATTACTAATCATCAAATACCACCAACCCTACAAGTAAGGACTGAACAGTAGCCTTATAAATAAATGAATGATTTTGTTTTTACCTGGAGGTATTAAAATTCAATTTTTAAAGTTGAAATGAAGAATATACTATATGTTAAATAACAAATTAATTTCAGTACTTCGAAACAGGCTGGCAAGGGTAGAGAGAAATGTAAAACAGCAAGAAAAAATGAGAAGGAGAGAGACAGATATGGAGAAAGAGACAGTGAGACAGCTACACAGCAGCAGCCAGGTTAGAGACAGGGATGGACCTAAGGACAGAGAGACGAATGTACTTTCCGAGAGACTGTTCATCAAGCAATACAATTACCCTGTGGTTCCAAGTGAACTGTTACCTTAAACAAGATCGCATTTTCATAATTCTAAGCAGACATCAGAATATCCTCTCTTTGCATTTATTTAGATGGAGGCTGAAATGAAGCATTCCAAAAAGTAACGGTCACAGTATCATTGGGAACTCATGATAATGTGGAATCAGAATAAAGAACAGAAGATAGGTCCCAAATAAGCAAAACATAAGAAAATGAATACTTTATCAGTGTTCTCTTTACTCAATAAAATATTCCAATTGCTTGGGTTTAAAAATTACAGAGACACATGGTTTCATAACTCAGTTTTCTTTGTTTAAAACTCAACTTCATGTTTGTCTTTATCTGCTAAGTGCTAATGAGTTAGTACAAAACTGTGTGAAACAGTTAAGGGAGGGGAAAGGTGGCACAAATGTTAGCTTTATATTTCAAATTTGGTGCTTAGACTGCTGATGATTGCTCTCCTTTGGGGGGGGAAAATTATAAATTACTTCCACTTTAAACATTATAACAATCCGGTAATCTGTGGCAAGATTGCCTGGCTTTAAATGTCAACTTCACCACTTAGTATATGACTGACTTTGGACAATTATTTGACCTTTCTATACTCTTTATCTTTAAGCCCAGATTAATAACGGTACAGAATTCTTGTGGGAATTAAGTGGGATAAATATGCAAGTGTTTAGAATAGTGCCTTACACCTATCTGTACTCAACAGATGTTAACTGTCAGCATTAGCTATTATGTGCAGGATTATATTCTTCAGCTTACTTTCCATAAACAAGTTACATATGCACTGGTTAGATATGAAATGTTTCGATGATACTTTATAGCTTTGTTCTTAAAGTTACGCTTTTTATACTTTATTCCCTCCAACCAAGTTAGAGATGGTCAAGGAGAAAATGAAGAAACAAATAAACTAAGGAAAAGAGGGATAAATATTTGAAGTCAAAGAATAATGGGACTATATTTGTAACTCTACATTATTAGAAAATAATGTCTTTTAAGGATATGAACTTGTTAGGATTCAAATTACATTGATTGTAATAATAATTGGTTATAACAACATGTTTTGAAAACACTCGTATTTTTCATCATCACAGCTGAGAATGTCTTGAAAGTAGAAACGCAAGTGTTGATAACCCTAGGGATATAAACTTTCACTCACTCACTTATAAACTCATTGTTAAGTACTTTAAAACAGTGACCTTTAAGAAAATGGGTTCTGGGGTTAAATGACATAGTGCTCAAAATTCATTTTCATCGATAGCTACAACCCTAGTTGACCTCTCCAGCTCTTGATTTTCACATCTGCAGAAAAGGGCCAATGATAAGTCTATCACAAGGGCTGTTGTGAGCTTTATTGGGCTAATGCACATAAAGGGCTAGAACTGTGCTTGACATTCCATAATTTTTGCATTCCATAATTGTGACTATTATGTTAATCCCTAGGCTGGGAGAGACAGTGATCAGAAAGATGCTGTTCTTGGCCTCAAGCAGATTGCAAGTTGATTGGAGGAGACCAAAGAGTAGACGTGTTCTTATAATACAGCATGGTAACCGTTCTGCAATGATTAGAAGTACGTTAGGTTGCTGGTAGAACAAAGAGTCATGAGAACCCATCCATTTTAGGGGATGAAGGGTACCTTTCTGGAGAATGTGGTCTTGTGAACTGGATCATGAGAACATTAGATTTCACCTGAGAAGAGAGTGCAGAAGGGCATCAAAACTTGAGGGAATTGTGTGTGCCCAGGATAGTTTTGGGAAAATTCAGGTAGTCTAGTATTGCTGGAGAAAAATGTGGGAGGGTGGAACAACTGGTAGAAGACGTAAGGAAAGAAGTGAGCAGGGGTCAGGTCTGAAGAGTTTTGGCGTAGGTGTTAAGGAAGTTAGACTGCCAGGGACCCCTCGGAAGAACCGCATGATGAGAATGAAGCTGGTGAAGTTTACCCTTTTCTTCCCTTCAGTACAACACGGAGAGCAGATGGAAGGAAGGCAGTTCCTGGCAAGTCCAGTTGGGAGGTCTTAATAGCACCCGAGAGGGCATGACAGTGGGGAGAGAGAGAAGTGGATGGATTCTATGCAGGTGGAGTCAAGGAGACTTGATATTTCCTCACATCTTTAAATATGAATATAGGCCTTTCCCTAAAATGATTATTTCAAACCCATTTTCACTTTACTTCCTGAGTATAAATCTGGGCATTGTAATTTGTTTTGCCAAAAAGAACTTACAATATTCATGTTTGGCGTCCTTGATATGAACATTGTTCATCCCCAATTCCGTAACTATCGTATAGAATATTTCTGCTTGAAATTTACCCAGTCTACGTTCCAATACCAAGAGAATAATAAGCAAAATAAACATGCCACTTCTTTTTTTCTTGTTCTGCGAATGATAAACAATTTTCTTGCTGTGACCCTCCTTACTTATTGAAGAGCTCCAACATTTGTGGGTCTGGTTTTGCACTATTACAGGATAAAGGTAGCAAAATGGACTAACTGAGCCATTGTTCTTTGTCAAGAGAAAGGTTTTGCCTTTTTCCTAAACTTGGTATCAGTTTTCTCTTCATTTTCTGCCCATTGACCAGTATATAAAAGTCTTCTTGTGCTTCCTGGTACTACCTTGCTGAGAAAATTAAATTACTTAAATGAGTAGCATCCATTGTTCTTGCAGATAGAAAGTTTATTAGTCAAAAATATATAAACTGTTCCACACACTGCATTGGTTGATAGTTTAAACTATCCTTCTTTTTTATCCAAGTCAAAAATAAAATCCTTGTTTCATTCACACTGTCTTTTATGTCATGATGCAAGAAAATGGGTTTCCAGATTTATTTTTTTCTTTATTTCTATTTCATTAATGTTTCAACTCTTGCTGAACAAAAGACATTTAAATAAGACAGCAGAGAGTTGTATTTTAAGTTATTTGGAGGATTTTTTAAATGCCTAATAAATTAACATGTTTACAATAGCCAGAGATACACATCAAACAGTTTTACCATTGATATAAAAAGCTTTGAGTTATTTTACAAAACACAGTTGAGTGAGTCTAAAACTTTATTGGTTTCTTGTTAAAACTGGCTAATACAAGAGCTGGTAGAGACAGTGAATCTGAAGTTTTAGAAAAGGGACTTAAAGGAACTAATGTTTATAGAAATTTTAAATTTCTGAATTTAAAATATTTCACATTTATTGAAAAGATGGGTCACAAATTTTTGTAGATATGTTAATTTTACCTAAATACATGAGTGCTTGTCAATAGGATAATTTTTATTTATGTTTAATAAGTACCTTGTATACATAATGCCTGCATTTCATTTGGAAGTATCGTCAGTATAATCTGGAAGAAAGTGACTCATTAAGCTGCAGTCTCCCTCCTGCAGCAGCCCAAGCACTGCTGATATGCAGGAAGCAAGAGGCAGCAGGCTCTCTGCCTCCAGAAGACCTTGGGATCACAGCCCTTTGGAGCTCATCAGAGCCCATTCAGGCTCATCCCGAGGGGTCACTTGCTGCGCTGCCTGATTCTCCTTCTTCCTGGGAGCTGAACGCACAGCTTCAGTGAGACACCCAACTCCTGCTGGCTTAAGAAAAGAGTTATTTTAATGATGATTATAATGAGCTTTAGTGTTGCTGGGAGCCAAATGTATCCTTAAGTCCAAGAGAGAACGCTGCAATCAGGGCGAAGTATAATGTGGCTTAGATTATTATTTGATAAGTTGGCCTTTTAATTTTTCCCTTCTTCTGTACTCGTTTATTGCCTACTGTTCCAAGGTGAATAATTGCC
Organism: Camelus ferus; assembly: GCF_009834535.1. Lineage (NCBI taxonomy): Eukaryota > Metazoa > Chordata > Mammalia > Artiodactyla > Camelidae > Camelus > Camelus ferus. Next base: position 79,356,156 of record NC_045696.1, on the reverse strand, counting down.
ATGTATCTTTATGGAGATACCATAGCAGCTGAGACAGACTGATGCACTGAAAGGAGGGGACTGCCTCAGACCGCTTATCCTGACACATGAAGCAGTGAAACTGGGCCTTTGATCCCCACACCTGATTTCATTTCTGGTATTTGATTTTGCCTCCAGCAACCATTACAAGTTACTTTTTATTAAGTGACTCCGGCCTTAGCAGATGGCTTTTAACTACTTCTGAGTCCGTCCTTGCACTGCATTGTTATGAGAAGTTGATTAAGGAAACATCTAATAAAAGAAACTTCAGCGAGACAGTTCGATCCGATGATGCCCTGGCAATCCTTAGAGTCAGTGGATGCTGAGTGTGAACTCTGGTCCTTAATAGAGTTTGTTTGATGTCATCTTGTCTGAAATGGTTATGTTTATTTTATCTTCTGCTAGGCTTTATGATGGAAAAATTTATGGAAAAGAGTAAAGTTCAATAGTTTTTATTTTTAAGCTGTTGGGACCTCTTAAGGGAAGTACATTGACTTGATAGCTTCTCATTTCCATTTTCACACAAAAAGGTTTATCACTCCAGATAATATTGGGAATGCATGAGAGACTGGAAACTGGAGGTCTCAGTACCAGCTTGCTACGTAACAGCTCTCCGTCAGTGGCTCCTAAAATGTTTAGGGAGTGAGTCATAGTAAGTACCACACTTTCCAGGGCAACGCAGTATACACTGTGTGTTAAACACTGGAAAAAACAAAAAGTTTCACAGAATAATACCCTTTGTAACAGATGATGGACTCTTATTTTCTATTCTAGTTTATTAAGGAGAGATGCTTGTTTCTCTTCTAAATTGAAGAGATATTTTCTTCAGTTGGTTTCTCACCAAATTGGCTTCACAATCCATGAATGGGTCTCAGTTTGTAAAACACTGCTCTAGACCACAGGTTACACAACCTAGAATAGAGAGGCATAGAGTAAGTTTCTGAAAGTTCCTCTCAACTGTAAACTCTGTGACTCTGACTGAAAATCTACCTCCCGTGGTAGATTCCAGTCAGTGCGAATCCTGAATAGGCCAACAGTTGCATCGCCTGCCTGTGTGACCCGTCCAGTATGTGGCTCTATCTGGTGCCAGTTGTTTTTAAAATAAGTAGCAAGTGTAAGGATATTTTTAAAGAACACTTTAAAACAATCACACAAAAATACTTACAAAAGTACCTGAAACTTTTCTGTTACCGTACAATATATATTACAATCGGTGAATTGAATGTGCTAAACTTTTCTTGAACCACTACAATAAAATAATTTCTGAATTGCTGAGCCACAGTAATTTATGTAATGAGACCCACTTTTTCTCTGTCCCCAAGGTAGACCAGGCTGGCGTGGAAATTCCGTGAGGACAGGGACCATCGTGTCTTTCAGCCTTATTGACCGTTTTTTTCCCCAAAGCAAGGCCCTATTCCAGGCCCAGTTCCATGGCACTCATTAAATAGTTGTTGATTCTATGAATCTAGATGAATGGATGAGTGGATGGATAAACAAGTTTGTTTTATTAAGACCCTCTAGGTAACTTGGAAATAGCAAACTTTTTATCTCTGGTGTTGCTTTCTTTTAGTCCTTTCTGGACTGACTTACCTTCATGAATGCACATGTTCTGATCTCTTGTTTCCCCTAAACTGCTTCCTTACGAGTGCCTTCTTGCCTGACCACGCTCCTGACTCTCCTCTTTTTACATTTTTTTCTCGCAAAACTGACCTGCCTATTATCTGATTCCTCAGATCATTTAGTTCCACACTAACTAGTGCCCGTTACTTGGTTCTTCTGGCCATTTAGTTACACGCTAATTAATTCATGTGAAGGAATAAAGAAATCTCATTCATTGCTTATCGTGTGACTGCTTCCACAAGAGTCTGTGCCTCGATCTTACATCTCTTCTGGCAGCAGGCATCCTGTTGGGTGGTGGTGCTATTAGCTCTGTCAGGAAGATACGGGAACGCTGAAGGTGCGCATTTTGTCAGTACCCCACAAGGAACCTCGTACAGTTGATGTTTGAATTTTCCTCAGAAAATGCTGACCCTGCACTTGGGACAGAGATTAATTAGAAGTCCTGGAAATATTGACATGTTCATGTAGATGTATTTTGCTTTCTATGGTCTAGGAGAGTTTTTTCAAACTGTGGTTGTGGATTTGGGGGTGTTTCTAAAAAGGGTCAATTTCTGAGTCACAGTCCAGACCTGTTAAATCAGAATTTCTGAATATAAGTAACTAGAAATCTTTATTTGAAAATAAAATATCTCAAATAGTATGCATGCATGCTAAATTGAAGACTCAAATTTTAAATATGTTTTCATGTTGAAAAATGTCTGTGATAACTTATTTGAAGATAAGTTTCGGTGTCCCCTTCTCCAGGGGACTGGCCCAAAGGCCACATTTTCCCTCTTGCATTTTAAATGGTCGTAGTACAAGGTGACATGAAAGCACGGTCTAGTCAGTAGGCACTTACAGGCAATAGTAGACTGCTTATGAAGACTTCTCAGAAGCCTACCTCCGTAACAGACAAAGCCAGCTTTCATTTCATCACAGATTTTTTGCTTAGGAAAGACAAAAGATGGTAAATGAGAGGATAGAAGTAGATGATCTTTTAATCCTGTTTCAGCTCTAGGAAAAAAATATCTTTCATTATACCACACATTATTAGGAAGTTAAATCACTAAGGAGAAACACAATGAAACTAAATGTTTTATTTGTATTTCTATGCAAATGTGTTTTGGATCTTCCAGACCTTTAGATTTTCCATTTTTCTCTACTAGCAAGGGTAACAGAGTTAAATTTATTCTTTAAACAAGTATTACTGACTGCCTACTAGGTAGCAGGCATAATGCTAGAACCTGGAGATGGAAGAAGAAACAAAGACTTGAAACCTGTTCTCATGGAGGTTTTGATATTTCCAAGGAGATAATTATTTGTGAAATTAATTTTTTATGATATCTAAGTACAGTTGCAATGAGAATATGCGAGAGGTAGACCAGGGTACCTGATCCGGCCTTGGGGGTCAAGGAACACTGCCTTGAGGAATGATATTTAATCACAGTCTTGAAGAATGAACAAGAGGTAGTGACCAGGCAAAGGGTCAGGTGGAGCATTTCAGGCAGACACAGCATCACTGAAGAGCCCATCCTTTCATTCTTAGAGATGTTTTTTGAAGTGTTCATATGCAGCACAGCACACATTTTCTAAGTAAACTCTATAGTTTTAGTTTTACACAATCACTTCTTTACTTTCTACTTCAGATGTGTCAGTTCTGGTCACCAAACTCTAAGGTAAAACACAAATGTGTAATAATTTTTTATAATAAGCATGTGTTCAGGGTGCTTACTCTCTGCCAACTACTGCCCTTAGTATATTTATGAATTATCCTGTTTCATCTTTACAACAAAACAAAGGCAAACACACATCATATAAATTTTATTTAATTATTTATACAGATTATTAGAGAAGGCCTGGAGATAGTAGAGAATTTTTAAAGCAAGAAAATATGTCTATTACTGCTAGAAAAATTATAAAATACTTTTGCATCATCTTTGAAATACAGTAACACACTGCATACCCATTTACTCATTTTGAAGGATTGGAAAAGTGACTCCCATTTGGCCAAGATAAAGTAGCAGACATGCATTGGTGCCAAGTAGGAAGCTGCTATGACTTGATGGATATCATGAGTATATGCTGGGCCGAAAAGAGCCCCTATGGGCCAGAGATAAACCTGTATTTAGAGTCTGTTGTATTTTCAGGAGTCTACTATAAAATTATAATTTTTTTAGAATGAAGAAATAATTTTAAGCAATGGCACCTCTGAGGAATTAGCAAAATAACAGAATCAATTGAAAAAAATGCAGAGTTAGTATCTGCAGACTGGATTGGTAGCCTTTGCTGTCTCAGTAACCAGCTCTGTGTAGCTTTGTGAAAGTCATTACCCTGTATAAGCTTTTCTTTTTTTATCTTCATCTTTGGCCTTGGGCTGTACTCATATACTAAGCCATTAGGGACAATACTAAGGGAAGTTTTGTTGTACAGGCATTGTAGTCACACCAAATCCAAGGTCTGACAAATATACTACTGGTGTGATCTTCACAAACTTACTTAAGCTCTCTGTACCTCCCTTTCTTCATCGGTACAAGGAGAATGACAGTGTTTTCACTATCCTTGGTAGTGTTAATACTTATCATAAGACTTTTGTGAAGAACCATTTATTCAACACGTTTTTAAGAGCACCTACTGTGTGCTAGGCACTATGGCACTTTTCAGTGCAGGAAAGAAAAATAGTAAATGAAAGAACAAGATAAGTGGAGAGTATGGAGAAAAATTAATTTAAAAGGGGCAGGAATATTTTAAATAGCATACACAGGGAAGATCTCTCTAATAAAATGGCATTTGAGCATAGACTTGAAAGACATGAGCGAATAAGTCTTACAGGCCCAGAGGGAGTGGGAATGTATCGGTAAAAGGAACAGCACAGGCAGAGGCCTTGACATCAGGGTGCATGACATATTCCTAGAACTGCAAGGAGGCCATTGTGGCTACAGCTCTGTGAGCAAAGGGGAGAATTTTGCAGAAATAAGTTCAGAAAGCTATCAGAAGGGTAAGAGCATGTAAAGGCCTTGTAGAACGTTGTAAGGACTCACTTTTACCATATATCATCAAATTTAAGTGACTCTTGAGTGTTAGTTTCACCATTATTCCAAGTATGACTGAGAAAAAAAATTCCAATCAATACTTTCTAATCAAAAATTTCTTTATTTTGTATTTCTTTAAAGAGCTCATTCAGTCCTATGCAGACAAAGAGTCTTCTCTGTGCCACTCTGATCTCCCACTGTGCCTTTTTGCCTACACAATAACTCTAATTCCAATGTTGACTCATAGTAGAAACTTGCTGAAGACATTAAACTCAAGATGGGTAGTCCCAACAGTACCTGTAATTCAATCAAAGTGATGACACTATGGGCAGCTTTGACCAAGTTTGTTCATGTGTGAGTAGTGACCACTCTATCACAACTGCCAGACACCTTTTGATTTTATATATAAAAAATAAATGTGTATTATTGTCAGTTAAATACGGAGTCTAACTTAGATAGAAAGTCAGAGGAGGGGATATTGATTTACTTCAGAAATCATTCTTGCTCTTGTGAAGAGAAGAGACTGAAATGAGCAAAGGGAGAGGCAGAGAGTGTAGCCAGGAGGTTAATTTTAATTACAGTAATTCAGGTAGATGGTAGTGGTTTGACTCGAAGTGGTAGTTCAGAAATAGTGTAACTTGGTCAGGTTCATCTGTATTTTGAAAGTAGAACTGACAAGGTTGCTGGTAACTGGATATGGGGAATGAGAGAAAGAAAAAAAAGTCACAATGACTCCCAGGTTTTTGTCTTGAGATGGAGAAGACTGTGGGCAGTTGGTTTGGGGTCTGTACAAAAGCTCAGGAGCCTGATTTTAGACATGATACATTTGAATTGCCTGTAACTCATTCAGATCGAAATGTCGGGTAGGCAGTTAGGAAATGAGTCTGGATTTCAAAGAAGTACAGTTGAGAGATATAAAATTGACATAAAATGAATCCATCCTAGGATACGTGCTGTTTAATACCATGAAACAGGATGGCATCCCCTGGGGCAGTGTTTCTCAATATTTTTGACACTAGTCTACACTTAAAATAACATTTTGCATCACAAAGATACACAACCTACACACTAGAAAAAAATGTACTGTTCCATGTAACTATATCTTACTTTGTGCAGTACATTTTGGTTTTCTTGTCTCTTCTTTTCTCTTCTTGCTCAAAAACCGAAAGTTACCTGCGTGTTTCTCAGATTGAAAAACAATGGTCTAGAGTACGAATGAAAATAAAGAGATGAGTTCCAAGGACTGACTTGGAGTTTTCCAACATTCAGAAGTTTAATTGATGTAATATATGCAAAGATCTTCAACAATGCTTAACTAAAAAAGTTAAGTTCTCAAAGCATTTTCATGTTCATAATTAGAATGCACTACCTCCCCCAAATATTCCTTGGTTTATTGTCATCAGTTTTACAGTCAGAGGGCTCAGGTTGTAGAATACAGAAAAAGAAGTAGATACTGTGTTAGTTTTCTATGGTATATACCTATCACCAAAAATTTAGTAAGTGAAAACAACATACATTTATTATGTCAGTTTTGATGACTTAGAAATTGGGATACAGTTTAGCTGAGTTTTCTCTTTCAGGACCCCACGAGGCTACAACCTAGGAGTTAGCCAGGGACGTAGTCTTATCAGGGGCTCAGCTGGGGAATATGCACAAAGCTCCTCAGGTATGAGCAGTGTTCACCTCCTTAAGGTTGCAGGACTGAGGTACTTAGGTTTTTGACTGTCTGCCACTCTCGGCTCCTAGATGCTACCTCCTGTTCCTTGCCGTGTGACCCTTTCCAGAGACAGTTCCAAACCATGCGTCTTACCTCTTCAAGCACAGCAGGTGAATTTCTGAAGCTCCAGTCTGCCAAGTTGGAGTCTTACAAAACATAACATAATCATGAGAATGACAGTCCACCACTTTTGCCATATACCATAACCCAATCAAGGGAGTGAAGTCACTCTTGTCACACTCTGTTGGTCAGAAGCAAATCGCGTGTGCCCACCAAGAGGAGAGGATTGTAAAAGGACCTGACTTACTGGGGGCTCACCTTAGGGCACGTCCCCTTATTCAGGTATTCCCCAGAGCCTGGAACTTGCAGAAACGAGTGCAATTTCTGTTCTTCATCTTGGATATGAAATAGGAGAGCACAGACTAAGGGTTACAAGACCTCAGCTCTACTCTTAGTACTTTTACTTTTAATCATGTGACTATGACAATATAATTAACCTGTCAGAACCTCAGTTTTCCCATCTTTAAAATGGTGATGGCAGTGTCTTTCTAGCATCTTTTATCATAGGACTCTCATGAGTATGATATGAAATAATTTATGTAAAATTGACTTTTAAGCTATAAAGTAGTGACAATATAAAAAGTATAAGATGACAATATTCTCTATGATTATTATACTCTAATTCTCTGATCTTTCATTGGCTATCTGGGAGGATACAACAATATTATAAATGGCTTGTGGCCTTTCACCTTGTTCTAAACCTTGCCCATAGCAAGTCCTCAAATATTTACTGAATGAATAAAGCATATTTCTCTCCATTTGGTTTATAACTGGTTTAGTTTATCTTGGGAGCCATAGATAGTTTTACCTTCCTTTATAAAGTATGTTTGATTTTTAAAACAAACCACAAGTGTTGCACAGTTTGTACTAAAGGACTACTTTATTGCTTTTTTTATTACCTGAAAAATGTAACAAAAGTTTAAAATTAATAACAGTCAGTAACAGGGAATAGGGATAATAAAAGTTATGTTCCTTGCTTCAGAAGCAACTCACTTTCCATTTCCTTATTAAAAAAAAAGATGAGAAAAGTTTCTGGAGGTTTATCCAGGGAGTATTAAAAAAAAAAAAAGAGTGAGAGAAAGAAATAAGAAACTTCTAAACTTGAAGCTTAACTTCTGTACTCAGCATCATTCAGTTGAGAACAGAATTGGGGATTTGCTTGATTTGGACATTTCCCCAACTCCCAGAAGACCCATATCCATATTTAGGAGGAGAAGGCAACAGTGAAACATTAAGAAGAAAACAGATTAATTAGGGCAGAGCGAATCTGGGTACCATAATTATTTCATGGGAACCTGTCAGTTGGTCAAAGTGAAAAGCTTAAATGACTGTTCCCAGAAATCTTTAATATATAGGGCTGAATTTCCCCAGGAGAGAAGCATATTTTTCTTTGCAGAACAGTATCTATTTTGTATTTGTTAATTTTTAAAAAAATTCCATCAACTACATCTTCCACTGCTCATCATTTAAAATAATAGCATCTTGTCAATATCTTCCATTTACGCCTGTCACTGATCTGTCTAGTGCTGGAGGTTTATGCTTTTTTAGCATCTTAATTGATCTCCTAGAAATGATATTGACATGGTCCAGCCTCGCCTTTTGCCATCTGCTGGGTATTTCCAAATAAATATTCTTACTGAAATTCTCTTTAGCAAAAGCCAGTTTCTAACCTTTCAGCCTAGCTCTTGCCCAGCCCAGTTTATCTCCACAAGGACAAGAGCATCAACATCTGGCGTGTGCTGCGTGCCGCAGTTCCCAACAAATATGTATCTGACCTCTTTATCCATCACCCAGGGAAGACATTCCGGTACAATGACAAATCCTTTCTTGGAAGATTGGTTTATGTTCCTTTTGAGATGAAGGCAGAATTATTCTGATTATTCTGTGCATTTTTGATGTTGCTGAGAAGGAATTCTTGAATTTATTTACTCTTCCAAGCAAAAAGTGAAGGAAGGTAATGGACAGGTGATGTTTCCCATAGAGTTGTAAAATAAAGTATATTTGAGTAGGTGAGTCAGATCAGATCAGAAAAGTCTTTGCCTCTGATCTGAGGTGCTTAGATTCTACCCCCAAAGAACTGGGGAGCCACTGATAGTTTAGTGATTTTGAGAAAATGTGGAAAAAAAAATTAAGAAAGTAGTCTCTACTGGTTGGTCTTATTATACAGATGTCTTGAAGCAGGTGTTGCTTTGATGGTGGTTATTACTCAGGCTGGTGTGAGGTGCTAAGGTTGGGTAAAATTTGAAGTGAGAAAGACAAATAGCTGTGAGAAATGTGTAGTAGAGAAAAATAACTAGAGTTAGTGATGGATGTGAGCGACAAATGGATGACATGTGGCTAGACTGAGTCCTAAGAAAAACACACACAAAAACTTCAGTAGACGCTCTCTTAAAAGCAAGTTTTGGAAAATGGAAAAATAATGTTTTTACACTGCAGGTCTATTTCATTGATGTACAAGAAGACAGTATACAACAGAGGGGACTGTCTCTGTTATACTCCACTGTCTTTTTGGACCTTTCTCTTATTTCGCTTAAAGCCATGTGAGCCTCAGAATTAGTTGGGTATCTGTAGAGGTTTGAATAGTGTGCCCCTCCAGAATTCACGTCCACCAGAGCCTCAAACTATGACCTTATTTGAAAATAAGGTCTTTGTAGATGTAGTTAGTTAAGATGAGTCATGCTGGATGAGGGTGGGCTCTGTGTCCAAAGACTGGTGTCCTTGTAGGACAAGGAGAGGGTACACAGAGATGCACGTGCAGGAGAGAATGCCATGTGAAGGCAGAGACAGACTTTGGAGGGAGGCAGCTACAAGTCAAGGAACGCCATGCATTGTTGAGAGCCACCAGAAGCTAGGAAGCAGCAAGGGAGAATTCCTCCCTGGGCCCTTCAGAAGGAGAACACAGCAGAGTGAAAGTCTCCTGTTTCACGCCACCGCATCTGTGGTAATTTGTTATAAGCTCTGTACTTAGCTGTTCTGTTCAGATGAGTTCACAGAAATCTGTGTTGGAAGGCTTATCATTACATACTTCTTAAAGGAACAAACCAAGGCTTTGAAGGACTTTTTGCCCTAGGAATGCGCTGGTAGTAACTGTGAAGCCAGGATCCTTAAAATTACAGTTGGACTCAAGATCCACCAAGCAAATTACCTCTCCTCCATTCCTTTAGCTTTAGAGCGGCTCATAGGAAGCATATTTTAAGGATTAAGGGTCTCTGGAAAACACTTTTTGTTGCGTCATCAGAAGCAGGAATGGGTCAAGGGCTCCTACCCCAGATAAGACATCTTATTCCTGTGTTTAGACTCTGTGGGCCTCCGTGGGTCTCTGAGCCTTCAGGGATGACAACACTTCATTTGTTTCCTCCTCTCTCAATTCTCCAGTCTTTGGTATCTAACAATTCTTATAATCTCTAAATTTTTTTACACAAGGACATAAGTTGTGTGGGTGGTTTAAAATACACACACTTCCATAAACTTGGAGTCACAGTGAAGCAATATGCAAAATATTTAAGCTTTTTTAATGATTCTTCTTAATTTATCATAATGCCTTTGATAGAATGCAAATCTGCCCTTCAGAGTTTCTGCTGTTTATAGAAGATGTAGAATGGCAAGTGAACGTTTTTCCTTTTGAAGGAGAAATATCACCGGTATTGAATAGGAAGCTTTAAAAATATATTTTATAGCTGCATTTGTATATATTGAAGGTAAATGCAATTTTTAAATTCCCAGGTTGCTCATATTATAAATGTATACATTGTCGGATTCATAAATGGGTGGTTTGATAATCTGAGCATTTAAATTTTGATTTATTGCCAGTTTCCATGTTATTGTAAATGCTTCTGAAGTCTCATTTTTAATTGCATGTCTTTCTGTTTCAAACATTTCATTTATGGGACTTAGATTTTCCTAGTGGGGCTGGTTGGCAATTTCACTTCTGTTTGCCATCTACTCTGAATTGTGTTTACTGCTGGAAAAACACATTGATTCAAAGTACAGTCAACAGTTATTTATTGAGTGCCTACTATTGGCCAGACACTATTGTAGACACTGAAAATACAACATTGAAAAGGAGAGTAAAATACGTGTATATGTTTACATGTATGTATGCGTAAGAGAGAATTTTATCAATTCTCTGAGAATACTATGCCAAAAAAGAGACAGTAAAAACAAAATTGTTTTGGGAAATATCTTGTACATAGTATCAGTGACTTTGGATTCAAACTGCCATGCCTCATGCTTCGATTATCTAATAAAGTGCAGTCCCAAAGAAATAGAATGTAAGTTACAAAGTTTACCACATGTAATTTTAAATTTTCTAGCAACGATGCTTTAAAAAAGTGAAGACAAATTGGTGAAATAAATAGTACCTATATCTTATTTAACCTAATATATCCAAATATTATTTCAATAAGTAATCAATGTAAAAATTATTAATGAGATCATACATTCTTTTTTTTTTTTTTTTTTTGTATCCAGCACTGAACGGATATTTCACACAAACAATACACGTCAATTTGGACTAACCATCATTCGGGTGCTCAGAGTCACATGTGGCTAGCGGTTGCTGTATGAGACAGTGTCTATCTAATGCCTTGATTTTTTTCCTTGCCTTTTTCATTTAAAATGGGGACATCATAGCTTTCTTTTTCCCTCTTGTTCAACATTCTACCAGTGGAAAGATGGGGGGAAAAAGCAAGGATTTACACTCAATTAGTTTCTCAAGTATTCTAATAGAAAAAGTATAGGATTTATTAAAAGGACATTTTAAATATATAAAGTTAAAAGTGTTCATAGCTTGCTTATAAGAAGATCAAATTTGGATATCGGAAGTAGATAATAAAACCTCTGAAATATTCTTTTTGAAAATAATTCAGCAATTGATATCTTCTAAGTTTAGAAATTTAAAGACATTTGGAAAAGACTTCGGAGAAGCCATGATGTGAGCCTTGAGAGACCCTTGGCCAGCGCCAAGGGATTGATTGTTCTTTCTCTTGGAGCAGCTCCGCGGAGGAATTTTACCATATAACCAACTGTGACTGTTTTCTTTCCAGTATCTACCACACTGAGTCTCAGATGATAATTTTTCTTTTGCTCTGGCAAAATTCAGTATTATTTTATGCATAGTTTAGATTGTGTTATTACTAGACAGCTTTAAGAAGAAATAGATTATTTGCAATTCTTGCTTTCATTTTATTCTTGATGAGTTTATGGTCCTGATGAATTTATGTGTTTGTTAATTTAATTTGAGAATGGAACCTAGCACTGGAATCTGGAGAATGAAAAGAGAAATGGAGTTACTTTGTAATTTTGATTCTAATATTTTATAAAATCATTTAAATACAAAATAGACTATGTTCAGTTTTAAGTTTTTACTTCAGAGATGCACAAATGGTATGAAAACTGTATGGGCTTTGGATCCTGGGCCCCATTAGGATTATGAGTCTCCTCATTGTAAAATGGGAGCAATACTGCCTCCACCGCAGAACTGTTGAGAGGGTTAAATGAAATAAATATGTCATCTATAACTTTGTGAGAGTGTTACAGCATGTGTGAGTATTAGTAAAGGTTAGCTACCCTTTCTTCCTTACCCCAAACCCAGCATATTTTTTTGTTAAAAAAAAAAAAAGTTCTTTCTTCAATCTGAACGATAGCTGGTGAAACATTTTTTTTCTTCTAAAGGAAACTGATAAAAATTAAGATATAATAAACTTGGGTTAAAGGAATAAATGCATCAAGAACAAAATTCTGCTCCTATGATTTACGTAGGAGTATAAATGTTTAATGAAAAGTGCAAAATAACATGTGTTTAGGTTCTTGCATCATGACTGATTGAAGTAGTCAAAATATCAAAAATAAAAATTTTAAAGGAAAATACTGCTTTTTTTCCAACAGATAAATCAAAAGACAAAATCATTTAAGAATTTACTCAATAAAAATCATAAAATAATTATTATAGTTTTAGAATAGCTAATGTGTATATTTTCCAAGAGAAGTACAGACTGAATTATTATTTATATTTATTCTAATACACACCTCCAGTTTGTCAGTGGTGAGGACAGTATTTTAAGCTAGTTAAGATAAAATATTGTCTGTCATTTAAATTGCTTTAAACCCTCTTCACTAGGACCCTAAATGCCCCAGTAGGACATCTCAGCATAACTAGATGTTTCGCGTCTTTTAATTACTATGACTAATTTTTTACAGCTCAGTTACAAACCCTTGAAAATAATGAATATGGTGACACAATCTTAATTATAATGGTGCAAATAGCACCACTCTAATACAGTGTGAGGCTTACATTGAAAAGGAATTTCCCCGGAACTGAAGCTCCTCTGATTGCTTTCCACATCACGTTTTAAACAAACACTGTGGTGCTTTAGCCGTTACTTGGTTGCCTAGGATACACCGTTAATGTAGCCCTAAGATGCTGCAACCAGTCAGGCTTTGAGGCCATGCCTGGCAGTGCTGCACATAGCTGCTATGTTAATAAATTAGAGAAATTAACAGAGACACTTCGGGGGAGGTACATGTTGATTAATGAAATAACCAACTGTTATCTTTTGAGTAGTTACATTGAAAATAGTTATTTTTATTTTATTTTATTTTAATTTTCTATGAGAGAGACTAAAAGTGACTGTTTTTAAAACAAATGCAAAACTGATTCAGTAACCTAATTCTCAGGCCATTCTCCAAGAATATAATTTTTGTTGTTGTTACTGAAGTACTGAAAAAGGTAGCTAGCTAATCACAGGGAGTCTTTTGTATAAGCTTCTTCATTTGATAGCTTCTTTTATTGTTATATTTTTATTTAGTCTGTGTGATAAAAACATAACACAGTTAATTTTTATTAAGACGTTGGAAGGTTCATATATTATAATAAAAATTTTAGTACAATAAAAATAAACATTAGCAAGACAATGTAACCAAGTCACTAACGAAAATATTGATAATAAATCACAGAAATGTACATAAATTTCAACATTATGTGTATAGGTTACTATATCTTTTACATTAACCAGTTATCTTTCACTTCCTGTAATAGTAATTTTAGCTTCACCAACAGTAATTAGTAATTTAGTTTCACTAACACTAGTAATTTTTAATGTTTTATCAAAAGTTGGTTTGTGTTTAATAAATGTGAGCTGGAAATACAAAGCTAGCTTTAAATCTTAGCTAAACTTTGGGCTGTCTGATTTTAAACGTCAGTAGTGGTCTTGCCTTACTCCTATGAAAAATTGAATTGTCTTCTTGACTGATTTGAATGCAAATCAAATTGGAATTGTTGAGTGGGAAAATCCAGTGCTGAACCAGCAGGTGGTGCTTGAGTTATAAGTGCATTTAGAATAGAGATTAAAAAAAAATCGTTTAAAACCTTCAGGAATGGTTACTTTTGTTTCCATTTAGTCTATGGAGATCATTACATTAGAGGAGAAAGTATTATTTAGGGCTTCCAAATTATCACTGGAATTGATAAACTTAACTTTTTTCCATTTTCTCCCTCCTTCCCTCCCTTCTTTTCTCTAATCTTTGTTTCCTGTTCTATGGTGGCTTTCAGCAGCTACTGTCAGGGAGGAAGGATGAACTCTTTTCTCCAAAGCTGAGCACCTGGGTGGTGGGAGTGGTAACATGCTCTTTCCACAGGCAGGTGCACAGGGAGACAGATTTCAGGCATGTTGCCTGCACGTGCATCACTTTCTTATCTGAGAGGGATTCAAGGAGTTTCCTAACTTCACCTTGAAATCTTGTTGTATGTTTATGGCTCCCCTTTCCAAGTTCATTCTTCCGTACCTGCTGTCTGTTTTTGTCTGTGGTTATTAGCATGCAGAGTCCTTTATTGTGACTTCACTTTCTTAAGTCCTCAAAACACATACAGTTATGAAAGGTAACAAAGTTATGTCTTTTCAAATTTGTTACAAGTAGGAGGGATGGTGTTTATGTATTAAATTCTTCAGAAGATAGTTGCCCCTTTGATCATATTCAACAAAAAATCAAAAATCATTGCTTTCGGATAGATTGTGCACTTTTTAATTAGAAGTACTAACTCTAGTGAATGGTACCATAGTACCTAAATAACAAAGGGCGCTATACTGCTGGTTACCTGGTATGTCTTTCCATGAGCGCATCAAGTATACTTTACTATTACATTTTAATTATTAAATATTGAATCTAAAGAAAGTCTTAGATGCTCACTATTTCTACAGAAATAACCAGAGAGCAGTTTATAATTGCATTTTTAACTTTAGAGAATCCCATTATTAGTTGTTTTTATTAAGTAATATTTTGTTTTGTAGTATGGATCATTTTAAGGTGTTAGAGTCTAATTTATTTGGACCATCAGATTTCTGATGCTTTAGCTTAGGTAATAACTAATATATATTCCTAAAGTAACAGATGTGCGGTTTCTCCAACTATTATGCATTATATCAGATAATAATTAAATTATGTGGATAGTTCACTTATTTTAATAAGCAATTTGAATAGATCGTATTTTTTCCTCTCAAAAAAGAAAAGCCTCCTTTCTCCTCTTTTTTTTTTCTGTAGGAATTTTTCCTGCCAGAGTTAATATCTTCAACCAATTATTATAATGATTTCTTCTTGAACTCTGATTCAAAGTGCTCAGACCAGCTGGTATTCGCAGTGGCAGAGTAAAGCAAACAAAATAATGGACCTTCCTTCTGTATGATTAACATGACATCACACATCCTTTTCTGCAAAAAAATTTTCTTTGCCCTCTAAGAATTAAATTTAATACACTGTTTGTCAGTTATAGATCAGACTATGCAAATAGAGGTCTGCTAGGTCTCTGATGACAGAAATGAACTTCATTTGGCCTGCATGAGCTCTGTTGGTTTGTGTAGCATATTAATATTCCAGTTTCCAGGTACTTATGGTTAAGAGTTGACATAAGATGTAAAATGTATGGATGATTCACTCAAATTCCAACTCCTATTGAAAAAAAGCAATAACAGAAATCCAAGGTCCTAACAATCTTGGTCCAGGGAGTGAGTATTTTGTTGTTTTTATACATGGGAGCTTATTTTCATGTCCTTTCTCCCTGTGGTTCTTGCACATCAGAACCAGTGACACAAATTTCTTCTTTCCTGGTTCGTCTTTGGCTACTTGATTTTGCTGCAGAGCTAGAGATAAAGAATATAAAATACTAATGAAACAATTCTAGCTTACACTCTGAGTACTGCGAATCAAACTTGAAGAATTAGGAAAAAGACCCTCTTATGGGTTTATAGGGACTAAAATTTCTTACCAGTTCATGAATTATATTTAACTTTTCATTCTTCTGCCACATAGAAAGCTTGCTGTCAGCTGGCTGATTCTTTGCACACCAGGCCAACTTTTCTGTCTCAAATCTGCATAGAGATATGTTTTGAGAGAAGCAGAGTCCCTTTGGGGATGAAATTTGCTTTTGCTATTTTTGTTATTCCTTTTTCACAGGAGGCTGTATAATAATTTTCTGCTCTAGGGTCTTGAAATAACATTAAAGATTGACAATTCGGTTAGGCTCGTCACTCTCAGGGCCAGAGTTGACTCATATTGCACAGGGGAATGGTGAAGTCCACATGACTCTTTAAAAAATACCTTTTATATATAAATATTATTTTTCCAATTACAAATGGCATTTCAAAATGCTTTCTTGTGTTGTGTGTCATTCAGATACATTATATGTATAATATATATTTATATGTATTTGCTTTGCATACCCCTACTCTCCCTTAGGGTGATTTTGGTCTTTGGAGGAGCTCTTAGGAACTTCTTTCTCAGGCAGACACCAAGCAGATGGGAGCACAGAAAAACTGGAAGACTTCATGCTTGGAAGACAGGCACAGACTGAAGGAAGTGGATGCCCTAGGTTAGAGATAAGGTACTAAGATTGTGGAAACAGAGTGAAAATGAACTCAGCTTGATTCAGTTTTAGGCTTTATATTCACTACTTAATACAATGCCTGAAAATGAGAATGCTTTTACCTACCTTACTTACTTCTTTCCCTCTCCTTCTCGTCCATGGAAGTGAAATTGCTTATTAATTTCTGTGGATGAAGAAGGAGGAAATTTGTCCAGTGCCCCACCCTCCTTTCCTGCAAAGCCCTGCAAATGTGATTACTGGGCTTAGAAAAAGCATATAGGTTCATTACGTGTATTTTGTATGCAACGTGCTGGGAAGCAAAACATTCGAGGGACAATTTACAGACAAGTATGCAGAACCAGTATCAAAGGAATGGAGAAGAAATGCAAACACAGAAAGTGACCAGAACGTAGCTATGAGATGTGTTTAAGCCTTCTCCCTGTTGTTTATATTTCTGAACAAAAATGTTTCGTTTGTCACTCCCCCTGTTTAGAAGGCAGACTTAGGATCTTGCAGAAGATTTCAATGTGAGAAAGGAGTCATTAGAGTAAACAAAATGAGTTTTTACTTGAAAATACACGTATCTATACAAGTTCCTTTTTCCCATTCATTTTCTTTATGGTCTTCTTTGCAACACAGAAATTTTTAATTTTAATTTTGGTGGAATCCAATGTATACATTTTGTCCTTTGACGCTTGGGCTTGTGGTGTCACATCTGAAAAGGCTTCGCCTAGCCCAAGGTTGCAAAGATTTACTCCTGTATTTTTTCTAAGTGTTTCATAGGCTTTGCTCTTTAGGTCTATGATCCATTTGAGTTAACTTTGTGTATGTGGTATGAGGGGAGAGTCCAACTTCATTCTTTTACATGTGGATACCCAGTTGACCCAGTACCATTTGTTGAAAAAGCTACTCTTTCCCCATTGAGGTGACTTGGAATCCTTGTCAAAATTTAGTTCCTGCAAATGTGAGGGTTTATTTCTGCACTCTTAATTCTATTCCATTGATCTATTTTTCTATTCTTACATCAATACTACACAATATTCCTTGGTAGGTAGTTTTGAAACTGGGAATTCTGAGTTCTCCAACTTTGTCCTTTTTCAAGATCATTTTGGCCTTTTTGGGTTCCTCAAATTTCCACATACATTTTCGGACCAGCTTGTCAATTTTTGCCATGCAATCAACTGCAGTTTTGATAAGAGTTGTGTTGAATCTGTAGATCAATTTGGAAATTACTGCAATCTTAACATTAAGTATTCTGACCCATGGACATGGGATGTCCTACCTTTATTTAGCTCCCCTTTCATTTCTTTCAATAGTGTTTTGCAGGTTTCAGAGTATAAGTTTTGCACATTTTTGTTAAATTTATTCCTAAATATTTTATAATTATTTTTATACTATTATGAACAAATTGTCTAAATTCACTATCAGATTATTCACTGCTAGTGTATAAAATAGAATTTATTTTTATATTGATCTTACTGAATGCAGAATTACTGAACTCATACTGAACTCATATCACCTGCAAATAGATTTTTTTACTTCTTCTTTTCTAATATGGTGTCTTTCATTTCAATATCTTGCCTAGTTGCCATGGCAGAAATCTCCAGTTCAATGTTGAATAGAAGAATCAAAAGCATTCAGTATTTCACCATAAAAGGGTAAAATTAGCTCTGGGTGTTTTGTAGATGTCCTGTATCAGGTTGAAGATGTTCCTTTCTATTTCTGGTTTATTTAGTGTTTTTCTCATGAAGAGCTTTAAGGTTTTTTGAAAAGCATTTTCTGTATATATGGAAGTAATCAGGTGATTTTTGTTCTTTATTCTGTTGGCATAGTATAGTAAAACCAGCCTCAGATTCTTGGGATAAATCCTACTCAGTCATGGCAGATGATCCTTTCATCTGTTCCTGGGTCTAATTTGCTAGTGCTTAGTTTAGAAGCATCCTCACTTTTACAATGCGAAGCATTCGTGGAAACAGGCTGAAAGACAGATACAGACTGTGCACCCACCTTTGCCTCATTTTTGTTCAACGTATTTGGCATCAGCAGCAAAAATGAGAGATACAGATGAAAGTATTTGGTATTTTTAATGTATTTGTACATTAGTGACATGACTAAAGAAACACACAAAATAGTAAAATAATGCCAATCTTAACCATCAGTCTCTAGCCAGGAAAAACATTTTGAATCTGAAACTAGGTGTCCCAGAAAGAAGATGTTCCTGCCTCCATTGAGAGGCAAGGGAAAAATGTAGCTCTGTACCTATATGTCATCTACCTAGCTTATCTATTTATTTATCATATCTTTATCTAATCATCCTCTCACAAACATTAAGAAATATCTGTCGAGGAATCTCATTTTTTAGGGGTTTTCGCCTTTGCTTGGTAGGCAGTTGAGAACCATTGCTATCTTTTGATGGAGGGTATTCTATAATAGAGGTTGCAAAATTTGGTTGGATGAAAAACACATGTATCTGTAAAGATTTTAACCTACACAAAAGACTACCTACTAAAAGTCCAGGCTCAACAACTAGCCCGGTAGATCTGCTGGAAAACAAAGAGAAACGTTGTTTATCTTGTCAATGTAAGGGGTTTGCTTATATTAATTCACAATTTAATAGCAAGCTAAGCCATAGGGAGCTGCTATCATGATGAAAAACACCACTGGGGTCCTCCGGAAAAGGTACTTCTGATGTAAAAGACCTCAGGGAAAGGTTTCTGGGGAATCCATAATTAAATGTCACATCACGGCAAGGGCAGAGAAAAAAAATGATTCTACTTGGAAAATGATAAAATATGAATGTCTGGTCCAAATATTTTTATACCTTATGAAAAAGGCTGACTCTACCTAGACCTCTGGACTTCCAATCAAGCAGCGTCAGTGAATAAAGTATCTGTTAACAAAAGAAAGATAGTGAACACACTTGAGCATCGTTTATCTTAATAATGCTGATAAAAATTCCTAGATTCTGGATGGGATTTCTTTCATTCTGGATTGATGATCACGAGAAAAATGAACAGATTATATACAACAGTGATTTGTTTCCTAACAGACAGTTTAAAATATATTAAGGATGAAATCATCTTAGTTGCTTTCCTCACTTTCCCTAATTTAGTTTGTTTACTAAAAAAAAAACAAAACCTCATTTATTTTTGGTTGTGTAGTCTGAGAAAAGAGTATTGCGGTTCAAAAAGAGTTCATTTCTCCAGATGGGTCAGACTCACTGGGATAAACATATACATCAGGAAGGCAGGTGAATTAACACTCAGTACTACCCCTAGGGACCGCCGTAGAAGCCAAACAATTAAAATTACTGGGCATCAACTGGACTAAGTAGTTGGAATGACTTCAGTGATTTGGGGCTATTCTAGTTTAATCCTACAGTAGGGGTCATTGAAAACTTCTGTTCTTTAAAAAAGTGGATTCCCCCTTTCATGACCTTCTTAGGGAAATTTAACAGTTAAAGAATGGACCATCTTTTGGCATATGGTACAGAATGAATATGGCTCATTAGGAAAAGTCAGATATAAAACCAATATGAAACCAATATCCTGGCCACAGCTTCTCTGTAACCCCTCACCCAGCTCCCTTTTCCCAAGAAATGCTGACAGGAAAGAGAAGAAATGTGTTATATGCCAAAAAAAAAAAAAAAAAAAAAAGGAAAAAGAAAGAAAAATCTCATGGATAGAAGTAAAATAAAAAATACAATGAAGTTTAGGAAATTAAGAATACAGAAAACAAAAATCATGGTGACAGGCAGCAGCGTCCAAAGTGAAAACATGCCCTTTTTTTTCATACCACAGTTCATAGGTGAGGAGCACACATGTGTTTAATTCTTGGATAATAACAGATTTTGGAATTGAAGGAGAAACTGAATGAATAAATTGTTCTTAAAAACTAGAACTGCTGTACATAAGGTGGAAGAGGTAAGAGCTAAGGACCAGCACTGACTAAGAAGAACCAAATGAGAGCAAATGAGATATGGAGTCAGGAAGAAGTCAGATTATCTTCTGTGACACTTTCAAGGCCTACAGAAAAACAGTTTTGACCTTAGAAAACACACCATGTATTATTAGTTCCAAAAACCTTCTAGTAGCTTTAGAAAAACTCATAGCGTATAGATGTGGAATTAGCTATGAGAATGACTAAATACATGGAAATTTTGACTTAGTCAATGCTTTATAAGCAAATAGAGTCTAATTTAGGTACTTACTAGTACATAAGTATTGCATCTTAAATATGACAAGAGTCAATACAGTAATAGTTCTTACTTGATGCTTGCTTTTCATTAAGTGGCACCAACTGTATTCCTGTGCCTGGCACAATACCTAGCATATAGCAGGAAATCAGTAACTGTTTCTTGAGTTAATATACAGATACATTCTAGCCAGTGCCTTCACAGAGCAAATGATATTGTTAGCCTTCCCCTAGTATTTCTTCCATGTCCATTATGTGCCGAATAAAAGGGGCACACTGATGTTCCAAGGGGTTGATAATCTTTGAAATGGCATAAATGAGTTCATTGGTGTTTATTCTATTTACTATGATGTTTAATAACAGCTTTCCAACTCATGGAAACATAGTCATGTTCCAAGACACTAAGGCTGAGAAAAGTAAGAGAGCTTCTGTCCCTGAGAAAGTTGAACGTGTATCCATATCCATACACCACGTTCTTCAATATCATGCTCCCTTCACAGAAGCACCATTCTCATTCCTTCTAGGCCCTCTGATCTCACTTCAGTTCTTACACCAACTGAGTCACAGAGATGCCTGAATTTATCCTGTGATGCTCTCCACCCTTTCTATAATATGATTTGTTTCGCCTATCTCTCTTCCTTTCCAGAACCCTGTTCCACTTCCTACTCTCCAAGAACAACTATATTACCTCTTCTTAGGGGTGGCAGTGATCACTATTTCCCCTTTAAAGTATGCTGACACTTTTAGTGACACTAAAGACTCAAGCAGTCATCAGCAAGGCAGAGGAAGGAGAAGAAGAGGGAGGAGTTAGAAGAACTGAGATATTCTCTTAATACTATGACCGTTGTCACTGAACTAGATAGTAAACATAGAATTTTTCTATTTGTCCTAATTCATTAAACATCATTAATGCCTTTTCTAAAATACTTTGTTTTCATTAATGAAATATTTTCAAGCTCCTACTACATGCCCTACATGTACTACAACATGATACATACATTTTATAAGCAGTGTTTTTTTGTTGCATCAATATGTCATTTTATATACAATAATCTTTTTAAAAGGTAGCTGCTGTATTACCATTTTACAGACCAGGAAACTGAGTGTCAGAAAGATTGAGATTTCCTTAAGGACTCATAACTAGGTATATTATGGATATAGCTCTAAACCCTTATATTTTCTTTCAATAAAACATTATTGACCATATAAGAAAATCAAGATTTCATTTTTTGAATGACATATTGATGCAACAACTTCTACCTGGGTTCAAGCCCACGTTTCTCTTTCACTTTTGATTTTTGCTAGATTCTTTGCAAGAGGGCAAGTTGTGATTTTTTTCTTATGAAAGTGGCTTCTGGTTTCCTTATTTTAGTTGAACTTTTAGGAACCTGTTCCTAAAGGTCATCCCTAATGTAAGAAAAGCAGAAAATAACATTTGATGCTATTTTGGATAAATTATTTGCTTATATTTGAGGGTGGATTGTTTGTGTTATACCTATAAAATTATTTGCACATATTTGAATTTAAATATATTTTCCCCAAAACTTCAATGTAGAGATTGCCTGGCTAGATCTATGCCTTAATAGCACCAACTTTTCTACAGAAGAACAAGACAGGGTGTACTTTGGTGCCCTCAATATGCTGTGTTGACCAAAACTTGTATTATTATTGGGACATTTCTCTAGATGGAGATTTTTCTGCTGTTGACCCTTAAAGACTCATAATAAACTCACACTTCAGCAATATATGGCAACAGTTGAGTTCTGCAGTCTACGTTTAATTTATTTTTGTCATCAATATTTGATAGCAGCTTTAATATTTAAAATCACACAAATATCTAACAAGGAGTGGTGACATGTGCAGAATCTTGAGTAGCTTGTCCTGGAGTGTAGTCTGAATTATGTTCTCTGTGAGGATGATTTCGTAGTGACTAAGCACTCATGAGCTCGAGGGACAAATACACCATTTACTCTACCATGTTATATTTCCTTCTTTGAACAGCTGCTACTTGTTATTCATATTACTTCATGTCAGTGTTTTGTACTGTGAAATATATCATAGCAAGTATCCACATCTTTGCCTCCTTCACATAGAAATTGTGAAGAAATACCGGAGTTTTTTTCTTTACAATTTCTTCTTCACTTTTTTCAGCTTTGGAATAGGATTGCCAACATTCTTTTTTCTGTATCTTATGGGAAAAAATGTTTTATCCTTGATGGGGCGGGCAGGGCTACAGGGATGAAAGAAGGGAAGCAGCAAGCTGCTGGCCTCTCATGGGGCAGTTTGATGGGGAGGGAGTAGAAATTGTTCAAGAACGGACTCTGAGTCTCTGGGTGAGCTTTCTGTTCCCCTTCAGGGTTAACTCCAGCCTGTGCAGTTTCTTCGACTACCTGTAGAATCTGATGTTCAGAGTTAGATGCTCAGATTTCATTTGTCATAAGTTTAATATATAGTAAAACCTGTCATAAGGAGACAGTTGTCAACTATGTCAAATTTCTGGATCCTGGAACATCACCTTTTTTTTTCTTTAAATGTAAAATAAGCCAGTTAGGAATTCAGAGAAATTTCTGTACCATAAAGAGGTAGTAAGGAGTGTTGGAAAAATGCATAGATTTGGGGGCACACTCCTCAAGGTTTATGTCTGTGCTCCATCTATGTTAGTTATAGAACCTAAGACCATTGACTTCATTCTCTGAGATTCAGTGAAATGCAGATAATAGGACTCACCTTGAAGGGTTGTCATGAGAAACATATACCACATCAGGATAATAGATGCTACACAATAGGTGTACAAAAGTGAGGTTTTCCCATTCCTTCCTTTCCTTCCTCTTATTTTAAACAGACATTTTTTGAGCCCTCAGATGCTATGATTTGGTCTAAGGAGACAGTGATGAGCAAAAGCAGATGTACTGTCTGCTCACAGGAGGGGTACCACTGAGTGGAGAGAACTGCCACAAAGAGACAATCACACCAACAGAGGCACACTCTCACTGGAGCAGGTGCGGCAGAAAGGAGGGACAGGTGAGCGCATATTTCAGAAGACTTATGAGTCTGTCGTAAAGGTCTGGGAAGACATTTGTAAGACGGTGACAGTTGAGCTAAGATCTGAAAGATAAGTAGTAGTTAACTAGTAGGGAGTGAAAAGCCATGATCGTTATCATCATCGTCATCGTCATCACCACTGTCGTCATCAACATTATCATCATCATCATCCCTTCCATCACCATGATACAGCACGAGCCTCTCTTGTTTCCAGAGAAATAAACTCCACCCTAAATTTTGTAATTCATTCAATTTTTCTGTGAACCATATCCTTGTCTTTCCTTCTACCTTTCTTTGTGCATGTCCCTGCCTTTGGTCACTTTGGAGAATGCTGATCAGTGGCAGTACTGAAGAGGCTGTTACTAATCTTTTGGCTTCTTTCTTGCTCTGTCAGGATGAGGCTGATAGATCTCTATTCACTACTGCACATACCTTCCAACAATTAAAAACCTCTCTATTCTTCAGCAGTGTCACATCAATCACTCCTTGTTCGCATCACCAACTCCAGATGTTCCTAGCATTGTTAACAGGCCACCTGTCTTTCCTAGCACTAAACTGAAACTGGGAGGTCCAGTTGGGACGGTGCTGTGCATCCCTAATGGCTCATTCTGGACCTTGGACGATGAGCCCTGAGTGTGGGACAGGCAGACTCTGGCAGACATGCACCATGACCCTTGTTTTCTTCATCTACTGTGAAGTGAATTAGTGAATTGATAATTCATCTCTTACCATATTTTCTGTGTTCAGAAATACCTTGCTTCTGACTAATGTTCTTATTAGAGTTTAAATGAAGAAAAAAGGGAAATGGGGAGCAGATGATTGCTTTCTTTGCCCGTTTTTTTAATCTCCGTGTACTCCTCCAAATATGTTGCCAAACATAATTTTTTTAAGTAGTAAATCCTTGGAGAGTCTACCTAGTTTATGCTTAATTGGATTAACATTTAGTAATTGTTTAATTTAATTAAATAAATTAATATTAATTTTTTTTACTTAAGTACATCTGAAGTTCTTTTCTCCCCCACACAGGAAAGATTTGGTTATTTATTTATGTATTTGTTTATTTTAAACAGATTTGAGTTCACGCAAACCTAGAACTGAATGAGTTGTATCAGTGATAAGTATAGGGAGGAAAATAATATGTGTTATTTGGGGACTACAATAGAATTTTAAAAATCATCGAGCCCTCACCTCTTGTTTTATAGATGAGATTATGTGGCCTGCCCTAGATCATAGGACAGGCATTTTTGGGAATCTCCCAGCATCAGGTTAAATGTTCGGATGCAATGTGACATGGCCATTGGATGGCTCAATTACTAGTGCCAAGAAACAGCTGCTTCAGAAAAAAAGGGGCCAGATTTCTGTTTATTTATTTACTTATGACAAAGGCTTATTTGAATCATGGACTGTTAGTTTAAAAGAGATTTCAGGGTAGCTATCAATCAGACACATTCACTTCATAGTTAGGGAAAAATTGAGACTCAGAATATTGTGGTTTCTTATCCAAGCATGTGTAACTTGATTTGCACACAGGGCACCAGACTTCAGTGAAACGCACTTGGTATTCACTGAATGCCGTCTCTAAGGGAGGCATTGGACCGGTCAGTGGATTATGAAGATAGTGATAAGGTTTGCTCCCTGAAGACTGATGTCTTGTTTTCCTGATTCCCAGCCAGCAGAAGGAATGGAAGGTTTACACTCATCCATCAAAAGTTGATCTCAGTTTGAGGGGACCCTTGTAACATCCTTCAGTTTTCTTGTTATTCTCAAGATAAAGTATAAAACCTTTAACCTAGAGCCTACCCAGCCCTCTGTGGCCGGCCATGCCCTTTCTAGCAATTCTGACTCCTCTGATACCTCCCTGCCGCTCACCGGATTCCAGCCACAAAACCCTCACCTCTCGCTCTAGCTCCGATCAGGACTTCTGCATGTTGTTGTCTCTACACTGGCGATTGCTGACTAATTTTCAAGTCTAGATCTAAATCTAAATGCCCTTCAGGAAAACTGTTCCTGAATATCTATCTACTCTATATTAAATCTCATTTGTCATATGCTCTGATAGAACATTTTATGGGTCCTCTATAGTCACATATCATAACATAGTTATTTATGCAGTTATTTACTTAAGACCTGTCTTTATCACCAGGAAATAAGTAATCTCCGTGAAACACAGATCATGTCTTTTTGTTCAGTATAGCACCTTTAGCACATGGAGCCTGGTACATAGAAGGTGCTCAGAATTATTTGATAAGTGTCTGAATATATGAATGAATCTCTTTTAGAATGACTTACCACTGCTCTGCTTAATCGGCAAGAAAGAATCCCATTCTAATCTCAAATCTAATACTCCCTTCCAAATCCTTTAGGAGGATTTCTTCATATACGCATTCATTCACTGACACACATTTACTTGTTACATGCTGAATAAGACCAGGTATCCAAAACCAAATAGCGCACTTTTTGTTCCAAAGGAATTCACAGTCTTGTTCATTTAGGGAATATTCCGAGGATGTATGCAAACATTGGGATTTGATGGTGGAGGTTATAAAGCAAAATCTTCTTTCTCTTGAAAACATATATTTAAGAGCTTAAAAGCATATTATTTGTTGATATGCTTACCAATCTGGAAATAACAGTATTTTACTTTTGTTGTAAGAGTCAAGAAACATTCCATCTAGAAGGGTGCAAGTCATAGAAAATTTTAAGCACTGAAGAGAGAAAACAGTTTATCCCTTAGACTTACTCTTGTAGCTGACTTCCCTGTTTTCACAGGAAGAGCATTATGTCTGGTCACAAAGGGAAAGTGGAAGTTATAATGGAGAAATTGGTGTCTACCTAGTATGTGCAAAACAATCTTTGACTCCTGGTGACAGCTTCTGGGAAGAAAATGTAATGTTGGGGTGGGTCTCCCTCTGAATTACCCTCCAGTGTGTGTGAAAAGAAGCTGGTTGGATTTTTCATCTCTGTATAAACATTGACTGTTTGCCTTCCCATATCTAAATGGGGGAGAGAGAAAAAGAAAAGGATGGATGTGAGAAATTAGCCTCATGGTGACTAGCTGTATCTACATATTATCACAACATCCAGATACAATTTTTAAAGCCATTTTCCTATAAGATCTCCCTTTAACTGCTGAAAACTACTTAAGCATAGACTTATGCTCTTTACTTTTCATCTAAAGCTTTCAGCTGTGTAGACACCTACCTGTCTATAAATGTGGCCATTATATCTTAACTCTGAAAAGCATATTTAAAACAGCTATAACACAGCATTGGAATATTGACATAAGGTCTGAGAAGTGATTCTGATGGTGGCTCCAAATTCTTCTCAGGGCAGGTGTCAAAGGCTTTTTCTGTATGAGTCTATCATGGCTAGATAAGCTGCTATTATTTACTAATAATGATATTGCCCATATTTGAATTACCTTTGAAAATTTATCCAGTATTTTTGTATGTTTTCTCATTGACTCTTCACAATGATTCTCTGAAGGTTGTAAAAATATTACCAGAATTTTGTCTTGATTGAGGTAACAAAAGTTAATAAACATTAAAGTAGGGAATCAAATCTAGATTTTCAGATGGCCAGTCTTACTCTCTGGGTATAATAAATTTAAATCATGTCCATTAAATACATAGCTAGATAGTGAATAGTTTCAGAAACTTAGTGTATAAATTCTTAAGACACATTGTGCATTCAGGTTCTGCTGTTGTTAAGATTGCTCCTTGTTAACACCCGTATCTGTCTTGTTGAAAATACTGTACCAGTAATAAAGTCTTTAGATAATAGTTTGAAATTAACTTGTTAGTTCTTCATATATATGACAAATTATACCAAATTAAATTACATGAAAATAAATATATATGAAGAAATACATTAAATTAAATTGTATACACAAACTGAATATATATAATACACAAATATAAATATATATTATGTATATTAAATATATATAATATATTCAGTTTGTGTATACAATTTTTAATATATATATATATATATATATATATATACACATACACACACACACACACATACATATAGTCCTTACTAGGAATTCACATTATTGGCATCAGTATCTGTCAGTCTTTTGGAAATACTTTAAAAGTTACTGGTGAAAGGATACTCTAATGATTTTCTATCCAACTGATAAATTTTTTTTTGCCTCCAATATTTAATTTGAAATAATTTTATTAGCATTTAATGCTCATTTTTCAATTTTAATAAGTTGAAACCATTCTACCTAAAACAAATTTTACTTGGGTATATGTGGGTTACCTGTTTCCAGATTATTATATGTGGGTGTTTAGGGGTGGAGAATTAGCTGAAACATATACTCCTTCCACATAGGTGAAGAGAAATGTGGCAGTTTAACCATACTATCTAAAAATAGTTTGTGGAACAAGATAGAGTCTAAATCCTTAATTACCTTGTTAGCATAAACTATCAGGCGTGGTCCATGGGGCCACCATGGGTCACCTAGAAAAATGGTCAGGTGTGGGAAGAGGGGCACCACAGATGCAAAGACACTCTTCCCACTCAAGAAATTCCAAGGGTTTAAAAAGGAGCCTGGACAACCAGCCCTTTTTGTAGGTGAGGCCCAATTATTTACTACGCATATGCAGTAATTCTATTATTTAAAACAGTTTGCATCTCATTATGATAAATGCATTGCTCAATGGTTTATTGGGCCTGAATTCTCACATGGACTCCAAATTAAAGTCTATTACAAATTAGTCTAAGGCATAGATTCTCTCTCCTAAATATTACTGTTTATGAGTACGATCCAGCCTACCTATACAATTCTCATAAAGAAAGGATCAGAATAAACTTTGAAATTCCTAAAAGGAGAAGATTTTGGTAGCAATACAGTTGGAAGAGTGGGAGATTGTGTCCAAGTAACCTCTGAAAGCTGCACTTGTAGATCAAGCCTACCTTTTAACTCTGCTTATTTATTTGGAGAAGTTTTGATTGCAGCTAAGAGGCTAGTTGAGAGAATAAGATGGCTACTCCTTTGTGCTGCCTCTAAGTGTAGAGAATCCAGGTTGTTTGTGGCCCTGTGATTGCAAATATGTGAAGTCATGATATGCATATAGCATGATTGAGCTGTTGTGAAACTGAGTTCAAATGCATGCTTTTGTTTTGCTTGCATATATGTGGCATCTTCTGTGTGCCTGATGCCATCATATATGGATGGATAGAATGCCTGGGTATCACTCAGTTGCACTCAGAGGTTCTGGTACAAGGATTAAATCACTCTGGCTGCAGCCCCTATTTTGACACCTAATTGGATCTGAGATCATCTTTTCCCGGTCATACTCTTGGGCATGCTTTCTTTACTTTTCCCCCTTTCTTTTATTCATCTACATTCTTTCTGTTTGATTCCTTTCTCTAGGAAACCAAAAATGCGATGGCAGAGAAAGAAAAGCCTTAGGCAGACTATAGTTTATTTTATGCCTAATTTGTTCTAGTTAATCAAAGACAAAAAATTGAAGGTGAAAATATAAGGACCCTGTATTTGAATTAAGTATGCAGCTTGTCTTCAAAACATGTTCCTCTCACTTTTTTTATAACCTAAGCATCTTTTTGCTGTACTTTAGAAAGCAAACTTGGCATAAAGTCATGTAACGTCACAGTGCAAAATAAGAAGCTGATTTACGGCCTGCTAGATTTACAAAGTCATTTTTCTGTATGATCACATAGTTTAGTCAAAAGGCTATTTAACAGGTGTTAGGGGCCATGTTTGGCCCTGAGTGGATCAGTCTGTCTTTCTGGCCTTCTGTGTCCTCATCTGTAAAGTGAGGAGATCGTCCTAGCTGAATGGTCCCTAAGGGCCCCTTCTAATTGTAATGTTATGCATTTTCTATTGGGTTACACAACTTGAGAATTTGGTGTGTTAATGACAAATTTAATTAATGTAGACAAATAATTTAAATGTCAATAAATCAAATCATAACTAATGATTTAATGGACTAGAAGAATCTTCTCTCCAAAATAAAACCTAAACTTTCTAGTTTGAAAGAACACCAGTGATCCTCATTCCACATATAGGACACCATTTCCTTAACCATTATTTCTAGTCTGAAAATCAATTGTGATAGTAACATGTAAATTCAAAACATTTCTCTTACAACAAAAGGTCATTATAACCCACTGAACATTGCTGTCACTGTGCAGTGATAGCCAGTACATAGTAACTAAAAACAGAATGCAGTGTCCATTATCTGGTTTTCTGAGAATAGCAACTTTTGTAACAGGGTAACTATATTGCAGTAAAACCTTCATAAACTGCGTCAAGTTATCTGGACAGGGGAAATGTTCCCAGCTAATTTTGTATACCTTTCATTTATTCATGTTCAGCTGAAGAAAACGGTGCCTAAACTAAGTAAATTTAGTGAAATTTGTCTCCAGTCTTCTGCCCGTGCTTTTCCTCCACGCTGGTTGGAACGTTGTCCAGCTGGAACTATGAAGACCTAGACTGAGCTGATTCTGTCATCCCTTCAGAGGCTTCTTCCAGAATGTGGACACTGGCCTGCCCAGATTTACCCTGTACCAAAGCAATCTTCCTTATCCCCCACCCTTCTTCACAGAAACATAACTATTCTCTTTCCACGCCTTGTAACCCTGCTCATTATTTTGAACTTTCTTCTGAAGCCTATCTCATGTTGTCCAGGCTTTGTGACTTTATTTTGCTCCATATCTAATGAAATTTTATTACCACAGCAACACTTTTCTCACGCTTTAGACCATAACCTTATGTTTCCTGTATTTGTTTTAAATTCAGGTAATGAAGTTTCTGGTAACTGTGTGTCACTGGTTTGCATCACCTCTGCAAATTGTAGGTTGCTGAACTAAGATAGAAAACTCATTTGCTTGGCACAGTCAGGGTATTATATTTTGTACTTAACAAAACTTAACAAAACATTAGCTTACAGGCTGAATGAGATTGGCCAATTTTCTAAGAACTAGAATGCAGTACAGTACAAGTAGTAGTGGATATGTACCAAAATCATTTTACATCTATTGAGAATTCAGAATGCACTCTAGGCCTCAAAGGGATCATTATGCACACTAATTATTGTTGTACACTGCAGAAATAGCAGTTAGTAGAGGTTTCTTTTGATAGAAAGGCAGATAAATCAACTTCCCTGTAGTTAATTCTTTAGATGGTGCATAATCCCTTTATGCAAATACTGGTCTTCCTGCAGCTTACATTGAGTTCTAAACTCCAACAGAGTTATGATAGGTGGAAGAAAATTCAAAGGCAAAGAAGTTCTTTGTAATGTATTTGACCCGGGGATCATTAGAACATTTGAGCACAACTCAGCTGCCTGAAGAAAGAACAGTGCTTTAGACGAAAGTACATTAACTATGATGGCTGGGGCAGAAATCACATTAAGAATAATAGTTCCAGAAGAGTGTATTTCAGAACACAATTGGAAGGCCAGGTCTTCAACCATATGACAAATGGGTTCCTTGAAACTGAATTCCAGTTACAAGCTATCAAAGTACAGCTTTGAATTTCAAAATTTGATTTTACTTTGACCAGAGAAGGGGAACACTTATAATAGGACTATACTAGTTATAATAATAATTTTTTGTGCAAAGACATGCCATTTGTTTTTTTGGAAAAAAAAAAAACTGACGTGATCCAATTTCAAATGGCTTAAATATTCTGCATTTCCACTTGTTGCTTGCCAAGGAGGATCATGAAAGCATATGTTTATCAGTTATCGAATATGCATAACAAAGACATGATGGTCGTAACTTGTGGATTTAATCTAACACTTATCAATTTTCTAGTCCTCAACAAAGTAGTCCATTCAGTCCATCTTATTTACTATATGTTTTCGTAAAAGTAGAAGCATGTCAGCCTAACTATCATATCTCCTTAAATTCAGACAGGTTACATCCATTTATCCGATTCATTCACACAGACCTTAACTAAGTTACTTCTGTGAGCGAGAGCCTGCTGTGCTAAGAGTTGGGCGCTGATAAGACAGACTCCTCTGCCAAGGCATCGACAGTCTAGATAAGCAAATCAACAAGTTTGTTGTGTACAGAAAGGAAGAGCATATCCTTAAAAGAGAACTACAGAAACGAAGTCATGGAAGGGTGAAAATTTAAGAGAATCTGGGAATAAACTACAATAATTGTTACTAAGCACTGTTGTAGGTACTATGCTAAGTACTCTATTATCTAATGTTATAATATAATAATCTGTATTACTATCTAATACTGTAATATTAGTATTATCTATTGTGAGTCCTATATCCATCCTTCAAGTTTACTTTCCCTATTTCACTGATAAAAAGCTGAGGATTAAATAACTTGACCAAACTGTCATGTCTAGTAGCTCATGAAGCTGTGATTTGACTCTGGTTCTGACTCCAAGTCCTGTGATGTCAAAACTCTGTGTCTTCGTGTGAGTGGTTTGTCACAGCTGGAGAGAAGGATTCTGGGAAAAGTGGCTGAATCACAGTCTCTTTACATGCGGGTAAAGATCTTATGGACCGTGTACACTGCATTTGAATTTTCCTAATCTCCAAAATTTCATTCCTGAATATTATTTCCAGAATTATGGAGCAGATATCCCTCCAGCCAGACTTCTAAATGGCAAATAAATGTTTCATGGGGTCTTAAAAATATAGATTTGTATTCTTGACTTTTTTAACATGGAAAAAACTTACTAAATTTTTACTGTGAAGAATATTGACCTTCTGAACTCTTCTCCTTTCTTCTTGCCCTTGACCCTATGTCAACCATTCACTCCCTCAGCATACCCTGTATCTTATCATAAACAGAAATTCCTCTACAGTCTTGCTTTCAAGTATTCCACTCTCCAGTCACCAGCTACTTTTTCTCAAGCTTACCCTTGATGCCTCAAAATCATAAAATTCTTCAACCCTATTCATCCATAGAATTGTTGATTCAGCCAACTCTTCCTTGTTTCTCATCCCATTAATATCTTCTTCATCAGGTGTAAACAGCTTATAGAACATCTTTGTTAGCTCTTACAACTATACTTAATTCCCTACCCATCTATTCCTAGACTTTGATTGTCTGCTGGCCACTCTAAATATACTGCCAACTTCAAGTGGCTCTCAGGCTGCCCAGTAATTATATTACAGTTTCCTTGTTTATTCTCCTTCCTTCCTGGTTGACCTCTCCTCCTCTCAAATCTTCAATAGTTCCTCTCAAATCTTCACTCTCAGCTAATTACCTTGCCTCCTATTTCAGTAAAAAAGTAAAAGTAATAAGAAAGGAGTGTTCACAATCCCCCTTTACTTTACCTACTACCTACCCCTAGCTCTACCCTTATACTCCAAGAAAGGCCAAACCCTCGACTTGTGTGCTAGACACCATCTCCTTTTGCTAACTGCTGGAAATTGTTCCCAAAACTTCCACCCAGCCCCCATTTTAGCAGCATCCACCTTTGTTCTCTCTATTGGATCATTTCCGTCAGCATGTAAACATGCTACAAGGGCTCGATACTTGAACTCTTCTTCAAAGTTATACTTACCAAGTCTCCTGGCTTTAAATACTATCTATGAATTTATAGTGGTCAAATTTAAGTTTTTGCTCTCCTTCAATACAGATGTGAGTATTTTGCTGCCTATTCTCCATCTGTACTTGGAATAGCAGATGGAATTGGAATAGATGACGTATAACAGTCATCAATCAAACATAACACGTCTGGACAGTTTTTCCTTCCATCCCGGCTTCATGGTCTTCTCTACCTTAGTTAAAACCATCTCTATACCTCCAGAGGCTCCAAGAATCTTGAAATCATCCTTGACTTTTCTCTTCCTAATATGCCAGCGAATTGTGTTGGCTATGCCTTCAAAGTATATCTGGAATCTCATCCCTTCTTACTTATCTACTCTGGACCAAAACAGTCATCTCTCACCTGCATTATAGATTCTCTGTCTCTATCCTTGCCCTTATAGGCCTATTCTCAACAGCCACAGTGACTATGTTCAAACAGAAGTTATATCATATTACTCCTTGCCTCAAAACCCTTAGTGGCTCCTTTTCCATCCAGAATAAAAACCAAAGTCCACACAGTGGCCCACGAAGCCTTACAAAGTCTGGCTCTGGTTACTCCTCTGAGTCACCTACTTTCTGTCTAGTGTCTCACTGTGCTTCAGCTGCATTTGCCTCCTTGCTCCTTCTCAAAGCGGGCATGCTCTAGCCTCAGGACCTCGCTTGATGGTCTCTCTGTAAAGAATGCTGTCCCTCAAATATCTGCATGATGTGGTCTCTCAGTTTTTTTAGGTCTTCACTAAAATGTTATAATATTGTAAGGCTTTTTCTAGCTATGCTCTATGAAATTTTCTAGCTATGCTCTTTTCCCTAGCATGCCCAATTTTTTTAATCCACTGTCATATTTTTTCCAGAGGACTTATGACCATCTAAAATACAATATAATGTACTTACTTATATGGTTTATTATAGGGTTTATTATATTATTATATACCTACAAGAGTGGCCCTATTAATGATTTTATCCATGTAAGGATTTTTGTCCATTTGTATAGTTATGTATCCCCTAAGCTTAGTATAGTGCTTAGCATAGTGAAGCTCACAAGAAATATTTGATGAATGAATAAATAAGTCTATAGGAAAATGACTAATAGTTCTGTTATACCTCTAACTAATGCAGGAAAATAAAACTCAAACACATTGTTCAACTCTTAGCCGAAGACAGTACCAAAGTTTCCTAAACACTTTTAAGAATTGTTAAGAAAAAAGTTCTTTACAAAAGAATTCTGTATATAAATTGTAGAATATACCTAAGGGAAAAAAATCAACATTTTTGCAATACCCAACAAGTCACTGATTCAGGCAAAAACATTAATAGACGAAACCATAGGATGAAAGGTTAATGGGGAATCAGATGTCATCTGTTCAGTCTTAGAATCACTAAAAGCAAGACAAAATAACATCAAGTGACATGATATTCATTCTGATAATTTGGCAAACAAACTACACAGAATCACTTACAAAATATTCTTACAGAAAATAAAAAGTTGTACCTGAATCATAAAGTCTTTAGAATTAACTGATACTTTAACAAGAAATACAGATGATTTGTGGGCACATTCAATGACATCATAATAAAACATATACATTTAGAATATAGGATGTTCTAACAAAAATTCTGACTCAGTGTTTTAATTAAGCTAAAAAAAGGTAGATGAGAAAAGATAGTTATATTAAAAGAAATTTAAGATGTGTAACAACCAAGGGCAATGTGCAGACATTGTTTTTATCCTGATTCAAGCAAAGCAACAGAAAAATGAGATTTTGGAAACATCAGTGAAATTTGAAAATGGTTGTTAGATTATACCAAGGAATTATTCTTAATTTTATTAGGTGTGGAATGGCCATATGTTTATGTAAATAAAAGCTCATATATTTCAAAATTGCATACTGAGGCTTATAGGTATGAAATGATATGATACCTGAAACTTGCTCTAAGACACTTTTAAAACAAAAGAAGAAATAAGACATATGATATAAGAGTGCCAAAATCTTTATCAAACTTGAATAGTGAGTGCTATGTCTGTGGACTGAACTGTGTCTCCTTCAAATTCACATGTTGAAGCTCTAACCCTAATGAGA
Organism: Camelus ferus; assembly: GCF_009834535.1. NCBI lineage: Eukaryota > Metazoa > Chordata > Mammalia > Artiodactyla > Camelidae > Camelus > Camelus ferus. The sequence goes on along the minus strand of NC_045696.1, from coordinate 79,321,023 downwards.
CTATGTTTGGAGATGGGGCTTATATGAGATAATTAATATCAAATGAGGTCATAAGGGTAGGATTCTAACCTAATAGAATTGGTAGCCTTATGAGAAGAGGAAGAGAGAGAGCTATCTCTGTGTTTCTTCCCATGCATTCACACACCGAGGACAGGTCATGTGAGGCCACAGCAAAAAGGTGGCCTCCTATAAGCCAGGAGGAGAGCTGTCACTGGAAACAGAATCAGCTGGCACCTTGTTCTGACATTTCCCAGGCTCTAGAACTGTGAGAAAAAAAAATTTCTGTTGTTTAAGCCATCTTGTCTATGTAATTTTGTCATGGCAGCCAAAGCAGACTAAGACAACGGATATAGGGGAATTGATTATATTAGACACTCTAATTTTATGCATTCAGAAAACAAAAAATTCTTCTGCTGAAAGTTTATGACCCATATCAATAAAAATAAAATGTTATTTTAAGTTAAAATTCACATTTTGCTGCTCTGTCCCCTAACCTCAATCCATTTGATCTTGTAGATTTCCTGCTAGTATGTCATTAGCAGTCTGCAGCCTGCAAGACGAAGTCCAAGCTGTTTAACTAGCCAGTCTAAATTCTAAATGAATCTTGCAGCAGTGTCTCCCTCTGCTCTCTATAACACATCTTTGTATTTTACCTAAAGAAACTAAACTTACATTACCAAAAATGCGCTCTCTCCTTTTATATTTGTAATGATTCTCCAAGTTTAGGCCAGTTTTACATTAAAATAAAAAAGATAAGCAAGCAGTTACTATATCCAATTATATGCAGCTAAATAAATGAAGGCTATGTGAGTTCTGATATTCGTCCTGGATTTTTCCTTCCTAGGAAGCTGGTAATAACCTTTAATCAGTGTGGCCAAGGAATTACTTCTGATAGAACTGTAGATCTCTCCTATGGCTCTCATGCTGGGAGCCCCACTGGTGCAGGATGTCTCCAAATTTCAATACCTTTATTGATGAGTTCTGAGTTTTTCACTTACGTACTTGCAGGATGTTCAGCCTGTCATTATTAAGTGTTACTTTTCTTTAACCTTACACATTTTCTTTCCATTTCCCACCACCTTCTTTTTTCACTCCCCCATCTCTGTTTTAATGTGCTCCTTCCATATTCTTTTAATTCATGCAGTTATACACACACACTCGCACACACACATTTCGAGTCTCATTTGGGTTATAAAATGGAAATAGTTCATCTATACATCTCTGCATCTTACTCTTACTTAACAGCTCATTACAGAAATCCCTTCACATCAGCTGATGAAGATTTAACTCATTTTTAGAAATAACTTCATGTTTTTCAGCAGAGATAAACCACAATTTACTCAACCTCTTCCCTATCAATAAGCATTCACTTTTCCTTTTCTAGTTTTGCCACTACCACCCTGTGGGAGTGGAATGACTGGGATGTGTGTTTTAATTTGAACACATGCTTTCAAATTGCTTTACAAAAAGTCTGTGAGATTTAACGTTTCCTTAAGCGATGCCTGAGAGTGCCCTAGCACATGGAGGATGTCAGGTCTTACTACGCTTTTGGTCATATGCTGTCCACTGGGGAAAACAGTCGTATCTCAGGGCTACTTTCATTTGCATTTCTCTCAGTTCCCATGGTGGTTCTTCATACTTCCATCTATCTTTGGCCACTTTAATTTGCTTTGTAAATTGTCTATTCTTATTACTTGCCCATTTTTCTACTGAGTCTTTTGTTATCTGTTTTTAAAATATTTAGTATATTAAATATAATAGCTCCTTTTAATTATCTACATTACAAGTATTTCTTTTCCACTCTATTACTTATTAGTGGCTTGAGATACATTTTTCATATATGAATTTTAAATATTTATATGGTAAATATGTTCATCTTATGCTTCATATAATATAAGGATTTTGTCTTGTATTTAACGAACTCTCAAATATCTAGGTTGTGTATGTAACCTCGCAAATTGTCTTCTAAGGTTTTTTATTGCTTTATAATTACATCTTTAATCAACAGAAATTGGGTGAGACAGGGATCCAATGTATTTCCTTCTAATGTATAGTCAGTTATAACATCCATTTACTAAATTAGACCATCCTTTTCAAATGAATTGAAATACCTCCTTAGTGATCCATTATGTTCCACAATATACAGTGATCTATTGCTAAGCCATGTGTGCCTCTCTACCAGTGGTTTTAAAATTTTACATTCATCTAAAATCTTTTCTCTTACTAGTTGGTATATCTGTGTTGCTCTGGTGTCCCATGTCATTTTAGTTTTACTTCTCTTAAGGCAATTACCACTTCCTACCTCAGATTATAGTTGCTTATACACATCTCCTCTGTTTCACTAAAAAATCCTTAAAAGAGAAAAATCCCCATCTAATTTATCTTTATACTCTCCACAGTTTCTTGAGCCATTTAGAAACTTCTGACATAGTTATTGAATGAATACACTAATGATTAAATACAAATTGTGACACCCGCAATAGTTTCATACAGTTTTAGAAACCTAACATGATGGTGATTCTAGCCAAGATGTGGCAGATTTTTGTTCTTGTTATAATTCAGAAGTTCTTGCTACAGTGAATGGAGTTGAACCAAGAAATTTTATTTATGTAATCTCTTAGTGCTTTGTTCATTGCTACGTATACCCAGACTACCCTTTTTTGCATAATTCAGTACACTATATGAACATTTAGTAAGTAATTCAGTTAAATTTAGTATTATTTAGTACCTTTTCCCACTTTTTAAGGCCATGAATGACATAGATGAGTTCATAGGTCTGCAAGATCCAGAAAACTTTGATAATATTAAGCCAAACCAAAGAAAAGCATTTATTACAAAAGGTTGTTTATTCATATTTTCTACTTAACCACAGATTTTTGAAATGCCAATTTTGCTGTAATATAATAACGAACGACAATCACAGCAACTAATATTTTCTAATTCATTAATAAGTTGCCATTACATTAATCATGATATTCAAGTCAGCAGAAAAGAGCAATTAACAGATGTTTACCTGGGGCTACCTAAAATCATGCAGCTTTAACTCTGGGCCTTTCACAGTTTGTAGAGGAGCTGTTTGTGGTAGCCTCTGGGTAAAATAAAATGGGAAATTCTGCTTTGTTTCCAGCCCTTTTGTGCAGTACACTGAGAAATGCTGAAAGCTGACTTAATTTTGCCCTTTTGACAGGTTTTTTTTTTCTCTTTATATTCAGCATATAAACTGAATGTAAGCTAGTGTACAAAAAAATTTTTAACATTCAAATTAGCATGTAATGATAACACTAAGATGCAGTCCTTGTGTTAAAAAAAAAAAAAAACAACCTAATTTGCTTGTTCTGATAGGATGCTCAGAGCCCACTGGAGTGACCCATTAATTTTTCTTTTATTGAAGAGAAAGAGGCTGTCTCCTTGGAGGCTGGCAGGGGTTCAAACCCGGAGAAAAGGCTGGTTAGATATGCTGCACTTAGTGGCGCTGATAGATAGACAGGGAGTGATGGGTAAGATGTCAGGGAGCCAGTGTCCAGGATCAAGTGTGAATCAAAAGTGCAGTTGCACTGGGGCAAAAGCTGAGGGGTCCTGATGAGGCAGAACAATTGGCAAGATTCATGGAACACTGCCACTTTTTAAATATGGTTATTTAGTTCATTTTGGACAGCTCTTTCTGAGATTTTTTGTTAAACAGATCATCATACTTCTGAGATCAGGGGGTCCTCCATTAATATTTTAATAGACTTCATCTTCTTTAATGACCTTCATTTCCTAAAGAAATATTTCTTCTAACCTGCTAACTCCAAAATTAGCAAAATGAGCAAACAAAGCCTTGGCCCCCATTGTGTGAATTGAATGGATGCTCTGGTATTAATTTTTTTTTTTCTCTGATTTAAGCTTCTCCATTAAGAAAACATGGGCTTTTTACCAAGAACACATCTATGACATAAGGCCAGTCAGATAACAGTGAGCCTAGAACCATCAGGTTTATATCAAAGTCTTAGATTAGATCCTTGGAATGGGCCAGCAGAGTCCTATAGTTCTCAGAGTTCACAGGGAAAAAAAAAAAAAAAAAAATCCCAGAAAGCAGTTGGAGGGTTAGAGGAGGTTGGAGGGGCAAGAATCTTATGGCCTGCTACTAATTTTAGCACTAGTCGGTAATAATGAGGCATTGTTTTGACTCAATCCTGACTCTTTTATTTACTTCTCTAGGACAAGAAATAAGCTGAGGGTGGCTTGGGTGGTCCTAACCTTAGAGGAAAGGCAGAGAAGTGACTTCCTTAGAAAGAAAGGAAATAACAAAAGAATAGTATTAAAGTAGGCCTCCGAGAATGACGTTTTCTGACAAGCAGACATGCTGGATCTAATTTGGCTTCCCTGGTAATGAAGCACTTTTTTGTTGTATGATAAAATGAAAAGCAGTTTGCTCTAACAGTGGGTTGCTAAACATGGGATCCATTATAAATGTGGTGATGCAACAAATATTTGTACCTTTTACAAATAGGAATACGTGAAAAGAAATGAACAACAAAGCATTTGAGTGATTAAAATCTAAATGAGATAAAATATACTATAGGTACATAAAATATGCAAATGATGGGATCTGTTTCTTCGTTTACTATGTCTTAATGGTGGGGGAAATAATGTACTTCCAATTGATACTAAAAAGAAACTGTTTTATTATGTTTACTACACAATGAGCCCGCCTAAGGCATTCTCTAGTTATGTTATACATTATTAACTGTTATAAACCATTACTCTGAATAGCACCCAAGAGGCCTGGAAGTTAATGTATCTCTTTAAGTGCTTAGCTCACTACAAGAGAGTAACTTAGACACTGAAAAGTGACTGCTTGCTCATTGACTCTGATTCTGCCAAGATTAGGATAAAATTTGAGATAGGGTCAGAACATGTCAGGAAACATAAAAAGAAGAAGAGAGGAAAGGTTAAATTCATTGAAACAGAAATTCCAAACATGGATTTTGTGATATTCTAGGGTATCTATTTCAATAACCATCACAGAATTCTCCAAACAGCAGGACAATATGCCTCTGATATACCCCCTACCTCCCCGCCACACACACATAGATCCTTGACAGGCAAGAGGCCTGTGGTCTCATGTTTCTCCAGACTGTAACTTTTTTCCTGATACAATTACTGATAAATAAATGATTAGAGAAATGGTCAGTGGAGAACTCCCTTCTTTCTCTTCCTCTAACCTGTTAAACTTATTTATCAAAACCTTTGTCTACACTTCCTATACTGCTAAGGATAGAGGAATTAATGGTTGATTATTTAATGAATGTTATCCCAGCACATGATGTAAGGGAAGCCCTCCTTACATTTTTGTTCCAAACTCCACAAGAATTTATAAATTTATATTTCTTTGTATGATTGTATTTATTTCCTCATTCAACAAAAATTTATTTACATATCTACTTTGTTCCAGATAATATGCAAGGGGTAGGAAAAAAAAATGAGATATATATCTGTGTCCTTTTGAACTGGAAAACACTTAAGGGAAACTCATGGTTTTGGTTAATTTTTTATATTACAAATACAATTTTGGTTTGATGGGACATTTGTAATTTTTTTGTTTACCTTACTTTATATCTCATTCATTGTGAATTTTCCCTAGGTCTGCCAAGCATTTTTTGACACTATGAAGTTTCTCATTTAATTTGCACACACGATACAGCTCACAGAATTAAGTATTTGCTAACAGGTAATAAAACTCTCCCATGCCTTCCACTAGGCTCTTCCTGACCTTCTTCCTGGTGGGCGCTCCTCTCTTATATCCTAGAGATACAAGAAAAAGGAGAGATATGGGGAAGAAAAAAATTGTGGAGGGAAGACAAAAAAATGGAAGGAAGTGAGATGGAAAGGAGAAAAGGATAGTATGTAAAAAAAGGAATATGAAGACATGATACTGCATGTTGTACATGTAGATGGGGGTGCACGCACACATTTGTGTGGGGGAGGTTGTTCATTTAGGGAGAGAATTTCTTCTGGGTCACAGATTAGAAAGAAAAAATGAGAAATCTGGGGCACCAGAGAAAACTTTAGTAAAAAAAGATATGCAGAAAAATGTGTTTTCAGGATCTGAAACAATGTGAAGGAAAGTTCCTTTGGTTTGATATTAAAAGGTAATTGACCAGATAGACAAGAGCTATTTCTACACTGTGGACTAAGCAGATTAAGAGAAACAATGATAATGTTCCTGGAAAAAATGGTAAAATGATATGCAAAGAAACAAAGAAAAAATGTATCACTAAGACCAAAAAGTGAAAAAGAACTGGAATGCCTTGTCTTCCTAATTTGAAATTTCTCTAGAACCCAAAAGAGTCATCAGGTGTCTGGTAGGAACAGCATCCTGCTCTCGAGGATTGTGCATGCTCTTTTCAAACCTTAGGTTCCACTGGTCCATGGAACTCTGCCCAGTTTCCTTCAATTCCTGATGCCATGCGGAGCCCTACTTTTATATTATGCAGTTAGAGCACCAAGAAAAGGTGTTTCATTCACTTTTACTCTCTGCTTAAATTTGACCTGATTTCCATTTCTTTATAGCACATTTTATTCTAACATATACTTACTTGATCAGAGACCCTCTTCCATCATCTTTGTGTTACTTACTTCTGTTATGTCCTTTGGAGGTAGGTCATGCTCAGGGTTTTGGTGGCGTAGTTAAACTTGGTGGAAGAGAAAATCTATTTTCTAAATCACACTGTACATATTATTATACAGAGGCATATATATACACACAGACAGACACAATTTGTTATGTTTTGTCTTTCCTTTCTCATTTCCTCATACATTTTCTCATTCACCTATTTTCCTTCCCCCTCCTTCTCCTCCTACTTTGATTAGTAGTAGCAATATTAGTAATTATACTAGTAGCAGTAGCAATGGTATTACCTTCTGCTGTTATCTTACATACATGATGTATAACACAAAAATAGTATTTCTCCATTTAACAGGTGTAGAAACAGAGTGGAAAAAAGGTTAATTTGCAAAGTTACTAGAGTAGGATTCTGCACTGAATTATTCTATAAGTCAGGGTAGTGTTGAAGCTAAAAATTAACAATTTGTAAAGTGAGGATAACTGGCCTCAGTGGATGTTGAAAGGAACAAAGGGAAATCTGTTTTACATGTGCGAGTAATAAGGCATATTTCCATTTGTATAATTTAGGGACAAGTTTATAAACAAAGGCAGGGTGTGGACAAGAGTTATTTATCATTTAAAAACTCCTGTGTTAATTGAAAAGGATCATTACCAGAGTTTTAGCTAGGTAAATAATGATTTTGAAATTCTGATTAAAAGTTATCTGCTGCATTTCTCCCTAAAATTATCTCCTCCACGGATGCACCATTCTCTAGATCAGTAACGATAAAATAAATAGTAATTACAGTTTATCTTGAGAGGGTACTTTAAAACTTCAACTGTTAGTGGCTGTAAATGTTTAATGTGTAATTACAATGTGGGAATAAATTAATAATCTGGAAAAACAAAAGAAGGTGATGGCCTGTTTTCCTTCAAAATTGAACATCTGTCTTCTAATAGATACTGAACCGGTAATGTGAAATTGGTACTTAAAGCAATACTGTAAGCTTTCTTACATTCGATGACCAAATTATATTTGGCACATAATTGGCACCAAATACACATGTTGGTGAATAAATGAGTGATGGACATCATAGACTGAAGTTGGCTTGTACTTAGCACAAAAAAATTACTTTCTAGTATGTACAGTTGATGGCCAAAATCTTGGAGGGTACAAAGGTATTTACAAGGGAACAGGCATTTTCACCTGAAAGAAATGAAAAATAATAATACTAGAGAATTATTCAGGCAGTTCCAGATGCTGATTCTTCAAGATCTCTCCATGAAAAATTTATCATTTGATTTAAATTATCCAGCTAATTCGTTAAGTCATTCAGCTTGTTTTATACATATGAGTACACTGTTTACTAAATAAGAACAGTGGACCCAGAATAAACAATGGGCACCCATTCAATCAGGAGGAGTAAGACACACATTAATTGATATTCTAATTGTATATATTTTCAAGTTTTGTACTTTTTCAAATTAAATGATAGCTTCAAGATCTAGAAACTAGTCTAAACAAATCAATTTGTCCAAGTTCAGCAATTAAAAGGATCTTTATATTTGATACAATTGCATCACTAATCATTTTACTTTCTGCTTTGAATAGTAACTTTTCTTGTAATTTAAATTGTAATTTTTAAGTTACCTTTAAACATTTAAAAATGAATTTTATTAAAATTTCTCAGTTTATTTTAACATTACCTAAGTACACTTATTATTCAGAGGCAAGCTACTAACATTGAGTTCTATTTTTTTTTCCTACCTGAGAACACCTCTCACATGAATTCATGAAATACTTAGGAAATTTATCTCCATTAGAAACTGGAAACTGGGTAGCCAAAATGTATAACAAAATGATTTTATTTTCCAATATCTGAGTTTGGCAAAAAAAAAAAAAAAAAAAAAAAAAAAAGTAGCTGTTCAGAGCACAGTACTTCATTGATTTCACTGATTTTTTAAGAAAATACCCAATTCCTTCTGTGTGAGAGCAGAGTTGTTCTTTGTGGAGCAAGTCTTATCCGATGAAGAACAAGTTTACTCATTAGTTGTCAGTTACTCTAGATGGTTCAATAGGAGGTGATAAACCAAAATTGCTGAGACAATTCATGCAGTAAGTAGTTTACTAAAGAATGAATAGCCCCCTCCCCCAATCCCAGTAAATAATCCTGTGCATATTTGCTTCTTAGGATCTTGAGAAGATTTTCATCTCAAATGTACCTCTTTCAAAGATGCTCCAACTCTTGGAATGGTCACCATTCATCAGCTTAGAGATTATATATTACATATGCCAAGTATGTCCGCAAAGTCACCTTTTAACTCTCTCTCCCTAGGATCTTGTATTAAAAAAACAATTCCTTCCATCAAACTACATTTATGTTTTAATTAATGTTCTTCCTTTTACCTATCAAATACGTGTAATAGTCAGTCAAAAGTACTACATTATTTTTCCAGTCAAAAGCAAAACAACAATGAAACTTACATTTTAATTGACCTAGGTAAGTCTCTATTACTTTGAGACTCTTTATGGCCCAGAAAGTCCAAATTAGGAGGCCTAGTTTTGATTATAGTGATTAATAGTGATTTTTTTTTAGCATTAATAGTATTAATAGTGATTTACTCCCTTTGATCCATCTTCTTCACAACTGCCAGAACATTGTATTTACCATGAAGCTCCTCTGCCAAAATCTTTCAGTGGTTAACTATTCCTGCCAGGAGAAAACCCAAGCTAATTAACATGGTTTACGAGGGCAGCCCTAGCCTGCCCCATTCCTCATCTTCCACCATGGTTTGAGTTACAGTACATGTTCAAGTGTCTCTGAACCATTTGGCTTCCCGACCTGTACTTCACTTCCCAGCATTCTCCCCAAACACACATACTAGTGCCTGTGTTCCCTGCCAGTCATGCTCCTTCTTCTAACCCAACTTTCAGCTCGGAAAACTCTCCGGAACTTTTCAGCATGTGCTGCCTTGGCACTCGTGTGTGTCTGGAGAAAACATGCTATACGTGCGGCTGTTTGCCTTTCTAGGTGCTTAGCTCTTTGAGAGGAGGGTGTGTGTCTCAGGAATCATGTGTTGATGGTGATCCATCCAGCTCCTGGCACAGATAATGGCAGGATTGGAGATGGGCTTTAGTCTGGTGAGAGAGACACTGAATGGAAAGATAGAAGAGTATAAAAGGTTGAGTTCATCTACTTAACTTCCTTTAGTCATATGCCAATGAATAAATGAACAGGAGGGGTCTTATTGGTTATGATTTGAGCTACCTAAAAGAGGAGTTCAAAGTCAATTGGCTTTTGCTACACTCTTCCCTCACATCACCCACCCCATTGGATAAAGGTGGGATTTCTCCTACAGGGCATTAGAAAAATATCCAGTATTATTGCTGTTTATATTTTCTGCATACAAAATATGTACTTTTAAAAGCTCAAGGCAGTTAATGGAGAGGTCTGTAGTTTCTACTGTGTTCCAAAGAGGCCACAAAGTTTGGATGTTCTTTTCCTGGACTTCTGGAAAATGTCATACCCTAACTGAATCCTCAAGCTGTTAGGAACCTTAAGAGATCTAGAGCAATTCCTTATTTTACAGATGAAGAAACATTTGCTCATTTCCATTATCCATTTCATAGTTCAGAAATGCCAGGAAATTGCCAGGTGGTGTGACAAAAATGAGTAAGCATTCACTTATTTGGGGAGTTCATTATCTCATTAGAAATAATGACATGTAATAAGATAATAACACAGGTAGAGCACTTACAGAATTTGGGCTCAAAGAGGTGAGCTGATTTGCCCAAAGCTACAAACACAGATAATTGGTGGTTGATCTAAAGTGTACGGTACAAGTGAGTTAACTTACGATCTTTGCTCTTTCTAAAGTTAATAGTTTTTAAAAGTTTTGTAAACTATGGAGTGATATATGAATATTCTCATTACTTTATTATTACCCTCTAATAGTTTACTTTTCTGTTGATAAAATATTAAATCAGTTTTTACTACAGTATATCTAAAATTCTCATTCAGTGCTGTTTCTCATGGATTTCTGATTCCTTTGAGAGAAAGTATGGTGTAATGATAAAGAGAAGAGCCTTTATCTTATCAAAGAGTGACAGACACTTGAGTCACAGCTCTAGTCCACCACTTACAAGAAATACAACTTGAGACAAACAAGTTGACTTTTCCGTCTCAGTTTCCTCATCTATGAAATAGAAATGGCAGTGTTCCTCCCACAGAAACCTTTTAGGAGATTTATCATGATACTGCATGTGCTGGAACAAACATATAGTAAGTGCTCAATAAAGTGAAGAAAACAGTTTGCTATGTTTTCATTTTGCCACTTATATACAGTCTTTACAGTGCAGTCTGTGAATCAGAAAACATACTGCCAGTAACATAGCCATTCAGAACTGAACTTGGAGTTCATTCAGTTTACAAAGGAAAACTCATTTGCTCACTCCTTTGTTCAAGCTGATTCCTCAACTTGCAGTGGACTTCCTTGTGTTTCACCTCTCAAAATCCCTATGATTCTTCAGGTTTCACCTCAATTGCACTTCATCAAAGAAGCCTTCACTTAGACTGCACAGAAATATTGAATCTCCCCTTGCACTTCCTTCCCATAGTAGTTTGCTGTTCTCATTCATTTCAATCATCCTGATTTTAAAATTGTCTCCATGTCTATCTTCCCATAATATGATGAGATCTGTAAGCATATGGAGAATAGTTAGCACAATTTTGTGCATAGTAGGTTCTTCTAAACTGAATAGAAAATGAGGAACTTCATTATCTTTGTGACTCATCTTAATTTTGCAATCATATGCCATCATTTAAAAACAAATCTATAAACTTAAATGCAGTCATGATGATTAGGGTATTTGAGCACATTGAGGCATATCATAATTCTAGAAAACTGTAGAGCAGTTTTTCTTGACTGCAGAGCAATGGTAAATTCACTCATTTCAATTTTTTTATTGAATTATAATTGACAGACAATATCATGTTAGTTTCAGGTGTACAACATAGTGATTTGATATTTTTATACATTACAAAATGTCACCATAAGTGTAATTACCATCTATCACCATACAAAGGTATTACAATATTATTGACTATATTCCCTATGCTGTACATTAAGTTCTTGTAGCTTATTTATTTTATAGGAAGAAGTTTTTTTTAACATTTTTTTATTGATTTATAATCATTTTACAGTGTTGTGTAGGAGGAATTTTTTAACTCTTAATCCCCTTCACCTGTTTCACCCATCCCTTGACCCCTCTCTGTTATGGCAACCACCAGTTTGTTCTCTGTATCTATGAGTCTGTACCTGTTTTGTTTTTAGATTTAACATATAAGTAAAATCACACAGTGTTTCTCTTTCTTTGTCTGACTTGTTTCACATAGCATAGTACCACCTAGGTCCATCCATGTTATTGCAAATGGCAAGGTTTCATTATTTTTCATGACTGAATAATACTCCATTATATACATATGTGTGTGTGTGTGTATATATATATATATATATGAATAATCACATCTTTTTCTTTATCAATTCATCTATAACATACACTTAGGTTGTGTCCGTATCTTGAGTATTGTAAGTAATGCTGCTATGAATATAGGGATGCTTATATGTTTTTGAATTAGTATTTTTGTTTTCTTCAGATAAATACCCAGAATTGGAATTGCTAGATCATAGGATAGTTATATTTTTAAATTTTTGAGGAAACTCCATACTGTTTTTCACAGTGGATGTACCAAGTTACATTCCCACCAACGGTGCACAAGGCTTCCCTTTTCTCCACGACCTCACCGACACTTGTTATTTCATATCATTTTGATAATAGCCATTCTAACAGGTGTGAAGTGGTACCTCACTGTGGTTTTGATTTGCATTTCTCTGATAATTAGTGCTTCTAAGCACCTTTTCATATACCTGTTGGCCATCTGCATGTTTTCTTTGAAAAAAAGTCTGTTCAGTTCTTCTGTGCATTTTTAATAGATTGTATTTTTTAATATATTGAGTTGTATATGTTTTTTGTATATTTTGAATATCAATCTCTTATTGACACATGGTTTGCAAATATCTTTTCCCATCCAGAAGGTTTCCTTTCCATTTTGTTGATGGTTTCCTTGGCTGTTTGATGTATTCCTATTTGTTTATTTTTTCTTTTGTTGCCCTTGCCTAAAGAGACATATCCAAAAAATATTTCTAAGACCAATGCCAAAGAGTATACTGCCTAAGTTTTCTTCTAGGTGTTTTATGGTTTCAGGTCTTACATTTAAGTTTTTAATCCATTTTGAGTTTTGTTTGTTTGCTTGTTTGTTATGTGCAAGAAAGTGGTTCAGTTTCATTCTTTTGTAAATAGCTGTCCAGTTTTCTCAACATCACTTATTGAAGAAACTGTCTTTTCCCCTATTGTTTATTCTTGCCTCCTTTATTGTAGATTAATTGACCGTATGTTCCTGGGTTTATTTCTGGGCTGTCTACTCTGTTCCATTTATCTGTGTGTCTGTTTTTGAATGAGTACTGTCCTGTTTTGATTTATATGACTTTGTAGTTTATTTTGAAATCAGGGAGCATGATACCTCCTGCTTTGATCTTCTTTCTCAAGATTGTTCGGGCTATTTGGGGTCTTTCATGGTTTCATAAAATTTTTAGGATTATTTATTCTATTTCTGTGAAAATTGCCATTGGAATTTTATACAGATAACATCATATCTTTAGATTGTTTGGAGACAGTATGGACATTTTAACAATATTAATTCTTGCAATCCATGACCATGGACTGTCTTTCCATTTATTTGTGTCATCTTCAATTTCTTTCATTAATCTCTCATAGTTTTCAGAGTACAGGACTTTCACCTCCTTGGTTAAATTTATCCCTAGGTATTTTATTCTTCTTGATGCAGTTGTAAATGAGACTGTTTTCTTCATTTTTCTTTCTGATGGATTATTGGTGTATAGAAGTGCAACATATTTCTGTATATTAATTTTGTATTCTGAGACTTCACTGAATTTATTTAATGCTTTTTTAGTGTAGTCTTTAGGATTATTTTTAATATATAATATTGTCATCTGCAAATAGTGACAGTTGTACTTTTCCCTTTCCAATTTGAGTATCTTTTCTTTCTTTTTCTGGCTGCTGTGGCTACGACTACTGATATTATGTTGAATCAAAGTGATGAACGTGAGCATCCTTGTCTTATTTCTCATCTTAGAGAACAAACTTTCAGCTTTTCACCACTGAGTATAATAATGTTAGCTGTGGATTTGTCATATATGGCCTTTATTATGTTGAGACATGTTCCCTCTGTACCCATTTGTTGATACATTTTATCATAAATGAATGTAAATTTTGTCAAATGTTTTTTTCTGTACCTATTGAGATGATCATATAATTTTTATCCTTCATTTTGTCAGTATGGGGTATCATGTTGATTGATTGTAGATGTTAACCATCCTTGCATCCCTGGAATGAATCCCACTTGATCTTGGTGTATGATCTTTTTAAATGTATTATTATATTTTGTTTGCTAATATTTTATTGAGATGTTTGTATTTATGTTCATCAGGGATATTGACCTATCTTTTTTTCTTTTTTCCTTTTTTTTTTTTTTTTCAGTGTCTCAGACTGCTTTTGGTATCAGGGTAATGGCAGCATTGTAAAATTTTGGAAATTTGGAAGTGTTTCTTTTCAATTTTTTGGAATAATTTGAGAAGGATAAGTATTACCTCTTTTTAAAATATTGGATAGATTCACATGTGAAGCCATTTGAACCTGGAATTTTGTTTGTTTGGAGGTTTGTTGTTGTTTGTTTGTTTTTCTACTGAGTCAATTTCATTACTAGTAATTGGTCTGTTAAGATTTTCTATTTCTTCATGATTTAGTCTTGAGGATTATATGTTTCTAGGAATTTATCCATTACTTCTAGGTTGTCTAATTTGTTGAATTATCCTTGTATATAGTTTTCTATTATGTTACTTTGTATTTCTGTGGTGGTATTGGTTATAATTTCTACTATTTCACTTCTAATTTTGATTATTTTGGCTCTCTTTTTTTCTTGATGACTTTGGCTAAAGTTTGTCAATTCTGTTTGTCTTTTCAATAATTAGCTCTTAGGTTTATTGATGTTTTCTTTCTTTTTTGGTTTGATTTTATTTATTTTCACTCTCATGTTTATTATTTCCTTCCTTCTACTAACTTGGGCTTTATATGTTCTTCTTTTTCTAATTCCTTTAAATGTCATTTAGACTTACTTAAGATTTTTCTTGTTTCTTCAGTTAAGCAGGCATTGCTATGAAATTCCTTCTTAGAACTGCTTTTGCTGAACCCCAAATATTTTAATACATTGTGTTTTCACTTTCATTTGTCTTGAAATATTTTCTGATTCCCTCTTTGATTTCTTCATTGACCCACTGGTTGTTTATTGTTGTTTAGTCTCCATGTGTTTGTGCTTTTTTTGGTTTTCTTCTTATAATTGATTTCTGCTTTTATACCATTATGGTAAGAAATGCTTGATATGATTTCAATGTTCTTAAATTTACTGAGTTTTTTTTTGTGTGCATGTGTGGTCTAATTATGTGATCTATTGTGGAAAAATGTCCCATGTGCACTTGAATAGTATTTGTATTTGACTGTTTTGGATGGAATTTTCTGTACACATTAATTTAGTGCATCTGATCTAATGTGTTATTTAAGACCAAGGTTTTTTATTGATTTTCTATATGGTTAAAATATCCATTAATGTAATTGGGTGTCAAAGATCCCTACTATTACTGTATTACTGTCAGTTTCTCCCCTTAATCCTATTAATATTTGCTTTAAATATTTAGGTGCTCCTATGTTGTGTGCAAAAATGTTTACATTTATCATTATGTAATACTCTCTTATCATTATGTAATTCCTTTTTTTTTGTTAGAGTCTTTGTTTTAAAGTCCATTTCTCTAAGTATTGTTACATCAGCTTTATTTTTGTGTCCATTTGCATGGCATATCTTTTTCCATCCCTTCACTTTCAGCCTGTGAGTGGCTTTGGGTTTAAAGTCAATCTTGTAGGCAGCATACAGAAGGATCTCATTTTCTTATTCATTCAACCATCTTATGTCTTTTGTTTGGAGAGTTTAGTCCATTTACATTTAAAGTAATTATTGATTGATATGTACTTATTGCCATTTTGTAAATTATGCTCTGGCTGTTTTTGTAGTTTCTCTCTGTTTCTTCTCTGTCTCTCTTCTATTGTCATTTGATCGTCTTCTTTAGTGTTATGTTTAGATTCCTTTCTCATTTTCTTTTGTGTATTTATTCTAATTTTTTCTTTGTGGTTAGCATGAGGTTCATGCAAAATATTTCAAGTACATAGCATCCTTTTTGAGTTAATAATAACTTAATTTTGAACACTTACCAAAGTTTTGTATTTTTACTTTCACTGCCACATTTTTTATGTTTGATAACACATTTTATATATTTTTATTTTATGTACCCTGTAGTAATTATTATCTTACTTAATTTTACTACTTTTCTCTTTTACCTTTCATACTTGCTTTAGAAGTGATTGATCCACTACCTTTATTTTTTATTTACCTTTTTCATTGAAATTTTTACTTTTGTATGCTTTATAAATTATTATTTAGTGTCATTTGTTTTTAGCTTAGAGAAGTCCCTTTAACAGAGTCAGTAAAGCTGATTTATTGATAATAAATTGCTTTAGCTTTTACTTATCTGAGAAATTCTTAATCTCTTCTTCAGTTCTGAATGATGACCTTGCCAGGAGAAAATTCTTGGCTGGCAGTTTTTTCCTTTCAGCACTTTGAATCTGTCATGCTGCTTTCTTCTGGCCTATAAAGTTTCTGCTGTGAAATCTGCAAAAAATGTTATTGGGTTTCCCTTGTACATAATAAATTGATTTTCACTTGCTTATTTTAAGATTCTTTTTTTATTCTTAATTTTACCATTTTAATCATAGTGTTTCTTGATGTGTTTCTCTGTAGGTTTATCTTGTCTTGAACTCTCTGGGCTTCCTGAACCTGGATGTCTGTTTCCTTTCCCTGATTAGGGACATTTTTGGCCACTATTTTGTCAAATAATTTCTCTGGTCCTTTTTCTCTCTCTTCGCTGTCTGGGACCCCTATCATGTAAATGCTATTCCACTTGATGTTGTCTCAGAGATCCCTTAATGTATCTCCACTTCTTTTCTTTTCTTTTTTTTCATGTTGCTGCTCTGTCTGGGTGTTTTTCCATTGCTTCCTCTTGCAGCTCCATGATTTGTACTTCTACTTCATCCATTTTGCTGTTGAACCCCTCTACTTTATTTTTCACTTCAGTTATAATTTATATTAGTATGTTCTTATATTTTCTGTTTCTTTGTTGAAGTTCTCACTGTGTTCATCCATTTTTCTCTCAAGAATGCTGAGCATTTTTATAACTATTACTTTGAGCTCTTTATAAGATTGGTTGCTTATCTCCATTACATAAAGTCTTCTTCTGGGAATTTGCCTTGTTGTTTGGTTTAAAATGTATTTCTCTGTCTCATTTTGCCTGTCTCTTTGTGTCTGTTTATATGTATTAGCTGAAATGGTGACCGCTCTCAGTCTTGAAGGATTTGTCTATATAGGAGCTGATCTGTGTAGCCCAGAAGAACAATCTGCCCTGGCCACCAGAGCTAGGAACTCTATGGACATCCCTCATGTGGGTTAGATGGATCCACTGGCTGAGAGGGCCATGACTGCTGTGCAGGGAGGCAGGGGCTCAGGGCACTCTCCCAGCCAGATTAGTGGCACAGTCATTGCATCAGGATGGAGTTCAAGTCACTTGTCTGGTTACAGCTAGGTTTTTACATAGGGTAGGCAGGGCTTGGATATTTGCCTGGCCCAGTTGAAGCTCAGCTACTGGGAGGGTAGAGCTCAGGGCACTCATTCTGCCTGGTTGTGATGTGGGATGGGCATAGCTCTCCCTCCAGTGCTAGAAGACTTAGAGAGGGGACACCAACAATGGCAGTTGTAGGCTCCATAACCAGCAAATTAAGATGAGATTGTAAAAATGACATCTATCAGTGCTTTCATCCTCAGATAAAGTCCCTGCTGGTCCCTAATTGTCTGACAGCTGCTTTAAAATTAGTAAGTGTGTCTCCCTCACCTATGGTATAGGAGCTTCTCAGGGCCAGTGGATTTGAACATAAGCCCTTTAACACCAAGATTTCTCTTCCCTATCAGGCTATGATTCTCCTTGTCAAAATCTCTTGATTTTCAAAACCAGACCTTTTGGAAGCTCATCTTTCTAGTCTCAGCTTCTCAGATTTGGGTGTTTCATGTGGGACATAATTCTTTCAGTCCTAGAGGGAGAGTTCTCTATTTTGGGGATCCCTCCTAGTTATGAGGTCACCCCATCTGGGGTGGGGTCTGAGTAAGGGTATGTCTCTGACTCTCCTACCCTTCTTGATGCATATCTTTTGTTTTTCATTGTAGAGGCACTGTTCATTTTCTCCTCAGGTCCTTTTCAGAGAAAAATTATTCTCTTTCAGAGAAAAAATAGGTAGCTATAAATGTGTTGCATCCAAGGGAAGAGGTGAGTTTAAGGTCTTCCTACATGGCCACTTTGAACTCCTTCATTTTCAGTTGATGGGCTAAAGGAATACTCCTTAAATAAATAAGAACTTAAGGGAAAAACTGAGGACTTGAGTTGTACAAGGTTTATGCGTGACATTGTATTTTAAAAATAAAAGCTAGTAATTGGATAATTTGAGCTTCATTCATTTCTCCATTCATGTCTTTCAAATAGTTATTGAGCCTTTTACAGGACTCTAGAATCTGAAATATTATTAATACCTTACCCTACAAGAACTCAATATTGTTTAAAAAAAAGGTAACAACATTAAACTTGTTAGTCTGAATGTTTACACCTGATTTAAATTTTAAAAATAAATTTTGATATTTATGAAACACATTTATTTTGTAGATGCTGTATTGTAAGAATGAGAATCCTTTGAGGAAAAAGATGGGGAAACAAATTTAAATATTATAATTCTATACATATACACACACATACATATTTATATGCACATCTTTAAATAGCTGAGCATTCAAACGTTAACATGTTATAATTAACTTTCAGTCTTTTCAGTCTTGAATTTTACCAAAAACCAGAAAAGTGTAATCTTATTTCCAAAAATTCTATAGTTCACTTTGACAAATATACCGATCATTACTATTGACCAGAGAGGGAAAAATATCTGTGGTACATTTTTATTAGTCAAATAAATGTGTGCTTCAGAGAAGAGATTCAAAAGATTATTGACTCATTTTAATTTTCCCTTATGTAGATGTCAAAGTTTTGACTAATTTATTTTCACCCTAAGTAGTGTACAGTAGACAATATTTTTAATTTGAAAGAATGCTTTTCATTATAATGAAGTAAAAATCAAATTTGTTCATATCTTCTCATATTGAGTAATAAAATTTTAGAAGGTACTTTGTTTAAAAACAGAATAGAGCAAAGTTATAAATATTGTGCTTTTCAAATTTACACAAAATCAAATTTTCTTATATATTTAAATTCATATTTCTTTTTTATTTTCTCTTTTTTGAGTAAAGGTAGATTTATTCAGGGAGATACATTGAAAGGCAAGAGAAAGGCCACGAGGTGTGGGGGTTGGGTGTTCAGATTGAAAATAGGTACACACTCCATAGACAGAGTGTAGGCTGAATGGAGAGAGAGAGGCAGCCTCGAGGTGCCCTGTGGATAGTTTTTATGGGCTTAGTGGCTTCATATGCTAATTAAGTGGAAGGACAGGTCTAAGTAGCCCGGGGAAGGGGCTGGGATTCCCAGGAAGTTGGCCATTTCCCACTCTGTGGCCTTTTGTGACTAGCCTTGGGACTTCCCTGGTGCCTGTGGGCGTGTTATTCACCATGTTAATATATTACAATGGGCGTATAATGAAGCTCAAAATCTCTCATCATCCTGAGCCTCAAGGCATTCTGGGGGTTGAACCTTTCACCATTTTGATGTTAATTGCTGTAGCATTCCTTGAATGGCTGTGCCCTGCCCCCTTCCTGTCTTATCCCCCCTCAAAGATTTTACTCCCATAATCTTATGGGGGTGCAGAGGGGCGAAGGTCCATCTTCTGGAGCTGCTTACTGGCTGAGTAGAGGCGTTGACCCTGCCTATCAGGGAGTAAAAAAATCTCTGAATGTCTAATCTAGGGGCCTCAGGGGCAGGCCAGCTTTTTGTTTTTGCATCTGAGGGCTGAGGGTGTGGGCTGGAATCCTCACACAGCCATTATCTGATGTGGGGCTGCTGTAACCCACTGTTTTTATTGACTTTTGATGAATTTTCTTAAAGATGAAGCACCTTTGTAACAGCAGTCTGACAGTCTGTAACGACAAAAGACTTCAAAGGCGTGGTTAAACATTTGTAATCACCGCCTCAGGATACCTGAGTTCTTGTATTGCCTAGCAAGTGTAGGTCTCTCCTGGCTCCTGTTGGGGTTTATAAATTACAGGTTTTATTCTGGACAGATGTACCCAACTAGCAATTGCTCGTAGCTGAACGGCAGTTGGGGTGCTCATTAATACCTGATATAATCCCTTCCATTTTGGCTGCAGCTGGTCTTCAGGGGACCCCTCCTTCCAAGTTTTTAGCAAGATTAAAGTCCCCTTAAATTCATATTTCTTAACAAATCAGTGCATTCAGACATTCAGAACTGTATAATCTCTTTATTCTAGTTTAGCTTTGCAAAATTATAATTACAAAAAAATGACTATATTGTGATTATAAACATGCAAACTCTAAAGATAAAGTTAGAATCTCCCTAACTCTTATCCAATCTCCATTCCATTCCCAGAAAATACTGTAATCAGTATATCTGCCATCATTTTCTGTTTATTTACATGCCTACTCAAGGATATTGCAAGAGCATTTTATGTATATTTTAAAACATTTTAAACACATCATTCTGCACCTTTTTCTTTGCTTTTTTTTTTGTTTTTTGTACATTAGTAAGTTAATACCTTTATCTATAATGCATTTAAATATTTTTAAGTGTAGCTTATAGTTTTGGTTACTATTATGAATGGACCCTTTTGTTTATAATATTTTCTGATTGCTCATTATTGTCATACTTGAAAGCTTTTGGTTTTTATGTGTCAAACACATTGAATTCATTCTTACAGTTTGACATTGATTGTATTAAGTCATCTGTGTAAATGCTAATATTTCTTACAGATTTTGAAAATGCTGTTTCTTCCTTTCCTATACATACATATTTTTGGATGGTGTTCTTTTTCGGCATAAAATTCCACTTTACTGAGTAGAATCAGTGATGGAGATAATGACTTATTATATCAATCATAAAGCAACTTCTTTTTTTTCCTACTGTGCCTTTCAGCCCACTTGATGGACTATTTCCTGTTCCTTGGAGGAAATCTCTATTGGGTCACACATAGATTACAAAACATAAGACAAAAAATATATGCTCAGACCATTGTAATTCTGAAAATCCCACATTTTTTCAAAGTGAAGCTTTCTTCTCCCCCAGCTGCTTCAGGTCAGAAGCCTGCACCAGAGAATGGGGTGTGGTGGCCTTCTTCCTCCCACTCCAGCTCCAATATCCTGTCATTTGTAAACTTAGTCAACAAGTTTTAGGGAGGCACAAAGCTAAATATAAACAATATGACAATGAATGGGATTTATTTAATATGGATTTTATGAAGTGTTTGATAAGATTTAATAAAGGAATAATGACTTTTTAAAAATTGTAACTGCAGCTTTCTTACTTTCTTATTTTAATATTTAACAATATTAGTTATTTGAAGAGATTTAGTTTCCTTACTGTTAATGTAATCAATTGACATCAATAATAAGGTCTAATCTAGTTTAGTATTGATAACCTAATACAACTGTGATTACTCAAGTAATGTGTATGGGGAAATTGAGTTAGTTAATGATCCCTCAGCAATTGCAATTAACTACACATTTGTAGTTCCTTCCTTCCCCCCTTCCTTCCCCCCTTCCTTCCCCCCTCCTTCCCTCCTTCTCTCTCTTTCTCTCTTTCTCTCTCTCTCTCTTTCTTTCTTCCTTTCTTCCTTTATTTCTACTTTCTTTCAACAACCTTGGTCCATGTATTTTTTTAGTCAATGTATAGTTGATTTACAATATGATATTACTGTCAGGAATACAACAAATGATTCAATGTTTTTTTTATAGATGATGCTCCACTTAAAGTTATTACAAAATAATGGCTATATTTCCCTGTGCTGTACAATGTATCCTTGTTGCTTATTTATTTTATATATAGTAGTTTGTGTCTCTTTATCTCATATCCCTATGTTGCCAATCCCCTCTTCCGTCTCCCCACTGATAATCATTAGTTTGTTCTCTATATATGAGAGTCTGTTTCTGTTTTGTTATATACATTTGTTTCATTTTTTAGGTCCCACATATAAGTGACAACATACAATATTTGTCTGTCTCTGTCTGACTTACTTCACTAAGCATAATACTGTCTAGGTTCACCTGCATTGTTGCAAATGGCAGAATTTCATTCTTTTTCATGGCTGAGTATTACTATGTGCAACAAATTTCTGTACATTAATTTTGTATCCTGCAACTTTGCTGAATTCATTTGTTAGTTCTAATAGCTTTTGGGGGGAGACTTTTGGGTTTTCTATATATAGTATAATGTCATCTGCAAACAGTGACGGTTTAACTACTTCCCTTCCAGTTTTCCAATTTGGATATCTTTTATTTCCTTTTCTTGTCTGATGCTGTGGCTGGGACTTCCAATACTGAGTTAGACAGAAGTGGCAAGAGTGGGCATTCTTACCGTGTTCCTGAATTTAATGGGAAGTCTTTCAGCTTTTCACCACTGAGGATGATATTAACTGTGGGTTTGTCATAAGTGGTCTTTATTATGGTGAAATATATTCCCTCTATACCAATTTTGATGAGACTTTTTATCATGAATGGATGTTCAATTTTGTCAAATGTTTTTTCTGCATTATTTGAGATATCATGTGATTTGTATCCTTTCTTTTGTTGATGTGGTATATCTCATTGATTGATTTGCAAATACTGAATCATCCTTGGAACCCTGGAATAAATCCCACTCGATCATGGTATATGACCCTTTTTATGTATTGTTGGATAGGATTTGCTCATATTTTGTTGAGGATTTTTGCATCTGTCTATATTCACCAGAAATATTGGTCCATAATTTACTTTTTGTAGTGCATTTGTCTGATTTTGGTATCAAGGCAATAGTGGTCTCATAAAATGAATTTGAGAATGTTCCATCTTCTTCAGCTTTTTGGAATATTCTGAAAAGGATAGGCATTAGCTCTTCTTTATATGTTTGATAAAATTCCCCTATGAAGCCATCCAGTCCTGGACTTTTGTTTTCTGGGATTTTTTTAAATTACAAATTCAATTTCAGTATTAATGATTAGTCTGTTTATTGTTCCTTCCTGATTCAGTCTTGGCAGTTTGTGTGTTTCTAGAAATTTGTCCATTTCTTCTATGTTGTGCGATTTGTTGGCATTTAACTGTCCACACAGTTTTCTCTTATGATGTTTTGTATCTCTGGTATCAGTTGTTATTCTCCTCTTTCATTTCTTATTGCGTTTCTTTGGGTCCTCTCCTTGTTTTTCTTGATTGGCTGATTAAAGGTTATAAATTTTGTTTATCTTTTAAAAAAAACCATCTCTTGATTTCATTTATCTTTTCTATTTTTTTTTTTTTGTCTCTATTTTATTTCCTCTCTGGTCTTTATTATTTCCTTCCTTCTGCTGACTTTGAGCTTTAATTTTCTTTTTCTAATTCCTTGGTGGATTTAGGATGTTTATTTGAGACTTTTCTTGTTTCTTGATGAAGGCCTGTATCACTGTAAACTTCCCTCTTAGAACTGCTTTTGCTGCATCCCATAGATTTTGGAAAGTTGTGTTTTTATTTTCATTCGTCTTGAAGTTTTTCTATTTTCCTCTCTAATTTCTTCATCTATACATTTTTTTAAAATTAGCATGTTGTTTAGTCTCCATCTGCTTATTATTTTCTTATATTTCTTTCTGTAATTAATTTCTAGTTTCATACAATTGTGTTTGGAAAATTTGCTTGATATAATTTCTGTCCTCTTAAATTTGCTGAGACTTATTTTGTGGCCTAGCATGGGATCTATCCTGGATAACATTCTACGTGCACTTGAAAAAAATATGTATTCTGCTATTTTTGGAAAGAACGTCTTGTAGATATCTATTAAGTCCAACAGGTTTATTGCATCATTTAAGACTACTGTTGCTCTTACTGATTTTATGGCTGTATGATCTGTCCATTGATGTCAGTGGGGTGTTAAAATCCACTACTATTATTGTATATTGTTAATTTCTCAATTTATATCTGTTAATATTGCTTTATATATTTAGATGCCCCTGTATTGGGTGCATATATGTTAATGAGTATAATATCCTCCCTTGTGTTGATCCCTTTATCATTACATCATGCCCTTCTTGGACTTTTATTATAGACTTTGTTTTAAAGCCTATTTTGAATGATATGAATACTGCTATGCTTGCTTTCTTGTAATTTCTGTTTGCGTGATATATATTTTTCTGCTCCCTCACTTTCAGTCTGTGTGTGTCTTTAGATCTTAAGTGACATAGCATATGGTTGGATCTTTTTTTTTAATTAAATTAGCCACCTTATAGCTTTTGATTGGAGCATTTAGCCCATGCACATTTAGAGTAATTGTTGATAAGTATGTACTAGTTGCCATTTTATTTGTTTTCTAGTTGTTTTTGGAATTGTTTTCTATCTATTTCTTCTTTTTGTTTTTCTCTTGTGGTTTGATGATTTTCTATAGTGGTGTTGTGTTCCTTTCTTTCTTGTTTTTGTGCATCTATTGTATGTTTTTGACTTGTGGTTACCACAGGGTTCATAAATGTTGAACTATAAACCATGTTTTAAATTTGTAGTCCTTTAAATTAATAAGCATTCTAAAAGATCTGTCTTTTTAACTCCCCTCCCCTACATTTTGTGTTTTTGTTGCTGTATTTTACATCTTCATGTTCATCCTTCCACTGCTTGTTCTAGTTACAGCTGTTTTTACAATATTCTGTTTTTCAACCGTTGTAGTAGCTTATTTAAGTGGTTGATCCTTAGTCCTTGCTCTATATGTCTTTCCTAGTGGGATTTTTTTTTTCTTTCCCATTGTTTCTTATGTCGTGTTATAGCCTTTTCTTTTCCACTTAGAGAAGACCCTTTAAAATTTCTTTTAGGGTAGATTTAGTATTGATGAACTCAGTTTTTTCTTGTCCGAGAAGTTCTTTATCTCTCTTTCAAATCTAAATGATCATCCTGGGTACAGTACCCTAGGTTGAAGATTTTTCCTTTCAGCACTTTGAATATATCATGCCACTCCCTTCTGACCTGCAAAATTTCTGCAGAAAAACCAGTTGATAGCCCTATGAGGGTTCCCTTCTATATAACTGTTTTTCTTTTGCTGACTATAGAATTCTTTGTTTATCCTTAACTTTTACCGTTTTAATTATGATATGTTTTGGTGTAGGTCTGTTTGGGTTTATTTTGTTTGGGACCCTCTGTACTTCTTGTACCTGGACATGTGTTTCCTTCTTCAGATTTAGGAAGTTTTCAGCTATAACTTTATCCAATTTATTTTTGACCCCCCCATTTGTGACCCCTATAAAGCGAATGTTGGTGTCATCCAGAGAGCTCTTTAAACTATTTTCATTTTTCAAAATTTGTTTTTCTTTTTGCTGTTCTGATTGGGTGATTTTCATTATTCTATTTTCCAGATCACTTATGCATTCCTCTATATCACTTAGTTTGTTGTTTATTCTTTCGAGTGTGTTTTATTTCAGTTAATGTATTCTTCAGCTCTGACTAGTTCTTTTTTATATCTTCTAGTTCCTTGTTAAATTTCTCATTTGTTCATTCATTCTTTTATCTGATTCAGTTAGCATTCTTATTACTCATGGTTTGAATTCATCTGGTAAATTGTTTATATCTGTTTTGTTATTTATTTTTTCAGGGATTTTCTCTTGCTCTTTCAGTGGAGAACAATTTCTGTCTTTTCATTTTGCTTAACTTTCTCTATGAATTTAGGTGAAGCCTCTTGCAGTTTTGAAGGGGTGTCCTTATGTAGAAGCATCCCTATTCAGTCTGTATGTACCCGTGCTTTTGGTGGGAGAGCTGGATTTGACATGAACAGAAATCATGTCTTTCTTCATGGTATGCTGACATCTGTTACCTTGTTCAGAGATGGGGTTGGAAATGGAGGTACTAGAGCTGGAGCTAGGTATAAGACAGGGCTTCCCCTATTCTCACTGGTCATCACCTCCATATTGGGGATGGGGTCCAATATGAAATTGATGGAACAGAAGCTGTGAGGGCCACTTC
This sequence comes from Camelus ferus, assembly GCF_009834535.1. Classification (NCBI taxonomy): domain Eukaryota; kingdom Metazoa; phylum Chordata; class Mammalia; order Artiodactyla; family Camelidae; genus Camelus; species Camelus ferus. The sequence continues at coordinate 79,295,039 of NC_045696.1, read as the reverse complement.
CAAGCTGGCTGTGTTGCCATTAAATGTGTGGTCTCTTCTCTCCCAGCATTGGCAACCTTGTCCCAAACAGGAGCAGTAATGGAGCAAGAGGGGCCCATGCAGGCTCTTGGCTCATGACAGGGAGTGGGCTGCAGCAGGCAGCCACAGATGACATCCAGGCTGCCTCTGATGTGCTGCCTGTGCAGGTGCTGGCAATGACAGCCTCCACTGCGTCAGAGTCTCTGTTCCAATCACTCCCTCTCTGGCCTCCACTGCCCCTACCCTGATGTGGAGCAAGTGGGGCCACATGGGCGCTCGGTGTGTATCCATGTGCAGCCTGTGACAGTCCAGCCACTGTCAGAGATACTGACCACCCCTGCCACACTGCCAGCATAACTGCCAGCAGTGGCAGCCCCACGGTACTTAGACACTGCCCTGGGTCCGAGTCACCTCTGCGTTCCAGGGCCAAGGGCCAAGGGCCAACCTCTTTCCCCATTTATGGCAGCTCTTGCTCCAGTGCAGAGTTGTGAATTGAAGCAAGCAGAGCTGGAGCATTCACTTGACTCAGGCGGTGGCCCGTGCTGGAGTGGTCATGGGAATCTGGACAGTGACTGGAGCAGTCCTCAATTTGCCCTCTCCGTCCTGTCCTGGGAGCAAGCCAATGCTTACACACTTCTCATGAGTGGAGTCCAGGCTTCTCATAGCCCTCTTGTTAATACTAGTGGCCCTCCAATCAGCCAAAGGGACTTGGTTTTCATGTCGGACCTAGGACTGGGGCACCCAAAATATTGCTCGAACCACTCACTCCCCAGGGCAGATCTCTGCATTTGTAACCGTTTTCCTCTGAGTCCCCTCTCAGGGGCACAGGTCCTAACCTGATCACTTCTTTTCCCTTTCTACCCAATTCCATGTGGATCTTTCTTACAGCCTTGGCTCTACAGGAGTTTTTCAGTGAGAAGTTTTCCACATGTTGGTATATTTTTGATGTGTTCACGGGGGGAGATGAGTACCATGTCCTCGTACTCTGCCATGTAGGTCAACCTTCAGTGCTCTAAATTTAAGAGAAGAAAACCAATTAAGTGAATAAAAGGAAATTCCTTACATTTGATCATCCTCTGATGGCAAATCAGATTTCTTTGGAAGCCGTGTAAATGACTTGGCTATTATATGTTTATTTTCCTCTATACACAAAAATAATGTGTGACCCTAGAGTGATTCTCCAACAAGAGTGACTGATTTTACCAAACTAGAGGCGAATACCTCTCTGATCTTTTTTTATGATTCATTGAAAAATAACTCTTGTAGGGAGGTTTGATAGGTGAGTTTTGGTAGCAATGGTATAGACTTTCATTGGACAATATCAACTGAATACAAATCAAAAAGGTGTGCCCCTGATTTCATTATTGCCATTATCTTTATATCCAAGCCAACAGACAATGTAAACTGTAGACCACACAGAGAGGTGCTGATGAATTCAATTAAAGAAAGGAAAAAAAAAAAAAAACTCTGTCAAAATAGAGTGTCTATATAATAAACAATAATAGTGATTAAAATTGCAGGCTCTCTAACACTGCCTTAAATTCAGCTTCTCCACACATTGGGTTGGGCAAGTCACTTAGTCTTTCTAGAGGTATCAGTTTACTCATTTATGAAATGGGAATAATTACAATACCTACCCCATAGGGTTGTTGAGTAGAATTAACGGGGTCATTCATACAAGGTTGTTTCCCAGTGCCCAGAATATAATAGATAATAAAAGCTAGCTTTATTAGGTTTTATTGCAATCATGACACTACTTTGAATATCCAAAGTTGTGTCTTATGGATTCTGTGAGTGAATCTTCATAAATAAGTGGTAGGATCTATCCCTGAACACTGATATGACTGTTTTTGAAGAGCATGTACCATTCTTTTCCAAATCCCATGCTGGTTTGAAAGGGTTCGTGCAACTTTCCCAAGTATCTATTTCATGCATGAAAAATCTTGCACATTTGTGACTAATAATGAGAATAATCATTTTATTAAGCAACCAGTGCTCCAGTGGCTATAGCACACTCCTAAGGAGTATGATGCTATGAAGCATTAATCAAATTCATTTTCCAATTAAGGTGTTAAACTTTTTTTCATGGTCTGTGATCATATGTTTATATTTACAAATATAAACATCTTGTTAATGTGTGTTCACTTTATTTTTCCTAGTTTTATGAATCTCTTGTTTATTTTGGAATTGGACTATAAATTGCCCCAAAGAAGTACCTCAGGGTCCCTGTCATTGTTGAAAAATGGGAAAAGTGAAAAAGACAAGAGCCTTAGAAAATATGCAGTAGACTGTATTAGGCAATGGTTTTAGGAAGCAGAGTGATTTTTTGTGTGTGCCAATGTTTCCATCTTACTACAGATGGCTCTTGCTGGCAGAGGATAAGGGCAGAAGGAAACCAATAAACTTGCCATCTTTTCCTTAAGAAGATATGAATAATATAGCATATTGCTCCTAAAAACAAATTTTTGCCCTAATTCTCTAATACGTGTTTCCTCTTGTTTATCTGCCTTAAGGTTGTTATACAAAGACAATATTTAACCTCCATATTTCTTGTCAAAAATATTATATCACTATTGAGTGTACTTTGTCACTCGGTCTTTCTTTTCTAAACAATGACGTTAGTGTTCCAAAAATGGATGGCAAAAATCGATCTTAACTGGCAGTTAATGATTTTTCAATAAACAACTTAAATCACTTCATGTTCTTTAAATGTAGGAACAAAACTAGAATTTACTTTTTTACAAAAAATAACATGGGTAATTGACTTGATCAAAGATTTTGATATATTATAGTTTAACCAATAATATTTATAATGGTAAAAATTATTCTTATGGAGTAAAATAAATGCAAAATTATATACCTTCATTTGCATATCTGATATATCCCTGGTATAATAAACAATTAGGATGAGTGGGCTAGTATCACATTTAATGTTTTATTCATAAAATATCAAATGTTTTAAGAACATTCATTAAATGAGTTAATTATACTTAATATATTCTATGTAAATATTCTGTGGAAATAAATAATAGAAATTGTAGAATTGTAGAAATACTAAGATTTTGTTAAGCAAGGAATCTTTAAGTTCAGATAGTCTGGTTAATTTGATTTTAGTTCAAAAACTCAGTTTATTTTAATATTTTTCATTAGTTTTCTAGAAAATATTTTCTAGAAAAAATAGAAAACCAATTTTGTCTTAGTGAGTACACTGTATTGAACACAGACTGCATTTCTCTCTTGTTTTTATTTTTCTCTCATATTAGGTGTCTGAAAAGCCTCAGAATAAACATTGTGAATATCAATTAAACTTATAGCATGTGTTATCTGTAACTAACTAGGTAGAAGAGTTTTACTTGACTCTTTAGAAGGCATCCGGTTTAGGTGAAGGGTTACTTTTATTTAAGTCTGTTCTCTTAATATTTCCTACTCCCCTTTTATTTGTTTAACAAACTTTTACCGAGTTCTAAAATGCATCAAGCTTTGGGCAGTAACTTCAGGTATAAAGATGAATTTGACATGCCCTCTCTCCTTCAGATGCTTAGAATCTATTGGAAAAACCAGAGAAGCTTCAAATCAACTGAAAACTGAAAGCAGGGAGGATAATGTGGTTTGAACTAACTATTATGGAGCATAAGTCTGGATGTTACAAAGTGGTAAAATTAAGCTGATTGTATTTCAGTTGAGTAGATTTTGAAAAGAGTTATCAGCTGCAAATCTAACTATGTAGATCCCATGCACTGGATAACAGATGTGTAGCTGAATAAGGAATCAAATAACAAAAAATGTTCACTAGTTTTTCCTCATTAACTACATTTTTACAAGATTATGTAGAATGTTCACAAATTGATGCTTCATTTTACGACTTCCTTTAACCATTTTTAAAATTTATCAGTCATTTTTTAATTTTTAAAAATTTTTTCTGAAAGCTGCTATCCATTTACCTGCAAGTTCTGTGAATCAGGAAATTAAAATACATGAATAGACTTTCAAAATTGCATGCATAAAAAGCTACACTTTTTCTAGACAGCTGTCCATGGAATGTGTCATTTGTTCTTTGAAAAGTCCACATTTAAACTAAGGTTGACACTTTGTCCTTAATTCACGCTGCAATGCTTCTAACTCCCTACGTAATAATGTGAGTTAAGGAATGTATTAATCTACAGTTGTTAGTGCTGTCACTTGGTTCGTATATTTAAGAATGACTTGTACATGTTTCTCTCTGTATGATACAAAAACACATGCATCCATGTATATGTATGTGCTTGTTGCGATCATAAATGAGTTCAAATGTTACACTTACGTCCTGAATGTGAATCTCAAATCACACTCAATACTTATAAGCTGAAATAGTTTCTATAGTAAGTGCAAATAGCTGGAAGACTTTAAAGATTTAGAGAGTGTTTCATGAAACATACACTTTTGATCGCCCATCTGCGTCTTCAATGTCATGTGCACTGGTAATCAAGATAATAGTGTGTGTCTTCCTAATCCAACCAGAATGTCATTCTGAGTGGCCATTTTATTGATGAGTTTAACACTCAACAGATTTAACTCTGTGTAGTTTAAACTCCCCACTAGCGTTATAATTAATTGGTGAAATTAAATATTTATTCAAAGAGTCAATAGAGATTTTGGCACAATAAAAGCATCACAGAGCAAGAAGTAATCCAAGAGAAGCAGATGTTTAAAGATATGCATAGAGTGTTTACTTGATTTGTCCCAGGTTTTACAGCAAGTTAAAAATTATGACCATTATGATATTTTAAGTGATAAAAATAATATATGTTCATGATTTAAAAAATGGAAACATTGAGATGAGAGTGAGTGAAAAAGGGAAAGTTGAACGTCTTTCCCCACATCACATATTATACTTACTCCCTAGAGAAAACAATTTATAATAGTTTTTGGATATCCTTCCAGGGAATGTCTGTGTACATTTAAACATGTGTACTTAATTCTTTTTCTATACAAATGTGATAATGCTTCTCATATTATTCTGAAATTTGCCTTTTCTTCTTAATCATGTGTGTTACATAACTTTAATATTAGAACATGTGGACATATCTAATTCATTTTAAGAAATTCATGGGACTAAGTTGGTTCACTGCTTTGGATGGATGAACTTTGATGGACATTTTAGTTGCCATTTTGTCTTTTTATCATTCCCATTTTTGGATTGACTTAATGACCATGCTGTTATCATGGCCAGTTCATTTCTGGATTGGAGGACAGGTTAGGTTGGTCTCTGTGAAGAGTGTGGATCAAACATGGGTGATAGAGTTGCCGTCACTACCCAGTGATGGAGTTTTAGACAAGTGGAGTAACTTCCCATGCTTCTGTGATTACATTTATAAGATGGATATATTTATAAAGCAGAAACATCAACCCTTGACTTCCAAGGTGGTTAGGAAAATACAGTGAAGTAATATGTGTTGAAGTATTTTGATAAAAGATGAAATCTCTTTTAAACATAAAGTAGATTTAGCATCCAATGCTCTTGATAAGAGTCATAGACTGTTAGCTCAAACCTGGGCAATGTTACATGCCTTGGTCATGGAAAAAGAACTTAAGGTAGTTTTATTTTATTAGACTTCATCTGAGATTTAAGGGAAGTTTGAGATTTCACTGGGCAACACACATGACAGAGTGGATGAATCTGCCTCTCCTTGCTCCTTTGGTTACTGTTATTACAGCTGGTCCTGTGATTCCCACAAATGCAATCTTACCATCGAAGAGGCTTCTGAAATTTTTAGTTATCTTTGTCTACTGTAAGTTGTGGATAGAGACGAGTAAGGCAAATCGGATCTGGAACCTAATTGTGTTGCCCTGTGACAATTGGCGAAGATAGGCCTTTAAATGAGCTAAATACGATAAAGTCCATATAACACAGAGCAAAGTCCCTGACAGACTGATAGGCATTCAGATGTTAATTCCTTGAAATTATATAGATAACCAAATTAATTGAAAGGTAGTAAAGGCAATGGGTAATGGAATTATAGTTTAAAAAAAAAAATCTCAGCAAGATACTTTTACTATAAAACCATAAAAATTTATTGTAAAAAGAGTAAAAAAAAAAACTGTATATGTGTCTTGGTAAACTAATAACTTAATATGGTAGTTCTGAGCACTGAATGTTTTCAAAATTTCATTTCCCCTAACGGCTCCTGTTTTATGAACGTTTGCATTTTATAGAGTTTCTCCCTGGGAGTAAATAGTAAAATAACTGTAGGTATTTTTAGCTACTCGTTCCATATCTCAGGCAGCCCCTGGGAGAACAGGAGAGGGAACAGGTGTGGCCAGGCATCTTCTATTGTGTGCTCAAAGCTTGCCTAGTCCCTTTTCTTTGCATTGTTCTTCACCACCCACGAATTAAAGTTGTTATAGAAGTTTTTCAAACTATAGACTTATGTCTTTTTACCACACTTCATCCCCACCTCCTTTGGTTTAAGTATTCACAACTAATTAGATTTATTTTCAAAAAAGCTAAAATCAGTATGCAACTATAAAAAAAAAGATGAAGTTTTTCATAGGCTGATATAGAAAGATTTCTCGGATATAGCATTAATTTAAAAAAGCAAGGGATAAAACAGTGAATTTAGAGTACTATCTTTTATGTAAAAAAGAAGAAATAAAAATACTTATAGTTTATAATTGCTTGTGTCTGTATAAATACTTTCCTTGAATTTGCATGAAGGATATGGAAAGGACACACACAGAGCCAAGCTGTCACCTACAGGACTGGGGATAAGAGGCAGGGACAGGGGAGGTAAAGCTGGATGAGATGGGACTATGACTTTTTGATGTACCTTGATATTTATTGATTTGATTTTTTTCAACTTTGTGAATGAATTATCTATTTAAAAGATACAATTAAGTGACAAAAATTGAAATCCATAGTGGAGCCAGCAAAATGCATTAGAAGCAGTATAGACTATAAATCTAAGGGCCATGGGGTTTTGTAGCATATTTGCCACATTTTTGGAGCCTGTAACTTAGGACAAGCCACTGAGACTCTTAGTCTCCCAGACTCCACGTCCTCACCTGCTCCAGGCGAGGAGGCAGTAGACTATCTCATACCCTACATGCCAATTTAGGCTGTATTTTAATTGATCTAAGATTATGCATAATCTTGAGCCACTGGTTTAGTGCCATGGGCCACTGAAAGCATGGAAACATATGTTCTAATAAATTTTCCATCCAAAAAGAAATAATATTTCTTTGAAGAGTTCCGTTTTATAATTTCTTCTAGCTGTATTTTTTTTTAAGTAGGGAGATTGCATGAAATAACCTCTCTTAAAATATTTGATTGTATAGCAGTTTTCCTTAGAGGAATTCAACTTTTCCATAAAATTTTAGCCTAGAAATGGGCCCTGATAGTTGTGACAAAACTTGTGGAGCACCAGCTATGTTCTAGGTAGTGTGCTAGGAAGTTTACATCTGTAATTTTCACACCAATCCTACAAAAAGGTGCTCTTACCCTAATTTTTCCTCTTGAGGAAATGGGGCTTCGAGATACTTACATCGTGGAATAGATAACTCTAAGTGTAAAACGCGAGTGTCAACAGGATGTATTAGGGAAGGTGAGAAAGATGAATATTAACATCTCTCTGTGGAATGTGTTAGCCTTAGCTGTGTCTAGAGGCAATAAAGGGCTAGATAATTTCCTTGAGTCTTTTCCCTGACAGACTGGATGTGAGAGAGGGTATAGTATATATCATGGGAGCTTCTCTTGTCTACCTGCTCTCCCACAGGCATGCTCAACAGAGAGACATACTGAGAAGAGTGGACACCCCATGAGACCCACTCAGTGATGCCCACATCAATGGGAGCAAACAAGCAAGAAAGACACACACACAAACCGTACAGAAAGAGGGAGAGAGAGATACACACAGGGAAGAATGCAGACACAGAAATCCATGCCATCAAAAACACAAACCCAAAGCTACCCCCCCCCCCCACCGTAGAGACTGGTGCAGTGAGATGGATCCAGGAGGCTCACAGAGAGAAATACACAAACATACAGATAGAGTGGGACACCGGGTGTCAAAGACATTCAGAAGCAGAAAAAGAGAGACGCATAAATGGAGACACAGAGAAATGTATACAACAGAGAGGGAAAAAGCACGCACCTGGTCAGAGAAAAGCACAGGCAGAATGAAGCAGGCCAATGAGCAGCAAGACACAATGGGGCAGAGTCTCATGCATTCAGAGCCATTTATACATGAAGCGAAGTGCGTAACATGTAACTCCACAAGAATGGAACACGCGCTTAACTAGACAGAAAAATTCACGTTCACACACAAAGAAATACCCAGAGAGACAGGTGTGACATCCACGCACACAAAGACAGACACACACATAAACAGGGAGAGAGACCTATATATCTGTAGCCTGTAGACAAAAAGAATAAAACTTTAGTTCTTAACATAATGATGGTTCAAAAGCTTCCCTGCTTCCCTGGCTCCTCCTGCACTAGGCTGAGGGCCAAGAATTCCCCGTTTCCCAGGCCACAGATGGTGCCACCACCCTTGGATCACTGTGCTATGTTCTTATTGTATTTTTATACTCCTGTTTATTTCATTATGTTCCAGGGAGCAAATTTCTTTCACTCTTTGACATTTATCCCACTTAGGTATTTCCTGATAATTTTCACTTCTTCCTTACATTACATTCCTTAATTTTCTTAAAAGTAGGTTCTGAACTGCTTCAGGTTGGGGTCATTGCTTTGTCTAAAAATGTCTCTTTTTCTATTTAGAATTTCCTATGTAGGATTTCTTCCTATGATCTTTGAGATAGCAAAGTGGATATTCTTGGTAATAGGTCAACCCTCAAAGAATAAAAAATATTGTCAATATTAAATACATTTTAAACCAGTCTGATGTGAAATGTTTTGAGATAAAGATTATTTTTTGACTAGATTATGAAACCAAAAGAATAGAGCTATTTAACACATTTAATGACATATACATATTTACATGAGTTTATATATATGATATGTTTGTATTTATGTGTATAAACACACATCTATCTGTTTATATCTATCTATTTACCTTTCTATCTATTTAAAATATTCCCATGAAATAAAACCTTACTTGGAAGTGGGCAGCTCTTTTCTTCTGGGCATTGTCTTCTTGAAGAGAAGGCACCATTCGACTGGAGCTTGCTGTCACACGGACATTTCTAGCCGGTGTGTGTCATAGCCAAGCTTGTACACAGTGTGGTCAATTTCATATATTTATGTCCAGCTTTTCATTTGAGAGTTATAACTGAAAAAGAGTCAAGATTCCCAAAGTAGGACAAGGGTCTAGAACCCAGATTTTCCTGAAGGTGTGGTTCATGGACCTCATTCATCACCAGATTGCTGAATTCTAGGCTGAACCCTGACCGATCTCAGGGGTAAGGGGTGGTAGGAATTGTCATTGTTGATAAGCTCCCTGGATATTTTTTATGAACACCCACATTGGAAAAGCACTGTCTTGAGAACTAAATTGTACTGATTTTCTTACCAGGATTCATTCTGAAAGGTGTTCAAATACAGAGAAAGGACAGTGTGAGGGAAGTATTCCAGCTGCGAACTTTGTGCATTGAAATTGTCCTGAATATCCCTGTCTATTCAGTTTTCTTTTTTCCTTTTTTTAATGATGAACCATTTTACCCTTTTTTGTACCTTCTCTCTTGTGAGTTTTTCCTCTGCCCTTCTGCTTAAGAAGGAATGTCCAGAACAATTAAGCTGCCTTGCAGAAACAAATTTCTACTCCATTTCAACAAAATAATGTTGAAAATTATTCATTCCCAGTGAAAAGTTATCTTTAAGTGAATCACAGAGGATAAACGAACCCTCGATCTATGCAATTAAAATATTAGATACTATTTCTTAACATGTTCCAAACAGATTAGTTTTAATACTGAATAAATACAGATGTATTCCTATTCAAGGGAAAAATACGTAGGAATGGTAACTTAGGAAACACATATTGGATGATTATTCTCTCTTAAAAGGGATTTATTTATCCAAATAATTCACCACAGGGTGCTCGACATTGCAGCATCTCTTAGTGTATTTAAAATTTACAAACAGTGATTCATGTGCAAATTTTTGAAACACATCTCTTGCCTGAAGTCAACTGCATATTTTTTATTGCTTTAAATTTTAATACAGCTGTTTCAAGCTTTCTATATTAAAACAAAAATTCTGTGATATTCAGGATACGGCTGTTTATTTAAATGTGAAATGTTTTACAAAATCCAATATGATTTCCCTATATTTGAAAAAAATGTGCTTTCTGTTTTCACTGTAAAAATACTGAAGACTAAGTGCAAAAGCATTTGTATTTTTATGGGTAAGATTTTTTTTCCTTCAAAGGCAGTCTTGACTGCCAATAGCAATATGTTAGTATGAAATATGTTATCTTTGATAAATATTATTCTGGACTATCTTACAAGAAGTAGCTTGATTCGAGGCATTTTAATAGCTTAAAGGGAAGAATGAAAATACAGGGAAGGAGAAATCAATAAAGCATGGGGCCTCTTATCCCATATTGATTCTTGTAATCCAGTAACCATTAAATACTTGAGAGATAAGCCTCTTTTAAGATGGCATGTTTATATTTTGAAGATCAAATACCTTAATTTTGCTCATGGGTTTCCCAAAACTCAGTTCATGCACAATTCAGAATGCAAGCTTTCAGTGGCCATGTTTCCTAGTTCAGATATTAAACGAAGTGTCTTGGAGGCACACTGTGACTGGGGTTACCCTCAAGCAGTCACTTCTTACAGCGCTGGTAAACATGATTGCCCTTTAAATGATGCTACGAGTTATGAAAATAAAGCTAGAACATCAAAGTCGGTAATCGAACTAGCAAAAAGTTTTAATATTCAAATAATTTAAAAGTGTCATTTCATTCAGAATATCATTCTTAAAACTTTCCACAAAAATTTTTGGCATTTTAACTGGACAAAGTATTAGAACTGCTGGCTTGTCCAAAACCTGTCAACTCTCTTCTTTGTGCGTATTATTACAATGGAAAGAAAGAATTGCTATAATACTTTGCTTTTAAATTTTCTGTAATTTTTTTTCTAATGCTGCAAACTCAGACCTGATATTTTGCCAGAAAGAGAAAAGGTATTTTTTAATCCTCATTTGCTGGCAATTATTTTCAAATCTATAATGACTAAGTATTAAACGGGTAAGAGTTTTATTAAATACATTTGGAACCTCCACTTTTATAAAGACACCATAAAATACCAATTTTTTCTCCTGCAATTGTTCTAGTATCAATTAATCTAATTTTTTAAATGTTTCACTTAATGAGTTTTAATAATAATTCTTAATATTTAGTGTATCCTTAAAATGTGCCAGAGACTGGCCTAAGAGCTCCACATATATTACCACCTTTAATGTACAAGCTTGTTGTTATTTCTGTCCCCAGTTAACAGATGGATAAATCAAGGACGGGGTTGTCAAGTCACTTGCAAAAAGTCTGACGGCACGTAGGATAGCGGAGCCAAGGTGCAGCATCAGGAAATCTGATTCCAGAACTTGTGTTCTTAACAGGCATATAAGGAAACAAGAGGATTTTAATTTTTAAAAATTGTTTTAAGTATATATGGACTGTTTTCTTTAAGATAATACAGATTACTCTTCTTTTGAATGTGTGATACATTCAGTTCTTTGTGTCACTGCCTTGACCTTTATAATTGGCAGTCCCCACTATTTCCACTTCACTTAATGTCAGTCATACAAAGCTCCACGTTACATGCGAAAAGCTTTTCACAGTGTCTTCATAAACAGCATCTTATCTAGTTCTACAGTAAATTCCTGAAGTGGCTAGAAGGTACTGTCTTTTCCTTTAACAGCTACCGAAATGAAGGCTTGGAGATGTGAAGTGACTTGAACAATGTCACACAGATTAACACGTAGGTAAGTGGCAGAGCTCAAACTAGAACCCAGGCCTTCAGTTACTAATTTTGGGCTCTTTCGCTACAAAACTTGGCAGCTGTCATTTTAAGATGAGCCATTTCATGCCGCTAAGGCCTCTGTGTATTGTGGGAGCAATTGCCTCATGGCTTCAGCATCTGGGCCCCAGCGGGCCTATGGAGTCCACAGCACTGGGACAAAGTCACAGACTCAGGTTCAGGTGTGATGCTCTCCATCTCAGTGGATCATGCTTCCTGCCTTCTTCCAACTGCCTTGCTTGCATGAAGCTAACTTCCTGCTTACTTAGCATCTCTGTTAAGGACAGGAAATCTGTGAGGCTCATTCCTTCTGCAGAGCACAGTACTCACATATGTATGTTTTTTAATCCTGTATATAGTATACAACCTTGTTTCTCTCTCCTCATACCAGAGAAGAGTTACCCAGCACATCTTATCTTCAGCTTCCTCTCATTTGTAATTGTTTCATGTGTTTTCTTCATCATTTCAATGCACCTAATGCCATGTGAAAAATTAGCAGCAGAGTTTACTCTCAGTGGGTAGGGAACCTCTCTCTCTATATATCCCATTGTGACACTCCTGGGTTTCAACTGCTGTTGTATTGATCTCTCTGAAAGCAATTTTATGACGTTTCTCTGATATTCTGTGGGGTCACAGAATAGTCCTGATGGTATGAATCTCAGAATAAAACAGATCTGGCTCCACATCCTGGCTCCCTACTTATTAGATAGAAGATATTGGACAAATCTATCATTTTTCTAAACCCTAGACTCCCTTTCCAACCCACCTATAAATGGAATAATAGTAATTCTGGTATTTGAAACAGTTAGAAGGAGTCAGTGAGATAATCCTTGTGGGGTAGTCAGTATAGAGTCAGTCTTCTTGAACAAGTTCATTAATCTTTACGTCCCAAACTATTAAATGAAGATAATACCACCTACTTCATTATAATAGCTAACATTTGGTTGACCATTTACATTGTATCAAGTAAGCAATTTGGTATATTGACTAATTTAATTCTTTTAACAGCTCCATAGGTAGGTACCATTATTGATACCCCTATTTTACAAATAAGGAAATGAGTCATAGACTTGGAGAAATTAAGATCACAGAGCTTGTAAGTAGCAGAGGCAGGATCTGAAACCAGGTAGCATAGTTCAAGAACCTGTACTTTTAATCACTATTCTGTATCGCTTGGCTTAGCCTAACAATTAAAAATCTATGAAAACCCGTTGTGTGTTAGGCACAAAATAAACACTCAGTTGATGACTCATCCTTAAAACTCCTTCTGCCAGATTGTCATTGTCAGAATACGGAGCTATGTGTAGCTAATATGGAAATTGTTCTTGGGCGAAGAAGTACTTTAACGTAATCTTTCTGGATTCTGCTCTGTTCTGTGGGCATTTGCATTTACGGAACTGAGTAATGCAGAGGGTAAGAACATTATAAAGTCATGTAGCTAGTATATGGCTGCGTGGGAATGACCTAACTCTAAGTCTTTTTATTTTAATTCATACTATGATAGAAGGTATATTTGATTTGAGGCAATGGATGGAAAAGAAGTGAAAGACAAACAAAAATTTAACCTTCTCTATGTTAACCCCTTTTCTAGGCGCTTTTAATTATTATAACAATATTTTTAGGAGAGTTAGCATGGGGCAGCTAAATCTCTGTGGAATTAAAAAACATGCCCAAGGTTACACAGCTAGCACATGAAAGAACCAGTATCTAAACCTGTGTATATCTGCCTCCAAGCCCATTACAATACAGGCACAATATCAAGTAGTATTAACACATATTCTAGGAAATACATAGAGTAATGGACTTTTGGGTCTTTGAGATTAATCCGAGGTAATATTAAAAATATAAACTATCTACCTGGAAAGGATATCAGCCTATAACACTGTGGCTGGGTGCTGGGAGCCTCCTGCTAAGCCACGCATCAACTCTTTAGTTTCTTAAACTGGCCCCAGTGAGGATATCGGGGTGGGAGGTGGGGTAGCCTAGATCCAGCGCATCTTAGGTGACAGAGTAGAGGGACTCCAGGCGTTCTGGATAATAGTAATTTGCTAACTTGTACAGGGCATTTCACTATTTCACTGGCTTATATGGCCAAACATTAGCCCTGCTATTCTTGTTCTTCTTTTAAGTCAAGCTGACTACTTAATTTGTCCACACTTAAATTATTCCATAAACAATTCAGTGTAATAACATGCATTACTGGGAAATCATTCCTCTTAACTTGTATTACTGATTTGGTTCAAACTCTATGATCTTTATCTTTCCAAATCTTGGCTTGGTTTTAGTATTTTTCTATTTTTCCTTTTAAAAGCACTTCTATAAATATTTATTTTTATTTAAATTTTAATTTTAATGATGTTAAGTAAAATGCTGATTAGGGGAGTACTAAAGGTTTTATAGTTGTAATATACTTATGATAGGTTTATTAGTTTGTGGTTTATTTAAAAGAGATCTATACTACATCAGGTACTTCCACACCTGATTTTTCCATTTCTCTGCTTGTCTTTTACTGCCTTGTGACTTACGGTAAAGGAGCTAAATAGACTGGGTTATAGGAAACTAAGGTCTAGACCTACCTCTGCTTTTGACCAGCTTTGGGGCTGGACAAAATCAGTTCACACTCTATTTGTATTTTCTGGATGACCTGTGAAGTCAGAGTCATAGTTGTGCGGCAGGGTCCTTTTTAGCTCTAGTGTCTGTCCTGTGAATCTGGGCATATAATCACTAGATTCAAAAATGTATCTACAGTATCTATTGTAAGCTTAACATTTGCTGTATCAGGCGAGAAGGAGCACAGACTCGTGTCCCCAGAGGACTCCAGTGTGCGTGGCAAGTCAACCCATGAGGAGTGGAGTACATGGAGTAGAAAGAGACTGCCCCACTGAGGACCACAGATGTTTAACAAGGATGAGCATGTGTGAGCCTGGAAAGTCAAGAAGTCATTTTAGGAAGACACAGTCAGCACTAGTGCAGCTTCCTCAGGACTTCAGCATTAGAGGGCTTGTCTTCACTGGCTTATTTCCTGGTGAGACCCACTCGGATAATAGGATCTTAATAATTACTTGTTCAATTTATTTATCTTACTCGTGAAGATAAAATGCAGTAACGTCCAGGAATTAAGGTATTTTCACAATCAGATCTTGCTGAGCGCTATGGAACTACCTCTAGTTCATATCCTGAAGATAGCAGTTTAGTGCAAAACACGCAGCAGTACTCCTTTTCTCAATGTAAAAACATTTTGCACATATTCTAGAGGACATGCCCTATGCTCATCCACCTCTTTTCCCCCTCTCTGAGGTGAGTTGATTATAATTAGAACTTTGAAGAATTAACTCTATGGGATAAAACACACACGGTGTGAGTGTGAAGTCACTTTTCTGTGCAATTTACAAGACTCAAAATGGAAAAAATATTTTATTATTTTTTGTTTTGTTTTGTTTTTCCTCCCATTTTTTGGTAAGAACATTTAAGTTCTACTCTCTTAGCAAATTTCAGTTATACAGTGTTATCAACTATAGTCACCATGTAATGTATTAGATCCTCAGACCTTATCTACCTTATGACTGCAGGTTTTTACCCTTTTACGAACCACTTCCTACTTCCCCCAGTTCCCAGACATACCAGTTATTCTTCTACTGGTTCTATAAGTTTGGCTTTTTTTTTTCAAGATTCCACATATCAATTGATACCATGCAGTATTTGTTTATTTGTCTTTCTCTGTCTGGTTTATTTTACTTAGCATAATGCCATCCAGGCTTATCCATGTTACTGTAAATAAGAGTACTTCCTTCTTTCCTAAGGCTGAATAATATTCTATTGTGTATATACACACTACATTTTCTTTATGTATTAATGTACTGTGGACACTTAGGTTGTTTCCATACTTTAGCTATTGTGATAAATGCTGCTATGAACATGGGAGTACAGATATCTCTTTGAGATAATGATTTCATTTCCTTTGGTTATATACTCAGAAGTGGGATTGCTGAATCATGTGGTATTTCTATTTTTAACTACTTGAGAAACCTCTGTACTGTTTCCATAGTGGCTGTACCAGTTTACATTCCCACCAACAGTGTACAGGGTTTTTCATCTACATCCTCACCAGCATGTGTTAGCTCTTGTCTTTTTGATAAGAGATATCCTAAGAGATGTGAAATGATATCTCATTATAGTTTTGATTTGCATTTCCCTGATGATTAGTGATGCTGAACACCTTTCCCTGTACCTGGTTATCATTTGTAGGTCTTCTTTGGAAAAATGTCTATTCAGGTCCTGAATTTTTTATTGTGTTTTTTTGTTTTTTTTCTACTGAGTTGAATGAGTGCTTTATATATTTTAAGATATTAACCCTTTATTGGATATGTGGTTTGCAAACGTTTTCTCTCATTCTATAGGATGCCTTTTGATTTTGTTGATGGTTTCTTTTTTTTTCTGCACAGTTTTACAGTTTGATGTAGTGCCACTTGTTTATTTTTGCTTTTGTTGTCTTGCTTTTGGCATCAAATCTAAAAAATAATTCCTTAGACCAATGTTAAAGAACTCACCCCCTATGTTTTCTTCTAGGAGTTTTAATGTTTCATGTTTAATGTTCAAGTCTTTAATATTTCGAGTTGCTTTTGTGTATGGTGTAAGATGGAGTCCAGTTTCATTCTTCTGCACATGACTGTCCAGTTTTCCCAACACCATTTATTGAAGAAACTCTCCTTTCCCCACTGTATATTCTTGGCTCCTTTGTTGAAAATGAATTGACCATATATGCATGGGTTTATTTCTGGAGACTTTATTCCGGTCTATTGAGATATGTGTCTGTTTTTAATACCAAATACCATACTGGTTTGATCACTGTAGCTTTGCAATATAGTTTGAAATCAGGAACCGCGATGCTTCCAGCTTTGTTCTTCTTAAAATTGTTTGGGCTATTTGGGATCTTTAGAGTTCCGTACAAATTTTAGGATTGTTTATTTTATTTCTGTGAAAAATGTCACTGGAATTTTGATAGGGATTGCACTGAAACTGTAGATCACTTTGGGTAGTATGGGCATTTTAATAATATTACTTCTTTTAATTTATGGACATGGAATACCTTTCCATTTATCTGTGTCCTCTTTAATTTCAGCAATGCCATAATTTTCAGTGTGCAGATATTTTGCCTCCTTGGTTAAAGCTATTCTTAAGAATTTTAATCTTTTTGATGGTATTATAAATGAGATTGTTTTCATAAATTTTCTTGCTGATATTTTATTGTTATAGAAACACAGCTGATTTTTTGTATATTGATACTGTATCCTGCAAACTTACTGAAATAGTTTGTTAGTTTTAGTAGGTTTTTGGAATCTTAAAGTTTTCTGTATATAATATCAGATTATCTGCCAATAGAGACAATTTTACTTCTTTCTATCTGATGGAAACCTGTATTTCTTTTCCTTGCCTAGTTGTTTTGGATAGGACTTCCAGTACTATGTAGAGTAAAAGTGGTGAGAGTGGGCATCCTTGTCTGGTTTCTGGTCACAGAGGAAAAGCTTGCAGCACTTCATCATTGGGTATGATGTTATCTGCACACTTGTCATATATCACCGTTACTGGGTTGAGATACCTTCCCTCTATACACAATTTGTTGAAAGTTTCTTTTTTTAATTATGAAAAGATGTTGATTTTTTCCAAATGCTTTTTCTGTATTTCTGGAGATGTTCCTATGATTTTTATCCCTCATTTTGTTAATGTGGTGCTGTCACATTGATGTGTAAATGTTGAACCACCCTTGAAACCTTGGAATAAATCCCATTCAATCATAATGTATGATTCTCTTAATGTATTGTTGAATTTGGTTTACTAACATTTTGTTGAGGATTTTGCATTTATGTTCATCAGGGATATTACCTGTAATTTTCTTTTCCTGTAGTGTGTTTGTCTGGCTTTGGTATTGAGAATAATGCTGGCCTTGTAACATGGATCTTGAAGCATTCCCTCCTGTTCTGGTTTTTTTTTTTTTTGGTGGGGGGGAAGAGTTTACAAAGGACTGGTATAGCTCTTCTTTAAATGCTAGAATTCAGAAATGATGTATTTTGGAAAGCAGTGGAATGAAAAGATAAAATCTAGAAAGAATAAGGAGGGTCTTATAGTCAGTCTGGGGCATTTAGTCTAAGATAACAAGGAATAAAGAGATAGTAAAGACTTTTAAACAGAGTAGTGAAACAATGAAAGTGGTGTTTGATGAACACTAATTTGGACTGCATTTTAGAAAAATATTTTACATGATTTGTTTCCATTTTGAATAAAAAATCTTATTTTGCATGAATTTCTAAAACCTCAAAATGAGTGTTAAACTATATTTAGTTTTCATCTGTCTTGTTATAGCTATTTTAAGACTCACAGTACAAGATTGTTGTATATGTTTTTGCATTTCTGTTCCCATGGAGTGCTTGCAGTTTTAGTCTTAGAAGGACTTGAATGTGCATACATTTTAGCTGATGATAACTATTAAATCTTTTTCTGTTTGAATTCATCACTATCATTATCTACTACTTCAAAACTTACAGGATACGGGAGACTGCTTGGAAGACAGTCTAGAGTCTGGGTGACAATGGGAGCAACCACGAGGCTACTGTAATAATTCAGGCATGTACTAATGGTGGCCACAGACAAAACACTTCGGGGAAAGGGTGAGAGGAGGGAAATTTATCTTGGAAAATTGATAAAATCTGGCTAAGATGAAAGGGAGGAAGACAGAACAGTTAAAGATTATTTCCAGATTTACAGTTTAGAAACAGAGGGAATGGTTAGACCTCTGAAAGCAAAACCTAGGTTGGGAGGTAAAACTGGCTTGAGGTGGACATGCTGAGCATCTCTGTTGTACTAAGAAGGAAGTGAGCTATCCAAGCAGAAAGATCTTGTGGACTATATTTTTCTATGAATATAAGAACAGTTAGGATATTTTAATTCTCAGTATGTTAATTCTTAGGCAAAATAAATCTAAATATGTGTTTAATAGAACAAAATGTTATTGAAGTCTAGTCAGTTTACAATGTTGTGTTAATTTCTGGTGTACAACATAAAGTTTCAATCATACAGGTACATATATATATTCCTTTTCATATGCTTTTAAATATTTATAAATATTTATAAAAATCTGATATACTGGAGTCTTAGATTTTACTTTTTGGTGACATTCACTTTATTTGCAAACAAAAATAGAATAAGATGTTATAGGCTCTTTTTCCTGATCTAATTTCTTGTCATAAAGCTATTCTCATCGGATGAAGACATAATGCAAGGCCTCTGTATAAAATATTCTCTGCCATATTTCTTAGTGACTTTGCCTCTTTCTGATTTTCTGTTTAAGATTCAGATAGGGCAGAGTTTATCAGTCTGCGCTTAAACCTTTCAAATGGCTTGCTATTGCTTTTAGGATTAAGACAAAAGTCCCCAGGCTCGAGGAGCTGCATGCTCTGAATGATGTCTGACTGCTTCTCTGTTCTCATCGCCCACTACTCTCTGTTCTCCCCTGTGCCAGCCACACTGACCTTCAGGCTCCCTCCCATTTTAGCGCTTTTCACGTGCTATTTTTTTCTGGCCAGCCTCCTATTCCCACCCTCCCTACCCACCCCCAGCCTCTCTTCCAGCTTAGTACTCACTTATCCTTCAGTCCTTGCACCGCTTTGCACTTAGTCCATGAAGACTGCCTAGGTTCAGCCAGGTTCCCTTGTATAGCCTCTGGTAGCATCAAGACTTTTTAATCCCTAACACAATTTCTATGTGTTTATGTGTGTGATTATTTGTTAAATGTTTCTTTCTCCAACAAAATTAATTTTCATGATTGCAAGGGTCCTGCTTTACTGGCTCACCATGTATCCCGAGGACCTAGCATAATATATGTGTGTTGAATGACTGAACACTGGCAGCCACGATGAGGGTTAGACTACTGATGCCATCTCAGTCCTTCAGCCTGGCTAAGGGAGTTCTGAGCATCTGGTGGCACTTGTGCCCTTACCATACTCCGGGTGCATCTCTGGCTAATACGTGGAAAGCCAGGGCAGTGGAAAGTGTATCTTTCCAAAGTACTAAAGGATTTATGCAGCATACAGCCATGTGGTTCCAGAGGGGAAGGAAACATTTTTCTGACATTCTTCAAGTTATAAAAATACTGCATCTGCATTTTTTAAAACAATCAAACAAATATAGTATTAAAAATAATGAGCTTATGCAAATTTGGTGATGCTTAGATTAGGGTTAACCTATTTTGCTTCCTTTTTACCTACTTAACATTTTTTCCCCCAGATCTGATCATTTTTATTTTAGACAGGATTGTTTTTGACTTCAAAGTGTGGTAATCAAGGTAATTTTAGGAAGAAAAAAACTTTATCATATAAACATAAATGAGCTCTTCTCAGTGTATTGGACTCAAAAAGATTTCTCCTTCCCTCTTTCCTGACTTCAACATCAGATTCTCTTTTTCCCAAAAGTCATGTTTTCAGCTGTGCTCTTCCTCTGAAAAACTGTCTGAGGGAATGTTTTGTGTTCACGTAGGTGTTTTCTTCCAACAAAAAGATAAAGCATGGAGCATGCCTGCTGCTTTCATACCCTTGGAAGCCAGTCTCTTCCATAGCATGTGTACATATGAGCCACCAGCCTAAGCAGGCAGCTTGCCTAAAAGATACTCAAACATCGTGAATGTCATAATATGCCACCGAAATTTGCACAGATACGGATTCTTTGAAAACCATTAATTGTTCCAAACTTTCAGTATCTCGTCATAGCCGTTTGCATTATTTTATCATAATGCAGATTTATGACATTACTCAAAAATTTCTTAATTAAAAAATTTTCAAGAAAGAAAATTATTTTTCAGCTATGATATTTAAATATAGGTTCATGTAATTGACAGTTTAAGAATTGTGATAACTTTTAGTTACATAATATAGTAATATCAAATTAATGAGAAGTATTCCAAATCAGTTACTTTTACCCATTTCTCTATTTTCACGAGGTGTATATTGTAGTTATAGAAAATCGACTAAATTTCAGTGGGTAAAATTCAATACCTTTGCGTGGACACCAATTGTTGTGATATCTGATTTCTTAAAGTCATTGTATTTTAAGGTTTATTAATTTGGAAAAAAATTAGATATGATAATATACTGCCATTTTTATTTAAAGTGTATCGAATTCTGGCATTGTCCTCTATATGTTCATCAGACATAGAGTTTTACATTCTTGATCCTAGTTTTATAAAGTAAATTTTTCCTAAGAACATCCCTGGAAAAATTTAGCCTGTTTCCAGTCGCTCCAGAACAGTGGCAGCATGCTTGCATTTCCCCATTCTGTGGAAATGGCCTTAGGAATCCTTCGGAGTCCATTTACTGCAAAGGCTGTCAGGTAAAGAGGGCGGGGAAAGAGCACAGCAGTGTCATTAGCCAGGGCTCTCTATCTATCACGGTGGGACTCACTGGAGCCTGGACCTCTAAATAATCCCCAAAATTTCAAAGACGTATTCTCTTAAGAAGGACACATTTCTCATGGAGGCCTTTCTAAGTCAGGAGCTAATGATACCTCAACCTATTTGCCTTTTGCAGATATGCGTGACACAAAGTACAGATGATTTCTGCTGAATTGAACCTGTAATGAAGGAATTTATAATCAGTTCTAATGTATTTGAGACCTAAAGTGTATTAGACCTTCATCAAAGGGAATGATAAAAAGCCACGTTAATGTGGGTAGATAGTAATTATTTCAGAGCTTATAATTATTCTCCAGTTAACTACAGGGAAATGCTGATATTTTTATTCCTTTCTTAAAAAATAAAAGGCACTGTGGTCAGATTGATTTTTTTTTTAAGATTCTAAAATGTTAGAATGCATTATACATCCTTTGTATAGGCTGATACTTTGAGTTATATTTATGTTAATGGCAAAGGAAGTATTTTGGGTTTAAATGAGTTCAAAGTTCATGGTTAGGAGTACCTTTGCACCTTTCTTAGTCCTGTTGTTTCATCACTGACTATTTATTGCCTATGGGAGATATAAAGTATAGTAATTACTCTCACTCCCTTTCAAAAAGACACGAGGTCTGCTTTCTTATTAACTCTGATAAGAGTTATGTGTGAGTTCCTCAAGGAGGACAGACCCTACAGAGTTTCGAGACAGAGTAAATCACTTCTGCACTGAGGTCTTAGAGGACTCATTTGCTTTATGTTTTGGTGATTTAAGAGACCCATTTAAACTGCTGGTACTGAAGATGCACTATTTGTAGTTTAAAAGAAGCATAAGCTGTGCTTGGAATGTTGATAATGATTGTTATTTATGTCTAAGGGTAAGTGTTTTCCCCTTTGGGGAAGTCATGTTGATCAACTTGCAGGAATACATAGTCTCTAAAATGTGGTTGCCTGCTTTTCATAAGAAACGTAATGGCAGTTACCTCTTTCAATGTTTTATTTCTATTAAAAATTTTTCACATCAGTAATTGCATCGATAGTAACAGATTAAAATATAATTTAAAAAAGCCAAAGTTGTTAATATCCAAAGAAGAAGGGAGATCAAGGCAATGGGTTTTCTTCCCATCTGGGGAATAAGGAATCCGAAGAGCCTGTAGGATCTGTTTCTGTAATCCACAAGCATATGTTCGCCCTGCTGAGGCTTCCTCTGAAAAACCAATGTTGAGTTAGTCAATTTGCAACCCAAAACCTTTCAGATATTTATTCTCAGTGCCTTTAGGCACACAAGATAAAAGAAATCTGTTTTCCTTCTTTTTATAATCTTTTTTATTTTTTTGCAGAAAAACCATTATCATCCCTCTTCTTCCTAGGTAACCTTCAAAAAATCAGATTTCTAAAACAATTCTTGATGTTAAGAAAACCCAGCTATGCTTGACTCACTAAAATACTGCCAGAACTCATACTGTGGGAACAATTTAAGATCGTCCAATAATAAGGTTTTAAATAAAACCTACTGAATAGTATCAATAAGTGAAATTCTTTATTTGGAAGAGTGACTTAATCCTTCTATAGAAAAATGATGTCCTCATCTATTTATGATGCTGAAGCAATATCTGTAGCTGCTTCTGACTCTTCAGATTTGCTACATTAGGACATGTTCCATGTAGTGTATGCATGTGATCATTACCCCACATCAGTTAAGAGGCATGCAGCTTCCTGAGTAGGGAAGATGAGAATAAATAAAGTAGTAAAAAACTAGTTAACCCATTGCCTTCATGGAAAATTTCTCTCAAGTACGCAGTATCATTTCCATGGCTTATCCACTTATGCAGACCCAGAGTCAAATAGCAACTGAGAATTAAGTCCCACATGCAAATAAGTGGGAGATCGTGTTTTAATAAAACATTCTTTTACTGTTACAGCTCATGTAGACCAAGAGCTACCAATTCTGAATGAGTGTAAAGTAGGTAAAGCTATTGTCTCTTGGCTGTAGAACCTGAACTATTTCCCAAAGAAGTCATGTAACTTGCCTTGGGTACCCTAGTGGGGGAAAGAGTCATGTTAATCATCCAAGAGAGATATCTTATAAAGCCCCACATTTAATTTAATTGTAGTAGGTTTTACATTTGTCTCCAAAAATTATTGAACTGAGGATTCAGAAAAAAAAAATTTGAGCTCACTTTAGGGGTTTCTTAATATAGCCGAGTTAAACAAATTAAGTAATTTAACTAAAATTGGAAAACAGGTGTGGTTTTGTCAGCAATAAATAACTACCACTGCATTTAATCCATGTCGTTAACCAGCAAATAAAACCATAATTTCTACACAGAATCATTGAAAATAGAAATGCAAGAAAATATGTTTGTTGAGGTTTATTTGTTGACTACTTTAGGTAATTATAGAAAAATGAAAAGCTTGAAAATTTTCTAATATTTTACATGATGACTTAAAGTTGGCAATATCTCAAATACAGTTCTGGTATAGCAGTATTTAAATTTAAAATAAAAATATTTCTATTTCAGAAATGGAGCAACATCATTGTACGAACATCAAATAATACTGAGGGTACTTTCTGCATTTAAACGGGGTCATACTAAAGAAATGTAGATTTTTGTGAGCTTGTAACTGAGTGCTAATTAACTTAAACTATTGCTTTCATCTAAGTTTTTTTCTTAATGGAATGATTGCTTGAGGATTGTAAAATATATCATTTAATTTACTGTGTCCAGCTCCTCCGTCTGTATTTGAAATGGTCTTGAAACCATGATCTTACAGTTGAGTAGTCAATGGGTCCCTTAAATTACATCATCAATTTCTCCATTGCCAATTTTTTGATCTTTGCTAGTTATTATTATTTTTCAAGGCTATCTCTCTGAGTTGATGAAACATAACTGCACTATATCTCATTTTTTCCTTCTGTTTTCTGGGATGGTGTTTTTTATTCTTTGAGTTCTGTGGTATTAGGTGTAGTTTTGAATTAAAAACAGAATGCATAGTAATCGCTGAAAAGCCTTGGAAATCTCTCAGAATGTTTAACAATCCTTCCCTATGAAGTGTGCTTAGAGTTAATGCCTGCTTCTTTGCTATTTGTATTATTGAAAGCGACATGTGACTTTCAGTCCTCCTTTTTTTCTTCCTTTTTCTATGAGTGTTATTTTATGCATGACAGAATTCTCTTGCTTACTGTTATGTGGCTGGCTGTCTTTTAACTTAAGTGACCTGTGTTTGTAATGATTGTTTTTTGCATGAGGATTATGAAATGCCATACAAATTAAATGGTTGTGGAAACAAAAAGAAATGTAGGGCTTCAATTGCATTTTTGTGTGCTTAATATGTCAATTATGTGACGCTTAAAATTACTTTCATATGGCCTTTGACTTCCCCTTTGGTGTGCCCCTTTATTCTAGCAAATTAGTATTGTTAAGTATAATAAAACATTTATTAAACATTCACACTATTTTAATACAATTATTATCCTAAAACATGATCCCATTATAAATAACCATACTGGGCATGAAATTGCACTAGGGCCTAATTCTATTATATTTCTAAATTGATTATAAAATGTAAGCCCTGACTCTGTAACTGCCTTAATTGCCAAACACTGACTTCTACCAATGGTACCTTTGCCCTACCAGGTGATAAGATTATCTGTTCATACATCTGTGCAGGTTGCAGATGTCTTAAATACATAGCTAGTATTTAATAAAAACACATGGGGAAACATTTGTATAATGACAAGTAATTTTAAAGTCACAGTTTTGAAAAATGTATGATATAAAAATGTGCAAAACCCAGGTGTTAATGTTGTTTAAAAAAAGAAAAGAAAAAAAAAAACTAAAAATGTTCATATCTCTATTTTCCCTAATGCTATTATATTGTCCCAAATTAAAGAATGAGTTTGGCCTACTTTCTTTATTGCTGTCACCAATTCAAATTAGAAAGGACGCTGAATAAATTAAGTTCTTTCAGCTAATAAAACTGTTTGCTTTTTGTATGCAGTGGGTATTTTAAAAAAATCATTTCCTTTGCTTATGGCTTGAGCTTCAAATCATAATGTATTTTTTATGCTGGATATACTCACAAACCAAATCTTCTATGAGATATTTTGGGAAAAGGGATTTTTTTTTTCCTTAAACAAATCAGATAATCAACTTTGATGTAAGCACTTCCCCACTCTTTTTGGAAATAACCCATGAGAATTTTAGTATTTACATTTATTTTTTTCCCCTCAGTCTTGTTTATTCTTGAATTGTCTTTTTTTTCCCCCTCCATTTCTCCGTTCTCAATCCTAGGTCCCCTTACAAAGAAACAGACAGATGATTTAGGTGATAATGACGGTGCTGAAGATGAAGGTATTTTTTCCACCAAATCTGTTTGCATGACAAGGGCCTCAATCACTTTTTCCACCCCTTTCTATTTTTTTACTTCTTGTCTTTTTTTGAAAAGTTGTTTTTAATTCCCGTTTTTGATGTGTTTTGTCTTCTTGCTTGTTGTTACATATAAATATACATTTTTAATTTTTAAAACAATGAATGTTAAGTTTTGCTTTTGATGCCAACCATTACAACGTTTTAAAAAGAGGGGCTTTTTTTTGTTTTCTTGAACTGACTTTTGATACGTTTCATCCCACGTTTTGACTGAAATTTGTCCGTATTCTTTGAACTAACAATCCCCCCACCGTAGTCTCTTTGTACCCATTTTGCATGTTTTCTAATCTTTGTAAATATTTTACCCAATATGAAAATATGTTTCATTTTTACATTTGATATTTGTTTAAAAAGAACCCCTCACCAATAAAATGAAGGACAAGGTAAAAGCTGATATAAAGTGTTTCTTGAGCAATATAATTTAGATTTTAAAAATACTGTTTTCTGTTGATTTGCTTAAGTATCATGTAAATAAATGAAATTGTATAGATATAGATACGAAAGGCATTGCAGCTATTTAGATGACTGTAGTAAACACTGTGCAAACATTTAAATACTCTGAGAAGATTAGATGGATATCCTTTAATTTCAAAGGCACGTAATTTTGAGATTGGCAAATGAAAATATACTGGATTTTAAACTGTTGCCACCTATAAGTAATAATGTATTTCCTATTGTACTAATATCAAAAATTTTTTTCTTTCCAACTTTCTTTTGACATACAATTCTGATACACCCTGTAAATGTAAGTACTCACTAGATCGATTTGACGTTTCTCATTCCATTATATACCTTTACCTGGTATTAAATGGAGTGTCTAGAGAGGCCCATTGATTCTTTCAGTTCATTTTGGTTCCAATAGTTTTTTTGGTTTTTTTTTTTTTTTAATGCTACCCTCATTATGATTCTTATGTAGATGACTAATGTAATCTCATGTTTAAAATAATTTCCAGAACCCTAGAAATTAAATTTCATAAAGATATTAATAATATGGTATGAAAAATTTTCTGAAATAAAATAATACACAAGCAGACCAACAGAAGTGCTAGATCCATGGGCTACAGCTATGACTGAAAGCTTCCTCACCAAACAATTTAAATTGTTTTCATTAAGATATATATATGTGTGTGTGTGTATATATATTATATATATATATAGAACTGAGTCACTATGCTATTCACTGGGAACTAACAACATTGTAAATCAAGTAAACTTCAATTAAAAAAAAATTTGTATCGTAAATAAACTACTTCACAGTAGAAAATTAAATTGTAGAGGTGAAGTATGGAAAGCTCGATAATTATACTGGCTGTTAGTATTTTTTATAACATTTAAGAATGATTTTGATTAAATGAAAATTATGACAGTTGATTAAAAGTTCGTTTACCATGAACCACACTGATGGATTTAAGATTAAATACAATATTCAAGTTAATATTTGAAATAAATCCTTAGAGTTGCCCAAAGTTATAATTTTGAATGCTAAATCGCTAAAAATAAACTTACAATGTCAAAATGCAAATTTTAAAAAATCATTTAAAAATGATTTAAAAAAAAGTACTGTTGGAAATCTAAACTATCAAAACATCAAAGGCATTTATTGACGTGAGGACATGTGTTATTGTTCCCAGCGCTCTAAGAAGAGTGCTTCCATTTGGGGACTTTGGGGTTTGTTGAACCCTCTGAAAATTCTTGACTCTCAGACATTTGTTATCTAAATAATGCCTAGGTATCAAGGGCTTCTTAGTGTGTAGCTTTGTAAACTCCACAATTTCCCAGAGTACTCAAACAGTTAATATACATCATTTTCCTGTTTAAAAAATATTTTGATGGTTGATTTAATATGCTTCTTTTTTTTTGGCAAAACATCATCAAATAAGACAATTACATGTTTACAAATGATACCTCTGAACAACCCTAGTGAGCTAAGCCCTGTAATTGTGAATATATTTCATAGACCTATTTGAAATACATTTAGCATTTTAAAATAGCCATTGAAAATGTCCTAAACACCTTTTTAAATTGGCAGGTAGTATTCAGATTAAGTATTAAGCCAGTTAGTCATAAGAGTTATCAAATCAGTAAGTGTTTTTTAATGCTCAAAAGTGTGGAATATCAAAACAGTCAACTCAAATTCCCTCTATTCCTCTGTGTTGTTATTTTGGATAATTGTTTAGAAGACAGGAAAGATAAATTTAAATATCCTCCAGGATTAAAAACAAAAATAAAAGCAAAAACCTTCATAGAAAAATCTGAGCATCTTCTACTCAATTCATTTGACAACTATTTTGTAGATGTGAAGATGAATGAAAGTCAAGGCCAATTTTCACATTTAATTTGTTCCAAATCTTAAATCAACATTACTGGAAAAAGCAACAAATAAAAACTACTTGATAAACTACTTTGTTTATTTCAGTCAGAAGTCTAGTTATTTGGTCATTTACATGAAGTTCTCCATTTTTTCCTGATAGCCCATCGCTTTACCTGATTTCTGGTTTTCTCTCAACCACTGCAGTCAGAGGCTACCTGAGACCTTGGCTGCGGCGTGCCCCTCATTCGCTTAAACTAACCCAAAGCTTCTCAGTGGAGCACTATTCTTTACTTGTAATTCTCATTTGTGTTGTTTCCATTCTTCTTATGCCAGTTTTAAGCCAAACACAATGTTATCACTTCTCATTTGTATTTTATAATAATCAAAAGAGCTGCATATTTTGTAGGCTGTTTCCATAGTTTCAAAAAGACTAATCTGAAGTGACAAAAATGGGTCAAAGCAACATCCTAGATTTCTACCAATTTATTTTGGGAATTTAAGAGACTTAAAGTTTATTCAAATTGTGCTGGGAAAAACTTAATATTTCAATATTCAAATGCAATTTTACATCCTACATAGAGCTTTTTAAAAAATTGATCTTGTAGATTTTTGTGTTTTTTAACTAAAAATTATACTTTTGATCATGTTAAGTCCAGTTTAACAAGCACAAATTCATCCAACACTTCCATATACTTTTGCTGACCCTCCCTACTCATTTGAGGTTCATCCAATGAGTAGGGGGAAGAAAAAAATCTTGAAATATCTTTATAGAAAGATTTAATTAAGGCAATACCACATAATTTAAAAACTATTAAAGCCCCCAAACTACCAAATTAAGGACAATAAAAAATTTCATGAGTCCTTTAAGAAAAAAATAAGCCAGTAAACATGTTCAAAGAGTTATGTGACTAAAAATTATTCACTAGAACCATTAAAGGGAATTGTGATTCCAAACTCTTGATTGTCAGGCAAAAATAAATCCCCATTAACTGCTCAAGAACTATTGATACTTGCTATATTGGCTTAAAATGTTGGTTTATCAGAAAAAGAAAATAGTTACTAAAATTTAAAATCAAGGTTATCTACTCAGATTCCAAGTTTATTATGCTTTAACGTGAAAAACATAAATACTTTCTTACCATAAAAATTTTAGAAGAAAAATAATCATCACTGTAGTATTTCTCTTTTACTTTCCAACTTTTTTCAGAGACCTAGATGCTTAGCAAAGCTTTAAAACATTGCAAATAACAGAAAATATAAACATGCTTTCTGAATATTTATAGTTTTACTGGCCCTGAACTGCTGTTAGTCTCTGAGAGTATCTTTTGATTTTAGTACAGTCAGTAGCAGCTGTTTTGGCAAAGTCAGAAATCCTAGGTGAAATCTACTTTATTTCTAGGGGAAAATGTGAGACAAAGTTTAGAGGGACAATAGGGCTCTAATACATTTATTATAAGTTACTACCTCTAATATATTTGCACAAAGACATAGCGGCTCCCCAAATTTTTTTATTAAAATGATGGCATTAGCAGATAGTATTCAATAGTAGGCTATCTGATGTATCAATTTCATTTATAGAGTCTGGTTCTTTCTAAAACCAAAGTAAATATAGCTGTAATTTGAACTATTTACATTTATTGTAATATATTATTATTATGTTATTATATTTACACTATTTTCTATTTATTTTTATATCAACAAGAACAGTAGACCAAGAAGAAAAGTTAGGTCTAAGACAGACCTTATCAGCAGTATATTTGATAACACGAGGTTGATAAACACTATCAAAAGTAAAGTCTACGGTGGACCACTCTGATAAAACACTATTAAATAATTCCATTTGTTTTGTAATACAAATATGGCATGTCCAAAACTTTATTAGCGATATTAAGAGCTGGTATGCATAAAAATTATACCTATTTTGGTAATTAATACTCCATATAGCATTAACTTTAGGATTACTTCAATCAAAAAGAAATACTGTTCAAAACACATTATTAGAATTTTAGAGAACTTTCTGGAAAAGAACTGCTGGATATGTTAAGTTCTTAGAGAAAGTTGAAATCATAGAGAAGTCTGGAAGGACAAATTGGAAATTAAAATCAACCCAAACGATCAGTAATCCTTTCAAGTTTAATTTTCAAAGGAAAATCAAGATACGATTCAGAATAGTTCCTAGAATCTACTGTCATATTTTCAGTGTTTCCTGACAATGTCCTCTTCATTCTGTTGGTAGGTATAAAATGTGGCAGTTCTTTTCAGTGTGTGCCTGTATTGTTTTCCAGGTGAACAGAATGGTTCTACCAAGATTTCATTACTGTTCACAGTTGGTACTGTGTAATTCTATGTAATTTTAATTAAAGAAGAATTCTGAAACAGCCTCCCTCTGTGCTACCTCCAAGCATACAATTAGCAGAGTACAGTGTCTGCTGTGAACAGTCAGTTAATGACTTCAGTTTAATAATTTATTATTGCTTCTTCAGTGCCAGCATACTAGAAAAATAAGCTAAAACTGTATGCAGCAACCAGGCATTTAAGGAGAGTTTGACAATTTCAGAAGGATTGTTTTCTCTCTGTAAGCCCAACATCTCCACAAGTCCCCAGATCTTAACAAATGAATGAATATCATTTTCCCTCCCAAGGATTTAAAGAGACAATAAATTTAGGTTTTTCCAGTAAATGTAGCTGTGTCTGGTGGATAGTTTTTATGTCAAACTGTCCTCCTCTCACCACTTACAAATAAGATACTCTTCTTAAGTACACCCTTCCAGGAGGGGGCAGATTATGATAAATATATACATTGGTATTAAGTATTAAGCAAAATTTAAAGTAGACTTTTAAAAAAGTCCCTAAATTCTGTCATTAGCTATTTTCCATAACTTGAAAATATAGACAAACAAGTTGAGCTGAAATTCTTGATCTTAAAGTGATTTTTCATTGAAAGAAATCACTTTATTATTATAGTAGAAAAATTGAACTATGTACATTAGTCATCTCTTTTTTTGCAGGAAATGTAAAGCAGCCTCTAAATTATCACCAGTTTTTTTGATGAGTTTGTATCATATTAATCCATTGTGAAAGCTGAAACCTCAATCATAATGATGTAGGAGATTGGTTTGATAAAAAATGTCAAAAGCAAAGGAACAAAGCCATACTTCTAAATGATACTTTTAATATTGGCATTAAAAAAATAATACACTGGATGTAATTTTGTTTCAATTGTGGGTAGAAGTCATAGACTATTACATAATAGTAATGTTTTATGTATATATATTCATAATCATAGAATATATGTACACATATAATATTTTAGTCTATATAATAGTTAAAACCACATTCATCAATATACAGTTTAGCATTTTTCTCTAGAAATTAGTACATTTTTAATACCAATCAAAATTTTCCTGTTTCTCTTATGTATTATTCCTAGATCCTTGTTGAAAACTACATAATTGGGGTAAAGCATCTTAGAAGAGCAAAATTAGATTTTGCTGATTAAAATCTAGAACTGTAGAAATCACTTCAATGTCACCTTGAACTTTGTCACTTTACACTTGGACTTAGCTATATTCTATTTCATGTCTACATGTCAAACTCTTAGAGCCAAAGTGGGGCTAGAAGTACAATAGTTACACAAAGAGGGTGAAATATATGTTAGTCTGTCTTCTTTTTCCAACGAGTAAAGATGGTTGGAATGAGCAGATGACCTGGACTTAACTGAAAAATATAATTTATGTGACAGTCCCCTAAATGCAACAAAGACAGAAATATAGATGTGTGGACTCTACTACCTAAATATTCATCTGACAGCACTTGAATAGTTAAATGAAACTTCTTGCAACTTCTCTAACACAGTGATGTAATTATGTTCACAAATTGGAACGTAAATTATTCAATGTAACTATGATGTATTCAATACAAATCTTCATTAAAAAATAAGAAATGAAAAAGCAGAGTGTTTTATTCACAATAGCAGTGATATCATTGTCCTTAGTTTATGGTTCAATGTGAGATTCATATGACATCTGTGATATTTGTAAAAAGAAATTTTAAGAATCATTATCGTTGTATTATTTCTTTTCATTCTACTGTCACATCAGGAATCAATAAAAAAGCACTAACATTCACACCTACTTCTAATTTGTCCAAGTTTTGAAATTTAGTTTATAATTTTAACAAAAGTTTAGGTAGAAAGCAGTGATTATCTATTGCTCTCTTCCACAGTAGCTTTTTAATATGAGTTGCTTAAGAAACACTTTAACAAAGGCAGCAATTTAAAGAACTATGTTGAAATCATACCCTTTTGTCCCTAAAATGGAAAATATATTCTCTGCTTCATTATGTTTTTTTTTTTTGAGGATAAGAACAATTGCCAACCATTTGTTTTTCAGATATTCGGGACAGTGGGGGTCCCAAACCAGTGATGGTGTATATCCATGGTGGCTCATATATGGAAGGGACTGGAAATTTATATGATGGGAGTGTCTTGGCAAGTTATGGCAATGTGATCGTCATCACAGTCAACTATCGACTTGGAGTACTTGGTAAGAAATTTCTCTTGTTTCACCATCAATCCATGAAGTATGTGTTAGTTTTGTTTTGAATTGTTTTGCTTTGCTTTCTTTCACTCATTGATCTATGTTTGCTGACTTTGAGCCAAAATTTTTGATATTTTCAATAATTTCTATAAATGTTCATAAATAATTTGATAAAAGTTTTGATTTTAATATTTAAAAGTAAAAGGTAATGAATTGTTCACAGTGTTGAGGAATGCTTCTCTTAGCTTGGCTATGTAGAACTGCAAAAGGCAACAGTGGCAGGGCCTGTTTTAAGAAGAATTAGTCCCTGGGCAGATTCTCCTCTCTTCTGCTTTTCTTTTTTATGGTGCTATAAAGTTGCCTGAGGTTTGCCATGAATGTAGAAACAAGTGTATATCCTCTTCAGGAATATGTGTATTGACTAGCTTTGGGGAATGATTGTTTGCCATTGCTGTGTAGGTTTGTTTCTTTTTTTTAATTTATCAATTGTAATTAGAAATATTTTGTTTAAATGCATTTTGATTGAATTATTTGGTTTGGAAAACATGCATTGATTTCATAAAGTGTCAAAGGGTTCAGTTTGATAATGTATACACACATAAAACAAAATCAAACTGGAGATCTTTAGTTTTGAAGAGAAGTATAGAGAAATATTATTTAAAATACATTATCAAGTATTCTGAAATAGGTATATTGTTTTCTGTAATAATCAATTTTTAAAAGATAAACTTGCCTTTCTACTTGTATAAGTTTACTTTTTATAATATTTTCACAATTTAGAGAGTGAAATAACTATATAATTTAATCAAACACCAATATCTGTGGCATTTTAGTTAAACGTATTTGCTTAGAGTACAATTTATCACAAAATGCTATTTTTAAATCTTAATTGACCTCAAACTCTTATCCCTTATTATACATTTAAAAAGTAATAATTTATTATGCTGTTTGGGCACAAAGAGACAGCTGACTCGTTCTTTACTCTGAAATATTTTGAAAAGGGAATTCAAATTATATTATCCTTTATAATAATTGTTAATATCTTTTATTTTACCTATTGAGAATCGGTTTATTTCTTCTCAGTATTAGTTATTATTGTTCTAATTTGTTCTATGGAATCATAATCCTGTGTTTATACCAGTCTCAAAATATAAAAGGTAATAATTTCATTAATCAAGTTTGTGTGTCTTGGGGAAGGAGGTATGTTAGCCGTGCAAAGTGAAATCCTGATCTTTTTCTAGTTTGCTCGTTTAAATTTGGAGTATGGTGGACAATACAATAGATGCATTCTCTCAATACAGGTATAAAACATTTCTGTAGCATTATTCAAGTACACATTAGTTTCCCCATCATGTCTAATCATACATTGCTTCAGATGTTCTTATAATTTCAGTGGGTAGAGATGAATGCCTTCCTACTAATGAATATTCTCTCTGTTGGAAGACGTATAGAGAGATGTTCATAATAATCTTCTTAAATTAATCTTCTTAAATAATGTAGTGTTGTCATTTGTTTCTTAGGCAAGATTTTAATATGAAGACCTTCACTATCTTTAATGCATTTAACTTTAATTATAGCATTTATAGCTATAGCTAAGTTGTTTTTAATGATTATTATTCTCCTATCTTTCTAAATTTCTCAAATGGAAAATCCTGTGACTAGTTTGCCGATTGTAAATTGAAAATTAAATGCCAAATTGTGGTAACAGTGTTTCATCCATTTACTCATATAAATTTGTTTTATTTAAAAAAATCTTTTGGCCACACGTTATGCTGCCTAACTCTGTTCTCGGTTGTACTCACATTAAGTAAGATCTCATAAAATGAACTGTGTTGTTATGTTAGTATAAGGTTTGCGCATTAAAAAAACAAAATGTATTCAGAACTGATGGGAACCTGACTCTGATCCAGTTTGAATCCTATTCAAGCTTATATCCTGTCTTTAAATGCCACACTTTAAATGACTGACTTACAGGACAAATGATCAACCAGTTAAAAAATGAAGAACTCAATCAGTGACTTGGTCTCTATAATGGCAGGCAGTGTTGGTGCTGATGATGGATGCATTTTCCAACGTTAAATATTTTTTTCTGGTTCTCCTGCAGTTTAGGATTTGACCTTTAGTTGGTTCCTTTGTTCCTCTTAAACGCTGCTAAATATCAACTGTCCTTTATAGACCTCCTCTCAACTAGAAAAAGTATAAAACTTTGTTCATGAAATGTTTTTAGGTGTGTTTTGGGACCTTAGTTCTAGAAAAGATGTATTTTGGTGACTTGTGAAACATGTGTTGGACCTTGTGACAACGTATTTAAATGAATTAATTCATGAAAAATTAAATTATTAGAACATATGTTTCAGCTCACTTGTCATGTGTGATATACCACAACCAGATCCACAGCTCATCTACCAGGAGAACTACAACATTAAAGACCGTAGGGTTTTCGTTGTTAATAATTTGTCTAACAATAACAAGGTAAGCCAAGGTTCTCGGGTATGAGATCCAAAAGTATTGCTCTTTAGGTGGCACTTGGAAGAATTTTGAACATTAAGTAGAAAACAGTATTTGATCCCATGCTAGAGGAAATCCTGAGCTGTGTTTTGGTCTGGATGTTTTGGCGTTAAGAAAATGAACTTTGGGGTCCAGTATACAAATTTGCTAATTATAAGACTCTTGCCCTCGAATGACTGACAGGAAAAATCAGGATGTCTGAAACAGGTAATGTAATTAGTGTTGATTTGAATTTGTCATCTGGGAAGAAAAATATTACAAACTTTTTGGTTTGTCTGTTTTAGCAATAACTAAAAACATGATAATGTTTTTGTCAAAAAACTCATACAGCTATTGAGTAGCCAAGGTTCCAGTTTAAAGTAGTTCAGGTTAAAAAAAATATTTTGTTCATTACAAAGTAGAAGTAGCATAGAAGAAAAAAGCACCTCCTATGGAAGCAATGTTCTGAAGAAGCTGGGAATAGGTTGGAGTTGTTTTCTCAACCAAGACCCTTTTGTGGTTTCCTGTGAAGTGGTAACGTAGACTATCACTATCATTGCGTTGAAGTGGCTATTGATGGTGATAAGGAAAACTGCAATAAGGTCAGGAAAAAAATAAAGGCAAGGGGATACAGGACTCTGCCTGCTAACCTCACTCCCCAGTTTCATCTTAGAGTTCTCTGTAACTGCATCTCAGTCAGCCTTACACTTCCTTTGGTAAACATTTAGGCTTCCTTTCACTTTTGGTTATATACATTCCTTGTCCTCAGCCAGGTTTAACTCTTCATCCTTTGTTATCTAATAGACTGTTAAATAGTCCTTTAAAATATATTTTAAATAATTATTAACAGAGTTATTTTTCATATTCTAGCATAGTTAAAATAAAAATAAAAATAAAAAATTATTGATGGAAACAGTGAGAAATGCTTTGATTATGTGTTCTTAAAAGAGGAAAATAGTATTAAATGTTATGATTGTAAATAGGATAAGCGTGTATACTTACGGACAGGAATTGAAAGGGAATATGAAATAAATTGCTTCCTCTTACGATGAGATATTATACAATTAATATTTTTGAAAATTGAACTATCCAAATATGTTTTTAAATCTTAAACATGAAAAAAATTTGGTGTTAAAAATGTGTTTCAGCCATCTCTTTAAATTTAAAATAAATTTATGATTTTTTGTTTTTTAGAGAAAAAGAAAAAAGTATCTCTGTGGAGATCTAACTTAGGGAAACATAAGATTTTTATCTGATAGAAATTTAATAAGCATTTTTATTTTGATATGGATATTTTAGAGGTAATTATGCATTCATAATTAAAGTACATGTGATTTATTTTAGAAAAAATTATTTTAAAGATTTCAGAGCTACTGATATCTCTAGATATTTGGCAACTTTTTAGTGAAGGGTCTAGTTAAATATTTTACTTAGTAACCTAAAGTCTCTACCCCATCCATGGGAAAAAATAATTGAAGTGCTGGTCCATCTACTAGTTGCATTTGAAGAATTACGTTTAGTTAACTTTATAATGCCATGTAAGGCTAAACTTGATCCACTTCCTTTAACATTACTGCATATCAATTTTAAGGAACACCTAAATTTATATTTCCTCTGTTAGAAATGGTTATTGAGACTTGTTAATTCTTACAACTAAATATGTGTGCAATAATGATGCTTCAGGCATCATCAGACAAATGACAGAAATAAATATAACTTCTGTGTGGTTAGTCATCAAATATATAACATTTATTTCCAGCAATATACATCTTCTATGAGGGATAGAAAGTAAGAACCATATAGTCTGTATCTTTAAAGAGTTTTCAGTCTAATTGAGGGTAAAAATAAATACTCTGAAAGAGAATAGTAATTGATATTCTACTTCATGTTTTATAATAATTTGTATTTATAATTGATTTGTGTGTACATGGTCACTTGATATATAAAAAGAAGAATCAGAACAATGCAGAAATAAAGGAAGTATGGACTATCAGAGGGACTGATATGAATTCAATGATCAAGATTCATATTGGAGTCTAGGCAACCTAGCATCAAGGAGATTTGGCAAAGTCTAGGTAATGGTCATGATTCAAAAAAGAAAGCATATTCATTTCTCAAGTGGCACAATGTTTTGTCATAATTTTTTCTTGTTTTTGCATTGTTTTTATTTCTGTTTGGCTCTAATTCTTAAACAAACTCTAAACATGACCTAATATCTGAAAGTAATATATAATCAAATATTAAATATTATAAGATGATAATATCCTACTATGCATC
The DNA here is from genome assembly GCF_009834535.1 of Camelus ferus. Lineage (NCBI taxonomy): Eukaryota > Metazoa > Chordata > Mammalia > Artiodactyla > Camelidae > Camelus > Camelus ferus. Next base: position 79,257,593 of record NC_045696.1, on the reverse strand, counting down.
CAAAAGTGTTCTTGGGTAGTCGAAGAGAGAGACAGTTTGTCCTAGGAGAGTCAAAGATGTCGTCATGGAATTGGTAATATTTGAGCAAAACCATGAAGAATGGATTATCTCTGGGATTAACTGAAGAGAAGAGGGAAGGACATTCTTTTTATTTTTATTTATTCATACTCTTGCTGCTTCAAAAAAGTGCAGGTAATTTGTGACAAATACATATATAAGGTTGCAAAATTCATATTGAATATGAATCCCTATACTATAGAGAAAAGATGCAGAAACGAAGGTTATGAATATATTAACTGCAGTTGAACATAAAAGTATACCTCAATTTCCCAGAAGCAAAGTAAAAGGGATAATGTATTGAATTTCATGATTGTTATTATCAAATAAGGAAAACATATATTTCAGAAAAGAATACACAAGGTTTTTTCTCATCCTATATTATAAAGAAATTTATCATGAATTGTTTTTATTTGGAAGACTAAACAATATAGAAATAGTGTGATGATCTTTATAGTTGCCAAAGTATTCTCAGTGTACAATTATATATTAACCCTCTGAAAAGCCAAGAACATAATAATAAATGCCCACAACTTCTACAGTGTCATTTCAGCAAAGAGCTAACCAAATGCAATTCAAGTAAGATATTTGGTGATTTCACTTACAATAGGATAGAGCTAAAAACCAATTTAATGCAATGGATGGTTAACTTGGTCCATAGATTTCTTCTCTCAAATACCAGTTGTGTCAGCTGAGTTTTAATAAGGGCCAGGTGGTAATCAATTTTAGATTGAGTGCTAAAATGAGCTCCCGGAGTGGAGATACTGTTTGTCCTTTGGAAAAAAGAAACTTTAGATAGATAATGATACAGTGCAAAGTGGACTGTTCATTATTTTTATTCTACCTGCTCCCTCCAAAATGCTTTCAGGTGGCTTGCAATAAGAGCAATATTTAGTTATGCCAAAAACTTAGGAAGCCTGAAAGTAAGCATGTCAGTTAGTGTGGGTGTTAGTTAAGAGAAGTTTGTTTCGAAAAAATGTGTTTTAGGTACAGTCATGTAGTGTCATTCATTAATTCATTCGTTTAGCCATTCATTCATTCTATACAAATTGAGCAGTATCAGACATTCGGCTAGCTGTTGAGTGTAGGTGTGATCCTGCTGCAGTAGATTACTAACTGTTAGGGACAATAGGAAACAAATGAATAATTATGGAAGTGATATCCTTTACATAGATAATGATTTAGTGCCAAGTTGAGTTTCTTTACAGTTACCTCTATGATAAGTGCTAGAGAAATGACAAATGCAATGAGGAGGAAGCTAATCTGTTCTAGACACTCAGAAGAGGTTTCCCAGAGGAGGTGACATTCAAGTTTCCATTTCTTACACCTTACTGAGAAAGGCCTTGTCAAGATTCCCAAAGGCTTCAAGACTGTCGATTCCGTTGGTCACTTCTCTGTTCTTACCTTACTTCATCTCTCCACAGCACCAGACACAGTTAACTAGTCCCTTTTTGGCATGCTTGTTTCTTGGCATCAGCCCGGAATTTCCTCCTACCTCACTATCTGCTCCTTCTCTGCCTCCTTTGCTAGCTCCTCCTCTCTTATCCTGATAACTAAATGTCAAACTGCTATTAAGCAGCATTTTGGCTCCCTTCCCTTCTCTCTACAATATCTCCCTAGGGAATTTTATGCATGGCTCTAAATACCATCTGTATAGAAGTGACTTCCAAATTGTATCTTCGTGACTGACTATTCCTCAGAACATCAAACTCGTGTGTACTTCTGCTACCAACACCTCCATGTGGATGACTAATGACTAGCTCGAACTTAATGGCTAATACATGTTGATTTTCTGAGGCCTGCGTATTTCATTGTTCTCCGCATCTAGGTTATACTAATAATTGCCACAATAGTGATAATAATAATAATAACCACATTCATTGAAGATTACAGTCCAAAAGCTGTTTTAAGCAGTTTACATAGGTCTTTTTTTTTTTTTTTTTTTTTGGCTACTTGTTGGGGAATCCAAGGCTTACATTACTAAATCCCATGATAACCTTATGAGGTAGGGTTGTTACTTCCCCAGTTTTATAAAAACAGAAATAAATGAGTAGAAGGCTAAGTAACTTATTCACAGTCACCCAGGGCAAACAGTGCTAAGTGGCAGAGGTGGGATCCTAACCCGGACAGTCTTCTCTTTAATACAACACTTTTCCTGTGGCATTGGCACTGTCATCCATCTGGATGATCAAGTAAAATCTCTATAAAGTTTCCCCCTGATGTGTCTTTCCTTGATTCTGAACATCCAGTTCATCAGCTTCTCCTGCTGAATTGCTCCAGCATCCATCCTGGATCTATCTCCTTTTCATTTCCCCCTTTGCCAAACTAAGCCAAGTTTCCTTGAATCTCTTACGTTATTTCTTTCTCTCACTTTTGCTCCTTACCTATAATCCAGTCTCCATACAGCAAAATCAATTATTTTTTTAAAACAGAAATTTTACCAGCTGACTTTCTACTTAATACCTGACACTGGCTTCCCCGTTGTTCACTGAGAATAAAAATCAGACTCCTTCCCTGACCTGCCTGCCACAGCCCTGCATGATTAGGTATCTGTATTTCTTAGTACCTGTACCTCTTTCTAGTACCTGTGTGCCTCAGTTCATCGCAAAATGCTCTTCCTTTCTGCTCCAGCCATTTTTGCTCATGATATATACCAAACTCATTTCCACTTTAGGGATTTTATAATTGCTGTTCCTTCTGCCCTTGATCTTTGTGGGGCCAGTCCCTTATTCTTCTGATTTGGTTTAAATATCTTCTCAGAGAGACTCCCCATGTTCATCCACTCTAAGAAGAGCCACCATGTTACAAGGCATCTACTTTTAAAAATTCTCTGCATTACATTGTTCATACCCAATCATTTCCTATTTACATTTGGATTTTTTGTATTATTATTGTCTGGCTCTCTGAAACTTAACATAGTCCCTAGCACATGGTATTTGCTCAGAAAATATTTATTAAATAAATTTAAAGTGGTTCTGAATAGTCAATAGGTATTGCTCTGATGGGGAGGAGGAGGTCGAGTTTGAGGCAGACAGAAAAGTCTGGGTGAAAGCCAGAGGAAGAGAGAAGCTTGGCATGATAAAAGACATCAGCAAATCCAGCTGCAATGCTCTGAGTAAGGGGTGAGTAGTGTCGCGGAAAGCGGGAAACAGCCAGCAGGCCACGCGGCACCTCATTAAAGATTTAGGACTTCTAGGAACAAAGAGAAACAATGATAGGGCCTTGAACAGATAAGTGACATAATTCCATTTGCGTTTTAAAAAGTGTGTTGAGTAGGCCTAGGCCTTGATCAAAGTTGACATTCTGCTGTGGATACAAAGGAATCATGGCTCGTGCCTCATTCAGGTGAGATGCTTGGTAACATCAGGGAATGAGACAGATACTTTGCTAGTAGAAGATTGGGGGATACTCTAACCATTGCCTGACTCAGGTGAGTGTGGGAATCTGTCTTCTATATGAAGAGCAACACAGGGATTTTGCCAATTTCCCCTTCCTTTTTGAAAATGGAAGGAATTAAGCCAGCATTATGGAGAGCGCTGTTGAATTCTTGCATTGAGGAGTGTAGATCAACATGATCAGTATTATTCCAGAGACTGACCAACATAAGAAATTGTAATAAATGACTGTACTATGATGTGTCCTTATTTGAGTTTCTGTGTTACTAATATAACCTCATGTAAGTTCTGAGTTGTCCTAAAGAAAAAAAAAGATAGTAATTTTTTTAATTAATTCTGGGAGGAACTTGGGAGAATATGGTTTATGATTTCATTAAGATCAGTGATGTTTGGAATAAGACCTCAGAACATGGAAGAAAAATCTTCCTCATTTCTAGTCAAACTGTTTTTCTGGGGCCAGAACTGAATGACTATTTTCAGACTCTCAAAGGACTGCAACTAACTGGTCCATAAACAAAAAGATATTTCATTTCCTTTTCAGAGCAGAGGCCATCATCTTAACTCAGTAATTCACTTATTCATTCATTAATTCCACAAATATTTGATAAGTGCCCGTATAGGTTCCTGGTAGTTGGAGGGGTCTGTGTTCACAATGTTTAAAAAAATCAGACTCAGTTCTTCCTTTCTGGACCTGACAGTGGGTAGGAAGATTGGCATTAAATAAATAAATGAAACTACTAGCACAAATTTTGATAAGTTGTATTTCCAAAGAGTACAAGATATTAAGAAAAAGAATATTTGTGGTGACATGTAGAGTAACGATTTCAGCAAAGGCCTCTATATACCTCTCATGCTAATGCACTTGTAGTTTTTGGTTTTCCCCATGCATTTACTAAGTTAAATATTAAAAAGACATTAAATATTTTGAAATAATTTTAAAAGTTGTAAGATAATTAAAAGCAAAATAAGTCATTTAAACAAGCAGCTGGGGTAAAAATACAAAAATCCAAACAAACAAACAGACCACCCACAATCAACCAGGCGAAATTCTCCATCAGAATTAAATGAGCTGGTGGGGAGGGTATAGCTCAGTGTAGAGTGCATGCCTCAGGGTTCAATCCTCAGTATCTCCATTAAGTCAATCAATCAATCAATCAATCAATCTAAATACCTCCCCCACCACCCAGCCCCCCAAAAAAAGAATTAAATGAGCAAAACTGGTTTGTGAAATATAAATACATAAGGAAAGAACCCCAGGAGAGGGACTAGCTCTTAGCCCTTGGATGTATAGATTGTGAGCACAACAGTAGTACTTTTCAGACACAGCTGAAGGTCCTCCCGCACCTGCCCTCTGTCCCTGAGACAGCCTATGCAAATGTAGTAAGTTAGTCCCATTACTGATTTTTTTAATGGAGAAGCGAGTCTCCTCTTCAACCAGTGTCAGTTTCTCGTCTTTGTTCCAAACAAACAATGAGGGCTTAGATTTTGCTTTTAGGTTTGGTTTGCTTTCAAATGATCCTTTCCTCCCTCTGACGAATCCCCAATAAGAGACTGAGGCAAGACTCCCCCCACCTTCCCGTGACCTGGTGCCACGACCCTCGGTATCCTCCCCCACTTTCACTGCGTCTCCGTAAGCACATTCTGTCATTTCATTTCACCTGCCAGGATGTCTTATAAGGGCTTTTTTTTTTTTTCTTTCTAAAGTCTTTCCTTGAACTACTTACTCCATAAGCATTTAAATTCTTCTCCTTTTTCTTGGTTTTTCTATATTTTTAATTTTATTTTTCATTGAAGTGTAGTTGATTTACCATGTTAGTTTTAGATGTACAGCAAAGCAATTCAGTTATACATATACATATAAATATATATATTTTCAGATATTTTTCCATTATATGTTGTTACAGGAAATTCAGTATAGTTCCCTGTGCTATACAGTAGGTCCTTGTCATTGATCTATTTTACATATAGTTATGTTTATCTGTTAATCCCAAGCTCCTGATTTATCCCTTTCTCACCCTTTCCACTTTGGTAATCATGGTTTATTTTCTATGTCTGAATCTATTTTGCATTTGTAAATAAAATGTCATTTTTTTAGATTCCACATATAAGTGATCATATGATATTTGTCTTTCTCTCTGACTTACTTCACTTAATGTAATCATCTCTAGGTTCATCTGTGTTGCTGCAAATGACATTATTTCACTCTTTTTTATGGCTGAGTAATGTTCCAGTGTGTGTGTGTGTGTGTGTGTGTGTGTGTGTGTATTGCATCTTTATTCATTCATCTATCGATGAACATTTAGGTTGTTTCCATGTCTTGGCTATTGTAAATAGTGCTGCTATGATCATTGGGGTGCATGTTATTTTTCAAATTATAGTTTTCTCCAAATATATGCCCAGGAGTGAGATTGCTGGATTATATAGTAAGTCTATTTTTAGTTTTTTAAGGAACCTCCATACTGACCTCCATAGTGGCTGCGCCAATTTCCATTCCCTCCAACAGTGAGGGTTCCTTTTTCTCCACACCCTCTCCAGCATTTTAATTGGCACAGTGTAGTTTTTGAAGTCCCTTATATTTGTTTCCTTCTATTTGTATCACTACTAACTGTTCACCTCGGGTTACCAGGTCTTCCAGCTGCCCTTCCAGCCTCTAGATTCAAATTTATGTGCCATTTCATTCCACACCACAAGCAGGCAGATTACCTTAAAAATATGATAGTTTGTTTAGTTTTCCTCTAGCCTGTATTTCTAAGTGGCTCTCAGCAACTCTGAGCTCCATTCCAGATTTTTCCCTACCATTCCAGGTCTGCTAAAGTATGTTGCTCTTCTTAGCAAACTGTATTTTCTATTAGTTTCTGGAAAATCCCTCCCACACAATCCAGACTAACTTCTTCCCAGACTACAGGATCAATTCCAACCACTTATTTGCCACATTTTGCCCAATCTCCATAGTTCACCTTCCTGCCTACAAAACTAGCCAAGGCCAGATTGATCTGTCTGTTCCTGTTGCTTCCATAGCCTTCACTTTGGCGTGCAGGAAGCCATTCTGCTCTTATTGTCGCCCATATTAACTGCTTAATATAGTAGGTGCCTTGCAACCCAAACTAGAAAAAAACCCTGTATATCATCTGGTTTGCTTTCCTTAAGACTGGCAGAGTACTCTGCATATGTAAATCAAAAATCATCAATAAGCATGTAGATTAATTCACTCTGTCCTCTTCTCAGGATATACATAGTAGGTAGGAAGAGTGGCTGCTGGTGGAGGATATGGGTGGTAAAGAGTACTAACCATGTACACACACAGGCCCCCTGTCTAGTCCCACATAAATGAAGTTAGGTCGTGTTAATGGTACCAATACTTTGCCCCCAATAGCAGCGGCAAGAAAAGCCCCTGGATCCTCTGGAGAAATAGTCTGTATACTGGAACTGTAATATATGAAAGCTGTCATTTATTTTAAACTGATTAGTAGTTTCTGCATTTACTATGCATTTAATATTTGCATTATTCTGTTTCCTGCTTAGCATGTGGTAAGTGAAAAGATTCATGCTCCTGAGCATTAGATAAACTTAAAAATAGTGTTAAAACACCACTCTTTGAATTAAAATATATACAGTATGGTAGAAAAAGAAATAACTACTGACTTTATATGTGTAACGGGCTATGAGATCTAAGTTTGTTCTTTTGTAAAGACAAAGGGAAACAAAAGGAAAACTTTTCTGCAATTTCTTTAAATTTGCCTTTTAATACTTTACCTGTCTTGAAGTGAATTACAGGTGCTCAACTATTGCTACAACAGACAAGGTTGGAGTGAATGATCTTAAACTGACTATTGATCACCCACATCCCCACCCATTTTTTCTAACAATGCAGTTAGGACCATAGATTTAAATGTTATTCTTAGGAAAAAAAAATTCCAAAGACAAGACAAATTGTATTTCTCAACTGATTTATATATTAATAAAGTCACCATTTGGAAACTTTCCTAAAAAGCTGAAGCATATCTCTGAGATGAGACAGATTCAAGAGAAATATTAATTTCTGTTCTGATATGTGCTAGCTTCTTGCATTTGAGCTTTGAAAAGCAGCACCTTTTCTAGAAAAGTCAGTTCACTTAGAGAATAAACAACACACTCAAACAGAAAAAAGTTTTTAAAAGGATTCTTGTGTTAATGTCATCATAATTAGGGACAATCTTTCTGACAGAAAAGAATATATAACTATTCTTATGTTATTTACTTATGCTAGAATTATTTAAGGTTTTTCACTTTGTATGAAAATAAGCTTTAAGAAATATTCATTATTCCTTTTTTAACAAAAATAAAAACATTACTTCACTACATAGTGTTTTCCCTTGAAATATACTGTACTTTTGTCTGTTTAAAAATCATAAAAACATTTGTTTCACAGAGTGTATATTTGACTCTCTGTTGTAGAGCCAATATGTAATATTTACCAAAGCAGATTGTTTATAGTCTACAGTTTACATTTGGGTTAATTTTCTAGAGAACATATTTAGAGGGAACACAGCAAGTATATATAACTGCTCCCTAATTCCAGGCTAGTCTGCATTCAGATGAGTGCCATCCACATACTACCTGAGTGATAGTTCACCATAACTTATACAATATTAATATTTAGAAAGGTAATTTGTATAATCAATGAACATCCATTTTCATCCTTCCATCTTCTAGGAAGTATTTGCGACAGCTTACCAGAGTATATGCAATAAATGTATGGTCATATATAAATAATGAATTGGGTTTAGAGAACATAGAAAACCTGGAAAAGGGGAAAAAGCATAGTCTCAATACATTTCCAGAAATGATGATTTGGACTCTGAGCTGGGACTCTATCAAATTTCATTTATTTCTTAATATCAAAAGAACTGTGAAACATAATTCTTCAAAGAAATCAAAGTTGGTTTTTTGTTTTTTTTTAACTGAAATGGGATCTTGGAATTCCCAACTTGTATTTGGTGTAATAATAAAGAAAATACAAAAAAGGTGGTGGTGGGGGCTTGTTTGACACCTTTTGTCCTAAATGGAACCCTTCACCAAAAGAGGTTAGGGACTTCAAGGCAGGTTCTTTCTCCAAAATGAGTAAATGACATCAGTTCTATTACTGAGGTTACAAACCCTTCTGCATTTATAAGTTTTTCAAAAAACACCTTCTCGTGTAATAGTACTTCATCTTTAGAGGACAATTATACAGATAGAATTCTATGATGAAAATGCTTAAAAGTAAACAGCCCAAGCACTTGTTTAAGCTTCTTTGTGCACCATATTTTGCTTTTACCTGCAATTGTCTACCCCGGGGGTTACCTTTCCTCTACCTGTTGCTAGAGTCCAGCGAAAGGAATCTTCCAGATACATACCAGTTGAGAGCAGGGGCTATTGAAAATAAAGCACATAGAGAAATGGATCTCTAAGCTATGTACACATTCTATAGGTAAATTTTCTCTTTTTTTAACGTTTTTTATTGAGTTATAGTCATCTTACAATGTTGTGTCAAATTCCAGTGTAGAGCACAATTTTTCAGTTATACATGAACATACATATATTCATTGTCACATTTTAAATTTTCTAATTGGATATTTGTTTTGTATAAGAAAACTACTGATTATTTTATTTTACTGATCCATTATTATAGGCAGACTGAGTCAGAGAGTTTGGATAAAAAGAGAGCTTCTCTGTGGTTGGCCCACTGCATCTGCTATAATTAAGAGGAAAGAATAATATGCTTAGCTTTTTTTAAAAAAATGGTATCATATGACCAAGAACCCGAACTTGTTGCTTTCTGTTATTCTCTTAAAAAGATCAACTTGCTGTATTATCTTTTTTTTCCTTTTTTCTGTCATTTACTTTTGTTCTAGTCTTTACGTAGAAGTAAAAAAAAAATCTGCCTTTTTACTGAAATAGAATTAAAATTGGATAACTACAATTTAACATCAGGTCAGTTAAATCAACATGATTTCTATATGACCCAGTAGATATCACCGGAAATTCCTAGTTGCATTAAACTGAGTAAATCTCAATTAAAAACATCTTCACATTATTTTAAAGTTGTATGTATATGTACACCTTATACAGGTTAAAAAAAATTGATCTATTAGTTTAGTCTTGAATGTTGCAAAAGTTATGGACCTAATCTTGTAAATATTCCTTTTGTAGAACTCCCAGTCTACCATTTACTGCTTCTGGATCAGATGTCTGATAGAATTATAATGCAATTCATGTATGTACTTTTAAATTTTATAGTAGCCACATTAAAGTACAAAAAGATAATATTAATTTTTAAAATTTTATTTAATTCAGTTTAATAATTTATTGAACCAAAATACTATCATTTCTAGATGGAATCAACATTAAATTCTTAATGGAACATTTTGCATTTTTCTGTTTTACAATAAGGTGTACATTTTATAGTTAACGGAACATCTCAATTCGTATTTCCAACAGATAAAGTAAAATGTAGTCCTACCAAAACAACACAGTTGAGTTGAACAGAAACTATTTGACACTGCTTTGCTTTTAAAATCTAAATCAACTAAAATTAAATAGAATTTTAAAATGTGGTTCTGTAACACAAGCCACATTTTAAGTACTCAGTAGTTACTACATGTGGATAGTGGCTACAATATTGGGTACCATAACTCTAGACTGTTTTTTCTTAACTTTTTTTGATTATACTCACCTGTTAGGATAAAAGTTTTTTGCAAGTACCCTCAATTTATGAATATATTTGTAAATTATATATGTTTACTATGGTACTAATATATTATCTATATTATAAAATACATACAAGACAGATTTTAAAGATGAAATAGCATTTTTAAATAATAGTTATTTTATCTTACTCGTTTTAAAACACTTTTTAAAAGCTATGTGCTTAAAAAAGTATTGTTATGTTTAAGATAGTAGTTTTACATTTTGTCATCTTGTGATTTAGAAGACTGTTTCTAAGATCAGTCTAGTGTTTATTTTTAATGGCTGTTAGGGCTGAAAAAGATGATTCACAAAGACACCAAAGTACATTTAAGGAGTAGTTCATTATTAATCATAGTACATTTAAATCCATATAATAGTCTTAATAATTCTGAAGGCTAAGTTCTTGTTAGATAGGATTAAATTGTTGTGGTTTCAGCTTGGAATGTGGTTGGCTACAAGCTCGCTTTTAACAGCAAAAAAAGTGTCACTTTGTCACTTTTGTGGCTTATTGGTCCTTGTAACACCTTCAATCTGTGGGGTTTTTGCAGGTATCCTTTGGAGCCACTTGCCCCCTGTGAGTGCTAGTTTTATGAAAATTAGATAACATAAACAATAAATCCACTTAGATGAGCTCATGTAATGTGCAATATGCCTTGCACAGCAACATCCTCTCTGTCCTTAGGAGTCCTCATGCCCTGTATATGATATGTGTAGGTGATGTACACTTAAATGGTGTGTTTGATTTGCAGATTTAGGGAAGGCTTCAGTGTCATTCTGTATATTAGAAAAGTTAGATTTCTTTTTTCCTTTATAAAAGATGTGTATAAATATATGGTTTGCTGTTTTCTTCTTCCACTCCTTTGGATCACACTGTGATTCCCTGGGGTTAGCATTACCATTATGAAGACTACTGATCTAAGTTCAAATGTTCTTTATCATAAGGAGTATGATTCAGTGACCTTATGGACTGATATTACAGCTTTAGGATTTTTCTCTTATTGAACATTAGCAATAGTTTTAATATATCTAATATAAGTAACTAGAACTATCTTTCATTGGCTAACAATGAGCACCATGGTATTCTTAAAGCAAACTAGAAACTTTATGTGTGTTCTTTGAGCATTGTGAGTATATAAAAACTCCATCCAGCAACCTCACAGCCTTTAAGTGGGTCCAAATAGCCACTTAAACCTCCCCAAACTGTGCCCAAGAGCAGAGCACAGAACACTGTGCCAGCCAACGAATAAATGCAAGAGTGGAGGAATTAAGATTTCTATTCTAAAATATTCCTCTTTTATTCACTTCTTAAGGATTCAGATTAGGCTTTGTTACCTTTCAGAGTAGGATACTCTGCTGAAAGGGATTGAGAATGTTTTTTAGCAAAAAAACAAACAACAACAACGAGAAAACTTTAATGTTGGTAGTATGATTCATTTTCATTTACTTTTAAAATAAAGTCTAACTATTTTTTTTTGTAAATGCTGTTATGATAATGAGCATTTTAAAGGATCCTTTCTTGTATTTCACAGTGAGAAAAAAAAACTAAGAATATGTCATTTTTTAAAAATTTCAACTTGTGATTTTTATATTCTTTGCTCAGCCTTGTTAGAGTTGTAGTGGCTAAATCAGTAAAATGTATTCTATTATTTAACATTTTCCTTTTCATCCTTTCCCCCCAACAGAACGCCTTTTATTAGTCAAAACTAGTTGGTGTTTATACCCTGCTCTCCAAAGCTCAAGAGCTTTCCAGCCAAATGAGTTGGACGTTCATCTCCATTTAACAGGATCTTTATTTACATGGTGCTTAAAATGCTTTTTCTCACTAACGAGAAGTAGATCTAAGAGGATTAGATCAAAGGAAGGATAAAATTGAAATCACCATATGCCTCATTTTGATTATTCAAATCATCATATTACTTGAATGGTTCTATTATTTCAGATCCTAAAATACTTGAGGTTTCCCAGGTGAAAGATTACCAGCCTTCCACTCTAAAATATTTTCTCCCTGGATAGGTAAGAGAGAGCTTAATCCGAAACTGAGATTTCGGTTTATTAGACAGGTCATGTTGTAGAGCAAAATACAGTGCATTTTGAGTCAAGACTCTGATGGAAATAGGCAAAAGTAAGCCACCTCGCTGAAAATGGATCTCATCTCCTAGTTTCCTTATAAACTTGCACCCATAAGACATTAACTCAAAAAGCTGACAACTTCATGCAATTTAATTCCAGAGTATAAATGAAGGATTTTTTTTTTTTACAACAAAAAGTGCATGACTATTGACTGTGTGTGTGTGTTTGTGTGTCTACGTAGGTGGATGTTTCTCTATTAGTCAGAATAAGCTGTGTTGCTGAAAAAACAAAAACTTAAAATGTCAGTGGCTTAATACAACAAACTCCTTCTGTCTTTTTCACTCAAATTCTGGAGATATAGACAACTCTCTTGATTATCTGTCCTCCATGTGACGTTTCTGTAACTCAAATTGTCTTGTTCTTGATCTGTCTCTGCCATCTCAATACATGGCCTCCTTGTTTTCAGAGGCAGAGAAAGATCACAGAATTGCACACAGCCTTTTTCTTGCCTCAGTTCAGAATAACTGGTAACATTGGCCAGAACAAGTGCCTCTACCTACCTAATTGCAAGAGGGTGGGTACACCTAGGGAAGCAGTAGGACATGGCATTACTGTTTCAGCCATGATGCGTTAGTCATTTAAGACAACGCTTACACTTTATGTTTCATTTCTCAGAGATTCATCCTTAGATTACATCTAAATACTTTTTTTTAAGCTAGTTTGCAGTGTTTTTAAAATAAGGGCTTCTACTGAGAATATCAATGATGATTCATTCATTTGAAAAATAATGATTAAATGGTTAATTTATCCTAGGCTGGATACTGGGGATACAAAGAGGAGTGAGACATAATCTTTCTGTTCTCAAGAAGCCTACTGATTTGTGAAAAAGATGCTTAAACTTGTATATTTTACTGGTAGATGAATTCTCACATTTATTTAACAACTATTTATCATCTATTAGGTGCCAGGTCCTGTAACAGGATCAGGACAAAGTTTCTGGTTCATAGTGATTATATTCTATATGGGAGTACAGAGAGGTGAATAAAAATTAAAAAAGCATTCAAAAAGTTATAAGTACTGTGAGGAAAGTAAAACATTATGATGCTCAGAGAGGAAGCTAGAAAAGCTACTTTAGATTAGATGATCAGAAAAGACTGCCCAAAGTTGGGGCCACTTCTGCTGAGACCTGAGGAGCCAGCCATTCCAAGATCCAGGGACACAGCATTGCAGGGAAAGACCAGAAAGAACCGAGTTTCTTAAACTGTGATTAGTTGGATTACAGAAAAGAGACCACTGACCCTGGAGCATAATAATACATCAGGAGTAGAGACGTAGGGATTGAATTTGGAGGTGGAGGCAAAATCTAGATTATATAGAGTCTGTAAGATGAGGCTAGCGTTCTATTGAAAAGATGTAAATAAGCATGGGGGATGTAGGGGCACCGAATTGGTCTCATTATTTTACAGCAGGGCAAGGGATTGATGAGAAAGACCGCCTGGGAGAGAGGGTGGCTGAGCTAGGCTTTAAAGAATGAACATGCACCAGCTGGCCCAGAAGAGTAGAGGGTCAGCACGTGCGGGCACCTTGAAGCTGTACATGGTAATTAGAGCTGAAAATGAATGAAAGGTAAAGGTAAAGATATATTGGACTATGCCAAGAATTTGAAGGCATGAATAGCAAAGGGACAGCACCTTAAGACCCCCAACTTATTTTTGTGGATCCCACAAAAATATCAAACAAACAAAATTGTACCATTTCCCACATTCATACCTTGCTTACCTAAAGAAAATTTAAGGATGTTTTGTAATTTTTATAATCTTGAGTTTGCTAAAATAAGTTATTTCATTCTTGTGCTTGAAACTTCATTATATGTATATATAATGGCATGATTTGAGTTGCTGTCATATTATGTAGACATTTATTTAAACACTTATTGATTTTTGACATTACAGATTTCTTTCTGTAGTGTGAATTTTGTCATTTTTTTTTAGAGCTTAAACTACTTTGTAGGCCCTTCAAAAGCTTATGAAATTTAAAAACTAGACTGAGGGTGTATGTCCAGAAATAGGAGTCCCCTCCTGTGTGATGAAGACAGGTGATTCCCAGGTAGGAATTGTCCTTCAAACTCCATCCAGCTAACGTTCATAGAACACGCTACCATGCTAGAAACTGTCTTAGGTACTAGGGAAACAGCAGAAAGCAAGGGACAGAATTCTTTTCCTTGTTGTGCCTCACATTTGAGTGAGAACAGAAAACCAATGAACAAGACGAATAAGTACACAGCGTGTTAGACAGTGACAGGTGCTGAGGAGAAAAATTTATACACCAGAGAAGGTGGATGGGAAATTTGAAAGAGGAGTGGTGAATTTTCATAGGGTGGCCAGGGAAGGCTTTGAATAAAATCCTGATTGATAGTCTGCACCAATAGACATCTGGGAGAATGACCTGCATTACATTTTACCTGTCATCCGTTGGCTTCTGTATTGAGAATAGATTAGAGGGGAGTAAGAGTGACAGCAGGGAGGCTACTGCAATACTCCAGGCAAAATATGATGGTGGCTTGGATCAAATTGGTAAGTGTAGAGGCAGCTAGAAGTGGCTGGATTCTGAATGTGTTGAAGATGGAGCTGACAGGACTTGGGGGATGGATTAAGACTGAAGAATGGTTCTAGGCCACTTGCAAGAGGGAGCCTCCATATCCTGAGAAGAAGAAGGTGGCAGGAGGAACAACTTTGTGATGGCAAGGCAGGAACTCAGTTCTGGATATTGAATGTGAAATGCCTATTCGGTATCAAAGTAGAGGTTTCTATTTGGTAATTGGATATGCAAATCTGGAGTTTAGGGGAGAGGTCCAGCTAGAAAGAAAAATTTGGAAAGTTATTGGGTTTTCACAATCCAAATAATCATGACTTTCAGGGTTTGGATTCCCTTGTAGGGCTTACTCAATGTGTATTCTGAAGTTTGTTTCATTCACATTTTCATTTTTTCTTCTGCCTTCTTGTATTCTGACAGTTAACAGTCAGCGTATTTTACTTAATACTTGACCTTGAGCAGTCACATAGCTAATGGTTTTAAAAATCATCTGTGATTTCTTCTTACCTACAGCAAATAGCTAATAGATCCAGGATGCCCTGCTGAATGGCTGTAATATTATTTTCCAGATGAATTTCAGCAGGTTATAGAATACTGGTGTTGGGGTATGTAAATATATGCATTTTATATATATATATATATATACACACACACACACACACACACACACACACATCCATATAATGGATGGATATATATATATGGATGTGTATATATATGAATATATATTCAGCTTATCAATATGTTTCCATGTGTTTAAATCATGTTTTTATTTTCACTTGGACTTAGCTGAATATGTTGAAGAGATGCCTATTCATTTATTTACCTTTTTGATGTTAGAAATGATGCTTTATTTAATTAATTTATTTCTATTGAAGTATAGTCAGTTTACATACAATGTTGTGTCAATTTTGGGTGTACAGCATAATGTTTCAGGCATACATATATTCCTTTTCAAAGTGTTTTCATTATAGGTTACTACAAGATATTGAATATAGTTCCCTGTGCTATTCCATAGAAACTTGTTATTTATCTATTTCATATATAAAAGTTAGTACCTGCAAATCAAGAGATACCTATTTAATATAGTAAGCTATGCATACAGCCCAACCTGTCTCATCAAGATTTATAATTCTCTAATTTCATAGGTCAGTTAATAGGATTCCCATTGAGTTCCCAGGCTGTCATAACTTATGACATTCAAGTGTATGTTTTGGTGTAGTTTTAGTCAAGGAAAGTCATGTAGCCACTGGAGCAGAGCGAGGAAAGAAGATTGCCATACTTGAATCTGTACCATCAAAATGACAAAGCAGTCCTGTAATAAACAATAGGTTAGTGCTTGATATGCCTACAGCGTCAGTTGCAATGCACGACAGGCAAGTTATTTATGAAATGAGCCTCTTGAAAATATATGGCTCTTATAATATGAATCTCATTTCTATGTCCCTCCCAACAAAATAGTGTGGCATTATCCATCTATTTAGAACATATGGTTGCTTTATTATTTTTTTAAAATATGATGACACCATATAGCCAAGAAATATCAAAGAAATTCAGCCATGTAACAAATGGAACATAACTATTTTTTAAAAAATCTGTTGTGATATTTAGCTTTTTAAAATTTAGGAAAAAATAAATTTAATTTTCTACAACACAAAACAATCCATGCTAGTGTAATGCATATATTATTTTCATTGTATACAGAGAAAATGCTAATGATGACTTAACTGTCATATGCACGTATTGGCTATAAGTGTTGGTCAGTACAGCGAATACACTGGAGGGAGCATGCGAATAACTAGTGTGTGTTTACTTTGTATTCCAAACAGAGATCTTTATTTTTACTCTTAGTTCTATAAGAGGATTGAAGTTCAGGACTTTTAAGGAGACCAATGCAGAGCAGTAACATCAATGAGAAGTATACTTGACCACCAACCTCCCTCCAATAAGAATAGACAGATCATTTCAGATTTGATCTAGAGTTGTAGTTGTTGACTTGATCAGCCCCAGTATCCCCTTTAAAAAGCAATAGCTTGAAATCACCCATAGCTATCCTAGAAAAAAATAAATTTTAATATTGTATTACCTACCTACACATATGTTTTAAAAATATATCAACCAATTTTTCTATCTGTAGAATAAAAGAGATTAAAAGGAAAGTAACTTATAAAGAAATATGTGTTTCAAAGTGCAAGTTTTGCATCAGGTCCTTGCTGGAAGATGTAGTGAAACAGTCATATGCCTTTCCCTATGGCTAGAACCACGGTGAGCACCCAGCCACCAAGGCTGACTGATGGACACCGATGTGTTATTCTGGTGGTTCAGATACCATTAGTGGCAGTTCTGTTGGGTGATGTCATTTTCTGAAATAGTATAAAAGTCTTGATAAAGTTTCAAATAAAACAAAGTACGTTGCTTGTATAGTACAAAGTGACTTACTGTTGTTTTTATTTGCCGTGTGGAGAATAAGGAAATTTTTAATTTTGCATAGAAGTCCCATACATTGCTTAGCCGTCTAGTCCACTTTTTATCAGTTAAAAATACACTCATGTATTTGTTAAGCCTTTAAACTGAGTAGCCTTTATGTAGAACTTTTGGGAACTTATTACAGATTCTTGCTGAATGTCATAATGATACATGATTTATTGATAACGTACATAATCTAGACAGAAATACTTAGATTTCTTTTTTTTTGTTGTTTCCCTTATTCATTTTAGAGGTTGAATGGCTAACCCATCATTAATTATTAATATTTTTCATACAGCTTCGTTTATATTATACTTTACTTCTTTAAAAAATGATTTCTCCTGACTATAGAGTCACTGAAGTTCTCATGTTTCTTCTAATACATTTACAACATTCTATTAACATTGGAAAACTTTCCTTACATTGTCTTTTCAATTTATTGTTTCTTAAACGTTTTGCTACATCATTCAACCTCAATTCTCTACCACATAGGGTAGGGTTATTATTCTTTATTATGTGCTCCTCTTTAGTTATCCCAAGGCTTGTATTTTTATCCCTTCAAAAAGAAACCTCTCAGTTTGAGACTGATGTTTGCTAGAAAAGTTTATATAAACAGTAAAACCAAAAAGACACGTAGGGAATACTTAACCTCCCTTTAAGGAGCAGAGAGATTATTCATGATATAAAAGATGACTGTTAATCATCAAAGATAAGATTTTCTTGAGTTATTAAATTTTGTTAGTTTAGAGAAATATGAAAAGTTAACTTCTGGCCCACATTAAAAACATAACTAGATTTTGTTTGAAAAAGTAATACATGTGTATGGTAAAAGTAAATAAATAAATAAAGATTAGAAAAGGGATGAAGAAAAATGTCTCCTTTTACCCCAGATTCATAGCCTTCACAGTCTTCAAAGTCTCAGATAAGATTTTAACGTTTTTTTAGTCACATTTATTATTATCCTTCTTCTTTAATGTTCTGTATCTTGCTTCAAAAACCAAGATTCTTTTGTCTTTCAAATCAGTCTAGGATTATCTTTTAAAAATAATCTCTATTTTTTTGACTTATTTTCAATTAAACTTATAATTGTTCTAGGATTTATTTTGGTGTACAGGAAATAAGATTTGCTTTGGTATATGGAAAATAAAGATCAAACTGTTCCCTTCAAAACCACGTTTTCCTCAAATGATGACCCAATGCCATTTTTGATTAATTTACCTATTTCTCACTATAATAAAATGCTAACTTTTTGTATTCCAAATTTGTATTATATTCATATACACATTTTCATATTCTAGATTTTCTGCTCTGTCTCTTAGATTAGCTGTATACTCATATGCCCGTACCAACTTACTCAATGTAGTAGCTTTGTAACACATTTTAATGTTGGGCATGGCTCATCCCTGTCCCTTCTTACTTTTTTATAATTTTATCATATTTTTATTGGAATTGCATTAAATATTTACCTAAGAAAGAAAGTTTTTTATAATATTGAGTTATTCTATAAATGATAGATACAGTTTTTTAATCTATTCATGTAAAGCTTGTTTGTTTAGTGAACTTTCACATTTATAAATGACCAAAATTTCTTCTAAATTCTGTAATAATGATAATAATAACAACAACAGTGATGATCACTTGGGGAGAAATGTGTTTTCCAGAAACTATGCTGCAAGCTTTACACACATTATCTCATTTAATTCTTGCACTAGGTAATTACGTAAGTGAGAAATTGAGCATCAGAGAAGTTAAGTATCTTACATGTGTTCATAGTTAGTAGGAAGCAGTACTGATTATCAAACCCAGGCCTACATGTATTTAAAACACACACTCTCTCTTACTGTACTAAACTGTATTTATTTCTGTTAAATCACTCTTAGCAAGGAAAAAAGGAAGGCAAGCAAAAGTGTATCAACAAACTGAGCAGGGGATGTAACAAAGGAGAAATTTTGTGGACTTCACATAAGAAAAGGTGCATCTCTGTGCTTTCCATTACACCACAGGCAAACAAGAGTAAAGGTCATTCATTGCTCTGTAGGCAGTGAATGTATGTGGGTTGCCTAATTCTGCCAGTGGATGCTTACCTGAATTTTCTGATAACTAATAATCTCCCTGAATGTGTCAGAGGAAGAAATATTTAATATGTAGACTTTGCCCCTACTATGTCTGTCTCCCTGCACCATTGTAATTACTCTTGAAATTGGTAGCAATTTTTGCAGTTGACTCTGTACATTATAAATATTTTATCAGAAAAATATCGTTTGAAAATGTTCTGCACTTTCATATATGGTTATTTTTTCTTTATGTATCTTGCAGGAGTTGATATGTATTGATAGTGCATAGACAAACAAAAAGAGGAGAGGCTTCTCAGTAAAAGATCTTTTAGTTTGCAACTGATAGTTGATAAAATTTTCTTTGCTAAAATTCTGCTGGAATGATAATTTAAATTTGCAGTAGTAACATTTAGAGCTAAAATGTTTTCTTGAAAACACATCTCATTGTCAGTAATCTACGTCAATGGGTTAATTCATTTTAATGGAGATGTAGTATATATTGAATAATACGTGTGTTATTATTACATGTAATAATATAAATAATAATGTATGCAATAATGTATGCAACATAAATAATGTATGCAATATTGTGTTATTATTACATGTAATAAATATAAATAATAATGTATGCAATAATAATGTATGCAATACACACACAAGTACTTTCATCTATGCTTCTTTATTTCCAAGAAGATTTAAAATAGCATTTGGATACAACAGATACATAAAAAGTTTTTAATATTGAATTAAAGTCATGATTCACAATCTAGGAATGCTAGAAGTTTCCTTCCGAGAAGGAAGGGAGAAGTGATCGCCTGTCAAATACTGAAAATGAGAAACTTAGAACAGGAGAATGACTATAGCTCAATAGACTTAAGGAATTTAGAAAAATAATATATCTACATATCACTTTGACATCTGTGAATTGTTTTCACAGTTCTTTCCTCATTTGATCCTCATGAGATCCCAGTAAAGTTGGCAAGGTAAATATTAATAATTCCAGTTTGTATGTGGGACATCTGAGACTCAGTGATGTTAGTAAGGATGGCTCTACTGCTAGGTCTGCATGCCAGAGCTGGAACTTGCAACCAGGTAACCTCATCAGGATAAGAATGTAAATTCAGAATGGTTAAGATAAATCTGTAACATGAGTCTTTGCCATCATGACTATAAGGGGTATTAAAGATACCAGAATGCTTTGGAGTGCAGCCCTAACTTTATAATGCCTCACATACCAAGTCTCAAGCATTATGACAACTCTACAGTGACTTAAGAGTCTTATAAAATTATTGTAACACAAAATATAATTAGAGGTTTAAAGTGTTATTCTTGCTATGAAGTTAATGGTTCTTCGGGATTAGCACCATATTACTACAACTGCTGTTCCTATTGCTATCACAACTGATATTACAGTAGTAATAATCATAACACTACTAACAACAATATTAATGATGGTTTACTGATTTACAGGCCTCACTGTACATTGCAAGGTGGAGGAGTTTATAAATTTATTTTTAAGAGAAAAAAGTATAAAGTCCTGCCAATATATTCTCACCAATGGAACAATGTAAACTTAGGAAAACAATTATGGTTTCATGCAATTTTCTCTAGCAACTTCTTCCAGGCAATTTAAATTTAATTGACTTTGTTAATTCCATACTTTAATGTGGTATTATGATTTATGAAAGAACCTCCTAGACTTCTGAGATTCAACTTCCGTCTCCTCCATTACTGAAAAAGGTAAGTTTTCAGACCCTGTTGCTAGGCCTGTATCGTCATGTTTCTACATTCAGACAGTGTAGTGCAATCCCATTGGTAGCATCAAAAGTTAGAATATAGCATTTTCTATAAATTCAAGTTAAAATGAGCATTTCTGTTTTGGATTTTTTTCTAAGGCTGTCAACAAAATGATAATGCTCACATGGAGAAGGAGCTCCTGAATATATAATTACTTGTTAAATTGATCTAAAGGCCCTGTATTGAACTACTGGGTATCATGCTATTTATCTTTGAAAATCACATAATATATGTTACAAAAATCATCAAATATATTTTCATAATAGGTGTTAATATTTCCTTTGAAACTTTTGAATCCCTTTTAATATTAACATGATGGACTAAATAATTTTAAAATTGTATGTTGAGGAAACAATTTTGTTCTTTTTCCCTAAACTATACATAAAAATGATAAGAAATAGGAAATTGAGAGTACTCCATTTTCATTCTTAATTAACCTTTTTGATAGTTTGTACTGTGGGTATTTTTTTTTCAAGACAAAAAAAGATTTTGTATATTTCTTGATGCATATAAAATTAAGTAAAAGCATACATGTACTTTAGGGTAACATTTCTATTGATTTTTAAAAGTGTTTATATTTAAATGTACTCATCATAGAAATTATACAATAAAGGAAAATCTGCTTTAGGACAGTTAACATAGACTAGTCTTCATTCTTTATGAGACAGTCTGAATTTTAAAAGAATGTCTACTATAAAAGTATCTGGAAGATTCTGAAAAGCCTTTTGTTCCATAATGATATTCATTAATGTACAATATGTTGAGCAAAAGGAATAGCTGTCACCTGAAGTAGACTCTTTGGTTATCTGAGTCTTTACACAGAAGAACAAACTTGGTGACATGCTGAATATTCACATTCAAATTCCACCGTATGAGATGTTCTACTTGTATCCACATACTGATGGGCTAATTTATTCTTTCTACTGCAGAGTGTTTTCCCAGCATATTTAGTAGTATACATTTAGTTTTCTTTTTCACTGCTTCAAGTCAAAAATAAATTAAAAAAATAATTAGCTAAAATGTATGTGTGTGGCTGTGATTAGATTCTGTGCAGAGGAGGGAGGTGGGAAGAGGGCAGACACTATGAGGTTCTAGACAGTGGGTATTCGTCATCTGAAATTTTGTATAATTTCAAGTTGTTAAATAATCAACTTGTATTTTTTAAACAGCTTTACTGAGGTGTAATTGATGTACAAAAAACTGGGCATATTTAATGTATACAGTTTGGTGAGTTTAGATATATTCACGTACCCACAAAACCATCACCACAATCAAGGTATCAATCAGGATATCACTCCATCATATCCATCACCTCCAAAAGTTCCCTTGTGTCTCTTTGTTGTTATTGTTGTTTGTGGTAAGAACACTTAATATGAGATCTACCTTCTTAACAAAATGTCCTCCAGGTTCATCTATGTTGTCACAAATAGTAGGATTTTCTTCTTATTTAAGGCCAAGTAATATTCCACTATATGTATATGCCACATTTCTTTATCCATTCATCTATTATGGACATTCAGATGGTTTCCTTAACTTGGCAATTGTGAATAGTGCTTCACTGAAAACATGTATTTTTGAAAGTTTACAAATGGCATGCTTACAGATGAAAAAAAAGTTATCTAGTCTTACTTTGATTGGACAGAACAGGAAACAGTGCTACAAGGTAAGTGATAAGGAGTGATGGAAGAATTGAGTCTAGAACCAGATTTTTTGATTCCCAAGTCAAGGCTTGTTTCTTTACATAGTGCCTGGCTAACCTTAACATTTTGCTTGCTTTGTGTGAACATTTAAAATTGTGTACCACCTGGTCAACTTGCTATTTTGACCATGGGAAAATGAAAAGACATATTTTGGTAATCGGTTATATAAGAACAACATTTTATTTTTATCTGTTTTAACATCAGATTTGGCCAAATGTATAGTCTTGTAAAATAAGTATGATCTCCAATTTTGAATAATTTACAATTATCATATTTTGGATAATTTAAATATATCATATTTTGTTTGACCAGCTGCAAATATATGACATTTTATTTGAAAAGTTAACTTTTAGCCTTTATATAGCGATTTGTTCAATTACTGATTTAGGTGATCACATTTTTCAAGTGAAAATTTCCTTAGTGATTTTATCTGCCCTTGAAGAGTTAAGTTCTTTGTTTTATATGATAAATAGCTTGTTACCAACCCCAATCTTAAAGTCACTCCACTAGAATATATGTTTAATGTGAACAGGGGTTTGTCTACCTAATTCAGTGCTGGATTCCCAGCCCTAAATCCCTGCCTGTCACAAAGAGCTTTTCAAGAAGTATTTGTTGAATGAATGAATGATTCATTGCTGCTTTTCTATGGAACTTGTGAAAAAAAAAAGTTAATGATGTCGGTAGAGTTTCAGAATATTTCCTAGAACTTCTGAATTGCTTAAAGAGAGAGAAAAAAAATTGGGCCTTATGATTGCTGAGGCAATGGATTCTATACTCATAGAATGAAATTGTCTCTATGTTTGGAATCCTGAGAGTGTGCGGATAAAAATATGATGTGCAAGCAGTCTAGTTTGACTGATGCTTCACATGAAAAGTCTTACTGATATCGAACTATATTTTCCCTCCTGCATATATTCATCCAGTTCAAGATGTTAGAGTATGTGAGTTATTTTTTATTCAAGAAGCCATTTTTCTTAGTTTAATTTTATATTATCAGGAATCAAATTTTGAAGAGAAAATTAAACCCTCCCACTGTTCTTTCTTTAACCCCTTGAAATGGATGACTACTTTTTCTTTAGAGATTAGGATACAAGCCAGTATGTTATTTCACATTTGGTTAATGTGAGTAAAAAATACATACATATCCATCAAACTTTCTTAATTCATTAAACTTAAGTAAGACAATCGCCATTGCCCTGTTGATCATTTTGTTACTTTTTTTTAAGTTTCAACTTAATTTAGAATATTTACCTGGTTATAAAATTGTCATATTCTTAAACAGTGAGTTTTCACCCAGTGGTAAGGGAGGTCAGATCTTCAGCCACATGAGACCCTGAAGACCCTCTGAGGGACTCTAAAACCTTAAAAAGAAAGGGACTTGTTTTTAATTGTGGTAAGACTATTTAACACAAGATCTACCCTCTTATCAAGTGTTTAAGGCTGTGTGGGTAATCCGTAAATTACCCAAACAATTGTGACAATCAAAGAGGAATAAATTCATATGGGTTGACAAAAGCACTGCATCACATTAGGAAATGTGTTATTATGGCTGAAGCCAACAGCCCTGTTACTATTGTTCCCTGTTAGCTGATAAAGCAACTGAGGCCCAGAAAAATATAAGTAGCCTGAAATATTCACACTCTTAGTAAATGGTTGATGTGCACATCGGAACCCAGAGGCAACCTGAGACAGAGATACCAGCCTAACTATGGTGCTGTTTTACCAATGAAAACCTGGCTTAGGGTATATTTTATACTTAATTTGACAGAAAAAAATGAGCTTGGAAATTTAGTGACTGGTTTTGAGGTAAAAAGACATGCCTGGACTTATGAGTAAGAAAATAATGGTGGATAATAACTAGGCACCTAATGGTGGGAGACTATAAAGAGGATACAAAGTACCTACACAGCAAGGAGGGTCGCACTAAGAATGTGAGCATGGAAAGCAAGCATTGATATGCCTCCCCAGTTTTTAATACTCTCACAACCTGACTACAGCTTACCTGCACAACTTCATTTCTTCCAGCATCTCTGAGGACATTATAGCTGTCACCCTACTCTGAGAATTATAAACATACAGATGATTTTGCACTGTGAGCATAGAAACGACTAGCTTTATAGTGATTATTTCCCATTTTTCCCCCCAAGTGTCTAAGGAATTCTGAAGTTTTTGGAAAATTTTGAAAACTCTACCAAATTATCTTTATATCTATATCTACGTCTATATATTCCCAAACCCATACCAGTCAAATGTTACAAAATTACTTGTTGTTTTAAATGGATCATTAGTTCTAGATTATACATTTTCCCCAAATATAGATCATCTAGCTTGACCTCATCCCACCCCTCGTAAATGAAGTGTACTTATCCATTAAGGCAGGTTTGGGAAAATTTGAATCTAGCACCTGAAGTGGATGAAATTGGAGGGTTGTCTTGGTATTTGCAAACTATACAGGACAGGAGAAAGTTGTTCGGGGGGATGGAGGAGGAGTTCAGTTATTTACGTGTTTACTGAGTTAAGTTGATAATGAGATAGTGAGGTGGCAGTGCCCACTGAGCAATAGCAAACACGATCTATAGTCCTGGAGAGATCTGTTGTCGGAGGTGTACATTTGGATGGTATGCACAGAGGGCATAGCAAGTGGAGTTACTAAAGGAGAAATATTGGAGAGCAAAATATATTGAAGGTAGAAACTTTGAGAAAGCAGAACTCAGAACAAAGAAGATGGATCAGCATAAGTTAAGAAACACAGAAGTGAAGGGGGAGCCAAAGAATGAAATATGATGGAAAGGAATGGTGAGTCCTCCAAGAAGGCAATGGAAAAATGCTGATGATTCTGAAGGTCATGGGTGACATTGGGAACATAGACTTTATAGAATGATAGGGCCAGAATTCAGATGGCAAATGATTAAGGGACATATGTTTATCAGGGTTGGGGTGGGAGCCCTTGTAGACTGCTCTGTCAAGAAGTTTGGGGAGTGAAGGAAAGTAAGACACGGAGGGTGTTTTGAGGGGAAAACCTAATGGAGGAAAAGTGCCGTATGTATTTCGCTTTCACATATTGGTGGAGTGTATGGGTTTGGTTGTATGTGGCTACGTATGTTTGGAGGAGTGGTCCTGGACGTTTCTAAGGGAAATTAAATATGAAAACAAAACCAGTGGAGAATGAGACCTTGATAAAGGAATGCAGATTCGGTGTAACAAGTTCCTGAAACACAAGGGAGAGGCCTAAGTATTCAGGCCTGGAATCAAATTTCCTTTTTGGCAAATTTAATAGAAAAGTAAGAAAAGTTTCCAGTGTATTTCATCTGCTTTTACCTATAATTTCTTGAGTTAGGCTGTAATTACTGAAAGGGTGGAACAATGAATAATAGTGTTTTCCATTGTTTCATTACAGGCATTTCTTTAACAGAGTAAGCATAGTTTCAGTCTTATTTGACATGGTAATTCAATGTTCCCACTCATTTAACAGGTTTTTTTAGTCTGCAGTATGGTTTACACACGATATGAGGCGTTAGAAACAGAGTTGCTGCTGAGTTCGAGGAGTTCGGTCTCCTCGTTTAAAATGACCAGCAGCTATAACGCAAAGGAGACTGTGACGTAGGAGTGAAGACATTATCTTATGATCTCTGGAAATTCTTTGTACTGACAAAATGCCATGCATTTAAGGTGATATCTGTAGTGAGGAAGAGAGTTTGGGGAAAAGGCCACTGGATTATGTGAAAAGGAGTTCTTCAGTGATCTTAATGGATAGTTATTTCCATGAAATGGTATCGCACTTTTCATGTTGTTAGCTCCATGCTCTCGCCAATCCTGCTGATATTAGCTGAACAAATTCTAATATATTAGCAGCCTTATATGGCTATTTATGGTAGAGCAAATATATTTTTGAGGTAGTCTTACAATGTGTAAAATGAGTTTGTGCCTTGATGATCAAACCCTACAATTTTATTTTAGCATCAGTACATAATAGGGCATGCTTTATCGGACCTTCAATGGCTTGCGTGTGCTGTGAAGCAAAACGTAAGGCCACTTTCTATCTACTTCCTACTAGTAGAACCTCTAGGTTAATGATCCTCTATTAAACAAAAGCAAAGAAACAAATTAAACAGAAAACAAAAAGAAAGAAAGAAAAAACACACACCCTGGAGTATCTTAATGTTATTATAATGAGAAATTTCTATTGTTATATAGAGAAGATTTACTCTTTTCAAATATTACTTTAGGAATCAGTAATATTTATGATAGATAAATAGATAGATAGGTAGGTAGATAGATACATAGATACATAGATCAATCCAGGAGCAGCTTAATAAGAACCATAGAATTTTAGAGCTAGTAGGGATTTAATAGAAATTATGTAGTCCAGCTCCCTTCTTTATAGGTGAAAATTTGAGGTGAGATATTAGAGGAAGAAATAGGGCTGGAATCTAATTCTTTTTACTCTTATATTTTTTCCATTAATATATATTTCTTAGTTTAAAATAATTATACATTCAAAATTTTAATTTAAAATATTTTGATATCATAGCATTGAACACCTTGTCCTATAACCATCTCTTTAGTCATCTATTTATCACTCACCTCTAGATTGGTAACTTTCCTGATGGGCAAGAGCTCTGTTTTGCTAGTTTGTGTCCCAGGTACGAGTACAACTCCTACAACATAATAGATAGTTTGAAAATATTAGTAAGAATGAACTAATGAGCCATCTTAGTTGCACGTTTCTAAATCCTCCACTCAGGGCTCCATCCAGCGTTGCCAGAGGAAGCTTCATTGAACAGAAAAACCTGTCTGCACTCTCTGTTAAATCCTGTGGCGTACTCGGGTGCACCCTCCACAGAGGACAGGTGGCCCCAGGCTCAGTGCTTTCGTGTAAGGTAAACTGGCCCTGGTTTTTCAGGGACATTTCCAAGCCATTTAGAATGGAAGTTAGAAACAGATTTGGAGATTACCTGGAGTGTCTAGGATCAGAGAAGATGGAAGGAGGGTCGGATGGACCCAAGATGTGGAATGTTCATGCAGATTCCACCAAATTGCAAGTTTCTTAATTTTCTTGATGCTACAAACTTAAATATGGGGTAGTAGAGAATCTGATTTCACTGTGTGCCATCTGTGCACATTTCTCTAAATGTCTTGAATTGAACCATTGATCATCTTGTTGGGGAGAGACTGATGATATTTTACTGAGGAGGAAAATGAGACATGAGAAGATTAACTCATTTGCTCAAGAGTGAAATGAATTATGTGGCTCACAGTATTACACCAATCTGATACTTTCCTTTCCACGTATTAATATCACTGAACTCACAGTGATATCACTCACTTCTAGGATGGTAGTTTTCTTGATGGGCAAGAGCAATGCCATCTATGAGTCTATGAGTTACTAAATTAAATGGAAGCTTTTCTTCTAATAACCATGTGAATGGTGGACAAACATTGTCTTCATGTCTAAATGAGTCAAGGAACCACTCTAGTAAATATCTCCTTGGAGCATCAATAGTTTACAAAATTTAAAACCTTTCTTTAGTTAATGTTTTTTTGGTTTCTACTGCTCCATAAGTGCACAAGAATGGAAAATGTTAAAATTGCCCCTGATGTTTAGTAATATTCCTAAGTAGTTGTCTTAAAAAGTATATTAAAGGTGCTTCTTTTACACATCTTTCTTTATCTGATTAAATGTTTAAAGAACTACTGTTTGAAATGATGAACTTGCAAAAGACAGTTAAATATGTTCTTGTTTAAAAGAGAACACTGCAGTGAAAAGGTTGTTTAAAGGATATCTTGTGACTGCATTCTGAGATGACAACTGAAAAATGGCTTTGTTTTGCTCTTTTTTTTTTTTGCCAGATTTTTTATACATTACTTAGATCTCTCAATGCATTTTTCTCACATATTAAAGATAGTAGGATTTTTATATTACTTACCAAATGCAAATTAAACACAAAGGGAAAACATTACATTTTGATCAAGTTCTCAATTCTTCAAATAAATGTTTCCAACAATGACTGCTGCCAGGTCTATTAGAAAAGTTAGCTTTAAAGACAGTGGTTTATTCTGAAGAGTTTTTTAAAAGCAGTATTATTGTATTACCTTAGGCACTCCTAAAAAGTAAATTCATTATAAAGTTATTTTATAAATATGTAAAAAAGATAAAAGTTTATTATGTTATGAAATTCATCCCCTTTCACCTTTTCCCACTTATATCTTTCTGAATTACAGCCTGGGCTGCATGGGAACATTTTAAAAAAATAGCAATAAGTTTCACCATACCAGTTATTCCCCTTAAGGATAATTATTTTCATTCAACCAATAAAGTAATAGAAGAAAAGCTTACATTCAATGCCATTTACTTGCATAATTCAATAAACATTTATTGAAGATTTGAAACAGGTTAGGTGAATATAAAGTCAAAGAGAGGAATAAAAGTTATTTAATAAACAAATGCTTTCTCCTCTTAAGAAGCTTACAGTCTAATGAAAGGAGTAAGTAACAAACAAGTCTATTAGATTCCCCTGTCCTGAGCATTACTCTATGCCAGCGATTTTGTTAGTGACACAGAATGATTTTTCAAGCCCTATTCCTGGATTTAGATTATAGATTCTCCAATTACTAACTATGAGACCTTGAGCATGTTACTTAACCCCTCTTTCCTTTTCTGTAAAATAATAATTGTCGTATCTAATGTAGTTATGGTAATTTAATAAACTGATAAGAGTAGAGATCCCAGAAGAGTGCTTGGCACACAGTAAGCATGAAATCAATATTATCTGTTAATAACTAGAATCCTCCTTCCACATTTATGAGTTAGGTATCATAATCTCTGATAGACAGAGAACCTTGGAGACATCAGATCTTTCCCAAAGTTGTGCACTAGAGGGAACAGAGCCATGAGTTAGACCCATGTCAGCTCACCAGACTCCCCATTACCCTGGTCTTCACAATGGCTTTCAAATTCATTTTAATGGCTAGAAATCTTTAAGTCATGTATCTCACAAGGTGGTAATAGTATAAAACTATATTTTTTCTACTGCAGATGTCACCTTTGTGAATGCTAAAATGCCTTACTCTTTCATTGCTTTTAGCATTAAAAATATATGTATATATAATGCTATTTCCCCCTGAACTTCAAAGGAAAGGAAGATTTGAAATAAGTGATAGACCTTCTAGAATATTGGCCTGCATATAGTGAAGTATAGACGGTCACCTTCCAATTTGGAATACTTAGTTGATTTTCTCAGATATTTTTTTCTTCTATTTTTAATAGATAATTCATTTAATCTTTATTGGAATTGTTTTACCTCCTATGGGGGTTTAATGAGTTGTGAACTATTTTATTTTCTAGCTTTTATAGAACTGAATAGTATCTATTGACATTAAAAATTAAACCACTCATAAGGAATTGAAAAGCCATTTCTAGGTAAAAACTGTGTGGTGGGGGTAGGGGGTGGCAAGTTGCAAGTGAGATGAGAAGGCAATTGAACCTCCTAAAACTGCAGTACAGATACAGGATACTTCTAATTATTTTATGTACAGTTTATCATCAACTCTCCTTGGGCTACAGATGATTTTTTAAATTATTACATAAGCTTTGCAATAACTAACATAATTAAAAGATAATTTTTTCCATTGGGAGGAAGGATTATATTTGTTCCTTTGACTTGATATTGTTTTGCTTGAATTATTCTATATGTAGTTCCAGATAAATATGCACTTAAACTCATATTGATAGTCACTTTCCTAAGTCTCTGCTGAACTTTGTAGACATTAAGGGACAAAATGACAGTCACTCTTTAGTTGACTCCATGTGCTGTCACTCAGTCAACCTGAAAAATCATGAGACAAATTAGGCAAAGAGAGACTGCAGGGTGTCAGTGGCTCCTTCATCTGAATAAGTCTGACAACCTACAAACAATAGAAGGATTCACGTGTTACTGAAAGCTTCTTTGAAAATTCATACTGTTTTTTAATATAAAATCTGTGGCATGCAGAATGTTAAGTACTTCTTAGGATTAGTAATTCAGCTTGATTTAAGTATGAGTTCCATGCTGTCATAAAACACTGCTTTAAGTCAATGCTAATGACTTGTCCTTAGTCAAGCACTAGGGGGCAGCACCGGGAACATGGGAGGGAAGCGGCGTCATAAGGTAAGAAGGGTACCCATCAGGAAATGATCCCTTCTCCGGCTTCAGCCTCTAATGTGGATTTCGGTAACTCATTTCAACTACCTGAGGTTCTTTCTTCATATATAAAACTATGACAGTTAAACCAGACGATTTCTGTATTCCCCTACTGTGATGCAATTCTCAGATCTCATGTCATCGAAAAATCTCTAGTTAATAAATAGATGTGTTCTTTCAGAAGCGTAAGTGACTCAGTTCATTGATACCACCAAGTATATTTGAGCTCAAATGCAAGCAAGTCATATATACTAAAATGAGATATGTTTATCTAAGTGTAATGTTTTCTCTATGCTAATGTATTTGTTTTAATTACATATGTACATATTTCTTCATATAAGTGTAATACCGTGGAAAACTCAAGTAATACAGAAAAATATAATGAAGTGTGTAAAAAGCCCTGAAGTCTCACTGCTCACAGGCATCCACTGAAAATAGTTTGGTAAACATCTTTCCAAACATCAGTCTTTGCATTAACACATACTAAGGTAATATAAAATTTTATATAAACTGCATTTTATACATACATATCTGTACATGTATATGTGTGTGTATTTCCATTTAACAACATAACCAGGACATCTCTTCATGGTAATGAATTTACTTATTAATGATAAATATGATAATTACCCAAGGTAATCTGGATAGATCCCCACAGGACAAGTTCTCTTTCTTAAAAATCACCATGTTGTAATTTTTGACTTGTGCTTAGATCTTCCTCACGGTATGATTAGAAATACACTACCCTTGCCTTCTTCTGCATTCATGAAAATCTGGGGGGAGGATAATATTTAATTCTTAATGCTATCTGGAATTCAGCGTAAAGATTGAGTTAAAGATACACGTCCCTATTTGACAACCAATTATCCCTGCTCTTTTTTGGTTGAAACATTTTCATTCATGATCTTAAATACTTTCGTGAAGCACACATTAAATTAAGAAATTTTATAATTACTTGGGTCTATCTTTGGACTCTTTTTTTTTCCTGTTCTATTTGTCTTTTAATCTTTAATGCTGTGTATACCATGGTATTTTCACTTAGCTACATGTATCAGGTTTTATATCTCATGGGTCAAGACCATTTCACACACATTCATTACTTTTTTGTTCATTAGTTTTCTAACTATGTTCAGAAGTTTTTTTTTCTGACAAATTTTAGAATATTTCATCAAATCCAACCTCCTAAAAATTCATGATAAGATTGTCATTAATTCTGTAGTGAATGTGTAAATTAAGTTAATAAAGATAAACACCTTTTACAATGTCAAGTCATTCATTTCCAAGAATAAGTTCTCTCCTATTTTCAAGTCTTTGATGTTTATTTCAGTAGACACATCTATCTAGGTCATATACATTTGTGGTTATATTTAATCCTAGATTTTTCAGGGTTTTGTTAAGGCACATTTGAGACCAGTTTTTAAAATTAAACTTTACAGGTGGTTACTTTCTGAAGTGATTCATGACCAGCCATCTTAACAAATGATTTTATACTTTCTAATAACAAAATTTGCAAGTAAACAGCCAAAATATTTGAAAATATTAATAATCTCATCCCTACACAACTATGGAAAATGAGGGCTAGATCCAAGTTTATTTGCTAACAATATTATCCTTTTCTTTACCAACATCGGCCTGTGGAAGATAATAAATAAGTGTTAATGTGTTAAAGATTTGTATCTTGTGGTGCTGGCTTACGACTTAAACAAGCGAGGGCACATCTTCTTATTGTGCCTTATTTCAGGAATGCTTCAAGAATTCTACCTTTAAGCCAAACTCGGTCTTTTGGTCAGAGTCATAACATACTCATGCTAAAATGCTAAAGAACTACCCATCCACCTCTTATATGTAAGAGTCTTATTAAAAATAGACAACATTTTATCACATGCAGTTTGATACCATTTGACTCTTTTTTATCCCCATACACCTGTTAATATAGTAAACTAGCATGTTTCCAGTTTATATGGGGCCTAAAACTTTTTTAACTGTAAGGACCCTCTTTAAGAAAAGAATATAGAATTATGAGTGCCTGGTTGGGTCTGAAAGTGAATTATTATTTAGAATGTAAAAAGAAAACCTGCCATGGAATAGTCTCCAAGGAGTAAAAATATTTAACCTAATGCTTCATCAAATTCATCTTGTAGTGAATTGTAAAGAATTTCTAATGTTTAAGTAACTTTATATTTCTGAAGTGAACCCTACTTGGTCATGGCATAATTCATTGAATATCTTGCTTGATTCTATTTTTTTAATGTGTTTGAATTTTTTTCATGCATGTACAATTGTTTTCTAGCATCTTTTTTTAAGGATGTATTTGTAAAGTTTTAAATCAGTGACGTTGTTTTTGTAAAAACAAATAAATACCCTTTCCTTTCTTTATATTTTCTGTATTTCAGTGGAATTTAGTATTCATGCTTCAACTTATATATAAATATATCTTTTATATTCTTGAAATTATAAATAACAACTTGACCTATTAGTAGATGTTCATAAATAGAACAATATCATTTTAGTTTGAAAAAAGTCATATTTTTAAGTCATCATGCTGATGTTGATAGAGCATAAAGATAAAAATGTTTCCAGGTAGTCTCAAATGAGTTTATTTTTGGTCATCCAGTCTGCCTATATTATTGCTATTTCAATATGGTTGCTGATTAGGAATTTAGGCGAAATACACCAAGTCTTCTACACCTTTATATCCATATCTTCTTCACCTTGCACACTGTTCTATGTTTAAGACACGGCATAATCACATGTAACCTGCTTCATTAATCAACTCCTTAGACATCCTCCTAGATTTTAGGTGTAGGTTGTCAGTGTGGTGGTACCATCACAGACAGAATAGCAACTAATGACACCTTTATACGATTGGCAGCTAGTAAATTATTTGTGAGGTACAGGAATGTCTCTCTCTCGTTAATCTCATTCCTGATGCTTCTGGGACTTAAAGAATTGCATTTATGAACTTCTTATAATAGTTTCAGTACATCTGAAAAGTCAGATAACAAAGTATAAACTGCATTTTATACAGTATTAGTTACATTTTTATATAAGATACTTAATAACTTTTCTTCCAAATCCAGTCCCCCTTTCAGAGGCAGTTCTTTTATATGTAAAGCAGTAGATTTAATATTAGAGCCAATCTAAAAATAAATATAACAAATACACTACAGAGTGTCCAAAAAGTCTAATACAGGGGAAATTGCATGTTTACACTACTGCACACTGGGTGGCTGAATTTCGCAAATAGATTGAATTATAAACAGTCACATCAACTGTTTCTTCTATGTGTCAACCAGGTGCGTTTTTACTCTTTGCCTTTATACTGAATACATGTCATTTGACAAACTGATATTATCTTAAAAACTTACATTACTTAATGGAGACAGATTATATTTAAGCTTCATGTTTTCTGCAGATTTTTCTTGTGCATTTTGAAATGTCATAATTTTAAATATTAAAATAAATCAATTCAGTAGCGTGTTAGGAACTTAGGGTCAACAGTAATAATGATAAAACCTCTTTTGAGTTTTACTTAAAATTAATGTGATAATCATTTTACCTGTTAGTTACCAAGATGTATATACTTCTGATAGTGACATACCTTGTTTTAAGTAATTGATACATTACCTCCCAAATATTTTTACTTATTACATGTAAAAGTACTATATCCTTAATGTATTTGTAAATGTTAATTTTAAACACTGTAAGAAACCTGAAAAACAAAGTAGATAAACTTTTATCATTCAAATATCCAAGTTCTCACTTTATCACTTTTATACTGGAGAAGTTTATGTTAGGTTTTTTTAAAAGCAAAATGCACCTTTAATATAGGGGGAAAACTCTGTTCCTAATTCAAATATCCATTTTTCTTTGCAAAGTACATCAGTATAGCTTTTAAAAATGATAACTACTTGGGAACTCATTTTAATTAAAGGAATCAAATTATATTTGCTACCTAAATTAGATGTCCTAAAACCACTCTGCAATTTCAGTCTATGAAAAGGGGAACAGTGCAAGAATGCCAACTGAAAGCTTTTTTTTTTCCACTTTGCCCAGGAAGACCATTTCCTATGAATCATATATTAAAATAATAAAAATTATAAAGAAAGAAGAATAGGTTAAGTGAGTATGAATTTGTTCTAACTTTCTGTGTATATATAATGCTCACTTATATCATAACCAGCACTAACTTCTCTTCTTATCTACGAGATAATGAATAGCTCCTGTAACTCTTTTTAAATCAATATTTACATTTATTCTTTCATTATCACGATAACAATCAAAGGAGAAAGTTGCATGGTAAATTCAAAATAAAAAATATGGAAGTACAGTGGGTGGATTACCATTAAAAGTGATATTCGTTAGGGAAAACATTATGGAGGAATTGATACCTGAACTGGAGCTCAAAGGGTGTATAGCCCTGAGGGATGCATGGAGAAAGGTGTCATTACTACTTTGCCAAGGTGAGATTTAGCAAGATTGTTACCTCCTGAGCTATATCTAGTGTCTGGAAGAGTCAAACAAAAAGCTCAGATCTTTGCCAGGCTTTTTTTTTTTTTTTTTTTTAACCATGTTACAAGATCAAAAATCAGAACAGAAGAGACTAAATGTTTTGTTCAAAATCATGAATAATTATTTTTGGTAGAGCAAAGTGTATCAGTTCTGGTCTTTTATAGATACCAATGCACTATATCATATTTTTCACTATTGGAAGGAATAAAAAGGAAATATGACATAGTCTATTGTTTTAGATGCTTTACCAAACAATATTTGCTGAAATATGGATTAATGCTCTTAAGATCCTTGCATTAACACTGGATGATGGTGTACATAAGAGTGGTGATATTAAAAAATTATATTTTAAAATTTAGTATTATTTGTGTACCACATCACTGACTAAAGTTGACTCTTTTGAAGGATAATTACAACACAATTAATTTGAAAACATTTCTGTACTCAGTTTCTTTCTTCTGGATGTTTGCATGTTGTCCTTCAAATGTATATGTCTAAACAAAATAAAATGGGAAGTTAAAATATTCATGACAATATTTTAAGATTTTAGGAATAATGGAACTCTAAACATTGTCTAGTAAATAACCATTTTGGTAAGTTAACTAGAAGCCAACTAATAGCAAAATACTCTTGATTTTTAAAATTGAGCTGTACTTGGCAAAGAAGTTCTATGCTCTAAGCCCTGCATATTTGAAACATTAATTTTAGATGCCTCTATGGCAACATAATGTATTCTTGCAGTCTTCCAAGATGTGCCACATTTTGTAATCTTAGATTCTAAGAGTCACAAACCAAGAGGCATGTCATCAATAAAGTAAAGAATGACCATGACTGTTGAAAGAAAGTTGCCAATACGAACACTTGAAACAAACTTCTATTATTCAACATATATGGTTTGAATGTCAAACAATACTATTTCTCTTTTTAACATGAAATTCTAAATATTTCTAAATATTGCCAATCACCCTCAACAGAGGTAAGGAAACATTCCAATTCAACTCTATAAATATGTCAGATCTATGATTATGGAGGTCAGACTGAAGGTTGGGAACCATACACTACCATGTATCACTATCATCCTTTAAAAAAAAACAAAAAACCCTTATTTTCACATTTCCTCATCATATTAGTTACTTGGCAATGAAATAATAGTGCTGTTCAGAGACTTCTCCCCCTGAATCTTCATTACCAGGTCTTATTTTCTCAGTAAGAGCAAAAAAGCAAAGATGCTATTTCCATTCTGTATCTTAGCTGCGCCCAGTATAAGGATACCGAGTCATTCTTCTTGGGTTACTTTCGTCAAGTGTGCAGCCTCTCATTTTGGTGTGTATAGAAGACAAACAAACCAACAGCTGAGTTCTGAATGTTACAGAGACTTCACCTCTAGGGAGTGTAGTTGAAACGTGTTCCGGCTGTTGGCATGGTGGGATTAACTAATCCAAACAGTAGTAGCATTTTTGTAGCGCTTTTATATACATTATCTACTTGCTCAGGTTATCTCATTTCATCCTTAAAACAACTGTGTTCTGGAAGTGTTATTCCTATTTTCCAACTGAGCATAATTGAATTTTAAAGAGTGTTTTAAAACTTTGTCATTCACGTAGTTGAAGTGGTAACCCAAGGCAGATCTCTCTCAGGTGAAAACTGTCTGACGCCAGATCATGAAAACAGCCTTTAGTAACTACTGCCAGAGTCTGAAAAAAAGAAAGAAAGAAAGTAGCAATATATTTCTGTTACCAAAAACTTCTCTTATAGCCAAAAGCGATTGTCCAGCAAAAGCAGCAGCGATGTTATAGATATTATAAGTGTGACAATTTTGTCCAAATTAGATTCAAAACCAGTGCTGCAAAAACAGAGAGGTGGATGATCCTTCCCAGGGTCTATGTGCGTAAATTCATATGCGTGGAGACCGTTCCACAAGGTATCTGAAGAAAATATCATTGTTTTGTGCACGGAGGTCCAGGGAGGAGTAGTAGACTAGAGTGTGAAGCAAATGGCTAGAGATCCACCACAGCACTGGAAAGGCAGAAGTTAACATTCAATTTCATAGCATGTTCGGCGAGACTTGGTATAAAATGAACTTCAGAGCTCACGTTCAGAGACGAGTACAAATTGCAGGGAATGGTATCACCATTGTTCCACACAAAACCCAACATTGCTCTGGTTCTTAGGATACTGGGAACTTGGGAACCTGGAAAAGGTTCTTTTGGCATTTTCTTGGAGCATTAGTTAAACAAACAAACAAACAAACAAACAAACAAAAAACTGAAGAGACAAGATCCCTCATGTGGCTAACGTACTTAAGACTTACTCTTGAGCACAAGAGGAATTTCATGTAAGAATGACTGGCAAACATTCTCAGAACATGTAAGAATAAAAGAATGAAAGCCTTTGAATTGGTTAGCTCTGTGTGGAAGTGCCTTACATCAAGCAGATGGAAGATGGGAGTCATGGTAATTTGTGTTGATCCAAATTTTACTGTTGATCCAACTTGAACCCACTGACTGCTGATGCCTGGCATGTTGGGACTCCCACGCTGTTTGTGATCAAAATCCTAAAAGACTAGACTACTTGATGTCTGTTGTATGCTCTCAACATCCCCAGTATCATGATTTGAAACACACAAGCTTCTCAACCTAAGACTCCCTCCCATGTCAGTCTTGGAGATTTTTATCGCTTATTTTTCAAAACCCAAGTTGACTTCCAATTTTCTTAACTAAGCTGTCTGATTTTCTTCCTCTCTCACCTCCCAATTCTACAAAGTGAACACAAAATGAATACTTTTAGAATTTGCAATATTGAATAAGCTTTGGTATTTGACAAGTGAAAAGAAAAATCATGAAAACCATGTTACCACCTTGAAAGGGGAAGAGGGATAATACACTTAAGGACTGCAGTCTCTGAAATAGATTCCATTTAATGGGCTGTATGGGGCATCTTCAGGATATTACTGTTTTATTTTACTATCCAAGAACTCCAGGATTCGCTTATTCCCTATTCTAGGCACATTTCACAAATTTAAGTTAATAATGACCAAGAGCTAATAATAGAAAGAATATTTTTAAAAAATCATTTAAATCCAGCATTGCCCTAGTTACAAAAACATTTCTCTTTGTAAAAAGAAAAAATATATACATATAAAATCTATTATATATATATATAATATATACATATAATATATATTTTATATATATATATGTATGTATATATCTTACTGTTTCAGTGACCTTCATTTTGTAGTTCCCTCTTTGTTACCATCTTCAATTGCACCATAAGCCTGGAAAGAGATTTCCAGCCTTTTCTCTTCCATTTTGAATTCTCAGAGGACAACATTGTGCTGGATTTAAAAGATGCATGAGTGAAGAGAAATGAGCTCTGTCAGACTTCTCTGCCTTGGACTGAGTCATATATTTTCTCTATATCCATCCACCAGACAAAACAGAAGGATAGAATGATTTGTCATTTCCTGTTCTGGGATGTTTAAATTCAGACACCTTTTTCAAAATCTGGGAAAACAGTTACCTTCTGTTTTAAAGTTATAATCTAGTAATCAAGCCTATGTAGGACCTGGGTAAAATGCTAAGCACTGTTATTTGGATAGGTTTCCAATTTCTTGAACTCTCTTACTCATCACAGTTGATTCAAATGGGTCATGATTTGCATCACTGGTTATCCCACTGTAAACATGCAACTTTAATATCAAAAGGAGTCGGTACGATTGATTCCCACGATAATTTCTAACTCGTACATTATTTGATTTCATTTCATTTGGGATGATAGTTTTAAAGTAAGTGAGCTCAGATGAAATTTTTATATGAGACTCCTTATTCATCATTAGGGCTAAATTGCATGTGTAGTTCATACAGGTAGCTCCGGATTTTTCATTACTATAGCATTCCTGTGAAATACTCATTCTAGGTCTGAAAGTGATCCTCAAATCATTTATTCATGTCTTCACAACCATAGAAACCACACTAGTAATGTCAGTGGTTAATTGAAATCATGGATCATGTCTTAGTTTGAAAATCTCTACAGCTTTTGTCTACAATAAAACCTTACAAGATTTGGATTGGAGAAAAGCATAATATAAATTAAAGATGTTTCTCTTCTTAATAAAAATATGTGTATTTAATATTATATTTCAGTGGATTTAACTTCACTTTGTTGTTATTGCAACATTTTGCACAGCAGTGAAGCCTGAAATGCTTCAGAGAAAGAAGAAAATAAAAGGAAAGAAAGGAAATGAAATCTTCCCACTTAAAAGGATTCGGTATTTTATCCAGTTTGACAGTAAAATGTAATGTATTTTGAGCATTTTCCTAATAACTAACACTATGAAAACAATAACATGCTTTCAAAGAGCTTACAACATAATTATACTTTAAAAGCACACACACACACACACACACAAAACACTATCTCACAATGTGTATTCCAGAAACTTTGCATTTGGGCCTCTTTTATTCTTTTCTGCCTCTCAAG
Source organism: Camelus ferus (assembly GCF_009834535.1). Taxonomy (NCBI): domain Eukaryota; kingdom Metazoa; phylum Chordata; class Mammalia; order Artiodactyla; family Camelidae; genus Camelus; species Camelus ferus. Next base: position 79,217,580 of record NC_045696.1, on the reverse strand, counting down.
CATATACAACTGTGACCTAGCAAAGTTATTTTAGTTTGTTTCTCTATTTTTTTTGTACCAGTAGCAGGCCACACCCTGTATATTCAGAGAGAACCCATGCAGGTGGGAGTCTTGGAAAATATTTTTAAGGGCTGTTATTTTACTCCTTGGGAAATAATACTGTCATGTGATATGGACGAGGGACATGGCAGGAAAAGGGGCGTTTATAGATCTTTCAAAGAGTCAGATTTTGGTATTATTGCCCCTCACTGGTTTTCTTTTTTGTTTTCCTTATCATTAGTTTTATATTATGTTTTTTTTCCTTTTTTTGTTTGGAGTTTACTTTGCTATATTTAAAAATTTTAGTAGAATCTTTATTAATTTTAGTGTTACTTTTAATTTAGCATTAGTAAATATTTCATTTATTATTTGACATTAACTTTTAGATGTATCTCATTTTTTTTTTAATTGGTAATATTTGACTGTTGTTCAGTTCTAGATATTTAGAAGTTTCCATTGTGATATCTTCTTTGACCAGGCATTATTTAGATACATTTTTTTTTGAATTTCTAAATTTTTGAGAATTGTTGGCTACTTTTAAATTTCCAATTGTATTGATTTTTCTTATTGCAGTTTGTAGGCTATCACTCATTTTCTATTTGTTCGAATTTTCTTTTGTTTTAAAAAAATCTGTTTCATTCTAGAGATTCAAAAACACTTCCTAGAATAATAAATCAAGGTATAGATATAAATATTATAGCAGGAGGGAAAATGAGTATCGTCAGTAGATAAAGTACATTTAAAAGAGTAAAAGAACTACCCTTGTGAGCAATGTGGTCAGGCTGATCCATTAAAGATTCCAAAAGGCAGGGACATTTGCCCCACATCTCTGTTCTCTTACAAAGAGAAATGCTCTCTAAAGAGATGAAATGTAAATGATTTTAATTCTTCATAAGATTGTTCTTAAGGAAGAGTCTTCCACGATGTCTGTCTGCCTGCCCTGCTCTGTATCGAAACCTGTTGGCATGACCTGAATGTACATGTACTTCATTGTGAACAGGGACAGGCCTGTGGGACAGAGGCTTACAAGACTGTCAGAGAAATCCCTGTCAGTTGCCTATACTAGTTAACACAACACAGATGGACAGCCGAAGAGTATTAGAGGCCTTCTCTGAGTGGGTGAAGTTTTTACAATATAGGTTTATATATCCTTCTCTATAGTTCACTGTACATGATCAGTACTCTTAATGCCATTAATCTGTTTTTAGGTCTCTTAATTAGCCTATTGTAAAGTCAGAGAAGACTTCATTATATCTCAAAATTTTAAAGTACATGTTTTAAACATTGAAAACATAAAAATAATAAAGTAGCATATATTGGATGGTGCAAAGGGTATGAGTTTGAAGGAACAGTGAATATTTCCTCTTATCTTTTGTACTGTAGAGTCAATAGATGACGTGTAATTTTGGAAAATCAAAAGAAATAAATAAAGGTCTCTAGGAGAGGGGGTATAGCTCAGTGGCAGGGTGTGTGCTTAGCATGCAAGAGGTCCTGAGTTCAATCCCCAGCACCTCCATTAAAATAAATAAGTGAATAAATAAACCTAATTACCCTCCCCCAAACATTAAAAAAAAAAAAATTAATTAATTCATTCATTAAAAAAGATTTTTAAAAATGAAAGTTCTCTAAATCTTAAAATCCTCATGTCAACCAGTAGAAATTTTAAAAAATAGTGATAAAACAAAAGAAATAACCGAATCTAGAGTTGGGAGAGGGAGAGCAAGAGCAGGATAGTGTTTTGTCTCCAAAATTTCTTTTTTCATTCCATTAAGTTACTAGGTATTGTTATGAGTTGATGATTCCAGTAATCGGTATGTGTTTATACAGATGGGCATATACGACTATAGTAATTATAATACTTAACAAATAATAAGGATAAAAATGATTGCCAACAGAACAATTAAAAATCAAACCTTGGATAGTGTAGATGAAGAACTGAAGTGTACGTGTATGTTTATATGTCTCTGTGTGTGTCTCTGAACTTTTAATTTTATACCCCTGTATGTGGTTGAAGATATTTAATCTTGAGTATGACATTACATTCATTTAATATCTTATATTTAGGCAAAGAACACTGTTCAGATAATTAAGTAGCTACATCTGTACATACTGATATGGAAAGAAGACCACAATATATTTATAAGTAAAATAAAAACATAATACATGTAATTGTGTGTATCACATAGTCTGATTATTCAAAAATGATAAAGGTACATATATGTTTCTATTAATCAATGCACAGAAAATATCTGGAAAGAAACTCACCCAACTAGTAACAGCGACTATTCGAGCAGTGCTTGTTTTGTACTCTGTTGTATTATTTAAATAAATGTTTCACTAGAACAAATGCATTGATTATACCATAAAATTTTAAAAGTAAAAGTGATTCTAGATACTTAGTTGGCAGGCTGTCTAACTTAGCCTAAGTTATTCTGCACCTCCAACGTTCAGGCTTTCAGCTCTGTGGGTACAGGAATTCTCTGTGCCTTGCTCACTGCTCTAACCCCAGGAGCCAGACCAGGTTAGTCTCCAAACCGATAATAGAAATTCTTTAAACATTTCTGGAATGAAGAAGTGTAATTAGAGTGCTTAATATAATATATGACATACAGTAGGTATGTAATAGATGAAAGCTTTTGCTTTGTTAAATAGCCTATATGAACTAGTAAAAATTAGTAACTTTAATTAAAATTAAAAATTATTCAGATAGCAATGTGAGTGATAGCTGATGGAAAATTTTACTTTTTCTAAATTTTCTTATCTATAGTTTTAAAAGGATCTATTTGTACACACATTTCATTTTTTAAAATAAAAAGTTATTAAGAAGTTAACTCCAGACTGTTTTGGCTCAAGATTAAAATCAGAACATTCTCATTTGTGCCTTTATATTTTTGTCAATGGCATATACCTGCCTTTCTTTGTGGTTTATGTTTAATCTAGATTTCTCTAAAATGGATAATACATTTGCTAAATCTTCTTCATTATCATCCCTTTATATCAGCAAACCAACAGCAGAAATGTTTGCTTACTAATAGGCTTCAGAATTCCGATAAGCAGAGTGATGCTTCTTTCTTGTAAGTCCTATCTACAATAAAATCCTATTGAATACAAGATTATGTAATGGCATTTACTTCCTCAATTTTTTATTGTGAATAGGCTAGAACTTGTGTCAATGAAGTCATTCTGAATATCTTTAATAGACAATAAGCCTCAGTCATGATTAGTGAGAGGAAAGGAGGGAATTGCACATGGGCTAATTTGATGGTTATGGCTTCCAATGAGTTTCCATTTCCCTTCAGGCTTTGGACTAAAGCTGAAAGCAAAAGTAAAATTCTAGATGCTGGAGGTACTTTGCTGCTCTGATTTAGCTTTATGCAAATCAGTTGTGTTGCTGGCAGGACTGGCCCTCCACAGAATGATGGTAATTATAACACAGTAACCTAGAAGATGAGGTCTGGAAGTCTGCAGGCAGAGGAGAACTTGGTCAGTTGTCATGGAGTCTTTGTCTTCTATAAATAAAGGGAAATTGATCAGTCTGTTTTAATGGACGTAGTTAATTTTCCCTTCAAACCCAAAGTACAACCTGACATAGCTGCTTCTGGTATTTGGATAATGGTGGTGAGAGGAAAATTGGCAGAGTAATGATCTGTCTCAAATGGAAAAATTATGATCAGAAAGGAAAATTTTAAACATTTTGCTTTGGTATAAATAAAGTTGTCAATCCGATAACAGACTGTTGGATGGCTTGTTTAAATGCAAGAGTTTAGTATAGTACTCGTGAAATACAGTTATTACACTCCTTAGTTTCACAAGCATAATATGACAGGAAAAATAACCTCTTGTCTCCATTTTAGAAATGAGATATAAGTAACATATTATAAATTTGTCCTAGTTCATGGATGTGACAGCTAATAGATGTGCATATTGGCAATTTGCTTAGTCTTTTATCATTTACTGTCACTTTTTTAATTAGAATGTGATCTTCCAGTGTCTTTAATCTATTTACATCATGGATGACAAATTTATTTCCCTTAAGCAAAATCTTTATTTATTATAAGGCAATTTTACCCAAACTGTTACATAAACAAGGAAGCCATAATAAGAATTGTTTAACTTTCTAATTTTCAGACTACTTGGCATCTGAAAAAAAAAGAAAAATATTTTATTTTTAGTAAAACTATGTGTGATATTTGCACATTTGCTTTCTCTAAGACACTCATATGTTTTGTCTACCTTAAATATGTAGTTATTTTGCCATTAATTTTGTAACCATGCCATGAAAAATTTGAGTAGACTAAGTCATTGTTTATGTACACAACTGAAACTGAAGTGCAAGGTATAGGTAAATACTTCCAGTCAAAAGTCACCTCTATGGTTTTAACTTTGGCACATCCATCTCTTTCACCTCTAAAGGGACTGTTAAAGTAAATAGTTCTACAGGTAAAAGGGTATTATTTGCAGAGGAACTGTGGGAACTTGGGTTGTGGTGGATGGAGAGGGGAAAAATAGAAGAAAAGAGTCTGAACTGTCTTTTGAGGGGAAAAACCATATGGTTTTGACTGGACCTGTAATGCCTATTCACCAGGTTCTATTGGGAGTATAGCAGAAAGTGCGTATAGATGATGTTTAACTAATGAAACTTTGTTTAAGCTACTCTAGATTGGATTGTCAATTTATGGTGTCACTAGCGGGTACTAGTTTAAGAGTGAGATTGTAGGATCAGTATGATACTTGTCAGAAGTAAATGCTACTCTACATTGAGTGACATCTTTAGCTTTATTTTAGAGATGGTAGGAAGTAAATACAACCTCAGTTGAACTGATTCTTCACTTTTATCCTTTGTATAAAAGAATCTTTATCCATTTAAAAAAAATCTCATGTTTTGAAACTCACTCTCAGCCCTTTCATCTCCTAAGGTCTTAACGTCATGATGTATTAGATGATCAAGTACATACTGTTGTTTCAGTGTCTTTAGGAAAGTTGCTTCCTTACCTCCAACATGCTCCAACCTCAATGAATGTGCTTAGTTCTCACGCATACATCATTATAGCCAACATTTTTTGGACATATAATGTGCTGGGAACCATTCTAAGTGCTTTACATACACTAGGTTTATTCCTGAGCACATCCCTCTAAGAGAGGTACTGTTAGATTTGCAGGCTTACAAAGGACAGCCCGAGGCAGAGAGAAATGGAGAAACGTGATCAAGGAAAGCCTGCTGGGACGTGGAGGTTCTGAAGCTGAAATTCAGGTAGCTTGACTCCAGACACTTTGCCCTACATCTGAAACATGGGGCTTTGATATTTTGAAATACAGATGCCTCTTGGAAGGGTGACCCTCAATGTGGTATTAGACATTATGTATGCTTCAAAATGAATGACAGGGTGTAAATTTGAAACTGGAAGAGAGATGGCTCTCTGGGGAGGAAATATGACAAAGAACTGAGATGCTAGAATCTTAGAAATGCAAGACCCTTCTTTCACAATTTTGATTAGAAAAATGAGTGAGAGCTGTCCATGCCGTCAGCCGTGTGTCCTGGAGTCCGAGCAGCGAGGGGCGGGAGGCTCCCTCTTCAGGTGCCTTGTACAGCGGCAGGAGGTCCGCACAGTTGAGAAAACCCCTCTAAAGCAACGAGGCCCCTGTGAATACATCTGCTTCTTTCCCTTGGGCCTGCCATCTGTTCTTTCATTAGGGTAATTTTGTAGTTTAGGAAGACCTGGTTGCAAGAATATTTCTGTGGAATGCTCTGCAAGCAGATAATAAGACAGCTCAATACTTTGAGAGTTTCTGATGGTGGGCAGCAGGCATTTGAAAACAGTAATGACAGTAATTAGATAGATAGTAATTTTTTTACATTATATAATTGATAGGAGCTAATGTTTGTTTCTCTGTATATGAATAAGTGAATGAATGAATGAATAGATAGAGAGGGAGGTTAATGATGGGTATATTTTGAGAAAATGGGCATATGTTTGGTATCATTTATTATGAGTAAAACTATTTTAGAAATTGAATCTTTGATAGTTGACTTACATGGAGTTTATTTTATATTCTCAACTAAGTTTTAGTCAATATCAAATCTGAAACCTCAGCAGCATCCAATTGATTTGTTGGTTTTAGACAAAAAGGAATCTCATGGAAGATGTTGTGCCTGTGTTAACACATAGCCACTGAAGAGACCACTTTTTCAATAAAGCCATGTTTTCTGATTTAAGAGTATTTGTTTGGATGGCAGTGGAGATTTATATAGCAGTGGTGTTTCTTACACAGCACATGTTTTGGCATAGTTATCCTTCTGTACTTAGATATAATAGGGTTTAAATTATTCCAGAAAGATGTGCAATATTTCTAATGTCTTTATGGGGACACAGGGGTAAAAATGGAGAAGAGTTAAAATTTAGAAAATTACATCCTTCAGAATTGTAAGTTTTGAATGTTTATGGCTGTTTTAGGCACAGTGCTATCTTCCAATAATACAGTCTGTCTGTGCTGCTAGGAAGATCTGAACAGCACATTAAGGATCATTTTGTGATCAATTAAGCACTCTTAAAACTGACTTATATAGAAACTGTCAAATAAAATTTAAAATACAATCCTCTCCTTACCAAAATCCACAGAAATGATATCATATTACAGCACAGCAAGCAGTCAATTGTGTCTCCGAAATTTAGTTTCAACCTAGCGAAAAATGTATTTGTTGTACTGAACCAGAATGTAGAGGCAATTTTGGCCAATAGCTTGAGTTCATACGTCTAATAAAGAGGATGTCTTAGATAAGAAGAAATGTGTATTTTTCTGTATTTGCTAATGTAAATTTTTTTGCACGAGGTCACTGACAGTACCAATCTGTGTCCCTTAGGGAATGGTTTAGACTTTGTCTATCTTTGACAGGTAAACTGATTTTTATGGTAATTTACTTTCTGAATAATTATTTTTCAAATATTACAAATCTACTTTCTAAAAGTTAAGCAAAGTCTACTAGTTTTTAAATAAACAGACAATCTAGGTATATTCTCTTACCTCATGGCTTCTTAGTAAACAAAAATATTAGTTAATATGAATTATCAGGCAACCACTGATAATGAACATTGTGAAAAACAGTATTTTACCATTGCCAGGTGATGGTGGTTGGGAGGATACTTTAATTACTCTTCCAGTTTTAATAATGTAGGCAGATTTGACTCCTAGAAAAAAATCACCTGCAGAGGTAGGGTAATGGAGATACGTGATAGTTTGAAAAGTTTCAACTTCAGTTACCGAGAATACTTTTATGTATATATATTTTTTTCAAGGTGAGGTGGGCCACTGATTCATCTGTTTCAACTGAAAATTGGGCTTGCTTTAGTGATTCCAACCGTAGCCCTGGAGAATGTTCTCATGTGGCTTACTGCCATTTTAATAAAAAGTAACTCACTGTCCAAAGCCTTCATCCCTGCACGGACAAGAATCCAGATCTTCTACGTATCTTAGAATTTTAATGTGGATTGTAAAACTGTAACTTTCTATTATTTTCCAATTACAGTAAAATAAATTCTATCCAAGTCATATCTACAGCTTTCTCTTCACATCAGTAATTGGTAAATGGTTAGTAAAAGTGCCACAATTGGAGAATCCTGAACTTTTTTCCAGCAGTTACAGAATCCTGCGGGTCCAGTCACTGAGTGGAGAGAGAAGTAGGTGGGTGAGTATGGGGAAAGCGGATGTGAGCACGTAAGGAGCCTGGGTAACCAAGAAGTGAAGGGAAGGTACTGAAGGCAGTAATATTTTAAATGTTTTATCTGCATTTGTTCAGTCAAAATTGTGTCTATATTGATATCATTCAGAGGTTGAAAAATACCATGTTTTTGCTACCCAGAGATTCTGGTATGGATGGCCTCATACAGAATTTACTTGGATTGTTGTTTTTAAACAATCAGAATACAGTAAATCACAAACTAAAGTTATACTGACCACAATTCACTTGTTAGTGAATAAAAAGGCACTTGGACCTCTTGTGTCCCTCCTGCCCCTCCTAGTTGTGGTTTTCACATCTTTGAGTGAGAGTAAAATGGCTCCAGTTATGGCAAAAAGAACGATGCAGCCAAAATCAGGCAGAGTCTGACTGCTTAGAAGTTTTACATCAAGAAAGTCTAGAGCAGTGACTCTCAAGTTCCACCAGGCATATCAAACTTTGGTGAAAGTGTGAACTTACCAGGGCCCTATTGCCAAGGAAACTGATTCGGTAGTTCTGGTGGGACATAACACTTGGATCTCACAAGCACCTCAGGTCTTCCATTGACCATATTCCACATCTTACACTACCCTGGCCCTCCATTGGGCTTGAACCCATAATATTTGCATGAGGTGTTTGCAAAGTAGGAAGAGAGAGAAGGAGGGGGGAGGGGAAGAGAGCGATTGAGAGAAAGAGGAGAGAATGAAGAAAACAGAAAGAAAAGAAAAACCTTGGAAACACCCTCAGTTGGACTGAAAGGCAAAAGTTATCAGGATATTCTCAAAGAGCACAAGACACTATCTCTTCTAGACTTAAATGTCATTTTTTCATGTTTTTGAGTGTATTTTTACTGAGTGATATTTCAGACTTTTAAGGAACATAGCAATAGATCAGAAAAAGTTAATTCCAACTGCAGAAGATATCATTTGGCTACACTATTATTTTTTTTTAAGTGCAGATAAATGGTGAGAAGCAGTAAATCTGAACTTTGTAGTTTAAATGGCAGAATCACGCACTGCTATTGAAATTGCTATCAGATTTAGGAGGAAATAAGAGTAGTTCCTTTCAATTAGTAGTTGCTCGTATATGATAAAAATGAGCTATTTTCCCAGCAAAGAAATGAATATATATCTTTAAAACCAGTTCTACAGGTAAAAATGGTACTATAGAAAATCCTTAAATTTAATGCAAATGATAAGTAATCCTGAACTTTGCGAGATGATCATATTTGGGATTGCATATGTATGCTAACTAATGACCTATGGAAAGGTTGTTTAGTTTTATTCTTGGACACCAGAAACCTGTGACCTTTAATTGTAAGGAAAAATGAAGGTTCTCTTTAAATCCATACCCAGATCTACCATAAGAGGACGCTTTCTATTTTTGGAGTAGGAAATGGATGAAAAAATCTGTAAGAAGTGCGTTTACAGGTGGTCAGTAACCTAACTTGTCCACATCAGTGGAAACACAGCATCCTTGGTGTGGGACGAGGCCCTCAAATCAGCAGTGAGAGAGAGCACATCTTTTCACTTTCTGCCTTTCATTTTTTGTACTTGCCTCTAGAGAATTAAATATATATATATATGTATGTTTTATATATTGCAAACGAAGCTCTAATTCATTGTCTCTTTGACTAGTGTTTTTGTTTCTGTTTGCATCAGATGCCCGACAGAGGACAAATTACAATTTCAGCCTGTATCGAGAATTCCAGCAGGCAGAGGCATCTCATTCAGATAAATTAAGGACACATTTGAAAGAAAGTCTTTTATTCTAGACACGGCTGACTTCATTGCTAGCTGTGATGTTCAGCAATAGATCTAGAGGCTGGGAGAGAGGAAGTGCTGACCAGTACAAATACATTTCAGCGTGTGTAGCATGCTGGATTATCAGAGAATCTGTTCAGAGCGTCCTCCTAGGTTTTGGCCGAGATCCTTATTTTTGTATCAAAAAATTCTAGTAATTACTGTACTCATCACCCTGTGTCTCTTCAGACCTGTTATTAAGTTGTCTAATTATATTTTGCCATTATTTTTATCTTATTTGAAATTCAAATTCTTAAACAAATTTATGTATGTATATTTGATTTCAAAACCCAAAACTATAAATTCCATGAAATTAGGGACCACATCTTCACAAAAACCTAATAAAGTATATCTCACCTGGTTCGTGACTATTTGTCGAAATAATTAATACTTGCTTAATTTGAGGCGACTTGGGAAATTAAAAAGAACTAGAAAAATATATGAGACTTGGATGTTGGTTTTAGATAAGATTTAGTACTTAATTTACCTCAGAGCTTTCTTCCTTTTAAGTTTTTATGTATTTATTGAGGTACAAGTGATATACAACACTGTCTTAGTCTCAGGTGTACAACATAATGATTCGATATTTGTATGTTGCAAAATGTATACAGTCATAAGTCTAGTTCACATCCTTCACCATACATAGCTACAGAATTTATTTATTGTGATGGGGACTTGTAAGATCTACTCTCTTAGCAACTTTCAAATATGCAGTACAGTATTAACTATAGTGTCCATATTGCACATTACTTTCTCATGACTTACCTATTTTATAACTGAAAGCTTGAACCTTTTAACCCTTCATCCATTTGCCTCACCTCCTGAACCCCACTCCCCCACCTATGAGCTTGGGTTTGTTTTTGTTTGTTTGTTGTTAGATTTCACATACAGGTGAGATCATAGATATTTGTCTTTTTCTATCTTAACTCAGAGGTTTCTACAGTTCGATGCAAACTGGGGACTGTTTTAGTCTTGCTCCGACAGTCCATTAAAGGAGTACCCAGGATGAGAGATTTACCTGGCTGTAAACTTTAGAATGTATCAAGCTGGAAGTTAGTTGAAACTACATAGCTTTTAGAAAGGGACAGAAACAATCTTTATGATTCTTGTTTCTTCTATTAGCCCTCAATGAAAAGAAAGAGTGTGAAATTCAGTGTTTACTCAGTGCGGATTTTACATTGTGGAGCCACCAGAGGCAGAAAGATTTTCTTGATTTTTGTTTCCTTAAGATTTAGCAAAAATGCCTGGCGTAGAGGATCTCAGTAAGTGTTGCTTGAATGGAAATATCACAATCTCAATTAAAAAGCAAGTTGGAGATGGAGCACTGGTTTTAGTTTTCTAAAAGATAGTATAGTTCTACTAGGATCTCAGCATATATATGTTTATCTGAAGCCCAGACCACATGGTGCAGTAGGGGCATGTCTGGACCTCAGTCCTGATAACGTGCCAGGACAAGCTCCCACCTGGGTCAGCCCTGCGTGTTGCTGCTGTTGTTGCTTTTTGTCTGGTAGAGTGCTCTCGATACAGACCACAAGAGCATGCGTGCTTTGCTGCTTCAGGTAATGTGTGAAATGACAACTTACTGTCTTGATTCAGCCAGGAACTTTGGGGACATTGCTTAGGAGATAAAAAAAATAAAATAAAATAAAAGTGGGTGACATTCAAATAAAATATGAGACGCTTGTAAACTGTAGGCCCTTTTATTCTTAAACACTCATGGCAGTTACCTGGAGTTCATGAGAAATAAATTATTGAACGGCATCTCTGGTTTATAATTGAAATAAATGAAGACTGTTGGAGGACGCACCAGGTGAGGCAGGGCTAGCTGCAGCCAGCTCAGCTGGAGAATGACAGGAGAGTGTGAGCACGTGGGCAAAGGCACGGGAAGCTGCCCGCCTCCGGTGGACTGTGTGTGGGGGGGTGTCACCAGGAGAGTCCCCTGGTCCACTGTAAACAGGCAGGGGGATGATTTGATTTGACAGTCTGGCTGACTGGCTGTTTAGTCTAAATTGAATGGTGTGGGCTGTGGAAGGGTCTTTAATATGTCTCCAGGGTGGGCCTGTGCTAATGACTGAGTGAATGTGATTGAGACTGCAGTATAGTCTGAACTAAAATAAAGCCAAAAACCTAGAATTACAAATGGCTTCTGTACTCTCTCTGCCATCTTCCTTTCATCTCTGTGGGCAGGCAGGACCTGAGGGGAGAAGCCTTAAATGACCACTGGATTTGTCCAATGATGTCTTGATGAAACAAAGTTCTTGTTTGTTTGTTTTTAAGGGAATTTGGTTTTCTGCTGCTTTTACTCTGGAAAAGTCCACCTCAGTGTGTGTGTGTGTGTGTGTGTGTGTGTTAGCCCTCTGAAGCTCGTTAGTTCCCTGATCTTCAGTGTTTGGGGTGAGCCCGAGTGGCTTCAGGGTTACCAGAGTGACTGCTTTTCTTTCCCTCTGAGGCCCTGCAGCTTATTTACGGATTTTAGTATTTAGCTTTTATTTGGCTTCTCTAAAACTAAAATTTTGAAGTGGGTTTTAAAGCTTATAATCTCACTAAGTATCTAGTTTATTTCTCTGCACAAAGGGCTTTCGCTTGAATAACGTCTGGAACTCTCCCTCATTCTTTGGCAGCTTTGTCTTTTGTTCTTTATTGCACAGGGAGACAAAGAGGATGCAGGAAAAGTAGGTGAAAGAGGAGGTGAACCAGATCTTAGAGTCTGAGGACGTGATGTCACCCACATTGTATTACTGTGAAATGTCCCCAAACCCTGAGGTCAGCAGGGCCTGGCATGTGAAGAACTCAGTTATTACTTGCCAGCTACGAAAATGCATGCATTATGGATTTTAAGATATTGTGCCTGTAAGCAAAGTGGATGCTTTAAAACTTTTATCAGTATAATGAAAATGGACTGTTCAAAGTTTTGACAGTAAACAATTTAAAAGACGGAGCCATTTGTAATTCTAGATGTGTGTGTTCCCTATTTATATAAAACAAGGAATTATTTAAAACTCTTTGTTTTTTGTGATTTTTTTTCTCAGTAAAAAATGATACTTACAAATATTGTGCATGTTTTTGAAGTAGTGTTTCACGTCAGTTAGAATGTCCTGGTCATCTGTGAGATCTTAGTCTTTTTAAATTGTCATGACCTGGTTTCAAGTATAGCATTTTCTTCCTTCAGCTACACATCCTGTCTCTTGGATGCAGACTTTGGTCAGTGACTATCTTATGATACTGGACGGTCAAGAGACTTCCTAACTTCACCCCCGGAGGGTGACTGGACTGTCAGCCTTTCTCTTTTAGAAGAGATTTCTAACACCTTTTTCAATAAGACTCCTTTGGCAACTGGATGAATCCTGTGGATCCCTTCTCAGAATAATGTTTTCAATGCATCAAATAAAGTAAGATATGTAAAATTATAAAGAAAACCAATTATATGGAAATACAAAATATCACAATATTTTTACTCTAAAGTTTAGGATTAGATGGGCATTCTTATTAACAATCGCTAGCAAGTGAATCTAATAGCAACCATCATTTCAAAGTAGTGATGAGCATAAAAAACATTTTGGCGTGTCTGTAACAATTATAATGTGATGTGAAAATACCTAGGCTTTCTGTTGATGACAGAATCACAGGCCTGCTAATAGTACTGTGGTTTATTGTCTGCATTCAAAATGGATCACAATGCAAAATTTCTATGAGGTTAGTGATGGTAGATGTAATATTTTTCCTCATCCAAGTTCACAGGCCAAAGTTATGAACCCCTGTCACAGAGCAGCAGTAACAGCATGATCGCCACCGTACAAGAAAGGTAGGGACTCCAGACTACTTAATAGGATGTGCATTTTGAGTAATAGATCTGCAAAGATCTTTCCCAGCTCTTGATCGTTCTGCTTTGTGACTAGTAGAGTGTTTTGAAAGGTGATGGAAGGAGGGACCAACCTGAATCCAGACAGTGAAAACCTAACCCAAGCCCTAAGATGCTGCCCTTTTAGATGAATGGACTTTGAGGTGTTTAGGGAGGATGTGGTCTACAGGCAATGCAGCCAGTCATCTTTAGTCATTTTAGCAGGTCATCAGGCTTTGGGTTTTCAAAGGCAAAGGAGTATTAGAGTATAAATCTTGCCTCTTCAGGTAGTTCTGTAGCAGAGCAAAGAATTTTCACAAGCTTCCTCACTCCCAGTCAGACTTTGCCATCCAGGACATGACCACCACCTGCAAGAAAAGCTTAAAAGGTGTGTGGCCACTGATGGAATGTGTGCTTTGGTGGAGCTGTGTTCCAATCTGCATGTGTCCCCACAAAATTCATGTGTTGGAATCCTAACTCCCACCTGAACCTTACTTGCCAGGCAAAATCTACGTCTGGAGACTTCTTTCATAAGATCTATACTCAGTCCTGACTCTGCACTGTCCATTGAATTTCTTTCACCCTTGGTCTATTCATTTATAAAAATCAGTTCTGCCTTCTGAAGAGATTTGCTTAAAGCATCATGTGTAATAATACATGCAAAAACTATTTATTGAAAGTTGTGAAATACAATGCAAATATAGGTAATAACATGACAGTAACAACAAGCATACTGAACATTGTACTACTAGCAAATGAAAATTAATGTAGCAAGACTATTCAAAACAATTTTAAACAAAAAAAGGCATCATTATTTTTAAATGAGAAAGTATTCTGTTTTTAAATCATTAGTCTAAAAATATTGCTAATATTGTCCTACATTTTTACACAGTTATGCTTTTAATTGGTTTTATGATATTAAACAGGATAGAGACCCTGAATGTGAGGGAACTTCTGCCTTTCTAAAATTCTAACAGGAGATCAGCATTTCAATTGAACATTTTATCTAATAGAATGACAGTCTTATTTTCATTTGATTAACAGGCAGAACCTCAGATAGGACTTTGTAAATAAAATCTACCTACCCAGTAAGAATTTAGCAGATGCTTACAGAGAGTAAGGTAGGGGTAGATAAGAGTTTTAAAGCTTAACACATACCTGAAAAGCCTCTCAAAAAATCCCTGAGAAAATTTAAAAACCGAAGTTAGTGATTGATGAATGTGATAACTTTCTAAGTATAGTAACCAGTGCTAAAGAGCTGAAACATCAAATTGATTCCCCTGGAAGGCAGGAACATATTAAGAAATGTCAAGTTGGTAGGGGTTCTTAGAGGAAACAAGATGTGTAATTTTTGAGCAGTAGGTTATGACGCCTGTGGATGTGGGTAATTTTGACTGCACATTTGTGGTGGTTGTGCATCAGAGCAGGTTAAATCATTTTACAAAATACTTTTTCCTCTTCATTACTGAGTTACCAAATATTTATATCTCATACGTTTAAACATTTGGGAAGCTTCACTTTAGTTTTAAAAATTAGCAAGAATTAATGTATTCTAAATTTATTAAAATAACGTCCAGGTGTTTGCATGCATAAAATTGAAATACCACCTTTCAGTTTAGAGTAATTAATAAAGGGGCTAAAATTAAACAATAATTGAAGATTTTTTGAGTGATATTGTTGATTTACATCGCTGTGAAAGAAATACAGAGCATTGCTAAAAATAATGTGATTTTTAAAAGCTATTATATGATGCCAGATCTGGAGCAAAGAAAAAAAACTAAGATAAGCCTGGGGCATCTTGGGTTGCCAGAAAATAAAAGGTGCTTTAACAAAAAAATGGGGCGTATCCAAAGACATAGAAGCTAAGCCGAAATAGCTACCAATGGCCAAAGTTAGAAAACTTAACCAACACAATAAGTAGCATAAATAAATACATAAAATAAGTGAATAAATACTTTTTAAATTACACCCAAAACCTTAAATAAATATCTGTGAATCCATACTGACATAAATACGTAAATGGATAAATGTATTATATAAATGGGGTTGAAGTGACAACTCTTCCTAGAGAAGAATTCCAGTGAATAAATGTAGAAAGAATGAGGGAAATAAGAAAATCACCATTATACCCCACAGTAGTAACTGCTTTAGTCAAGATCCATTGATGGATGCTAAAACTGGTGAGTAAAAGTTTAAACAGAAACTGGATATTTGCGTAGTCTCAAAGAATCCCCCTAGCCAAACTGTGAAATTCCAAAGGGAAAAATAATAGCATTGCAAGAGAGAATCCTGACAGGTGCTGCATGGACCAAGTGATCAAGGTTCACATCAGCAATACATATTGATAAAATGTACCTCCATTCCATGCACTGAGAAGGGCACATCTCCTCTCTGGTATCTTTCCTAATGACATAGGAAACTGAATCCAATCATGAGAAAATATTAGACTGACCCAAATCCTGAGACAGTCTATGAAATAACTGCCCATTACTCTTCAAAAGTGTCAGGGTCATAAAAGATAAGGAAAGGCTGAGGAATTGTCAGAGATTGGAGGAGACTCAAGAGATGTGACAACGAAATGCAATGCAGGGTTCTGGACTGGATCCTGAAACAGAAAAAAATATGTTAGTAAAACAAATTGGAAAAACTTGTAGTACGGCACCCAGGTTAATTTCTTAGTTTTGATAAATGGCCTGTGGTTATATAAGCTGTTAACATAAAGAGAACCTGGATATATATGGAATATATGGGATATATGGAAACTGCTATTTTTGCAACTCTTCTATTAAGTCTAAAATTATCTCAGCATAAAAAGTTTTTTTAAAAGCTGTTATAATAAGACTGACATATACAATTGTAAGGTAACAACTGAAGCTTATACAGCACTGTTTTAAATGACTTATATATATTAACTGGATAATGTTTACAATATTATCTTGTAACTGCTATTAGCATCACCATTTTAAAGATGGGAAAACTGAGGCAAAGAGAGGATAATTTTTCCTGAGGTCATCCTTCTCGATAATGGTGGAACTGGGACTTCAAACCAAGATTTTATCTCAAGGATATGTACTCTTTAACCATTGTCTAATGGTCTCCAAGATAAGTAACTTACCTGTGGGGAATACAGTTACCATACTGACGTTACCTTTGTTTTAAACACCTTGGGAATTTATTTCAGAGTTTGTAGCACCTTTTAAAAAAAAACCTGTATGCTAGCTAATGTTTGTCCTTTGAGGATGTCTTTGGTCTTTAAAAATTATATAGGGCCATATAAGCTAGGTATTTTAAATTAAAAATAAGTTGTGGTTATTTGATAATGACTCCAGCAGTCTTTTGTCTTATTATGGGTTTTATTTTTAAATTTTACAAAGACAGTTTTAATCACCTTGCTCTATTAAAATACATGACATGTATATATTGTTTCACAACTTGCTTTTTCACTGAACATTATATCATGAATGAATTAGTGATAAATACTTATCTGCGTCACTTTTAATATGAAAAACACTTCTATTAAGTAATTAGACTTCATATAATCAAGTATCTGGATTTGTATATTTGGTAGTTTTTTAGAAACAATACTAGCTATGAAAATCCTTGTACATACAGTTGACTCTTGAACAATGAGGGGGTTAGGGCACCAACCCTCTGTGTAGTCAAAAGTCCATGTATAACTTACAGTTAGCCCTCTGTATATGGGGTTCCTCTGGACTCAAGGTTCTGTATCTGTGGATTCAACCAACATTGGATGGTATAGTGTTGTATTATTTACTATTGAAACAAATGCGTTTATAAGTGTACCCTCGAGTTCAAACCCAAGTTGTTCAAGGGTCAACTATACCTTCTTGTATCATTTTCCATTTATACATTTATGCATTCATTTATCCTTTTCTTCATTCATTCTTTCGAATTTATGTATTTACTTTTACCTACTAGGTGCCAGACACTGTTCTAGGTGCTAGAAGTTTAGCAGACAACAAAGCAAGTTATCTCTTGCCATTAAGGAGCTCATATTCTTTAGGATAAATTCCTGGAAGTTGAATTGCTGAGTCAGTAGTTATATGGATGGTCATATATTTTGACCCTCTTGCCACATTATTAGAAATGTTTCAGAGCTGCCTTGGTAAACTGATTCTCCAATATTTTCTTTTTTATTGTTTAGATTGAATTTCTGTTAATTTGTCCTCAAATTTACTGAGTTTTCTGTTGTCTTCATTTAATGTTAATCCCATCTAGTAAAATTTTATTTCAGATATTGTATTTGTCATTTCTAAGGGTTCATTTTTTGATGGTTTATTTCTCAGCTGCATACCTTACTATTGCATTAATGCTGAGCAGTTTCTTTACATCCTTCAGTATAGTTATAATGACTGTTTAAAATCCTTATCTATTCATTCTGACCCTGGTTCACTTTAGAATCAATCTTCATTAGTTGCCTCTTTAATGAATGTGGATCATGATTTTCTATTCTTTTCGTGTCATTTGGATAGTACATCGTGAATGATACATTGTAGAGAATCTAGGTTCTGTTATGTTCTTTCAAAGATATGCATATCTTTGCAGTTGTTGTCCAGTGTCTTCAGATAGTTTTGTGTGATTTATAGTTGGTGGATTTTATGGTTGTCATCTTTAGGACAGTTGTTCCAGTAGGAGCCACTTGGCCATGACCAGAAACATAATTCCATGTAAACTGATTCTTGAATGTATCTATAAAATATATTTTATACTTTATATATATATATATATATATATATAAGTATATATATAATACTTTGAGCATTAGAATATTATTTTGCAGTCAGACCATCACTAGATATAAATTCTTAAGAATTTGTTTAAATGTCATTACTTTGTCACTATATCCTAATAAGTAAATATACTTAAAGACATTTTCATTCTCATGAAATTATATCAACACCAAAAAATAGTAAATTTATATTGCCTTTATTAAGAATTCTCTGTTCTGTAACCTGATAAGAATTCTCTGAAGGATATAGAAATATAAATAGATATTTTAAAATAAGGCAGAAAAAATCAGATAGAAAGGATCAACTTCGAATTTATGACTCTGTTTCCTAAAATCTAATTTCTATTTCTGGACATGCTAAACCCACCTGCCCCAGTCTTCAAGTTTCACCCTTATGTGCTATTTGTAATGAGGCACATTAGAATCTAGATGGCTTCAGATTTATAGCCTGCCCTACATCTGTTCATAGTGATCTTCAAGTGAAAAAATAAATATAACACTTCCTGTACTATCTGCTAATATATTATTAACAGTGAATGATGGAAAGTACTGATTTAGGTTACTTAACAAGGACCTACATACTTTGGAATGAGCTGAATTTTTTATATCCACACATACTCAGTAAAACAAAAGAGAAAACTAAAAGGAAGTCCTCTACAAATGCATATGCATAAGACCATACACTCTATCTTTATCTGTACACTTATTTTTATCTCATATGAATTAAAATCAGATGAACACATATATAATCTACCAATACAGTAAGATTCAGCTAAATTGTCACAATGTTCATGTATTCTGAGGATCTTCCCTGAGGAATACAGCAAATATTAGTATTTACTTTAGTTGTATAAATATCTCCGTGGTGTTTCAACTCAGGAAATTCCTTGGGGAAAAAGTAGCCTCTTGACTTGACAGTAAGTATAATATGTGTGTGACCAGAAACCGCTGAAACTAATAAAAATGCCCATCACCCCGCTGCATGCTTCTGCAATCATGCCACATTATGATTCTCCTCATCCTACAAAGTAGACCAAACATAGAAGAGTTCAAGGAAAATGGATTTTTAAAAATATGACTCCCTTATCTGATTAGATTTCACAGTTTGTTAGACGTAAAATGTCTTTACACTTCTTTGTCACCAGAGTCAATCTTGAGATGTTAAGCTTCCAGCATGTAAATCAAAATTTGAATAGTCAAAATTCATCATTGCCATTAATATATTTTAAGGCGTAGCTTATTTATCTCCTTGGAGACAAGTGCATTTCTTTATAAACCGTAAACAATACTCTTTGAGAGAGTTTGTAGACACCATTCAGGAGTGGAAATACAAACCTTTCTTATTCTCAGGACTTAATTGTATTTAAGACAATTTAACTGGAGGGACTCTAGTTCTGTTTCTTGAATCACAGTGGTTCTAGAAAACTAGTTCTGAATTCAGATCTCATACCTTCTCTCAATGTTGTTTCCTTGACTTCTTTCACCAGTGAAGCTAAATACTTGATTATAAAGACAAAATCCAGTCAAAATATGGACTTCCATTTTTAGTGATCATGGTAAAAGATTTGGTAAACTTTGTCTAAAACATCAAACAAATGGTTTATATTTAGAGCTGGAAGAAATATTAAAAACTGTCATCCAATTCCCATTCTCCACTTTACTAAAGTTTTGAAAACTTTAAGTGACTTGCTGAAGGGCAACAGCTAATTAGAGGCAGAGTTCTGACAGAAAACCCAAGTCTCTCAACGCCTGTTCAGTGCTCTATCCAATATGTTATGTTGCTATTGAGAATAATTTTAATTCTAACTTTCCATGGTTAGTTTAAAAGCACAACCATTTTCTAAATATACTAGTGAACCATTTTTTTTTCTTTCTAAAAATAATCAGCTCACAAAGGGATCTTTCCAAGTTTTATCATTATTTTAATAACTTTTTCTTTAAATTACCAATCTGTATTTGTAAAAATTTCACTACAAAGATGCAAAACAACAGAAATGACATTAAAACAAAAACAAAAACACTTTGACCACTGCCATAATCACCAAAATATGAATTCTTTTCAAGGAAATAATTTGACTTTTTAACTAGAACTTTCTAAGTGACTTTCACATGGTATTCTGACTGTATCCCATTCCTTAAAATAATTCCAATATTTAGCATCAGTAGTAAATGTTTATCGCAAGTGACAGTGGAATACATTGGTGTATATAATTCCCATATATGAAGCAGGGAATAAAATCTTTGTAATACCCTCTTTATTCTATTCCCAGGACTCTCAATTATAAGCATATCTGAATCTCCAGTCCAATAATTGATTTAGTAATAGATATCCTAAAGCAAAATAAGATACTCAAGTGCTTCTGAACTTCACAGATAAACTAAATAATGTCAAGCCTATTTTTGTGTTATGTTCCTTTCAATACAGGCTAATCTTTTAAATGCATAATAAATATATATTATTTTATGGCATCTTATTAATATATATAGTTAATTCCCCAGAACTTCTACCTAAAATAATAAATAGCAAATAGTTGATTTTGAAGTGTGGTTTTCTCTACATTATGTACCTGCATGATTTTTTTTCAAGGTGATTGAAGAGGGCATTGCGATTTGGGGGATTATTTCCAACTCTGCAGT
This sequence comes from Camelus ferus, assembly GCF_009834535.1. Classification (NCBI taxonomy): domain Eukaryota; kingdom Metazoa; phylum Chordata; class Mammalia; order Artiodactyla; family Camelidae; genus Camelus; species Camelus ferus. Next base: position 79,196,803 of record NC_045696.1, on the reverse strand, counting down.
GTCCCAATTAAAACCAAGGCTCAGTTCCTCCTTTTTTTACCTTCTTTGTCATTTGTATGTGGACTATTGACAGCTCATCATCTACAAGACATGCACAAAGACAGGGTTATCATGATTTAGTTGTTAATTAACTGCTTTCACTGGAAACTTTATGTTGTTAGGGTAGAATAGGACATGTCACACCAGCTATAGAAATATTTTGTTTGTATTCACTATTTCCATCTAGAATGATTTTGAAACTAAAATTGAAGGCTTCTAATTTTATGCAGAATGACAGCTATGTATTTCCATAAATGTATGAGCATTTTGATATGAAACTGTGATTTCTCGTCTGAAGTCATAATTGTTCAGTGTGAAAGTAGGACATGGGGATGAGTAATAATAATAATTTGCCTTTTTGGGATCATGGCAATAATAAAGCATGATTTTCAGAGCTGAACACAAGCAAAAGGAGCTTTGCCTGCAGGCAGCACAAGATGGTTACTGGGAGGAGGAGGGCTGTGAATTGCTGGCAGGTGGATTGCCCATCTTTGCAGCCATCTTGCTTCTCTGCTCTTTCTTTCTGCATAACTGTCACCTCCAGCCAGCTACCTGCCACTGCTTTCCTGGAGACAGTGACAAAAAGAGCAAAACAGAGATTAGTGTAGGAATCCCAAAGGGTTAATACTTTTTATCATAAAGCTTGGTGTGGCAATGACTAGTTAGTTGGGACATGTTGTTTTTTAAGCAATCTATTTCCTTTTAGAAGAATCTATTTCTCTGGGTTGTTAAGAAGTAAAAAATTTTTTGTTGTTAAATGACGTTTTAAAATCCTGTCCAATTTATGTTAAAGAAGGTAGCTAGGATGGTTGAGACTAAAAGACAGTGATACATGAAAAGGAATCAAAGAATATAGCAAACATAAGATCTGGCAACAACCATGATAGTTGTTTGGCTGCCAGTAGCAGTAATAAGGACCAGTTGTACTGGTTGAGAAAGCTGTTTAATTCAGATGCATCCAACAAAATACACATCCTTCAAAACAGATACGGTGCATAAATTCATACTTTGAAAAGCATCATCACCAACTCCAGTCCTGAATGACTTGAGAAAACATTTAAATTCTTAGAGCTCACAGACATAGGAAAGAATCTGTGGAACTGTGGAAATTAGTAGAGATTTTGTGTTCACTGTTTAATAAATAAAATGTTCACTCTTTTTGTGTATGTGCGTGTGCATCTGTGTGTATGTATGTGATTCGGTAAAATTATATGAATTCATCTGGGCTCTGTATCATTTTCTGGTGACCCAGTTATCATTTTTCAGTTACCCCACTTAGCTATAAAGAGTATAGAGTAGGAATCTGCAACCAGAAACTGTCCCCCTTTAATATTCTGTCTGTATTAACCTGGAATGTGAGAGGAAATTAAAAAGTGATGGTATTACCATTCACGCAGGGAATTGTCTCTCATGTCTTCAGACCAAAATACTGGTTCCTGGGACCTATCCCCTCAGTTGTTTCTCAGAGAATGGTGAGAGGTTTGTTCAGAACCACCCACACACACTTGTGTAGTTCCTTGGTGATCAACAGAATGGATTTGTGAAAAGGCTGCCTGCGCCTTTGGTACAGACATTCCCTTCAGTGCAAAATCTAACTGGCCTTTATGGATATTACGTTAGCTTCGTGCACAAAATGTTCAACTTGAACCCTTTTCCCTGACCCCAAACAAATGCTGTCTGGAGATACAAATGTGTGAAAGGTGGTCATTTATATAAATCTGGAGAAATACAAGGAGATAGCATTGGAGGAAAATTGTTATTGCACTCTGATCTTGAAGGAAAATTGATTTATTATTATGAAATAACAAAGTACTCTTAAGGCTAAAACCTTTTCTGCCCTACTTCAACCTGACGAAAGGTTTACTTCCAAGTTATAAACCCATCCAAAGTGTGGCCTCTAATGGAAAATCTGAGAGCTCCTTCACACGTGGCACTAGGAGCCCCTGCGCTGGTAAAAGGCTTCATTAAAATATGGTCGGAATCTGAGTGCTACGGCAATTTTCAGCTACAAATAGAAAAAGAATTGCTTGCACCTATAATGAGAGTTAAAGTAAATGATCTTGGGGAAGAAAAAAACTAGAAGGAAATGAAATATTGAATCCTTCTTCATTGAGTGTTTATCTTGAAGGGAATAATATATGGTCTGGAGGAGGGAATAGTGGGATCAGCAGACATGGTCCCTCCTTTGTTTGTTCTTTTCTACTGAGGACCTGTTCTCCAACCAAAGCCTTTCTTCCTCCATGTCTAGTCCTATGAGACATAGGATGGCACAAGACCACTTGTTCCACAAAGATGTTGGAATGGCTGACAGGCAATGCCAGTAAAGCACTATTAACTCTCCGGACATAACAGTAATATTGAATACTGCTCATTCTTTGAACTATTGATTGGGTAGCAAATACATATGTTGATCTCTCATTCCCAGCTGGGAGCATTGTTGGCTAGTAACATTTCCCTAGATTCTCTTTAACTGGATGTGGTTTTTTTCTTGGATTTTCAAGTTATCTGAAAAATCTGAAAATCATTTAAAATATTTATAGAGCAAAAGACTTTCAAATTCCTGCAGAGTATTGCATTTGGTCAAAGCACAACCCTAAAATAAATTCCCTTTTTCATGTGCATTATGTCCTTTGCCCATACATACATTTTCCCCTGTATGCCTAATATGACCTTTATTTTTTTCCTCTAAAATTCTCCAATCCAAAGTTTCCTAGCTGAAACATCCACAAACCTTGAACAGTAGGGATGATTTATTCCTGGCCAATGTCCAGAGCCATTTGCAAACCTCCCCAGCACAATCCCAAAATTTACCAGGACAGTGGGCATGAGTGGCCCCCATTGAGATGTCCTGGGGTCTCTTCTCAAATCTAACATATTCAAAGTTAGAAAAGTTGGTCCTTAAAACCCAGTGCTCAAATGAAATCTAATTATACTATCCCTAAATAAACCCTTCAGCTCTGCCCTAATCAAGTCACGATCATGCCCACAGTGCAGAAAAGACACAGTTGCTTCTAGCACACTGCCTCGCACCTAGCAGTGAGTAATAAATACTTGGATGAATATGCAGGAAAGTGCACTAAATGGCAAAATGCATATTCTACAACCAAGGTCAGAGCAACTGCATTTTGGAAGCAGGCTTCATAGGGAAGTAGCAGACATCCGCACCGCTGTTCTACTTAATATACGTAAATGAAATAACACTTAAATGAAATGAAATAAATGAGCGAATAAATAAAATAAATGAAATGAATACATGAATGAAACAAATGAAATAAACAAAATGAATGAAATGAAAAAGCACATAAATGAAATGGTTTTGTTTATCATGGAAACTTCATCTATTTTTACTTTATTAGTTCTTCTTTTAAGTATATTTTACATCAGAGGTTTTAACACATGTTTAAATATGTTTTTGCAATTCTCTTATATTTGTGTATTTTCATTATTCCCTTTTTCTGTTTGAGCCTGTGAACAAAGACTACTTTGTAAGTTTCTATTTCATGTCCTCCAATAGTTCCTGCCATCTGTTCTCTGTTGACATTTTATGCAGCTTTTTATTTCAGACAGGATGCATTCTTTCTAAATGTGAGTTGGCAAGATCAAGGGTGAGGGGAAACAAAACATTATTAGGACTTTCCAATACATGTTTGGTATACATCATTTTCTTTTAACGTTCAGAATAGCACCGTTAGGTAACTTAATAACCCCGGTTTACAGATGAGAAAACTGAGTATCAAAAAGTGTATAATTTCCCGCCAGCTAATGTGTCAGCACAGTATTCAGAACCAGGAAAAGACAAAACAAAACAAAAAAAGAAATGACAGTTAAGAAATGAGAAATAAGAGATTGTATCATAACATCTGTGGATTGAAACACTGGCTATAATTTCCAGTCGCTTTACATTTGTGGGGCTCCTACCAAGCTCTATATCCCAGTTATGGTTCAAGAACCATGGGGCAGGAAACAGTGAGGTAACAGAGGAAGGTGACTGCCGCAGGTGGAGGGGAAGAGGACGTGAGTGCCAGAGAGGGACTGCCAATCCTGCCAGTCAGATTTTCAGCCGACTCAGAAGATATAGTGTCCTTGACAGCCATTGCAGTAGGTGGCGATATTGTACTACCTTGGAAATTTGGCGACAAATTTTCTTTTTCTTTTTTCTTTCTGTCTTTCTTTCTTTCTTTTTTTTTTTTAAATCTCTGAAGTTAATCTGTACTACACCTATGTATTTCCTGGCCTCTGCTTCTGGTATACCTGCTAGTTACAATAATTTTTGACTCAGCCTGAGATTTGGGTAGGAAATAAGTATCTCCCATCACAACTGTCTGAGATACCAGACCCCAAAGTCCAAGAGCCCTTTGGCTTTCCACCTAGATGTCTCCTAGCACCTCAAACCCAGCATGTCCTTAGTTTGCAACCTCAGGCTATTTTTCTCTCTTTTCTGACTTTTCTAATTAGAAATAACCCCTATTCACCCAGTCATCCTAGCCAGTTACCGGGGTGTAAGCCTTGTGGGCAATGACAGTGGTTAAGAGCATAGTTTTTGTAGTAAGTGGGTTCTGAGGGCAGTTGCCATGGTTTGGAATTGGGCTTTGATACTAACAATGTGACTTTGAAAGGTGAATTTCCCTCTTTAAATTGCAATTTTCCATCTTTAAAATGGATGTAACAATCATACCTTTCTCTTAGTATTATTATGTAGGTCACATGATATAATTCAAGTGGAGTGCTTAACATAGTGGCAGCCATATATTGAGACCCAGCAAAGATTATTTATGGTGATGACCTTGATGATTAATGATTATCCTTGAATTTCTCTTCAATCATCCTCACAAAATGTTAACAAATCCTACACATTCTGAGTACTTTCAAATCTTCACCTTCTGTCTGTCACTTTGCGTTAGACCCTGATCTTTTTTGTATAATCATTGTGTGGATTCCTAACCTGTTTCTTTACTTCTTGCTTAACCCTCCTCCACTTGTCCTTTATGCTGCCCCAGAAGCATAATACAATTTTGTTTTCCTCTGCTTAAAATTCTGTAGTAGCTTGTCTATTGTTTATAAATCCCAAGCTCCTTTTCATGTCATAGAAAGTCTTGCATGATATGAACCCTGAATACTTGTCTAACAGCATCCTTGGCCTCCTGCCACTTACACCCTTTATCCTTGTTCATGCAGGATGTGAATGAGGAGCCGAAGTCATTTCACCTCTTCATGCCTTTACTTGTGCTCTTACTTCTGCCTGTAATGTCCTATCAATTTATTCTACTTTTAAGCTCCTGTTCACTATTTAAAATCCCATGAAGCACCTCCAACTTCTCTTTCCTACCATTCCCAAATTGGTTTGCTTTCTTTTATAAAGTGCTGGATTTGGTATAGACTTCCATCATGACATTATCACAGAGTATTGCAATAATAGTAATGCAACAATATGATAATGATGGCTATCATTGTGTAGCTAGTCTGGTCCTACTGGATGCCCAAGTCTCGCCCACCAACAGGAACCTGAGTAGGAGCCTTGGGGAGCCAAGGGAGCCTGGTGGCTTACCAAGAGGTAAAAGGAAGACATACAAACTAGGAGCCAGGCATAATTTATCTCCAGAGACTCAAGTTTATAGGAATGGAATAATCCTTGGTAGTTGGCAAGTTTTCTGACCACTTGGGGTGGGGGAAGGAGTCTCCAAGTCATTCATTATCCTGGAAGATTATATAAATTGACTCTCATTCTTCTTTGATATTCATTAAAGATACACTCTAATAGAGACTTCAGAGTCATATAGGATATTATTTTTTTTATTGCTGCTATACAAATTGCCACAAGCTTAGTGGCTTAAAGTAACATACATTTATTATCTTATAGTTAAGAAATTAGAAAGTCTGATGCAGGTCTCATTGGGCTAAAATCAGGTGTCAGCAGGACTGTGTTGCTTATTGCAGGCTCTAGGGCAAAATCTATTATTTTGATTTTACAGGTTGTTGACAGAATTTAGTTTCTTTCAGTGATAGGACTGGGGTTCAGGTCCTCAATAGGTTGTCAGCTGAGGGTTTTATTCTGCTTCTAGAGGCCTCCATGTTCACTTTGAATCACTCCTGCCTATATTTTCCTCTTGTATCTCTCACAGTTCTTTTTTTTTTTTTTTAACATTTTTTATTGATTTATAATCATTTTACAATGTTGTGTCAAATTCCAGTGTAGAGCACAATTTTTCAGTTATACATGAATGTATATATATTCATTGTCACATTTTTTTCTCTGTGAGCTACTGTAAGATCTTGTATATATTTCCCTGTGCTATACAGTATAATCTTGTTTATCTATTCTACAATTTTGAAATCCCGGTCTATCCCTTCCTACCTCCCCTCCCCCCAGCCCCCTTGGCAACCACAAGTTTGTATTCTATGTCTATGAGTCTGTTTCTGTTTTGTGTTTATGCTTTGTTTGCTTGTTGTTTTAGATTCCACATATGAGCGGTCTTATATGGTATTTTTCTTTCTCTTTCTGGCTTATTTCATTTAGAATGACATTCTCCAGGAGCATCCATGTTGCTGCAAATGGCATTATGTTGTCAGGTTTTATGGCTGAATAGTATTCCATTGTATAAATATACCACCTCTTCTTTATCCAGTCATCTGTTGATGGACATTTAGGCTGTTTCCATGTCTTGGCTATTGTAAATAGTGCTGCTATGAACATTGGGGTGCAGGTGTCATCCTGAAGTAGGGTTCCTCTGTATATATGCCCAGGAGTGGGATTCCTGGGTCATACAGTAAGTCTATTCCTAGTCTTTTGAGGAATCTCCATACTGTTTTCCACAGTGGCTGCACCAAACTGCGTTCCTACCAGCAGTGTAGGAGAGTTCCCTTTTCTCCACATCCTCTCCAGCATTTGTCTTTTGTGGACTTTTGAATGATGGCCATTCTGGCTGGTGTGAGGTGATACCTCATCGTAGTTTTGATTTGCATTTCTCTGATAATTAGTGATATTGAGCATTGTTTCATGTGCCTATTTATCATTTGTATATCTTCCTTGGAGAATTGCTTGTTTAGGTCTTCTGCCCATTTTTGGATTGGGTTGTTTGTTTTTTTCTTATTAAGTTGTATGAGCTGCTTATATATTCTGGAGATCACGTCTTTGTCGGTTTCATTTGCAAAAATTTTCTCCCATTCCGTAGGTTGTCTTTTTGTTTTACTTATGGTTTCCTTTGCTGTGCAGAAACTTGTAAGTTTAATTAGATCCCATTTGTTTATTCTTGCTTTTATTTCTATTGCTTGAGTAGACTGTTCTAGGAGAACAATTTTGAGATGTATGTCAGATAATGTTTTGCCTGTATTTTCTTCTAGGAGGTTTATTGTATCTTGTCTTATGTTTAAGTCTTTGATCCATTTTGAGTTTATTTTTGTGTATGGTGTAAGGGAGTGTTCTAGCTTCATTGCTTTACATGCTGCTGTCCAGTTTTCCCAACACCATTTGCTGAAGAGACTGTCTTTATTCCATTGTATATTCTTGTCTCCTTTGTCGAAGATTAGTTGACCAAAAGTTTGTGGGTTCGTTTCTGGGCTCTCTATTCTGTTCCATTGGTCTATATGTCTGTTTTTGTACCAATACCATGCTGTCTTGATGACTGTAGCTCTATAGTGTTGTCTGAAGTCTGGGAGAGTTATTCCTCCAGCCTCTTTCTTTCTCTTCAGTAATGCTTTGGCAATTCTAGGTCTTTGACGGTTCCATATAAATTTGATTATGATTTTGAACACAGTCCTTTTAAGAACTAATGTGATTATATTAGGCCCATCTGAATATAACATCTGCAAAGTTCCTTTTGCCATGGAAAGTAGCATATTCACAGGTTCTTAGGATTAGGGCACAGCCATCTTTGGGGAGCATTATTCTGCCTACTGTACACAGAACCCAATAATTATTGTCAGACTGGTCCTTCTGAGAACTAGAGCCTTATGGTATGAAGAATAGAGGTCTCCCCGGTTCTGGGAAATAGGCTATCTCCTTTGAGTCTTCCATGTGCCCTGTTGTGGAGTATCTGAAGGAACTAGATAGACTTATATCTTCAGTGTAGCAGGGTTTGGAGATTGCTTGTGTGAATTCCCCACACCCTAGGAAGGCACTTTACTTCCCTAGTATTTAGGATCTTATTTGACATATGTCACTTTAATTTACAAAATACAGGCATATGAAGCAAAGTTGGCCCTATTAGGGATTCTCTGATATTACTTCTGCCTTTTCATTATCCTTTTCACTCCGTCCTCTGACTGTAGTTCCCATTCATCCTGTGGACATTGGCATGTATTGTTTTAAGGTGTCTCTTGGCCCTGAAATCTCCAACTCTCTCAATCCAGCCTTCTTAACCAGCATGACTCCCACCCTCTCTCCTCACCTAATTATTTTCTCCCCCAGCAAGGGACATTGACTCTCAATTCTCATTTCACACAAGTAAATACTACTTTCCTTCCCTTCCTCCCTTCTTCGAACTAGACTGTCAATTGGCAATCCCAAGCTGCTTTGATTCCCAAATCTACTAGTAAATACATGCCATAAAATTTTCACAATAAACTCATCTTATGTCTTACCAAATACTGTTTCCAGGGTCGCCAAAGATATTCTTTGTCAGAACCAGTGTCCTTTCTTCCAGAAGCAAGTACCTTACTTCTCTTTTGCATTTATCTACTTCCTTCTTTTTATATATATATTTTTAATTGAAATATGATCAGTTTATAATGTTGTGTCAATTTCTGGTGTACAGCAAGATACTTCAGCCATATAGGAACATACATATATTCATCTTCATATTCTTTTTCACCATAAGTTACTACAAGATATTGAATATGGTTCTCTGTGCTGTGCAGTATAAACTTGTTGTTTATCTATTTTATATATATATTAGTTAATATCTGCCAATCTCAAACTCCCTATTTATCACTTCCCACCCTCTTCTTTAAACTCTATTCCACTGATCCCACGATTTTTCACTCTTCTGTTTTTTACATATTTTTAAACTCTTACTGTCTTTCTGGACATTTTGCCTCATAATATGATCTCCCAAGATTCAGTTCCACTGCTTTTCCTTCTGGCAGTCCTGGTAGGGATCATCACCTGAGTAGCAATTTGATGCCTTTGTAATAAAATCTTTAAGCACCTACTATCTTCCTAAATTAACCACCACGTTAAATTGAGGGAGTGAGATTTGGTATCTTCCCTCAGAGAGTACTTTTCCATATTTTTGCTGCCCCTTTTAATTCCAACAGATATGTCACTAAATAAACACGTTACTGACACCCACTGTGGCTTTGTAGAACCTAGAAGTTAGGATGCAAATACGAATATCTAAGATTGGGTGAGTTATTGAGCTACTAAGCATAATCTCTGTCACTACAAGGCATGGCTCACCCTAATAAAGAGATTTTGTTTTCAGAGTGTACATCTTAAATCCGGTGAGAAGTTACATGATCTCATTGTGCTACGTTAGGTATGATGTCATACTGATACCCCCATTTACATGTAAAACTCTTAAAGCATTTTTGCTCTAACTAGTGAAGGCAAGATAAACAATAAACATCTTATAAGAGGAAAGTCTTGTTCACTGGACTGGAAAAGCTTTAGGGACTCAGTTCTATAAAGAAGCCATAGATTTCTTCTCTCCTTGCAATGAACAGCTACCACTCATCTTAAAAATCAATATTAATAGAATAGTATGTCTTGCCCCTTGTAGACCACGAGTCATTCCAATCGATTGTATTCGCATTCATAAAAGCCATGGTGTACCGTAAAAAGTTAATATTAGGGGATAAAAGAATTTAAAAGCCACACATAAAAGAAATGCATTTTGAGATTATACTTGATCTGCCATGATTTGAGAGAAAAAAATATCTGATGAAAGGTTCTCTCTTATAAATTAGCTTCCACTGACATAAATGATCATTTTTCTGCTAGATATCCCTTCATTACATGTAACAGTGTTAAACCTTACTAAAGATATGTGTCAAGACTTTTATTTGTAAGTTATCCTGAAGATGTATTCTAAGTCCAATCTTTTGCCGTCTTTTAATCATTTAGAGGATTTTATTTTTATAATTGTGAATTTATAGAATTATATTTCATTGTACATTTTTGGTTTGCATTTTGCTTAAGTAAGTATAGGAAGGAGTTTTGCTTTTCAGTTTCTGTTTTAGACATAGGGAGAAAAGTTACTGAAGTTACTTAGTACAGTAGCCAGCAGTGATGTGCTGAAGGTGGCTCATACTGACTTGTAAAAACCAATTATATCCATCTCTTCCCAATTCTGCATTCAAAGATGTCAAATTGGTGGTTTAAAATGGTCCATAGTGAGAATATTCACACTATGGAAATCAGCAAATGCTACAAATCAGGGCTCTTCTCCCCGAAGAACTAGTGTTTTAAGTATTAACCAGAATACCCCTGGTATTAGGTTATTTACATTTCCTATAACAATACAGTTAGCTGCTAGATCTGGGGAGCCAATGAACTGGTTAATTGTTTTTGTTGTTGTGCTTGTGGGTTTTTTTTCTTATTTTTTGTTTTTTCAAGCAGTTAACGATGTATAAAATGATAGTAACAATAAAAACCAAGTTTGACCAATGAGGTAAGGAATTCATTGTTTCCATAAATAATATTATTATGTGAAAATATTAAGTGTTAAAATGATTCAGTTTAGAGAGAGGATGCTAAACATCTATATCTCTGAATCTTTTAGCAAAAAAAAAGATAGATAAGAAGCCAATTCCATTCCTTCTATCTTCTTCATTGCCCCCATTTCAGTCTCCATCAAACCGTGGGTTTTGATTACTTTAGCAGAGTCAAAGAAGGACTTTATAAGCTTCAATAACTTAAAGGATGATCTGAGATAAACAAAATTTTGCTGAACTTGATGGAGAGGCAGAATAGAGTCTGCATTAATGATTTTTTTTTGCATTAATGATTTTTGTGATTAAAATTACACATTGAAATTTTTTCCAACTAATTGGTTAAAAATATTTTTTAGAGTGACTTACAGTAGTAGACTACTTTTATTTAACATTTTTACAAAAACATTTTAAGTAAGCCTGAAAGATATAGCCCCTATGAAACTCTTCATTTGGGAACATAAGTGAAACTTGGTCGCTGCTTTACAGCTCCCCATTAAACTAGACCAGCTAGATTCAGTTAGGGCTTACCCACTCTAGCTGGAAGGCCAAAGGTGACCTACCACCTGATTTATACGGTAGCTGAGCTAAGTATGCTTTTTACGCTTTTTAAATGAGAAAATCAAAAGAAAAATATTTTGTGATGTAAAAATTCTATGAAGTTTAAGTTTCCATTAGCAAAGCCTTATTGGAACACAGCCATGCCCCTTCCTTTCCATGTCCTTATGGCTGCTTGCAGGCTGTAACAGCAGAGTTGAGAAGTTATGACAGAGGATATATGCCTTGTAAAGCCTAAAATATTTACTGTACGTTCGCTTATAGAAAAAAAGTTGCTTAAGCAGAGACTAAATTATACTTCTTTTTATGTGATGTTTTAATTCCATTCCTTTACTTGAGTTAAATTAACAAAATCAACAATTTTCTTAAGGATATCAAAGAGCTACATAAGTTAATTATGAAACATGTAAACAAGGAAATAAAATGATGCATATGCAAGCAGCTGAGTTCTTAACAGATTACGCGTTCAGCTTTTTTTTTTTTCCCCTCAGTTGTCTCCAGCCAAAGGCTCTTCTACAGCTGGTAGATCGTCTACTCCTTGTGGTCTCTCCTCACTGAAACACTAAACTGACAGGATAGAAGGGCAGAGCTTTTTGGAAATATTAAAAAGAGGTCAGGAAAGACAATGCTCAAGAGGAAATAAAGAGGATACCTCATAATTATATTGTAGCCTTTTTCAGTAAATGCTAAAAACATTGATTTCTCAAACATATTTTTAAAATATGCCCACAGTTTTATTAGCTCTGTTTTGGCGTCACTTCCTTGTTTAATACTAAGAGCATCACATGATTGGGATAATCTGGATCTTCGTCTGACCACAGCTTTGGGTGCGTCTGTTGCACTGTAGATGTGCTATAACCCAGCGTCGTTTGTCCTGCTTATACGCAAGTGCAGGTAACCAACCAGACGAAGAGAAGTAATTATCTCCAAATTAAGCCTGACTAAATGAAGATAAAGATGGATTTTTAAAAAAAATCAGTTTCTCCCCATGAATCGCTTTTGAGTACTTTTCATATATTACTAAATGTGGTTTTGAATAACTCTATTTCCATCCCTATCCTGTGTAAGCTTTTTCATAACTATGGAGGGAGGAGAAGAGGGAGTCTAGCTTCTCATTTTTAAGAGGCAAGATTTACTTAGGAATACCTACCCAAACCCCTAACCATCTTGATGTCTTCGGGCTTTCAGAGGAAGGCAGACAGACAAAGCGCAAAGATTCATAGATATCATAGATAGAACTGACACTGAGACAAGGCAATGTTTATTTTGACCAATAAAGTAATCCTAGTAAATCAGTAGAACAATTCAGGTTTAATTATCATTTGCGTAGCATTTTATACTGATAGGGGAAGTGTGATATATTGCCCAGATGGCAGCAGAGAAAACTAGATAATTTTGAAGTGAATATTTCAAAGTCACAAAAGCAATAACTATCAGAGCCCTGTTTTAAGGCTAAATCTTCTGCCTCAAAATTCCTGTCTTTTGCAACTGTTCTTCAAGGAGAACAGTGCAGAGTTCAAGCAGAGCACATAAGAATGCCCTCTTAGGACTTTCTGGCCACCTAATTTTAAAACATTCAGTTATTGCCAATGAGCTTATCAAAAGCTGGAATAGAGATGTATTTCCCCTCACCCTCCAGAAAGACCCTTTTCCAGTTTTCCAGCTGGGCGTTGTGACTGGCAACACATTAGGAGTTCATGGGCATGTGCTTTCTATGAGATGTGCACATGTGGTGTGTGGCCCACCACGGTGCGGGCAGTGGGGAAGGAGGAAGCGCAATTAATACAGAGACTTGCTTCTGAACCAACAATTAAAAAGCAGAATCAGAAACAGAATATTTCAAAGCTGGTATGATTTTGTTGTTGTTTGTGTGATTTTTTTTTTAAAGAATATGTTTTCTTTCAGCAGCTTGGCATTTTTCTTTATTGCATGTTAGATTTGAATAATATAAAATCACACTTAAATCTGTTTGCAATCTCATTTTGAGCTTACTCTTTTTGTTAGCTGCCCCCTAAAGAATATTTCTTACTTTGCTTATTCAAGATTTGCATATTTTGTATATAAAACTTAGGTAAATGAGATCCTCATTTCTAAGATTCCCTACAAAGTGATAAAGGATTTTATTTTGCAAAAACTGAAGTATAAAATAGTGGTATCTCTCTTCATGGCACTCAAGACATTTTCATTTGATCATTTTATTTTGGAAACTAAATTGGAAAATGATCTGAATTTACACAAGGGGCTTCATTTCTTTTTCCAGAATAGGCCTTAAAATGCTGTGGAATTGTATTGATTTATTTTGAGAATCTCGGCAAATCACTGCACTGCCCTTCAAGAACTCTGAGCCGGATTCAAAGGACACATTGCAGTTTCTGTATTAGAGATGGAGCCATTTGTCTCACAACATTACACAGTATATATTGAAAGTTCAGATACATTTTACTTGTCTAAAATACAGCCTTTATATTTAAGTCATTTTAATGACAAGCTAGTATAAAAACTAATAATCAGATCTTCTGGTGTAGATTTTATCATGACAGGTCTGCGCTTTGCTTGGCATTCAAAATTTGGTTGCTATCACAGATAGCCCTTGAATAATGTTATTTGATGATCCTAATACATGCTCGTACTTTTTTGAGAAACCTTCCAATTTCCCCTGTTCTGCCATCTCCCGTATCCCAACTTCTTTTAGCTTTGGATACTTTTTCTTTAACTTTTCCAAATCCCACAGTTTTCTTATTCCGCTTGGACAGGGTCCATGAAACAGTCCACTTAGGTGATCTCAGCTCCTGTCCTTGGTGGAGGCCTTCCCATGGGGATGGACATGTGACCAGCCTGTGTCTTCACCGTCCTCCTTGACTGGTGAGGATTTTAGGATTGGCGTAGAAATAGCTGATTCTTGGCACTGAAAGTGTGACTTTTTAAAAAGGGTCTGTGTAAGGATAAAGAAAAATGTAATATCTCAAATTTACAGGTCAACTTGATTTCATATAACCGCACTTTATAATAGTTATATAAACCTGCTTTTCACAAGATGGAATAATTTAAGATTGCATTTATTCTTACACATGACCTTTGAGTAATCTAGGCTACTCAACCCAGTTTTTAAGCTGGCAAGTCTTTAGCAACTGTATTTTACTATTTGACCATTGGTTCTTTCAACAGGCTAGATAGCCTCACTCTTTTTTAATTTGTTTTTCATTGAGGTAAGCTTAGAATAGACATGGAATGGTGCATTCTGGCTGGTTTCAGGGTCAGCTGAGAACGCAATTGTATTAGACTATAACTGTTTTGTGAACTCATAGCATCCAGTCTAAAGATGGTATCAGGAGCATCTATTTAACAAATATGTGTCTCATGACTACTGTGTGCCACACAGCATTCTGGTGTTGGAAACAAAACAAAAGTGACTCAGTACTTGTGCTGAAGAGCTTGCATAGGGTAAGATAGATAAATACAAATAATGTACTGTGCAATTAGCGCCATGATGAAAATACTGTAAGAACCCTTGGGTTTGCCACCTAATGTAGCTTTAGTAGATCTGGACATTCTGCCCAGGGTGAATAGCACATGTAAAGGTCTAGAGAAATTTAGCACGGAGAAGAGAGTTGTTCAGTTAACAAAGGTCAGGTCAGGAAGGGCATTGCCTGTTCTACTAAGAAGTTTATTCTGGGGACAAAGGGACACCACCACATCGATGGGCTTTTAGGAGGCTCTGACCTGATCAGATCAGATCTGTAACAACCGAGGAGACTGGTGATTAGATCTAAGGGAAAGAGATTCCTACAAAGGAAAAAAGGATGGTTTGGAGAGAGTACAGAGCAGACCAGACTTGGCTACTGACTGAACAAGTGAAGGAAATGGAATAGTGAATATTAATCATGGCCTGGACAGGTGGTGAAGCTTTTACCTTAGGACACATATGTACTTATGTTTAAAAGCTTCTGCATGATAAGAGATGATTTAACCTTTAGGCTTTGACTATTTAAAAACATGTATAAAATATTTCCATAAAATATAAAAATGTTTCTTCAAATTCTTTAACAAGTAAAACTCTCTACTACTGCATTTTCATATCTCCTTTCTAGAAGGGACAGATGGCAGCTTCAGATTGGGAAGAGGTGATTAAAAAGTAAGAGTTATCTATCGGTGAGGCCAAGCCTTCCTCATCAAGGCAGTTGTGTTTGAGGTACAAGATAGAGGAGAGAAGATGGGACACTATACCTGCGGGCATATACCTTCGGAAACAATGAAGCGGTTGCTGAAAGCTGGGACAGTTTGTCTTTTATTTTAAAGTCTCAAATGAGAGTCAGTGTCAGTCTCAGCCAAATTCCTTGAAATACTGTCATATATTTCAGAGAGCTGTAAGGGGATCTTTTATTATATCCTTTCAAATCCTGATGTGCCTTCTAGAAGTTGGCTTTAAAATACTTGTAGTCTTTTTTTCCTTAGCAGAGACTGAGAAATACTCTCTCTCTCTCTTTTTTTTTCCCCCTTTTCCATTTTCAAGTAGCTACAAAGTTTACTTTTGAAGTAGAGATTTACTTTTCCAAGAATTTTTGAAGGTCTTCTATACGACAGTACAATTTGAACTTTAAGAACTTTGTAATATATTCATCTTATGTGACTTTAGACTGACAATTCTATTCTGGTTTTTGAAAAGTCAAACTTTCTGAGGTTTTCAGTCCACATATAAATTCTTGTGGGTTCCTCTAGGCACTACACATTATTTCATTATTGTGTGGCCTTTTTTAAACAAAAAGGTGTGAAAATCTTCCCTTCTCATTTTTTTTTTCTGACTCTCTTCCCTATCTCTCTGTTTTTTTCCTGTTCATCTTCAGTCCAACAAATATTTATTCCGGGGCTAATACATTTAAGGCTTTGTGCCAGCCCTGGAGTCACAGAAGGAGTAAGAGGCCATCCCTACTGCAAACGTTTCAAGTTGCTTTCTCTCCTGATTCTCTCTTTTTAACTTTTACCTCTTTTTAAAAATATATATATCTTGCCTAATTTTTCTGCCTTTTTTTCATAAATGGACTATGCTTGTGTATATATGTCAGTAGATAGCATTTTTTTTTCATTTAGCTTTCAAGTAGGCAAGCACAAACCCCTGAACATATAAGCCCAGTGAGGGTTTCTATCTCAGCAAGGCAGCTGGAGAAAGATGTCGATGACACACCACTTTGTTTCTTCTTCAGGATCACTTCTGCTTCCGGAGGGGATGCTTAGGACCAGATCTGACCACATAAAGACCCACTTGCATTCGTGGCTCTGCTTGGTAGTCAGCACAGTGATGGTGATAGGATTTGACAGAACAGTGCCAGCAGATGCAGACAAAACTGAGCTCCACTCAGGCAGATGAAGGATCAGCTTACCAACGTGGACTGCACAGAGCTGGAGACACCTCAGTGTTCCCAATGAGAAGGCCAAGCCGCCCTGGCTTTCCTGGTCCCAGAAATACCCTGATGCTGCCGCTCCCACCATATTCTTGAGATGAGCATCCTACAAGGATTTGGAAAGACCCCCTTTCTAGTCTCATGGGGTTCTGAACCCCCTTGACTCCTCCTGACAATAAGAGCAAGTTCTGGCTACTTGCCTGATACAAGTAATTGGTAACAATTCCAGAATCTCCCTACGTGCTTGCCTCATTGCCTAAGCTCTCTTTCCCAGACAGACCATCTCCACAGCAGGATGAGGCCTCAGGCCTGCTGAGGTCTATTCCTACAGGTTCCAGATTCTATTAATTTTCTACAGATGAATGGCAGCACAAATGTCTTGATATTTCTTTATCCTATTTTTGCACAGTTTGAATTTGCAACTTCAGCCCAATTGTTAAAATGAGTCTAGAGCAAGGAGAGCCAGAGATTTCATATGAACTTCCAGCTCCAATTTGTACTGCCTGCTTAGAGCAATATGTTAAGTAGGATGCCAAGGCTTCAAGCTGGTTCAGTAAGAGAAAGCTCTGGTCCATCAGGGACATATTCCATCCTCAAGGGAGGGCACTGCGTTCCTGACATTTCCTATTCCTGGTCTAGCACTGTCCTAAATCTTTAAGAGAGAGGAAGACAGACCTCTCATGTGGCCCGCCCTGGGGCATACACTGGCCTGTTAGATGCTGGCTGCGAGTTATATTACCAGATCTGCCAGTGACGATGGATGCGATATGAAATACCTCACTTGGGACATTTCAAGCGAGCACAGAAATATTTGGTAAAAATAACAGAAGACATAGATCCAGCAGCATTTTCTCTAGCAGATTTGCCTTTATCATTGCAAGGAAGTTTTGGTGCATAGCCTTTCCTTGAAGTAAAATGGACATCACTGACATAGTAGGACTTGGCAGGTTCTGAGAACTCTTGCCTGACTGGAAATAAAATCTCATCTATCAGTTTGTGGGTGATCCTTGAAATTAATCAAAGGAATGTATCCCCTTGGTATACTAGGGAAAGTGAGCTCAGCTACATAAGTAAATTGTAGAATTAAGGAACACTTGTAGTGAGAAGGGACACGAGGGCCATTGATTCCAATACTACTGAAGAACCCTAACCAAATGACTCTCTTTAATTTCGAGGGGGAAGGAAACTTGTATTTACTCACTAGCTGCTACCAGGGGTGTTATAGATTAGGAGACCTGAAAGTGGAGAGTTTAAGCAACATGTTTAAGGTTGTGCAACGCGGTGAGTAGCAGTAGTTAGAATTTGAACCCAGCTTTGACTGGGCCCATAAACACATACGCTTGCTCTTTGAATGAGATCATATTACTGTCTTCTATTATCATTCTTCCCATCTCTTGTCTTCCGTATCCAATTCACTGACTATTTCTTACTCTACTGAAATCTGATCTCTGCTACTTTCAACTTAGTAAGCACCTGGTAAGCTCATTTATGACCTGTGTTGGTAAGACTCAGCGCCTTATAACAATTATCATGTACCTAAGTTGTGATAGCTTCTAGGAATATAAAAGAGGTATGACCCCGCCCTGAAGAATTCCAGAGCATTGCTGCATGACCATCTATCAAGACAAACTACTGCTTTTTGTAAACAAATTTGTGATCAAGTTATAACTGTATTTTTCATTATTCCCAACACACAGCCAAAACAGTGGCTGTTTCTTTGGGCTATTTCAAAACTGCTTCTTCTGTAACACTGCATTTCTTTCCCTTTTTTCCCATTCTTTTTATGAAATATTAAGAATGCCCACTTTACCACAGCTCTCTTTGATTAATTAATAACTGCTTGAAAAGGCCTTTGAAAACCTCAAATATTAAGCAAATTGTAAACTATTTTCTCCTATAGCTTTTGGCATTTTTCACCCGTAGGAACAGTTCAAGGTCTCTCCCATCATATGGGCCTAGTCATCATTAAAACCTAAAAAAGAATTGGTGGCATGAAATATCTACTTATTCCTGGCCAGGCTCAGCAGGCAGGAAAGGTTCAGAACCCGCGAAGCCTGTGGCTCTGCTTCATTATAAAGAAGTGCCCCTACCAGCATTTCTTGCTTCACTTTCTGAAAGGGTATTTAAGGGTAAAGGTCCCCCTCCCCCCGCAGCAAGTGCTTGTTATTCAGATTGAAATGTTATGTCAGGTGATACCCTCTGACTTTGAGGCACAATTTAAAATATGTATCGCCCCTTTCAGTTGGTAGGGAATCAGTGCATTCATGGTATTTCCAGAGTCCAGGATTCCACAGAGGATTTCTTTGGAGTCAAGGGCAAACACTCTCCTTCTCCATGTGCCTGTATTTCTGCCCTCAAGCTGAATCATTTTCTCTCTTCTTATCCTGTGTGAAGAGTTGAGAGTGACTGGAAGAGCAGAGTATCCTAGGGAAGACGTAACTCACAGTGGTTCAATTATCTTTCACCTTTCAACACACTCTAGAGCTAAAAGGAGAAAACAGCACATTCTGTAGAAATACTGATAACTATATGTCAGTTAAAGCTATGAAAATAAGGGATTGAGGGACTATTTGTAGCTACCAAGTTTTTTTTTTTTTTTTTTTAAGTACTTAAATGTTAATACCAAGACTAGTTCGATTGCAGTGAAAGCACCACCCTCATCACCTGGTCGTTTCGAGGGCTGCGCATTATAACACCCCGGGGAAGTTTTGCAGTTTCCAAAGCCAGCCCTCCATCCCCTCCCCAGACCCTTAGGGATGGAGCAAAAAATGCTTTTTGAAAGCAATTTTCATAATATTTGAAGAGCAACAAAATCATAGTCTCACTTGTGGTAAATTATCCTAAAGGAATTATTCAAAATGAAGGAAGAGCTCCTTAAGAAGAATTCAGAGTTATTTATTATACATAAAAATTTAAATAGCTTAAATATTTAATGGACAAGAATAATTTCTGTCCCCATCACTCTACACCCACCAATATAACGCCACCTGCCTGTGTTGAGACTGAAGCCTGTCTAGGGCAGAGTGGGCTCTGGAACCAGGCAGGAATGCAGCCTCCTGGTAGCAGATATCTGTGACTCTGGTGGGGCTGGCAAAGCCAGGGACAACTAGGACTGATGTCATTACTGAAATTATATTTAAAACAAAGCAATAAAAAGATGCTGTTTGTAAACGACCAGAAGGAACCAGGGAAAAAATGAAAACATTTTGGCTTGTTGAAAGAATGGAACTGTATGATAATTATTTTTCTTTCATTTTGAATTCTGTTAACAGAATTTTAATGCCTGTACAAACATTTTTAATGGGAACTATTGGCAGGCTAAAGATATTTTTAGCTTTATTAATGTATCTGAAGGTTAAAATGTAGTAACATCATCTGGCCAGACTCAAGTAGTTTAAACCCAGTGCCTTAAGAGTCACCATTTGTCTCAACTATCACCAAGTATCTCTTCCTATCAGGGGGACAGGGAAGTGGGTCATTCTTCCATTACTGGCACACATTCAGATTAGGACATCGTCCCTCAAAATTAATGTTCTTCATTTTCAAGAAATGACTAGCATATGCATTTTATTACATTAGCGAGTCACTAAGTCAGGAAGTCCTTATGGAATGATTCAAGGCAAGAAAAGTTTGATTGAGGGGAGTGGAGGAGGCTCGTTAAGATATAGAAAAAGGCCAGACACTGGCATTTGGCGCCTGGAAAAGAAAAGCAATGTGAGCTTGATTTTAACCCTGGGCTTGACTCATTATCAAGGGTAGCAAGCTGTTGGTCTTGCTTTCCCTTCTGGGTACTTCTGTTGATAAATGGTTCCCAGGGGCCTATGTTGTGGATCATAGGACTTTCCCAGACAAAACCATTGCATGCTTATGCCCTGGGCCTTTCCCTCAACAAAGTTTACTTCAAAAGAGATTGTGTGTGTGTGTGTGTGTGTGTGTGTGTGTGTGTGTTTGTGTGTGTGTGTGTTCTATGCTAGGTGTAGTCCCTGGCATCCTAGACCTTACAATCTCTTTTAAGACTCACTTAGTCAGTCTGCAACATTGGGCAGTGAATTCACCTGACAATGCTAATTATTGTTGGTGGATTATATTGTTGTCTCATCTTCCAGGTCTCAATGGGTGAGAAATTTATTAACCTAGAGGCCTCCTAGTTTTAAACCCTAAAGTCATTGCAGTCTTAATCCAGGTACTTTAAACCATTGGGATTGATGTTCAGTTTCTTTCCTCTTTTTCCTGATTGTTGGTAGAAGTTCCAGTAGACACAGTGCTACTTTAAATGTTAAAATCCATATGGATCACCTGGGACTTGGCTAAAATGCAGATTCTGGTTCATTGGAGCTGGGGTGGTACCTCAGAGTTTGCAGTTCCGAAGCCCTCAGGTGATGCAAGTTGTGTTGCTTGTCCATGGACCACACTTTGAGAGGCATGGGCTTGGGAATGAAATAAACCAAGAAAGACAGAGTAGGAGAAAATGCAATTTTTCCTATAACAAACTGAATATCAGCCTTCATTCTCCCCTCCAGTAATTTATGTGATCATTCTAAATCTAAACTTTGAAACTTGCTGTATTTTATTCTGCTTTATAGTGATTCTTTTTTTTCCCCTTTCTTCTTTTTTTACCCCACACATAAAAAAATTGGAAAAATAATGGAGATAATTCCTTAATACAGCCCATATTTCTTTGGTATTCTTTTATTTAAATTCTAGATAGGTATACAGATTTACGTGCAACTTCAGCCTACATATTCAACTGGATTTGACATTTTAAAATTACTAAATTTTTATAAATAATACATAAAGCTCTCAGCTAATTGTGTACTATGTAAATACTTATGTGCTTGTTTGGGGAAAAGAGAAACAATTGTTTTGGTAGTGACACAACATAAAGAATTTGTGTTTGGAGTCAAATACTTGATTTTAAGTTTGGGCTGTTTTAATTTCATTGTAACTGATGATTTTCTTCTTATCTTAAATTGTTCTTTATTATCAAAAAATGAGTAGGATAACATTGTCGGGGAGTGTTGAAGATTACAAGAGAAAATTTATGTGAAACACTTTGCAAACTGAAAGCATTTTACATAGTTACTAAATATTGATTATTCATCGTTTTCATATACCTTGTCTGAAATTACAATATGTTTTATTGCATTGCACATGCCAATATCAATGAATCTCAAAATTGTATAAGAGAAAGAGAAAATTAATAAAAAAAAACTCCTTAAACTCACCATACCCCTAGAAAGAAACAGTTACAGTGTCCACACAGAATTTATTAAGGAAGTAATCCTCTAAACAATAAAAATGTGGTAATTCTTGAGAAATAATTATTTAAGCCATTGCAAGTGCCAGTGCTTTTATAGCTAACATTTTTTCTTCTAGCTTTGCTGAATCTAGTAGTTTATCTCAGTGACTAAGTGACACTAATATGTAAGTATCCAAGAGGTGAAATAAATTCATATTAACCTTGCGTGGAATGGCTTCTAAAACAATAATCAAACTTCATGAGAATGCAAAAATACTCCTTAAGTGTGACAGTCATTCAGAAACACTGACATAGGTATCTGATGAGTCAAAAATATTAATTTCCACATACTCTCCCTCACTATATGTAAATGTTAGCAAGCCTGCTGAAAAGGTTGAGTCAGAGATTAGCTCAAAACTGTCAAGGAGAATATCAAAACGGCCTTCTAGGGCATGTAGGCAAACCAAATACTTAGTGGAGACAGGCTAATTTATCATAGTGCAGTTGCGATGGCAACAACAGTTCTTGGTGACACGTGACCCAAAGCAGTTTCTGTTGACTGGCTCTAATTGACTGTCAGTTCAGCAAAGGTTCCACTGTTCCCAGTGAAAGGGAAGAGAGAGCATTGATACTTGTTGAAAAGGCATAATAATAATAGTGTATCTCAAACCCTGAAAGCCTCCCTTTGTCTCCTTGACGTTTATTTTTATTCTGGCCAAAGGGACCTCTCTGATTTTTGTTACACAAAGGCCCCTTATATATTCACAGATTAAATATGTGTTTCCCTGTTTACTAAGAATTCCATCTATGCCAGTAGAGTTGCAAACAACAAGGATTTAAATCTGTTATGATAATAATACTGTTTTACTTACAAGGTGCTAAATTTCGAACAGCATTTTTTAATATTTTTCATAGGATCACAAGAAATCTGGTTGCATGAAATATGAGCTAATAAGTAAATTTCCCTACATATAGTTTTCTCAAATATAAAAAATGGAGCCTGACAGTGCTCCCCTCTTATCTGAAAAAACATGGGATCTTTAGGGAAGGTCGACAATAGGTTTGCACATAATTTTTCTTGTCTCCTTTTCACTGTGAATTTTCATCGATGTGTAAGTAACAAGGACCACAGAGACAGTCACACTCTGATTCCACAATTCCACTCTTGGGATTTTATCTTGAGGAAATTCCACTAATGAAAGAGTTCTCTGACATAGGGGAGAGAGAATGAGATTTGGAGTCAGATAGATATGAATTTTAAATCATGGTTCTGCTGCTTGCTCACTGAGTGCCCTTGGGGAAGCATTTTACTTCTGTGAGCCTCAAGTTTCCTCATTTGTAAAACAGACTGAAGAGTATCCATCCTGAACAGTGGTTGGGAGCCTTATAAATCACATGTGTTAAGTGTCTGGTCTGTGCCTTGTGCATCTGTCAGAGCTCTCTGGATGCTGTCCTTCTCAGTGCAGCATCATCTGTAAAGCAAAAACTTGGAAGCAATCCACATGCCCAGAGTTAGAAATATGAGTTAGTAAATTCTATATTAGTAAATTAGCTATATCCACAGAATTAGATATGATGTCATTATTTAACATTTTAATTAAAAAATAAGACTTATGGAGGAATTTACGACTTAGTACAAAAACCACAGTATTACAAATAGAAGAAGTAGAATTATGGGCTTTATAATACATTGTATATAAAATACACATTTACAAAGAAGGTAGTTTTCCAAATGAAAATAGTTTAGATAGTATGTTTGTAAGTGATTACTTCATTAATTAATATAGAACACCTCCTTTAAGGCACTTTACTATCTTTTCAATTAAAAATACATAATGAAAGGAAAAAATGTAGAGGTTAGAGTGGTGAGGTGAACACCCTCAGTAGCCTGCAGCTGGGTTTCACTTAATAGCACCCATTCACCCAAACTCCATGCCAGGCATTAAACTGGTTCTGCTAACACTTTTGAACATTTCCTCTATGTCCCAAGAGCAGTGCTGCTTCAAGTGAGAAATAGAAAAGAATTTACAAAAATCCATGTGTGAAAGAATTGCAGTTTTTGCACCAGGGAGATGGAGTGAGTGGAAGTGAAAGCAGTTTGCAAGGTTGATTAAAAGGTGTGGTTTGCATTTGGAATGTATTTTCTTTCAAATTTCGGATTTAGACCTTAGATACCCTGGCATATGGGAGGAACAGCTGTAAATCCATGTTCTGATGTTTTTCATAGGAATAAAAGTTCATTATAACCTCAAACTAATGATCACGGGGACTAAGAGACGTGATTTTTCTAGCAGAGTTTTTTTTACGTAGCAGTCAAGCGGTTCATTGAGTGCCAGGTTCAGTGCCGACAGTCCAGGAAGGAGTGAGGAAGACAGATAAGAAGTCATTGACAGAGGCAGCTGGGTAAGTCTCACAGTGAATGCTGACATGCTCTCCTCTCTCAGCAACTGGCGAGTGTCCAGGTACTGTTATCTACTCTGGCAAGCACTGGCCACGTTTCACTTCATGCTAAAAGTATGTCAAGCAGAAGAACTCAGTAATAACCTGAGAAAAGTGCTTGATGCCTTTTTACAGTATTCTTATCAAGACTGCTCTGCTTCTGACAACAAGGTGATTCTTAATTACCTGAAGAGTCTCTGTTAAATTTTGTTGTTGCTGTTTTAAAACAGAAGATTATATATTGAAAAATATTTAAAAGATAGACTGAAACTCTATCCTGCTGGTCTTAGTGAAAATCCCATCTCATTCATTGTTAGGGTCCCCTTTGTAGATGAGAATCACACCACACTCCAGTGGACATAGATGATACACTCAAAACAAGGAAATTAAACTTGAATCAAGTGTTGTGTCATTGGCATCCTCACTGACAAGCCTAAGTGGTCTCTTGAAATGTTGTGGCCCTGTGCTCCCTTATGATGCATAGATCACAGTTTTGGACTGTGGTTCTGCCTCCGTAGTTCACCCATGTCTCCCTCATTCATCCATCTCTCTTTGAGATCTCATCTGTCTCTTGAATGTGGCTAAGTTCCCATTGCTCTGTTAACCATAGACTTCTCCTGTCACCCAAATCCCTGGGCAAATCACTTCTGAATCAGAGGAAACCTCTGCTCCACTTCAGCCTGTCCCATTCCCTTTGCCTCTTCTTCAAAAGCAATCCTACTCCTGGGGGCATAGATCTGGAGGGAACTCTAATTCAAAAGAACGTTTACCCTAGTGTTTATAGCAGCACTATTTACAATAGCCAACACATGGAAACAATCTAAATGTCCATCAACAGAGGACTGGATAAAGAAGCTGAGGTATATTTATACAATGGAATACTATTCAGCCACAAAAAGATTAAAATAATGCCACTTGCAGCAACATGGATGGATCTGGAGGTCATCATTCTAAGTGAAGTAAGCCAGAAAGAGAAAGAAAAATACCATATGATATCACTCATGTGGAATCTAAAAGAAAAGGAGAAAAGACACCAATGAACTTCAAACAAACTTACGGTTACCCGGGGGGAAAGGAAGTAGGAGGGGATAGATTGGGGGTTCATGATTTGTAAATATTAACTACTAGACATAAAATAGATAAAAACCAAATTTCTTCTCTATAGCACAG
Source organism: Camelus ferus (assembly GCF_009834535.1). Classification (NCBI taxonomy): domain Eukaryota; kingdom Metazoa; phylum Chordata; class Mammalia; order Artiodactyla; family Camelidae; genus Camelus; species Camelus ferus. The sequence continues at coordinate 79,171,315 of NC_045696.1, read as the reverse complement.
GGAACTACATTCAATATCTTATAATAGCCAATAATGAAAAATAATATGAAATGATATTATATATATATGTATATGTATGACTGAAACATTATACTGTGCACCAGAAATTGACATATCTATACTTCAATTAAAAAAAAAAAAGATTTAGGCTTTTGTAAAACAGAAGACTGCAAAATGTATAGGTTCTGCCTGATTTGTGGCCAGCCTTATACATTCCCAGAGGCAATGAAGTGGAGAGGCTACTTGAATAGGGAAAAAAGGTAAAGGAGAAAATACAGAGACGGGGGGAAAAATACTCTTCGTTAGGATGCATACCTTCTCAGTCCGGGACAAGGCACACAATGAAGTTATGTGTGTGTATGTTTGGGGGAGGGGTGTGTGTGTGGTGTTTGTTGCTGTGTGACAGTGAAAGCACAGAGGTGTAGAGACACTGAGACAGGGAAAGACTAAAGCAAACAGGAATCAATAAAGCCAAGATCACCAGGTTGAGTGGAGTAATGATTTGAGTTCCCTGATAGAGGCCCTTCACGCTAATGCTAGGTCATCTCCAGAGATCACTGATTCGTAGATCAATAACTGTTTCAAGTTTATTTGTTTTGACTTTGTTTAAATTAAAAGAGTGCCATACCTTGTGTGTGGTGATGTTCATTAGGTGATGTGCCTGTATTTAAATGTGTCATGAGAATTTACTTTGAGTGACATATAATCTTTGATTATGAGTTTTGAAATAATCAAAAAATTATTAACAGCAGTCTTTGCGACTTTTTAAAAAATCGTTTACACCTTAGGTTTGCCTTTGGCCCTTTAGGTTAGCTTGTTTGGACAGCGTATTAGCAGGGCTGAGGTCACAGGCATGAATTTCTTGGGACTTGGCTAACCTGACTTCATTCCATGATTATGGATTGGGTTTCTAACCCCAACCTGCCAGTTTTCAATGCATTCTTCTGGTCTCAAGGGGTGTTTTGTAAAAGCATGTGAACAAATCAATGGAAATCAATTTGCTATTGGAAAAAACTCAAATTTTATGACCTACATCGTATAAATAACCAGCATCTTTGCATATGGAAGACATAATTAATTCATTTCTTTTCAAGCATAGCTGTCTACATGGATGCCAACATAAAACAAATTTACATTAAAAACAGTGCTTACCCTTGACAAATCAGGAGCCTGAAGTCTCTATCTGCAGGCAGGAAATTCATTGCTCTTGAATAATATTCAATTAAGCTTTTCGACATTTTCCAAGAGCATTCAAAAAGGAAAATATATGTACATACTCTCCTGCTAATGATTCTCTTACAAAGAATGAGGTAACTTCTAGAATTATTTTCACCATTGGTAATGCAATCTATTTAAATTAATGAAGTAAGGAAGACCCATTTCATTTGTTAAGCCATGCAGCTACCTTAGTAAATGTGTCAGAAATAGTGATGGCGAACTGTGGTTTTATAAGCTCCAGTCATGTAACTTGTCATCTGCTGCTCCCCTATTCAGGACTTGACTAGCCATTTAATTTTTTTTCAAGAACCATAATGCTTGTGTGTTTGTCTTTTATTTCCAATGTCTGTACAGCTTTTTTCCCCATTAATGCCCACATTTGAAGCAGTATCCTAATCTTTCTTACTCTTTTCTCATTTCTTTTTTCTTTTTTTGGATTCATTTATCATTTTAGGCTGAATCAAGATTGTGTGAGAAAGGCAACCAAGTTTAGAAAATGGACATCATGAGCATGATTTTAACTTCTCTGAACCTGTTTTCAAATCTGTAAAATTTAGGTAACAATTCACTCTGTCTTAGGCTTCTTGGAAGAATGAGATCAGATAAGGACACTATTTAAACTAGCACAGAAAACCCAGACTCAGACACTCAGACGTATGCATAGCACATAGGAAAACTTAGTGTGATGATGATTACTTTTTATGATCATCAGACACTGAGGGATCTGAGTCCAGTTGCCTTTTAGCTACCTCACTATGGCTAAGATTAATGAGCAAGCTAGAGAGAACTGTGAAGAGATCTGCTAACCAGATCCATTCATGTTGCAGCACATCACGAAACAGTAACTGCAGTTAAGATCCTATATAAAATGTATTTAAAAGGTTACAAATCCAATACTTTGGGAGATACTAATATTGTATTGAAGATGTTATATCAGTTATATAATGGAACTCCAAACACAATTGGTCAGACACACCTGTGGCATGCTGAAAATATTTTGTTCATTCAACGACTCATTCATGTATTGATCACCATAGTTGGGAACAAGGAAATAATAAACTCCAGCTTAAGGAAATGTATAAGGGATGACATAATTACAATACCATCCAATTATAATGCCAAATAATTAGTACCAAATAATTGGATACATGTATAAGTGCTTTGTAAATGTTATCATAACAATGACAATAAGGGATTGCATAAAAACCATTAGGTATGGTGACCAGTTAATCACCAATGACCTTCAAGATTGCAATTAAGTGGAATGGCTCCTTTGATGCAATTTTTAATTATTGTAAAGCCTAAAGAGATACATATTTTAGTGAAGATTACACAAAATGTATGGGAGACAGAGACGAGGCTACTTTTTCATAAAAGTGCTTGAATTTGACCAGACTGGGATAGAGAATGAATCTTCTAGTTTATCCATCAAGGATATCCTAGTATTGTGAGGCTGAGAGTTCACTGCCTCCTGGAAAATACTGAGAACAAATCTAAATGCTTTAATTCTAATAATGTTTGAGGATAAGAGCAAATGAAATGTTCTGAGTGGTTTCTGGTGATTGGATCAAACTGTCAAAGGAAGCCAAGAGCAAGAAAGCAGACCTTGCTTTGTATCAGTTTGGGTGTTCTTTTTTTTTCTCCCAACTTCAGACTACAGTTGCAGAATAAGCTGACTTCCAGCATACCAGCTAATTGAGTGAGAATGACTTAGAAAGGGAAGGAGGTACACACCGCGTAAAAACTAGTTCTAGCGAGAAAATCTGAGTAAGTGCACTCCAAAGGGAATTTGGGAATTTACGTATCAGAAACTAGGGCTAAATTTAGAGATGAAAGATCTGATTTGCAGAATCTGATATTGCTTCACAGTATAAGGAGGAAGGTCTTGGATCTTATCACAAAGGAAGATTAAAGGAGATAACAATCTCTTGGATTATTTTATATTTCTCTGGATTGATACTTTATCATGACTGTTAGAGTCAGTCACACCTGGAATTAAATTATGTAATTTTAGACAAATTTTGTGAGGCTTAGACACTTCTTTTGTAGAAATGGGAACACTAATATGTATAAAATATACTGTGTTATGATGACTGGCATAAGACCAGGTACAAAATCAATATTCATTAAACATTAGTTTAATTTTGCTTCAATTTCTTATATTGATACTGGTGCTTCACCTTTTAAAAAAAATGGCAAGAATTAGAACATAGTTGAAGACAAAAGCAGCTTTTATGTGAAACAAAAAAGATTGTTGATGTAAACCTAAAATGGCCAGTCCTGAGTTCTCTAGTGATGGTTAGAGCAATTACTCCCAATTAAGGAAGATGTTCAGACTAAAAGTAAGGCAGAAATCCTGGGATGCCTGATGGCAGCCACCTTGTTAGAGAAGACTCATATCTATAACAAGTTGAAATACTGTCATCTGAAGACAGGAAGGAGGCACTTAAATTTTTCTCACAGAGCAACCTCTTATTCTTTCTTACCTCAATTTATTTTTGGTGAATGACATGAAATTTTAAAGCAGCAGTCTGTGATTCACATCCTTTTACTTTATTTTTGTTTGTCCTTTTGCAAGTTAAACATAGATTTAGTTTCTCATCTATAACACTGAAGTATGAACACCTATCTCTAAGGCTTCTTCCAGAATTAAATGAGATAATGTTTGTAGAGTGCTTATCCCATTGAGTCATAGTAAATAGTCAAGTGTAGTAATTTTTCTTATTATTTGTTAATATAAATAATGCATCAACTATTACTTACTAATATATTTAAAGTGTGGTATTTGTAACCTTTTTAATATAGTTTCTGTGGGATCTTAAGTGTACTTACTTAATGTTTCATGATTTGTAACAACATGAAATGACCTAGTCACTAAGTGTCATCACAGTTCTCTGCAGTCTGCTGCACATCTCCGAAGGCTCTTAGATACCAGAATGTTAAAACGTTCATTTATTATCTTTACTAATTGTGTAAGTTTCCTATTCGTGCTGTAACAAATTACCACAAATTTAGAAGCTTTTAAAGCCATGTGATTTTATTATCTTACAGTTCTAGAAATCAGAAGTCACAAAAACCCACAGTGTTGGCAGGATTGCATTTCTATTGGAGGCTCTGGTGAAGAATATATGTCCTTGCCTTTTCCATCTTCTGGGGTTGCCTGTGTTTCTTGGCTTGTAGCCCTTCTTCCATCTTCAAAACCAGCAGCCCAGCATCTTCAGATTTCCTTTTCATCACATCTTCTCTAATTCTAAATCTCCTGCCTCCTTTCCCCTGCAATGACTCCTGTGACATTGCTGAATCCACCCTAATAATTCAGAATAATCTCCTCATTTCAGGATTCTTAATTTAATCATATCTGAAGGATCTCCTGTGTTATGTACAGTTTTATATTCAAGATTCTGGGGATTCTTGGACCCCTCTCATGGATATCTTTGGGAAGTAATGATTTTATCTACCACAGTGAATTTAAAGGAAAAGCTGTTTATCCCCTCAGGACCATAAAGGGCATATTAAGGGAAATATTCAAGTTTAATGTTGTTCATATTTTTTATAAGTATATATCAAAGAGAATATAGCAGGAAAAGCTTTTGTTGGGTTTTTATATTGGGTTTTTACCATGTGACAAAGTCTGTGCTTGGTAATTTACATAATTTTATTAAATGATCTAAGCCACACCCATTTTATTAGGTAGGTTGCTTTACCCCATTTCATGGAAGAGGAAACAGGACTTCTTGTACAAAGTCATTCAGCTAGTGGTAAAATCTGTACACCAGAAATTGACACAACATTGTAAACTGACTATACTTCAATTAAAAAAAAAAAGGAAAGAAAAAAAAGAACTCGAAACAAGCCTAACCAGTTCTAAATTTCACACTCTTAACTAGATCATGCTCTGCCTATAACTCATTGTATCTTTAACTAGAAGAGGTTAAGTGGATTCCTAGACTATAAATAAAAATTTTAAAGATTCTTATATTATCATTCATGGCTAATTATTCATCCATTTTACTAGTGATTTTATCTTTTACTAAACTAAAAATGGAAATAAACTCAAAGACAAAGTATTATTTTATTACATATAGTAATTAAATATGAAGAGTTTTGCTAGAAGAAGACTAATTTTTCTTTCATAACAGGTAATTAATACTTGTTTAAAGATTTACATAAATTTTAAAAGATACACTATCAGTAAAAAATGTTAATATGGATGCTGAAGATCTTTGTACTTTAATCAAATGAGCATACTGAGTTGCTGTTTATTTTTTAAGTTTTAGTAGAGGGATCCTCGGTTGCAAACTCCTCTGAGTAGCTGGGATATTTCTCAATGAGACACTGAGAAAAGAGAAGCAAACCTTATATCTTGTGAATGTAATAGTTCCAATATTGATTACCCAATCTGATAGAAAAAAGACTAAATATAATAACTATAAGGCACTGAAATGAAATTTAAATAAAATAAAATTATTACTTACAGTTATCAGGTGTTCTACTCTACCTATGTAATAACCTAGTCTTGATAATCCCCCCCCCAAATAATATCACATGAATGACCTTTTGGATTGAGTGATTCATTAATTACCAAAGCAGATGTGTTAGAAAGATAATGAAAATATGTTATTTTGCCATTGAGAGTGTACATATAATAATGAAAAATATTGTCCATCCAAGTTTGATTTGAAAACTCTCATCTTCTGTTTACTTCAGATTTTGCCTAAATATCATATCTTATTATACAAGAAAAATATGAAACACAGCCTAGCAGAAAGGCTGCCCACTGTGTAACACGTGCAGATTGTTCCTGGTCAGAGGAGCAAGTGCTGCCGCTCACACTGACCAGCCTGCTGATCTGGCGGTTTTCGCCCTTAGCCACCTTCACACTTGTGCCATCTCATTGATTATGACTCTCCCCCAATTTCAATGCAGGAACCATCAGCTCACCTCGCTTTTAAAAGATTTGCCAATCTCTCGCCCAACCTCTAGGTTTTAAACTATTTCACAAATTCATTTAGAACTGACCTAAAGGAAGAAGGAGGGAGTGTTGAGAAAAGGAAGACAAGTGCTCCAAGCATCCCAGGTCCCTACGTTAGTCGGAGCATTTCAGTTCTTAGTTTATTTTGACTAAAAGAGAAAGAGAGAGATGGAAGGGGGGAGAAATGTTTGAAAATCATTGTTCTAGCAGCTCATGCCATTGACAAATGCATTAAGATATTTTAAATGAACACTTCATAGTTTCAAACTTTTAATTATATATTCAAGGAACATAAATAAAAGTGAATTTGAAGTCAGCACGTATGTTTTAATTTAGGATCCATTGTTGACTTATTTTTTCAACAAACATGCTTTCCTTAAGTTTTGAGAATCAAAATAAGTTAACCTCCCCCCTCCCCCACAAAACCCTCCAAAGCAATTTGGAATTTACAGAGTTCATAGCAACAGATTTTACTATAATTTGATGCTTAATGGATATGTGGTAGAAACAATGCAGTTGACTTTAGTAATCTATTGTTTTGGTTGTAGTGATTTTTTTTCCCTGTGTTCAAGTTCAGTTGATACTAGGAATGCATCTGGAAACAATAAAATGGTTTTCTTCCATCAGTCTAAAGCCTTAGTTTCTTTCGTGTGGATTGTGATCAAATCACAAGTATTTTACCCTAAGAAAATAATCATTTCTCAGCAACTCAAATTTAGTTGAATTTATAAATACAAATTTTCACTTCACTTAAGAGATTATCAAGGTATTTTTCCAACAGGATTCTATTATCCTCATTGAACGAAGCAATTAAAGTATGTATGAATTCTATGACTTGTCCCAAATTATACAGTAAAATGATTGTCAAAATGAGAAAGGAAACTGATGACTCTTATCAACTAGTATGTATTGTCATCATGGTGTTTCTTCTATATGTAAAAACTCAGACCAGTACCAGAAATTAACACCATGAAGAATTAAGTTGTGTTGATCTTTGCTAACTGTAGTAGTTGCAATTACTTGAATTGCTTCATTGAAACAGACCCCTGAAACATGACTATTCTTACTTGCCACCCATTTTCTGTCCTAAGCAGAACATTTTCTTCTGTGCCATTCTGAATGCACTATACCAAAAGCTGTATAGCAAGGCCAAGTTCAAGGCCTTTAGAAAGCCAAGGTGGTGCTAGCTAGACACTCTAAATCTTATGTAATGTCTTGGTGTTGGTGGTATTCCTTGATTATTTACTAAATACATCACTTACAAAATAATGTTTTAAGGAAACAGCCTCATTGATCCAGGTGAATACAACTAGAAATCTTTACAGAAGAATATAGAAATAGATTTTTTTTCTGACTTGGAATAAAAACCAAGTTGTATAAAAAAGTAACTATTAATATTTTCTATCAATTTTCATTAATAAATGAATATTTCTCCTTGGACTTCAAATGAGAGGATCAGACAAACAAAGGTTATTTGCCAAGCATGATAGAAGGAAAAAATATATAAATATAGTTCAGGCAATCTGCCTCTAGCTGCATGTTTACTTAAATAAATTCAAAGAGAAATATTTAGTCATTTGTTTGCATGGCACCTTCAAATGAATGATACAAGGTACATGGCCTAAAGGTCTGGAGGAACTGTTTCTTTGACGAATGCAATAGTTTTAGGTTTTGGAGGTGAACTGGGCACTTGGGAGAGGATTTGATGGCTTGTTAGACGTGTATTTCTGAAAGGAACCAAGAATGACTCAGTAGTGGGGTAATTATTTTAATTCAACTTATTGTCTTCAGACAAAAAAACAAAACAAAACAAAAGCACTAAATTGTCAACAAACACTAATCAAATGTACATGAAGTGACCAGCAAATTACAGCAATCTTCTTGATTAATTTAAATCATATTTTAATTTTTGGTCTAATATCATCTCAGATGATGACAGCTCAACATGAGAAAAATAAAAACAAAATCTGTTGTCTAAACTCTTCAAACAATGTAATCAAGATGATAAAATCATTTAAAATAGCAAAATAAAATAATACTTTAATGAATATTTCTAAACAGCCAGTCAACCCTGGGGGTCAGTGGGCTAATGCTTTCCTCAGGCTAGTGGGCCAAAGGTCATAAAGCCCTTGGGCACATGTTTGTATAGTCAACACAGCACCTGTTCTGATTATCCATTGCTGCGTAAGCCAGCCCGAAATGCAGTAGCATAAAGAACAATTTATTTTTGAATTGTCTCATGGAACTGTTGTTGACTGGACTCAGCTGGGTGGTTCTCGTTTGGGTGTCGTGGGTTTTCAGTCAGATAGTCTCTTTGGCTCTAGTCATCTGGAGATTTGAGTGGGCTTAACAGCCAAAGTGGCTCCTTCACTCACACGTCAGATGCCTCTGTGTTCCTCTGTGAGACCACATTTGTAGCAGAGCAGCATAGACTTCTCAGTAAGAGCCAGGAAGCAGAGAGGATGGGTCCTACTCAGGGCTTCACAGATTATATGTAATTTGGGAAGCCCAGCATAAAGGACAAATGCAGGGCCCCAGGTGAAGCATGGGTCCTGTGTGAAGCTGGCGTTGGCTCTATTAAAAGCTATGTCTGCTGCTGACCCAGTGTCACTTGTGCCACTTCCCTCTGGGGGAATGTCATGTGCATATAAGGCTTAAAGAATTGGTATCTTGGAGATAAGCTAACATAGTTGTTTAAAAAGAAGTGGAGTCAGTGGACAATATTGAAAACTAGAAGATTGTACATAAAAAAAAAATCCATATTTCTGTCCTCCACCTCGCTCTGGCAACCATTTTCTGCAGCCAACTAACGGCTACCTCTTTCAGACAAAGCACGAAAGTTCCATTTCCCTCACTCTGAAGCTATAGCCCACTTCCTATTTATCTTCCTTCCTGGCCACCGTAGTCATTTGGGTTTGAGACCTTTTGGTGTTATTTGCATGAAGTGCTATTTTATTTTTAATCATGTTAAAATAACGATTTTATAACTATTATTTAAAATTCTGGGTACTCTTCTAAATGTTCAAATGTTTTAAAATTTGATTTTATGCATTTATTATTTATCTCTCATTCCTCGTTATTTTCCTTTTAAGATAAACTATGGATTTAATTTAGTAAAAATACAATATGATTCACTTTGACAAAACATGAATAAATAGCAAAGCCTTGTACTCCCTAGCAAGAGCTCATTCATTCTTAGCTTCACATAATACATTTTATCATGGTGGCATAGATTTTTATCTAATTATTTTAATTATGACATGGAATCTTCAGTAAATGTCTTATTTATAGATACTAACCTATAACAAAATAATAAAAGAAACAACTGAGCAAGAGAAAAAGTTCTGACCAATAAACATCTAACAAACTATTCTACAGATTTTCAGTGCTAGTGGATGCAGTAGGACTATTGAAGGAAACCAGGATTTGGATATATAAACACTAATATTACTATGTTAAATAATCTTTGTTAATGCTAACAGTGATTTATGAAGATTCCATATTATAATTACATAAGCAATTATATTCACTATATATAATAGTAGTTTTGAAATAAAAATGCTATATAAATGCTAAGGAGTTGCATTTTTTGACCATTTAAGAGCTATGAAATGACAATGTTTTCCTTTAGTAACTTTCAACTAATTATATATATATTTTCCCAGCAGAGTCTTACCTAAAAAGCTAAAAGATGAGACAGATGTTCTAATCCAATATTTTCAAACTTTATTTTACTATATTTTAAATTTTTAATTATATGGATCTTAGAAGTGGAGAGAAAAAGAGGCTGGGAGGGAAAAGTCAAGTCACAACCATGGTTGCTCAGGTCTGTGAGAGAGGACAGGGGACAGGCAGGAAGGACTGGACTTTTTAGTAGAGGGTCCTGTTTGATAACTCTGATCTTCAAACTTAACTGACAAATCCTGGAACTTCAAGATTTTCCAAAGGTTTCAGAGTCTACTTCTAAAGGAAAGAGTGTGCATCCGCATCCCAGATGGTGACTCACTCTGCGCTCCAAGGTGTGCTGGTCTGGGAGCGCGACTGCTCGGGAGGCGTGACCCATGCCTCTCTTCTCCTCCTTCTGTAAGTGCACATCATGGAGAACGGCATTCACCCCTTCCTTCCGAAAGTGCATTGGTCCCTGTGGTTTAAAAATCTCAGGGGTAAGTTAAACATCTTCTAAGATGAAGCAATTTTAGGAAATACATTTAAGGCTTTCTGAGTGATACATGATATAATCTCCCTCTCCTAGCTCATGGAATCTTCAGTAAATGTCCTGATAAATGAATTTAAACAAAAATCTTCAGAGCCTTAAACAAAGAAAATTTAGAGTATTGGTGATTATGTTGAGAAAGAGAATGGCTGAGTAAAAACTCCTTTTACAAGTCAGTTAATTTCCAGTTCTTTCTTTTCAACAAAATTGAAGGTGATGTTAATTGAGTTGTCAGCTGAGAGATCATTAACAGTAATTTTTTATTACAGATTACTATGTGATTTCTGGCACATAATTTGGAAGGAGTTCAAAAAGTTGAATGACACTTCTGTAATAAAACTCCTTCTATTCTTATTTTCTTATTTATGTGAATTGGTTTTCTCAGGACTGACATATATAAAAATAAAAGCTAACAATAAAAAATATCTTGAATACCACCCTATTAGAGCAATAACAATATTCAGCTATGAATATAAGAACTGATTGGAGAATCAAGGGCGACCCATCTCATTAAAAATTAATTTCCAATACATTTTACCTTTATGTTTAGTAATTACCAAATTTATGTTTATTTGTCTTGATCAAGCATATACTGAAAATAAGTATACTGAAGTTAAATCTAGAAGAAAAATGTTAATGCTTAGATTCTCATGATTATAGGAATTTTTATTTAAGTTTCTATTTACATATATATTTTTGTAGCAGAAAATTTTAAGAGGATGATCAATAGAGGTCTTTCAAATGTAAAACATTTATTCTGTTAACATTCAACTTTGAAGGAGAGGTAAAATCAAATAAAAGTTCAAGGAGAAAAAGAAACCATGAAAACTATTTTAACTGTTTAAGCAAAGCTTACTGATTTATTTTATTTTGTAATGTGTGATGATGGTTATTAAGTTGATGTGACATTTAGAATCAATTAGATACAAATAAAAGAGTTACAAACATTATTTTAGCCTGCCAGTATTTATGGTGCATTGGGAATTACATATAGTAAATTATTATGTATTAAATTAATAAAAATATAAAATACATAAAACTAATATAATATATTAAATTAATAAAATTAATGTGTTACATTTATGAGGAAACATTTTAGGTGTTTCATGTATGAAAGTACCTAGTTTTAAAAATATTCCTTTAGAAGTTAATATGAGCAAAAGTTCCTAAAAATCACAGACTGGTGAAACCTTTTAAGGAGTCACCAGGCTCTAAGTTTAGATGATTATTTTGAAAATGAAATAATATTTATGTGTATTTAATAACATTTTATTTGAAATCTTATCCAAAATTGCTTAGAAATATTTAGTGTTATGATCTTCCTAGTTTCAATTTTTATCACTTTTTTTGGTGTAGAAATTCTCTTTAGCAACTTGATATTCTTCCTAAAAATTAAAAAAAAAAAAAAAATAAGACCATACACGCAGAAACACTGGATGGGCCAGACCGCTGGGGCTTTTTTGGCAGGAATAGTGGGAGGGAAAGGGGATACCAGGAATGTTCATTAAAGAACTATTTATTGTAATAGAAAATTCCCTCATGTAAATGTTAATAATATAATCCATTTTAAGAACTTAATTAAAAAGTGACATTTTAGAAAGCTGTATGTGGATATGAAAGTAAGCCACTGAGGTTCTTTTGGGGGATTTTGCTATTTTGATGTGAGTTTTGGACTAACAACATTTTGAAGAAAAAAATAGTTCATTAAAAAAATTCAAAGAATAGGAACTCTCTGACTGACCAGCCAGCCCAGTGCAGTCGGGAATGAGGAGAGAAACTTCTGGGGCAGGTGCTTTTTGTTTTACCAAGTCAGAATAATTAAAAAATATCTACCTGGGCAAACAGTAGAGTTGTAACAGCCATTATTGCCCAGATTGCCCATTTGGCTGCCCACCTCACAGAGGCCCCGAGCTGTTTTCTGCTAATGCAGGAGCTGGAGGAATTAGTCCCAATTCTGGAAATGAAACAAAAGAAAGGAAGAGCCTGCCCCCAGAGCAAAGCCCACCTATAGGACAGGGCCAGATAATGATGTTTTTTCCCATGAAAAATGTATTTGTTGACAAATTTTTTTTGTAAATATATTCCAGTTCTATTCTTAAAATTTTTATTTCAAAACATACTATAGATTTAAAAGTTTGAAAAGTATATATTCATAGTTCACATAATAAAAAAAATCAACACCCTGATGAAGAAATAGACATTACCTTTAAAAAAGTTTATTTTTTTAAGGTAACATCTATGTCATTGTTCCAATTTTTCCCACTCCAGTTAGGATGCAAAGATTTTCAAAAATTGTAAGTGTCATTCAAAACTTCTCTAGCTGTCATTCATTCTTATTTTAGTGCTGTCATTTTCATTAGAATCATGGTGTGCTAATAAAAACTCTTAAGATATCACTATAATCTAATTCTGTTTAAGTAAATATTTTTAAAGTAATCATGCAATAAATACTTCTAAATTTTCCGGCCTTAGGATCATTTTTTAAGTATAATTTTATTCTTTAAATGGTGTTTTTGTTTGTTTTGTTTTCATGTTATCTATGAAAAAACAAATCATAAAAGACTACCTTTCTAGTGACAAAAGAATTATCTCTTGCATTCTGGAAAAGATGATTTAGTTTTACCAATTGTAATTGGAATATGGTATGAAATCTCAAAAAAGTCTGTGTCCCCAATTCTCATTTCCCTAGATAATACTGTTTTATTTCATCATCTTCCCTTTCTAACCATAAAACTCAAAAATCAATTTCTAACTTCCCACAGAGGTTAAAGTTCACCTGAGTCTGCTTTGTAGGGATTCCCATTGTCTGATCCCAACTTTATGTCCCACTTAATTCTGAGAATAATCTGCTTTATACAAACCCATGTGTTTTATGTGTTCATACATCCATCCTTGTCTGCCACCCATCCGGATTCCATCCACATGAAAACAGTTCCCTCTCTGGACTAGTACACAGCGAATTTCATTCCTTTGATCTCATGAGGTTTTTATTACTGGTACTATCTTTGGTACCCATCGTATGTGTGTCTTGTAATGTTCTTTTACTCTATGTGTGTGGCCACATGGTCTGTGAAGGCAGGGAACACATCGATGTTAGAAATTTTGAAAAACTGTGTTTGGTTGGGGAAGGTGGTGGAGGCAGATGCATTATCAGTTCTGACTTTAATATAAGCCTTAACTCAGTGTTACCAAACCTTTAGACAATCCAGTACCTCCCTCAAAATACTGTCACAGCTATATTCCTGTTTTACTGCCTGGGTTGATTTTGGTAAGGTATATGCAGAAAGCCAATTGAGTCTTTCTTCCTACTTTTCCTTTTAATAAGCTCTGGTAAATCATTTTTTCCTCCTCATAATTGAAAATATCCTTATAGTTTTTCTCGACACTTTGTGAATCATTTTCTCATTTTTAATATCTAAATTCTAGTATACTGTCAAAGATGAACTATTTCATCCAATTTGAATTCTTCCCTCTCCTAACTCAGGCTTGACCCAAGCTCAGAAACTCATGGGGACACAATTAGTCTTCTCTATTCTTCTCAGATACTGTAAATCTCTCCCCTTCGCTGCTGGCTCCTCCCAAGTGGGGAAAGGGAGGAAGAACAGGAAAGGACAGGATGTTAGAAGGATCTTTCTTAGAACTGTGAGTGTCTGTGTATTTTTCAAGAGTGGCCTCACTTTTAGATTGGGGGAGACAACGGGACCACTGGGGGGCCCCTGGCCTTCCACTGTCATGTACAGAGAACATCAAAGCTTTTCTTCATCTGAGCCAGGGAGCAGCGGCTGAGGCGTCCTACCCCTTGTCTTCCTGTGCCCTGCCTTTCCAAGAGCCTCATGTGTAAGAACCGTAGAACCCTATTCCGAGTCTCTGAGACTCCTCAACATTCAGGGTCACACACAGACTTCCTGGAATACAAGTGCAGATAGATTGCTGCCATTTGTTTTTATTGCCATGATCAAAAATGAGTTGTTCTGAATGACTTTTAATATAAAAATCCAGCACATCTGAGTTATGAGTTATGTATTGTTAACCTTAGGTGGTGGTTAGGGTTCATATTCTCTTATGTGTGGAAACTGAAACTCAGAAAGGTTAATTATTTTGCCAGGGGTCACATACTTGTGACAGAGCTTTCAATCCTCTGTTCTTCAGGGTCACCACATAGCCTCCTTCAGGAAGCCAATTAAATTTTGATAACTTTCCAATTTTCCTTGTGAAGAGTGCTATGAACCCCAGCTGAGTGGTAGGTTGCCTTCTGTGATCATGGACAAATTATTGAATCTTAATGATCTTATCTGTTAAAATAATCTCAATAATATCTATCTCAGAGACTTACTGGAACAATCAAGAGCTACAATACTTGAGGGCAGGAACTATGTCACATAGTGTGTGACACATAAAAGGCACTTAATATTGGCTTAATTGAATGAAGTCTCAAAATAATAAGGCTTTTGCCTTAATTTGCAGTGTATTTGTTTTTTTTTTTTTTCTCTTTCTCTATCATGAATGGAGTGGCATTTAGAAGTACTCTCACAATAGATAATGTATAGTTAACTTTTGAGAAGAATAAAATTTAAAAAGAGAAGTTCAATTATTACTGTAAATACCACTCTGATAGACTTCTGTATTAAAGAAAGTCTTAATTTTCTTATGATAATCAGTTTCTATAGACATACCCAATCCAGAGGTTTTATATCAAGTTGGCATATGAGATGCATTCAATTTGATCCAATGTTTCATGGACAAAAATTACATGAAGTTCTTACTTTCCCCTGATTTGAAAGGAGCAAAGTGTTTCTTGCATAATTCAGTGGCTCACAGTGGCTTCAGATGGAAGGAAAACTTGTTACAGTTGCAAGATGATCAGCTATCTTCTTGTCATCAGGGGTTTACAATCTGAGCGCCATATGGTTGGTGTCATTTATTTTGCATCCCTGCATATTCTTTCTTTTTTGCAAATTACCAGCTAAGTTGTATGTTCACCTTAAAGGAATTTAAAGTATATGGCAGTTTGTCACATTTGCCCACACGGGATCAGATGTCAGACTACCCACTGGAAGTTTTAATTGAAGTTACCGTTTTGCTGAGTGGATGGGAATTATGTGATTTTTGATTCTGTAGTTATAATGGGATATTTTATAGATAATCACTGTCATGTACAAAAAGAGAAGAAAAAAAAAGAGCAACTTAAAGTTTCCCAAATCTTTTCTGGGAGGAACAAATCTCTTCATTAAAGTGTATGTCTATCCAATAAGCTCTTTCAAATTAATTCCTCCCTAGAACTCCCCCTAAAGACGCCTAATGGCCAAAGAACTAGTAGGTGCTATTCAAGCTAAGGAGAGAATGTCTATCCCAGCATCTACCTGATGTCTTCAGAAATGATGACTGTTTCAGCTGGGAGACGTTACACTTACTGGGAAACTTACAGTTTAACGTCATCTATCAAAACTGTAAATTGCATATTACTTGGGGTTGGGGCGATTATTCTAATTATTATTATTTATTATTTTTTAGCACCGTCAGTGTTGCACTGGGTGACGCTGGTGGAAATGTTCCAGTTAGAAGAGGAACTGTTATTTTCATATTTCCTAAGCGACGTCGATTTGTGTGGCTAACATTTTAGCAATAAAAAGCAAAATGTAAAACTGCAGCCTGCTGTGAAAGGAAGTCTACACGTTGAATGAACACTGCAGGGACATACTTATAAATATTCATTAAACAGGGTTTCATTGAAAGTGAAATTTAAGTACTTAAGGTAACACAACACAAGTAGGTGAAAAGCTCTTCTACATCAGTGAAGGAAACAGGATAGAATAAGATAATCTGGGAAAAGAGGATAGAGTCTAGAGCCTGCCTTATGTACCCAAAACTATAAATTAAGAAGATGGAGAGTTAGTTCAATTGTCATATTTATTGTGGTGCTTCTGATGTCCAATTTTCATAATAAAAGAGAACACAGTGTTTTTTAAACATTGCATCCAACATAATCGGAATGTGGAAGGTGCTTTGAAGGTCTAGAGAGTTCGCTTGGAAGAGGTAATGAAAGGTAGTCTTCTGGACGTGGTGTAGTTCTAGCACTGAAGGTGGCCTGCTTCTTAAATTCTGTGTGGCCTCTAGTAAGTCACTGAGATCTCTGAAGCTGATTCCTACCTGTAAAACGAAAGCCTTGCCTCCTCACCCACATGGTCTTTGTTGGCTGAAATAAAATGCATATCCTGAAAGTTGGGAGTTATGTTTTATTCAGCAGACTTCCTGAGGACTCAAACCCGGGAGGTAGTCTCTCAGATTGCTCGAAGAGACCAGTCAGCCTCGGCAAAGGAGGAGCCAGGATATATAGGAGTTTTTGCAACAGAGACCAGGTAGTCAGAACATCAAAAGATTAAAGAAAACCAGATCTTTCAAGTTCAAGAATTTAGTGCTTCTCTATGTATGGGAAGGTGCAAAGGTCTGGGCTCATTGAAATTGTGAAGGAAAAGCTGGGCTGGTCTAACAAGATAACTCACAGGTCTAGGAATGTGAAGGAGAGGCTATGCTGGGCTAACAAGTCTAAGTATTGGAATACTGATCTGAGTTCTGCTGGACTAACTTGTAAATCTAAGTTAATTAGTGTTGGTTTGCTGTTCATGTTTTTTTGCTAGCCAGCAGGGTTTTCAAAGATACATATCTGGCTTTGGGATGTTGGTTTGCTGCCTCCCCGCCTCCACTTTTGTGATGATAATGCTGCTAAAGCTGTTCCATGCCTATTGGCCAAATACCCCAAGCTTGTACTTTGCCCTATAAAACCTCATGCGCACGTCTTGGAGGTGCTCAGAGCTTCGGAGCAGAAGCCCCTCTGAGCCCGCTGGCGTAATACATCTGAGCACTCCAACCCTCCAAATGGTGCTTGTTTCTTGACTGGCCTGTTGTTTCCGTAACAAAATCATTCCTTTGATGTGCACCCAGCTGTCTAGGGCCAGGATCCTGTTCTTCCACATCCTGAGTCCCCTCACGGGGCACTGTTGAGGGCGGCTGCAGAGGCTGGTCTGCCTGCTTGTCTGCATCCTGAGTTCCCTCTGCTCACTGTTGAGGGTGACAGTAGCGGCTGATGACTTGATGGCCATAGCATTCTTTGTTTACTAATATGGCTGGCAATGTTTTTCATTCACATCTGGTTAAGGAGAGAGGGAGTGTATGTATGCAAAGGTGTTTTATAAATGATAAAACACCATGAAACTATTTATTGTTATAACTTCCTAGTATTTATTTCAGTATACTTGTGGAGCCTGGTTCCAACCACGATGATTGCTTAGCTATACTGGCCTTTTTACATTCATTGCCTCTATTCTGTTTTCTTGCAATAGATGAATTAATAAATGAATTCAGATAATAAATATTAATTGAGAACCTCTTAAATTATTAGCATCATTCTAGGGGCTCAGGGTAAATCAATAAACCAAACAAACAAAATTTCCCACCTGCATGGAGCCAATGTTTTATTTAGGGAATGTCAGCAAGAATCTAACACAATAATTACACAACAAATTAAGCTTGTTACAGATGAGAAGTGCTTTGGAGGAAAATAAAGCATGAAGGTGGAACAAGGTGTATGGAGGGGAGCAGGGGTGTGGGAGGTCTGGATACAGTGTTTTCAACATGAGTTGGTCATGGAAGTCTTCAAAATGTGAATGTTTAAAGACAGATTTTGACGTACATGGGGAAGCAAGTCCTGTGGATATCTAAGAAAGAGCATTTCAGGCAAAGAAAACAGCAAGCACAAAGGCCCTGAGGCAGAAGTATGTCCCTTGTGGTCAGAGAGCATCAGTAACCCTGAGGGACTGGAAAGAAATGAGTGGTCTGAGATGAGTCAGAAATAGGAGGCCAGATACCACTGGGACTTTAAGATCATTGAAGAGTTTTACCTTTTATTGCACATGAATAGAAGAAATGAAAGCATAGAAAGTTTTGAGGGGACATATTATGATAAGATCTGACCTACTGGTTAACAGGATCATTCTGACTTCTGCATGGAGGACTTAGGTGACCACCTGAGAGACCACTGTAATAATCCAAGTGAGACACGATGGTAGCTTGGCTAGCAGCACTGAAGTGATGAGAAGGGTTAAGATTCTAGACGTCTCTGAAGGTACTGCCTACATAATCTGTTCACAGTTTGGATGAAAGATGTGACAGAAAAACCGGCAGAGTGACCCCAAGGATTTTTCACCTGAGCAAATGGGAGGATTGGGTTTCTGTTAACTGAGGGTACTTTTTGTTTTGTTTTGATTTTTAGTGTGCTTGTGTCTGAGCGAGCATGTGGGTACTTAGGGTAGATGAGTTATTTATTTTTTCACCGGTTACTAGTATGAGTTTTCCTGTTCTTACAGTTACCAAGCAAAAAGTGGTACTAGTTCAAATTGATTTATGTTATTGTGACAATAGGTTAGTCCTTAGTTTTATTTTTTAGAGGTTGATTCATAAGAAATAAATTAGGCTATAACTCCTTTTTTCTATGTCACTTTGATTATTTATTACTAAACTATAGATGTGTTGAAAAATAGCTGGTATGTTATGATCCAGTATACTGAAGAGCAGTGAACTGTGTTCAGTCAGAAGATGAACCCATCCTCTGCTAAGAAATCTGTGAGAGAAAAGGAAGGTTCATATTATTATTTTTTTTAATGTGATAGTTTTCTGCAAGTAAAATCTGGGAGAAAATATGAAGAAATAAATTGGCTCCAATATTATTGTTCAGGAGAAAATTGTTAAGATAGTAACACCATCCATGGTTACTGAAGTTTGGGTGTGTGGACAGACTCTTTGGGGTTGTGGTGGCAGGGGGTGGAGAGGATTAAACTGATGGAATTGCTAAGATAGTTTTTCTTTGTTAACCTTGATTAGAGTCATGGTTTTGTCAAATGTCTTATGGGCTAAAGAAAATGAATGAGTTAGTGCCCCCGAAGGCCACCTGGTAGATTACTGGCTGAAGACCAGGGAATGACTGATGCACCTGCAGGACAAGTCAGGTAGATGTGACTCACCTCAGACACCGACTGGCTCAGGGAGCTGCTGTGTTAAGCTTAGCTCATATGTAAGTGTGAGAGTATCTGCTAAGTTGCCTTTGGTATATACCATCTGAAATCAAAGGAGATTAACAGGAGCATAAATGTGGCTAGTGTGATGGGTAAGAGTGGCATTTATTAGAAGATCCTCAGAGAATCACAGGAAGTCCTACACAACCAAACCTTGAGAAGGACAGACAATGAGGAAGCCTAGGGAATCTTGGGAACAAGAAGGAGAGATACCAGTGATGACCAAAATATGGTGTCTTGGGAGTCGTGGAATGATCAAATGGAAAAAGAAAGGATCAATGGGCAAAGAGATGAGAAGGCAAAAAAAATAAAACATTCAAAGGAATGTTAGAGTCATCCAAGGCACTCTTAGAACTTGGATTAGAAAGGAACATAAATCAGATGCCAAACTTGTTAGTGACTGATGGTGTTACCCCAAAACGGGGAAGGAAGAAAGCCTGTTCTTGTCTTGCCCAAAAGAGAAGAATTCATGTGGGAGACAACAGCATTGTGCAGTGGAAGATTTTAAAGATTTTTATTAGCAAAGCAAAAGTACACCTCCAAGAGCAGGTGGTGGGCCGATGCAAGAGTGGACAGCAAGGTATAAGTGTCCTTGCCTTATACCCTTGCTTAGCGGTGGTCTCTTGATTGACCAACGGCTCTTGCTGCTGGTGTGCTTGGTCATGCCCATCCCCTTTTGTACGTGCCTTACCTATGATGCACACGGAAAAGCCCACAGGGGATTGTGGGCCTAAACCGCAATGCTAGTTATATTACAATGAGCATTGGGTCGTGTCCAGTTAGGTACTTGTTGTGACCGTGCAGTCGCAGCCATCCAGTCCTGTCTAATTGGTCTCTTGCTGGCACTCGTTTAGAGGAGATAAAGCCCCTTATGCTGAAAGTGTGCACATTGCCATCTTCCGGACCATCCTTCCTGTCTTCCACCTTATCTGCCCAGCGCCCCCACGTATCTAACTGCCTAGCAATGTAGAGACTAGAAGTTCAGTTAATGGCAGGAGAAAGAAGCTTAGAAAAGTAGTGGTTTGGAAGCCCCGTGGTGCAGAGAAGGGACATGCTTCCCACCACTGGACTGGCAAGTAAATTAAAATGAACCTCCATTAGCAAAACACTTCACAATAAACCACATTTCAATTATGGTCAGAAGTTAAAAGGAACTGTGGATTAAGGGAATTTGATGACTATAGACGGGGATTTTAAAGACAGTGCATTGGAGAAAGGAAGCAATGAGCAACAGTAGGAAAATGGCTGTCTTGGGAGTTGAATAAAGATAGCAGGCATCGGAGACAGTTTATTTAGTTTGGCACAAAATTACAAGTGACTCAGACCCACTGGTGCTTGGGAGGACCCCAAGCACTTTAGGAGGAGTCAGATCTGATGTAATTAGTTATTGCTCCTTCTGGCCTTTTCTATTTCCTCTTTCAGAAACATATGATGAGATGATAATTACTATCAGATAAATCAATGGAGCTTTCTTGTGATATTTTATTTACTTTCCCTTAATGTAGACACAAATCCCATTAGGCAATGACTAGGTTATTTCTGAATAACATCAAGCAGACTCTTAGTGTGCTCCATAAATGTTCATCTCATCTATTTTACCAAATCTCAAAGGCTTGGTTGGTTTTGACAGATTTTCTTAAGATATTTGTCATCCCAGTGTCCTTTTTATAAATGTATATTGTAATTGAGTAAGAATGATTTACTAAATAACAATATAATAAATAAATGCTTCATTCATTGGAGGAGAAACGTTTAACA
The DNA here is from genome assembly GCF_009834535.1 of Camelus ferus. Lineage (NCBI taxonomy): Eukaryota > Metazoa > Chordata > Mammalia > Artiodactyla > Camelidae > Camelus > Camelus ferus. The sequence goes on along the minus strand of NC_045696.1, from coordinate 79,150,089 downwards.
CCTGAACAATACACAACGCTACTATCAGTGTCAAGGGGAGGTGTGGAAGACATTGGATCATTCTCCAAGAATTTATAATATCATTAAAGGAAAAAACATATGCACAAGTTAAACAACTATGTATAAATGAACAGTTTTAAATGCATCTTACAATTTACCAGAGTCGGGGAAAAAAAAAAATGAATGGTTTACATTCTGTTGCAGGTAAACCAAAAAATATCTAAGTTGAGCTTTCCACTTTGTTGTTTTATGAAGAGGTTGCAAGAAAATGTAAATAGTAAAGATTTACGTTTGAATTATAAGAATTATATTGTGATAAAACTCAAATAGAGATTTTTTTTTAAATGAAGGACAAGAATTATTTTGAGTAATGATCCACTTCTTGTTTGACTACTTAGCTTTCTGGCCCTTTTCTGCAACAGAGATCACATTGTACACTTTATTCCTAGCAGATAAGATTTCCCCTTTATCTTGTATATCCTGGAAAACCATATTCTGTAAATAAGGCATAATTTTCTTGCTTTTGATTAAAAACAAGATTTTTATTCTCAAATTGTTTTCTCAGAAGACCTCTTGATGGATCAGCCTTGATCTGAAAACTAACCTTTGGGCAAGGATCAAATCATAGAGCAGGTTGAGTCCATAGCTTTGCCACCTGCATGTTGTTATTTAAATATCTGGTGAGGTTGATTTTTCAAATGCAGAAATGTCTCTTTAAAGAAATAAGAGATTATGCATGTCTGTGGCAAATAAAAGAGCATTTAGTGACAACTGATGGTCAGTCTTCGTTCTAGGTATTTTATTTTCAGGATTTAATTAGGTGCTCATGGCAATCTTGTGAGGTCTTGTTATCTCCATTATATAAATGAAGAAATTGAGGCTAAGTGGTTATGTGGTCTCTTCTAGACCCCTCCATTATTCACAAACCAAGCTAGCTTTTCAGACCAGCCATCACTCTTAAATTCTGTCCTAAGTTCTCTCCTTCTGACAAATTTAACATCTTTTCCTTTTTAATTCCACTGCCTTAATTCAGACCTTCGTCATCTTGCTCAAATCCAGACTAGTTCTGTAGCCTTTCATGATCTTGCTCATGTCAGCTTAATTTACAGTTAAACCATCTGAGGCTTAAAGAAGTTAAGAGACTTGCCTAAGCTCATACAGCTAAAAAAATATGTCAGAGATAGGAGGTTAGCTGCATCTTAGTGAATGAGACAACAATTCTTACTTAAAATCTTGGGACTTGAATCAATAATAAAAGCCCAATCTGAAACTTTACTTTTATGCAGTCCAGCATGAAACTATGGATTTTCTACTTGCCCTGAAGGTCAATAGATGCTAGTTTATTGGAACCCAGGAGAAAAGAAAAATCCAATAAAGCTACTCTTCCACAAAGTCAGCCAAGTTCCAGCCCCTTGAAGTTCAGAGTGGCTGGTCCCTCTATTATGAAACCATGGCGTCTACATTGCCTCTCGTTCCCACCCCTCATTTTCCATTAAGGTGATTTTTGTTTTGTTTTCCTTTTTTGTCGTTGTTTTTTGGGTGTTTTTAGTAACCAGGGCACAAACGTTATTAGAATTTGTAAACTAAAATGAAATATTGAGTTATACTATGAGGGAAGATGGTAACTAATACAGATTTTTATGAATTCCAAAGACATAGCAATCCCTATGAACAAAGACTTCAGAAGTGCTATTCTGAGCTAGTTTAAAATTCTTAAATATATTTTCAAAGGTAATACCTAATGGAAAATATTGAGCTAGTTGCCAAAATTTCTTGTAGACATGGATTCTTTTATGCAAAATTATCATTTATTTGTAAAGCTTTTTGGCTCTTTGCATTAATATTAACCCTTTAAAAGGAATAGTTTCCTCTTTTATGTTATTTTTATTTTTTTCCAAACATTTATTATTTTCACTTGCAACTGGCATGAGAATTTTAAGAGCAGGGTCATCTAAGACAAGCGTCAGCAAACTGCAGCCCATAGGTCAAATCCAGTATGCTGCTTATTTGTGTCTGACCCTCAAGCTAAGAATATTTTTTATATTTTAGATGATTGAAAAAAAATCAAATGAAAAATTCTTCAAGACACAAAAATTATGAAATTCAAATTTCAATGTTCATAAACAAACACAGCCCTGTTCACTTATCACTTGTGGCTGCTTTCATGCCACAATGGCCACATTGAGTAGTGGAAACAGAGACCCTATGGCTCTCAAAACTGAAGCGTTTAATATCTCGAACTTTGCAGTAAAAATTTGCCAAATCTTGATCTAAGACATTGGTTTTTAACTCTTCCAAAATTACTTTTAACAGAGGAGACATCTATTTCCCTTTTTTCCAAAATATGAACCTCCTTTGACGGACTTTTTTCAGGTTTCTTTTAAGGCTAAACATACTCGTTTGTATCAATAAAACTGGTAACTTCAGCCATCAAGATGATTAAAGACTTAATTGCAAGAAATATTTTCTTGAGAGAACACTTTCTAAACAGAGGGCTGTGTTGAAAGGATGGTTCTGGAAATTTCATTTTTAAAGAAAAAAGTTGTTCTTCTTCAGGCTATATGTTATAATCAAAAGAACATGAATTTTGATTCAAATTCCTGGGTAAGATACTCAATCTGTCTTATACATTGAATGGGGGTAATCACATCAACCTCATAGATTTGTTGTGAAGTATAAATATAGTAAGTTTTATAAGTGAATCAAGTTTTGAGAGTACTGTTCTAACTTGTGATAGATAGTCAGTGCATTTTATTCTTCTCTGTGTCTGCTCAAACACTAGCTGGGCTATCTGACGTCTTAAGGCAAAAACCAGATCTAGAATCCCATGTAACAGCTCTCACAAAATAGGCTAGGAGTGAGTGGTCGGATTTTATATATATATATTTTTATGTTTCAAACACTTATTCTGGTTTTGTAGTTTATAAATCCAGTCTCTACACCTGCTTTCCCCTTAAGGACACCATTTTTCATCCTAAGCATGGCCATATAGGTGTCTACCTCCTACACTTCCTCATAAGTACCATGCATTTCATGTTTATTGCAGTGTGTTTAATTTGCATTATTTCAGGTTCCTACACTATGGGTTTAGACATTTCAAGTTAATAAAAACTATAAAAATTATTTCTCTCATTTATTCTAGCATTATAAGGGTAATTACATCTAAGCAGTGTGACACCATTGTGAATCTGTTTGGATGACCAGAATTACAATGGCAGATGGCAGCCCGCAGACATTATTATTGCAGTTTATTGTTGCGTTTTCACAAATTTTGAATTAAAATTCTCAGCTGACAGGATACCACAAGGCTGAAAGAAAGGGCCTTTAATGAAGCAACTTGCATAAGCTTTCATGAATCAGCGTATTGATTCTATCATTCTTTTAAGTCTTATGGTATAAGCCCTGTTTTGTTGTACTACCATGTTTATAACATCATAGCCCAAAAAGGAAGACTTTCCTGCCTTAGTTTTTTACTCTAACATTGGTACCTTTGCTTCACCATCCACTCTCATGTGTTTGGCAGTGAGTAGATTAACAAATTGGAGGACTTTGAAGTGATTCTAGTTTTACTCTTTCTGTCTTGAATTCATATATTTATTTAAATTGTTTAGAAGTGTAAGAGAAATAAAATAATATTTTCCCCTGAAGTAGTGTCGACTGAAATAAAATGTACATCCTAAAAGCTGAGAGTTAATGTTTTATTCGGTGGTACATTCTGAGGACTTAAGACCGGGATGACAGCCTCTCAGATTGCTCGGAAGGACTGCTCCAAAGTGGCAAGGTAGAAGCCAGGATATATGAGTTTTTGCAACAAAGACCAGGTAGTTGGAATGTCAAAAGATTACTGTTAATTAAAGAAAACCAGATATCTCAAGTTAAAGAATTTACCACTTTTCTATATATGGGAAGGTGCAAAGTTCTGGGCTCACTGAAATCATTCCTTTGATATGCACTTAGCTATCTAGGGCTAGTATACTGTTCGTCCACATCCTGAGCTCCTTCAGAGGGCACTGTGGAGGCTGGCAGCAGAGGCTGGGCTGCCTGATTGTCTGCATCCTGAGTTCCCTTGCTCACCGTTGAGGGTGACAGTAGCGGGTGATGACTTGATGGCCACAACATTCTTTGTTTACTGATATGGCTGACAATATTGTTATTCACAATGTCATGCATAATCATGTAAAATAAAAATCATATGGACACAAAGACATGTACACACATGGAAATATAATACAAGTTTTCTGAATTACCTTGTAAACACAAAATTTCAAATTACGGAACTAGTAACTTTATTCCTTTCCTTTCCCATCTGCTTCCTCTGATTCCATACTGCAGCTCCCAGACCATTTAATGAGCAGCAAGACCATCAAGACTGTAGAAGAATGACCAAATTTAGGATACATTGGCTCTAAGTAAGGGCATGAGCTATTAGTTATGAGCCCATAATCTTCAGTTAATGTCTTCTGTGACTATCTTAGCTGCTCAGTGCCTTTTTTGTTTCTTTCTTAATTGTAAGCTGAGTCTTGTTTACTAAGTTTATGAGATAATTCACCTATCAAATGTGAGGTGTTGTGGTATGTACAAATGAAACAAAGATTCTGGCTCCCTCAGAGGACAAAAATCAATAGACTTCATGAACTTTAGTGGAGGCTCTAATGGGAAGACATGATTTATCACTGAGCCCAGTTCTCAATGATGATTAGCAAACAGCAGGTGTACCTTGATCAGATTTATGTATTACAAGTGACTTATTACTGCTGAGAATTAAATATCCAAAGTTTATAAATTTTTTCATTTAATTAAAAAACAAAGGAAGAGGACAGGGCTAGTATGCAGAAGAAAGCATATAATCTATAACTTCTCTTATCTTTACCATATCACTTAGGAAGCAATTGTTAGACATGACCCGCTAATAGCTGCTATACTCGACAAGTGATTCTATACCACCTGGAGCTGTTTATTTATATCTAAAGTGTTGGGGTATTGTCCAAGTGCAATTAGCCTAAGATAGGGCAGTAGAGGCAAATGTCTTCCATTAAAAAATGTAATTGTTCTGTTCAATTATGTAAGAAGGTGTATGTTAGTGTTTATATTTCACAAAGTGAATGCCAGATGCTTTGTTAACATTTCAAAATTTATAAATATGACCCAATAATATAGTTGTTCTGATGTTAAAAATAATACTTCTAGGGTTAATATTAGGTAAATATAACACTAAAACATAAATTGGTCATGACGTTTTCAAATATTTATTGAGTATCTACTGTCAAACACTGGGGATGCAACAATGATTAAGAGAAGGTGCTTATCCTCCAAGAGTGTACTTTCTAGCATGGAAAGCAGAGGAAAAACTGCATCGTGTTTTGAATGTAGCTGAGTGGTCACTAGTGCTACTCACAAGAAATCCAGTTCTCTTTCCAAGCTCAGAGTAGAATTGCCTCCTCGGTCCCTTGAGGGTAGGTGTGGCCATTTGGACAGTTTTAACAGATTAAATGTAAGCAGGTGTTCCTCAAGAGCAGAAAACTTAAGAGCTAAACTATAATTACTACAATCCTATCCATCTTTACGGCCTGCTGAGCACAGGAGCACGTAATTCCCCCAGAACCGCAGTTTGGGTGGCTGAGTTACTAGAACCAGCGGGTCCTTTGCTGGTCTGTGTGGGACATGCACAGCGACCAGCAAACACTTGTTTGCTGTGTTAAACCACTGAGGCTTTGGAGTTCTTTGAGACTGCAGCGTAACAGCCCATTTGACTGATACTGCTGGTAGCAACCTCTGAGTATGCTGTTCCAGGCTGTGACAGATAAGATCAGTGAGTCGTTAGTCATTAGCTCGCCTTCTCCAGTGCTATAGTTTGTCAGGAGGACTAGAACACTTTCCGGATTCGGGGAGCCTCCTACCCCTTTTTCTCTGTTCTGTATCCCATTTGATCAAGTCCTACAGAGAGAGGTATTGAGAAGAAGTGTCATGTCAGGAGCTTCCAGCATTAGTAATTGGTGTCAGATGTCCTATAAAGGACATCATAAGAGCAGGGTTTAGGGATGGTGATCTGCACCCCACACAACTTTCTATCTGATGAAATGAGTAAATCAGTGTTTTGTAAATTTGGCTGATCAACACAATAGCCAGATGAACCTATTTTAAAAGTTGATTTTTTTTTAAGCAATACTAAACACAAAGAAAACTCAAGCCAAACCGAAAAGTTGTAAGATAAACAGAATAAATCTATTCCCTCACCTAGACTCGAAATCTTTTTCCAAGAAAGGATTAATGTAAATAGTTTTTGTATGCGTCCAGAAATATGCAATGTATGTATGTATTTGTGTAGCACATGGAAAAATGTATATATAAATACTTTAAATCTTTTTTTTGCTGAAATAGATTTATTTATGATACTGTTATACATATTGCATTTTCTTCTTAATATATCTCTATCTGAGGACCTTTTAAAAATTCAGATTTCCAGGTCTCCACAGGCTCTGATTGAGTATATCTGGAAGAAACAGCCCAGAAATATTTATATTTGAAAAGCTGACCAGTAATTCCATTGGTCAGTCATATTGAAAACTTTTGCAGTAGGTAATCTATAAGATCTCTTTCAGCTCCAAGAGTTTTAGATTCTATGTCCTCATAAGTGATAAAATTGTGACAGTGTCTTTGGTTCTTCATATAAACACCGTCTATTTAATCTTGACAATTAAGTAACTTTGACCTTAGATCTTTTTTGTGCCTTACTTCACTTTTCTTCAAGTTAGAGAAACATTATGTGGGTTATGCATAATGGGCTTAGAGAAATGAATTATTAGCAGAATATTTTGTAAAAAACATACCTCAAAATGCCAAATATGCACATACTAGAAAAATGACTATCCACGATGTAACTCAAAATTTCAGCTGGAAATATTCATCTAACTGTTCTAAGTAGAGCTCAACTGTGTTGGACTCAACCAGTAACATTGATTTTCCATGTTCTTCTCCTTTCAGCTGAAAAGCATCAAGTTAAATCTGTAGGGAATGAAAACTAAACAGCCCTTAACATGAAGGTCCGTGTCCTATTGCATTTATCTTGTAGGTTAAAATCATTCATTGATCGCTAATCACCTGTGGTTGTTTACACACAACAGGTTCCCTGGATAGCACAAAACCACAAAGAGGATTATACATACCGCAGGAAGCAATCAATAAAAAAGGCTCATAATGATCTTCCTGAGAGGAAACTGAAAGATTTTCCCTTTGTGACAGTCTGTATATGTGTCATAGGATTGTCAAAACAGACATAAGGGTTTACAGCTGACAGAAACGTGTTTTTAACATTTGGCTTTCGTATCCACTTGTCTTGTCTCACTATAATGATATTACAAATGAAAAAAAAATTTTTAAATTTATTTCAATAGACTGTGAAATTCTTGCTTTGCATTTTTGCCCAAATAATTATGAAACATGCCATGCGTCACCTTTAAAATATTACTGGGTTATTTTTGGTTTTGGTTTTCATTTTTGCCTTCCTTTTGCCTAAAGCATCCACTCAAGTCCACTTTTGCCATTGGAAAGAAACTGGATGATATTTATCTTAGTGCTCTTAAAAAGTGGTTCAGTGCATCTTCAAGTCAAAAATGATTATTTGATCTTAAACAAAAAGTACATTGTGTATAATCCACTAAAATATATTGAAACCTCTGTTTTGAGCACTGTTTCTAGAAACAGAAAATAAAGTCATGAATAAATTAAAATCACCTTTAACAATTTCACACTCCAATAGTTGTATCTTGTGGATTCTGTTCTACAGTATACATTATACTTCTTATTGGAGGAATTAATGGAAGCCATTAACTCTATCAGCATGAGTTTGTCTTTCCTGAGTTTTGTTCTGAAATTTTTAGCACTTGTATAAAACTGCAGGTTTGACATTCTGAAAAGCTAATCTGAAAAAATTAAATTCCAAATGAATGTTTTACTCCAGCTCTCAACAACAAGAATGAGGGAGACTAACCTATCTAAGATCACCTGTGTATAGGGAGACAATAGCTCATCTGAAATTCTTTGAGATCTTCCCATAATCATATGCTGTTATTTCCTGATTTCATCAAGTAGCCTTATAATTTCTCTCCAGATGATATTTGATAATAACAAAATTCTCATAAAAAGTTAAAGATTATTGAATCTCTGTCTGCATTTGTCAACTGGGTGTTCTTGAAACCAGCCGGCTGCTTATTTATAGTAATAAATATTGACTTCTACTGTATTATTTGAATACTGACTAGAAATTGCTTTAATGATCACCATTTATTTTCACTGCTGCTGAAACTTCACAATCCTTACTCCATTTTCCATAATTATAGAACATTTATTTAAAAGTTTTAAATGTTACACTGGGTACAGTTTGATAAAGGGCTTTTGAGAAGCTTTCAGGGGTTAATTATGGGGAGAAAATAGTGGAAGTTGTCTAGCTGTATAAATGTGTATAGACTTCCAGAGTGAATGTCAATATCTGCAGTGCCAGATAGTTTTGCTTGCTGCTCCAATTATGTGAAGATCACAGTATAGAATCATAATTTGCTCCCCAAACTACCCAGGCCTTCCAAAACATTGCCTAAAATTAAATCTTCCGCTTATGCATGGCTTATGAAAAATTGAATGGCAGTTCATTTTCACAACACATGACAAACATAAAAGAAATTATGAATTAATTTTAAACTCTGCTTAGTGGAGTCTTATCAAATTGATGGCACCCTTTGTCTCACTGAAGTCAGGCATCAGACTTGATATGCTTAATTAGAATCAGGCATCTCTAAATGTTTTAAAGTGACAGCTTGGATCATCTTATTGGACCCCCCCACTCCCCCCCCCCCCCATGGTTTGAAGCCTAAAACAAAACAATTGGCTTAAAAGGTTGACTGGATATGACTTTCACTTCATGCACTACATTAAGCACATCAAAATGTATTATTATGCTTGATGTTCAAATCAACAAAGTCGAAAAGCTTTTGAGAGCTTGTTTAGATAGATGGATGGATAGAGCTAGCTAGCTAGATAGATTAAAAAAGAATGGTACAGGCTTGTGTGTCCTTGATTCTCAAATGGATTTTCTTTAGTTTCCTTCAAGGGGAAACAAGATGGATTTAGAATTAACTATCCTTCTGTAGCCATCTTTGGGTTATTCAGGAGCTAGCTATACATTTGATTAATTATTTAGACTTTGTCTCTCCCATTTTGGCCATTTCACTATTCATTGGACACCATCATCAGCTTCTAATTGATACTATACCATGAATACATGTGCATTATCCATCTTATGAACAACAAACTACTCATGAACAACAAACATCCACAGATGCTATGGGACACTGGCTCTTTGTTCTTAATCAGATGCCAACAATGACAGAGAAAGCTGCCCACTCCTCCACACTGGTAGCACTTTGATGAGCCTTCTTTATCCACTAAAGTGTTTTCTTGGGTTTGGAGTATTTTGTTCCAGGGAAATGTCATAGTCAGGAATATTGGGGGAAATATATATTTATATTCTTATGAGCATATTTATATATATATATGTATATATATATATATATACAATTTAGTGTAGCACTGCCTTTTTTTTTGGCAGCTTGTAATGACTGCTATACTGTTTTAGAGCTAAGAGCTACGGTCAGTCAACTTTAGACTCACATCTACTTAATTAACTTATAAAAGTAACTCCAGAAAGAGAATCTTACTCTAATGGTGTTGGTTTGAAACAGGATCAAAAATGTAAACCTGAAGTGTATTATTCAATGGAGACCAGCCTAGTAGCCATTACAGGATGAGGGTGAGTAACCTCAGGTTGGTTCAGATGATCACGATGTAGTTCAGATTTGACTGTACTTCCAGCATATCCCAGTCTCAAAATAACACCAACAATTACTGAAAGTGTGGCATGGGCTTTATAGTTCAAGATTTAGTTTCAAGAGTTTTTTCGTTTTCCATTTGGAGGGGAGAAAATGCTTCCATCCATTCAGAGCAAAATGCAGTCAAAAGAGATGTAACTCGTGCCTATAGGGTAGACCTGTATTTGTTTCCCTTTTCTTTTCATAGTTTATCACAGCTTCAAATATTTCCTTGCACGACTGATTGTTTTCCATTAAAATAGTAATTGTTGTGACAATGATGAAAGATACCGATCTGGGCATTTGTATATTAATTTAATTAAAAATGCAGTTAATTTACTCTCAGTTCTCTTTTTGGACTGACAGTTCAGCATATTCATAGCCCTGAAAGTAATGAAGGACATAAAATATTCTGAAACATTTTTTTCCTTTGGAAGCACTTACATATTAATTACTTTTTAAAAAGAGACCTGTGTACCTCTCTACTCCTTGTAATCCCAGCAAGAGCTTTGCTGAGCCACCTATGCTTTCTGTGGATTTCAGAATCAGTTCTTCAGGTTTCACTGGAGCACCTGTCACTCCCACCAGGAAAACGAGCCAGATCAGGCAAGCACTGAAGGCTAGACGTTAACTTCAGTGAGAGGTCATCCAATCAATTACATTTGAGCTCTTTTTTCTTTCTTAGGTACTTGAAGTGTCTGATCCTCCTTGAGTTGGGTAATATTTTTGTCATCTGCTTTGTCAGGGAACTCTAAGAATTGACAGTGAACCAATGATTGAAGCTTTTGAAGGAATTCAACTTCTTAGTTTTGGGGGCTTGTGCTTTTGTTGTTATTTCATAGGCAAATTTCCTTCCCTGCCATCTGATTTTTCACATCTCCTACTATTATTGCCTATAAAAGTGAGAACAGCATGTAGGGGGCCCAGCAAAGCTTCCCAAGTGTGAAGCTGTGACATTTTGTTATTCCAGAACCACTTCAGGAAGCAGCGTTGTATTTCTACTTAACATTTAATGTTTTGCAGCTGCTAAAGAATTATTCACTAAGTACTAAAACAGAGAAAAATCAATCTCTTCCTAACATCATTAGTAATAAATATGTTTGCTTATATTTTCCAAGAGAAGTGACAAGAAATGCAGATAATGAGCAACTATTTGACAGACAAATAAATGTGCCAGTCAATATTAGACAAAGCAAAATACAGAATAAGAAACTGCAACTTTTTATCATTTCTTATAATAAAACCTCATTTTAAATGTCCGGTTAATAGCACCAAAATTTTCTGGGCCCTGTGCAAGGAGAATTAAAATAAATATCCCAGGGAGGAAGCATGACACCCCCATGTTAGAAACAATTAGTCCCTGCAAGAAAATGTATTTTCATATTGTATTTTATGATAATTCCAAACTGAGCTCAATTAAAATGCATCATGAATGATCATATGGAAAAAATATCGCATTAAAAAAACAAAAATGGAGCTGCTGCCAAAAGCTTTGGTTACACAGGCCTGTGAAGTCAGTGGAAGCCTTCCCCACAGCATCTCCCTGATGCTCTCCACTGGACTGCGGAGAGAAGCCGGGAGGGGGAGCCTCTGGTCCTGCAGAGGCTGACTGGGATGAAATGTTGCCAGTCAGTGATGCCTCTCCTAAACCCAGGGTGCTCACTGTCAGGGGTGGAGTTTGACTGGCAAGATGAGCTGAGAGGGAAGGGAGATGTGATTTGAGCAGAAAGGGGAATTCTCCGAATCAAGACTCACCGATTTTTTCCTGTTATGCAGCTGGAAAATTGTGAGACTCACTGTGAAAGTCTGTCTTTCACCTTCTCCTTCATCCCCAGGCTACTGGCTATTTGACTACCCCTTTGCTCCTTTCCGGGGCTTTCTAGCCTGACAGTTTGATGCACTGTACTTTAATTATTTGTTTTGTATTTTTGTTCACCCGCCTATATTGTTAGCTCCTGGAAGGAAATGAACATGCCAAATTCACGTGGGTTGTCCAGAGTTGGTATTCAGTGATCATTATTTGTATCAATGAATATATAATAAAGAGAAGAGTTTTAACCAAAGCTTTATATTTGTTCTGTCTGAGAATTCTACAGGTAACTTTATATTTGACAAACTTTGATAGCAAAGAGAAAAGAGACAGAGGCCACTTTGTGAATAATTTAGGTCCTTAAGCCCCCTTTACCTGGCCTTAAATGGAAATTTGATTGGATTGCTTTCATCCAATCTGGGCTTCATTTGACCTGATTTGAAAGTCAATAACACGGTCTGATAGAAGGACTCTAATATATGCCTCATCTGCTTGATTTCAGGAGGGTTTTTTTTTTGGAAATTCTGAAATAGATGGTATTTTCCATCGCATCTTGGCTTCCTGCTGAGAGAATGGTGGGACCAGGAACCAGAAATCTCTCTCTGGTGATGCTGGTTGCATCTGTGCAGCTATCAGCATTTCCTCCTACACCTCCACCCTAACAAATACATTTTTTGATGTGGGTGTAAACCTAATTTCCCTGTGCATAATGTCAATGCCTCTGGAGTGTGCAGAGCTGGCTGGAATCTGCACTAAGAGGTCTGGGAATAAGGCTTTCCTTGTCATTATTTGCTCAGTCTGTAGTATTCAGCTGCCAACCCATGCCATATTATTTGTGTGATGCTTGGTGACAGTCTGTGTTGACTCTTAGCTATGCTTCTTGACATAATTTAATGAGCTAGAATGCGATTTTCCCCTGGAAGAAGTATGTCCATATTTTCAATGCCAGTGAAAAGTTGTTTATTTTACACATATATTACTTTTCTGGATCCAGGATTTCGACTCTTATAACATATTAACATGATACGTTCATTGTATAAAAATGTCCTATTTTCCCTCTTGCATTTACAAGAGGTTGAGGCTTCAGCATAACTGAGGGAGGAAAATGTACCCACTTGGTTGTACGAGGCTTGCTGCTTTTCTACTCTTCCTAATTAGCTTTTAACAAGCTGTCAGTCTTCCACTGTGCATGTGACATTGGTAGGGAAAGGACAAGGATGAGTTACAGTCTCCCTCTGAAAGTAGAATGTGCGTCTTACGAGAGGTATCTCCAGGCTGTCAGAGTGGGTCTCAGCACCACAACTTTGAGTCAAATACAGTCTGACTTTTCCTGGTGCTGTAAACTAATGCTGAGCGCATATTTCTGTCTGTGTCATCTGTCTCTTTCCTTAGAGATGCCGTCAGCTTCTTCCACACAGACCTGCTTTCATATAACAAGAAAAAGCCCACTCACTGGCTTTTCTTTTGTTAAATTAGACCTTTAAAAATAACATCTATTTTTATTTTTTCCTAATAGTAAAAGTAATATGCATTCAATCTGAAGAAATGTAAGCAGTTCAAAAAATTATACTGAATAAACAAAAGTAATCTGCTAGTCCACCCCACAGATAATCAATGTAATGTTTTGGTACATTTCTTTAGGGGTTCAGGTAAAAGTTCCTGTACGGTTGTGTGTGTGTGTGTATCTATATACAGATACTTATTGTTTTGTTCACAGAAAAGGTAACATTTTATATTATTTTTGTAGCACCCATTTTATTTAACAATAACTTGTGAACATTTTCCATATCTGTAAGTATTACAGTATGATTTTTAGTATACTCTGTCATGTGGCAGTATGATAATTTACTTAACCTATTGCCTCATTAATGGATATTTAGCTCATTTCTCCATTTTTGCTATGCATAAGTCCTCTCTTTGCACTTTCTGGATCGTATCTTTAGGATGAATTTCCAGACATGGAATGACTGAATCAAGGGCTACGTCCACGTTGGATCTTTTTATATCTGTCATAAATTGCCCTACAGAGAAATTCACTCTTCACATACTTCCACTGTCAGCAAATGAAGGACTTTCTCTGCACTGGCCTCTTCTCAATGGGACATTCATAAATCATGGCCAATATGACAAGTGAAACATTCATTCAGATATGAAACATTCATTCAGATATGCATATGACAAAGTGAAGTTTTAAATGGCTATCATATGTTTAATAGTCATTTCACTCAGAAGGAAAACCCAACTTAAGTAGTATCTTAGTGTCATTTTTGAGTGAGGGGTCTTTCGAATTAGATGGCCTGGTCCTCATGTGGCCTCATGTAGTCTTCACTCATCCCTATAATGTCGACAGTAGTGGTAGGTACTTCACTGGTTGGTTGTTAGGATGAATACATTCCCACATATAATAGTAATAGAAAAGATAATAATATTATAAACATCTCTGGTAGTTACTGCATGTTAGGCACTGTCCTTAGTGCTTTATGTATGTTAACCCTTTTATTATATTATTAAGTTATATATAAATTATTTAACATAATGCTTGGTACCCTCAATAAATGTAACTGTTTTTGTAAATATTAAGCTTTTCTTACAGCTTGTGCTGCAAATGGGCAAATGTTATGGATGAGAAGTAATTTTGTCAAAACACTTTCAAATCATCCACATAAAATTGCTTTAAAATATCCAGTACAGAAGTTCACTATTGTGAGTGGCCACTTAAAATTTGGTTGTCACTTAATGTAAGACAAAGTTATGAGAAGGATGGATCTTTGAACAAATAGGTTAGTAAATAATATCACTATTATTTACTATTGACTATTTACTAATTGACATATCAAGTGCCAATATTCAGTGTTCTTACTCATTGCTAGAATTGGAATATTCAGATTACATGGAGTAAAATCAAGCAGATATCTCATGAATTGGAACATTGGAACAGTGGAGGCAATCAATTTGGATAGTCAAAAAAAAAAAAAAGCAATTTCTCCATTTTACTGAATTGTAGTATCTGCCGGTACTCAGAGGTCAAACAACTGACATGTCAAACAGTTAGCTCTATGTTCATTTGCTCCTCGATGCCCTGACATCTGGCTTCCAGTGGAGATGAGTGAGTGTGTTTCAAAGTCTGCATCTCTGTTTAAGGCTCCGTGAGGCAATGAGGAAGGGGGAACAGAGGTGTGGCTGTGAGCACACATTTTGGTATCAGGGAAACCTATCTTCAGACCCCCGGTCTGCCTCTTAGAGGGGCTGGAATGTTACTTAAATTCTCCAGGTTCTAGTTGCTTTATTTACAAAACGAGGCTATTTACCTCCGAAGTTAATGTGAAAATTAAATGAGATAAGGAATCCAAGCATGTAGCACAGGGCCTGGAACATAACTAAACTAAAAGTTAGTTGTTGATTGGATTTTATAATTATTACCATATTGGACAATGCTAAGTTATCAGCATGTGATCTGTTGATGTGTCAAGACTTGACTCCGAGGTTTCTGCAGAACGTAAGTGTGAGGATGGCCAGAGGACAAGTAGGTATGGTCCCCTTAAATGCAAAAGAAACACCTGAGTTTGAGAAATCTGTTTGTCGTTAGTATATGGGTGAATGAATGGACTGAGATAAATTTCAGGAGAAAGAAAACAGTGGGTGAGAGTAGGGCCTAGGACATAGGAAGAGGATATCTTTTATAGCTAGGAAGAGGGGGGTCCATGCCATAGCAACAGGAGGGAAGGCAAAAGGTGACTGTGGACAGATTCATGAATCTTTATGTATTTGTCTTAAACTGTTCTGAAAATCCAGTACCTGTCCTTATGAATCTTAAAAAGTCATGATTTTTATCCTGATTCTTATTAAAGTTTTATTTTAAAGTGATTCTCTGTCTGGAAGTTTTAGTTTATTACAATATACTCAAACTTAGTGGCAATCCAGAAAACCTCTAGCTAAAATAAAGATTTTGGGAAATTTATAAATGATACATTTTAAAAGACATTTTTTTAATGGAAGATAGTTTATTAAATTTTTAAGAATCATGATTCTATACCTTAGAAAAGTTTTGCCCAATGGAAAGTCACTTCTCTTTACTCTATTTTTCAACTATAGTCAACCTATATAATAAATGGCACTTGCTCATAATGAGAAACAGTTAAACAATTAATCAGTATAAATTAGCATTTGGAAAAACAACTCCTTGCATATTCTCTCCAGATATACAGTTCCCTTTACATAAAAATAGCATGTTTTTAGATGCCTTTTATTATAGTTGCAAATCCTCAAGGTATAAATATGCTTTGTGAATATATTCTCAATTATTTCAATAATTGGCTGCCAAAGGGGGAACTTTATGTATGATACAGCTTTTAGTCGTTTTTCATTCCTAGCAGAAATGATACATTTAAGAAATATAAGACTTCTTAATCTACAGGGTGGAAAAGAGCAAAACTGTAAATAAAACATAATTAGAAAAATTTATCTTCCTATATGTCTTGAAGCATTTTACAAGTTCTACTTCTGCTTATTTATATTTTCAGAAAACCTCCCCTAATAGCTAATGCTATAAATGTCACTTTATAGATTCCAGGGTAAAAGAGGCATCTGAATTGTGCCTTTGAAACCTTGTCTTTACTACTTTGAGACTAAATTTGATGAATTGCTAAATAATCTTCAGTTGGTAAAACCAAGTCCTAAAAACTGAAGGCATCCAATAAACATTCAGCTTAAAAAACAGTAAAGAATATCTGTATAATATTGTACCAGAAGTGAAGTATGACATTGCAATAATCCTAAAATGAAAATTAAATAAAACTAGAATTTATACTCATTTATTACCGTAGATTTACCAGAGTGTTGCTAGACTTTAAGGTGTCAGGAGAAAATCATTATGTCTTGCCTTGCTGGATCAATTACCTCTGCAGCGTCTAATAAATTTTGTCTTCTGATTTTGATGGATGTTTAACCATCTGCTTCTGGAAAGATTTCCAATTATAGACCTTGAAGGTGCTTCAACAGAGGCTTATTAAGTGTTAGCAGTTGAAAAGTTGCATGGTTTTGTGTGGTAACTGGGGTTTTTATGACCACTTTATATTGAGATTCAGTATCCTTTTGTAACTAAGAAAATGAAATGAATTTAAAGAAATTATTGTTTTTCTTTATTTTATACTCCAAAGAATATTTAATGGAATAATTTATGTTTAATTTTTAAACCATATTTACCAAATGGAACAAACTGGTAAATACTTTGAAAATTTGACCCTGTGAATATAAGACTTTCATTTGGCTGAGTTTGTTTTGTCTCATTTATAAACATTAGTTAAGCATTTGCTGACTTAAAAATATAATTACTGGGAAATACAAAATACTTTTTCATAGTTACGAAAGAATCTAATTAGAATGTTTAAGTGTGTGCTGTAAATTTAATCATATTAAATATATATGTTTATATGCAAAGGAGAGTTTAGACAAATATATTCAAAACCAAACTTTTTCTGAAGAAGTCCTAAATAATAAAAACAAAAGATGTTTATATAACTAAATTTTACAAGGAACTATGTCTCTAACTTGAAAAAATAAATATTAAGAAAATTTTCTTTGGAAAATATGTGGTAGATTTTTAGCTTACTAAAATTAGTCTAATAAATTCGTATGTCGTCTAATAAAACCAGACAATGGCTAAGACTTCTACTTGGCATTTTAAACAGTATTGATTAGTATATTATTAATTCTGAAGCCACAACATAGTTGATCTTGTCTCTTCCTATTTGATGTAACCTCTTTAAGAGCAAGTATTACTCTGATCTTTGTAGTCTATATCTTATATGATACCATTTTTGTAAATTGTAATGTATATTTTTATATACTCACATAATTTCACCATGGTTTAATGTTACATCATTTTATGTAATTCTTCCACAGGATAATTCATGCACAGTGCAGTAGAAAGTGTGACCAAGGGCATCCTATGGTGAACTCATAATACCACACCTGTTACTGTTCGTGCTGTAATTTCCCCTTCTCTTTTATAAAAACACTATTTTGGCAGGGGATGTGGGATAAGGGGTGAGGATTCTCTAGGAAAAACACCTCTTTTTCCTCCTATCAGTCCATACACTTTAAGCATGACAACTTCCTTCCTACAGACCCGTAGATGGGCATGTGACCTAGGACTGGCTAATCAGTGTGTTCCACCCTCCCGAGATAGATTTAGAGATGGGCACATGCCCCACTCAGATCAGCGAATCTCAAATCCCAGACTTTGGTCCGACTCTTTTCACTGAGACACTGAGATGAGAAATGTAAGCCTGGAGCTTTTGCAGCCAAATAGTCCACGATAGGAGATGCCCTGCAAGGAAGACTTTTGTGACATCCTTTGCTTTTGGAATCTTGTCTGGTTTTAAGCTAATACTACCTTGGATTTTTAAACTAATAAATGACCTTATTTTTACTTAAGCCTGTTTAAATTGGACTTATAGCACCTTCAACTGAAATATGCTTGATAAGTAATCTATACTGTGATTATTTCATCTACAAAACAAACGACTGGAATAGATGTCCCTTGATGCCCCTTTCATAAATAAATTATATTTTTATGGCCACATGGACTTGGTAACTGAGCACATATTTTTGTTTGTTTGTTTTGTTGAAGTATAGTTGATTTACAATTTGGGTTAATTTCTGGTATTCAGTATAGTGATTCAGTTATATCTATATATGTATTCTTTTTTATATTCCTTTACTTATAGGTTATTATAAGATATTGAATATAGTTCCCTGTGCTGTGCAGTAGGACTGTGTTGTTTATCTAATTTTTTTAATTGAAGTATATTCAGTTTACAATGTTATGTCAGTTTCTGGTACACAGCATGATAGTTCAGTGATACATATACATACATATATTCCTTTTCATGTTCTTTTTCATTGTAGGTTACTATAAGATATTGAATACATTCACTGTGGTATACAGTATAAACTTGTTTATCAATTTTATATATAGTAGTTTGTATCCACTACTAGAGACAATTTATTCCTTCCCCACCCCTGTTCCCCTTTGGTAACCATAAGTTTGTTTTCTATGTCTAGGGGTCTGTTACTGTTTTGTAAATAAGTTTATTTGTATCATTTTTTAGATTCCACATATATGTGGTATCATATGATATTTGTCTTTCTCTGTGTGACTTACTTCATTAAGTATATCTCTAGGTCTATCCATGTTACTGCAAAAGGCATTATTTCATTCTTTTTTATGGATGAGTAGTATTCCTTTGTATGTGTGTATATACCACAACTTCTTTATCCACTTATCTCTCGATGGACATTTAGATTGCTTCCATGTCTTTGCTACTGTAAATAGTGCTGCTATGAACATTGGGGTGCATGAATCTTTTTGAATTAGAGTTTTTCTGGATATATGCCCAGGAGTGAGATTGCTGCATCATATGGTAACTTTATTTTTATTTTTTAAGTCATCTCCATACTGTTTTCCATAGCGGCTACACCAAATTACATTCCTACCAAAAATGCAGGAGAATTTCCTTTTCTCCACACCTTCTCCAGCATTTGTTGTTTGTGGTCTTCTTAATGATGGCCAGTTTGACCTATGTGAAGGGATGCCTCATTGCAGTTTTGATTTTCATTTATCTGACAATTGGCCACGTTGATCATCTTTGCATGTGCCTTTTGACCATCTACATGTACACATATACACACAAATATAAGAATAGTGGGCTAGCTCACAAATGTAACAATCATCCACTGAATCTGGAAATAATACTGAGTATTGGCAGGATCCATGAGAACTCCTTTAGGTATTCAATAGACCATAGTGAAAGATTGGCAGACTTTTCAGTAAAGGGCTAGATAATAAATGTTTTAGCCTTTATGGGCCATATGATCTCAACTGCATCTATTTCATTCTGACATTGTAGCAAACAGACAGCCATATATAAAACGTTAACAATAAGTGTGGCTATGTTCCAATAAAATAATTTTTTTCATGGACATGGAAATTGGATTTTCATATAATTGTCACAAGTAATGAAAAAAAATTCTTTTGAATTGTTTCAATCATTTAAAATGCAAAGCCATTCTGAACTCATAGGCCACAGAAAAACAGGCAAGGGGCTCAGTCTGACCTGGGAGCCATAGTTTACTGACCCCTGTCATAGCGTATTAACACTGTGCCCTGCCAGGAAGAAAATAATAAAGAATTGTGTGTGGCATTCAACAAACTTTCCCAAAGGTGCTTCAAGATGCATATAATGTGTTGAAAAAGAGGAGCTATATTTATTTTCTTCCCTTAGAAAATACAGACTATTATAGTACTGGAAAAATTCTATATAACAACAGCTTCTAATTGGTTATTACATAAAGAATCTGTGACAAATACACTGCCAAAAAGAATGCTTTCTTATGCAGAGATATGATGTCAGTTTCATGTATAACCAGCCTCCTTACCAATCAAATAATTCTATAGATAGGTATGACATCATGTCTGGGCATAGTCACAGTTTGACTGATAGGTTGGAATATGGAATATAAACAGGAAACCACAGAATAATTGCTTGACTTAAACTTTAGGTAAAAATAGTTGAGGAAGAACAATATTACTAACATATGAATGTGTTAAGAATTATCCTAAAATTGTTGCTTCTATAACTGTCAAGATATGCTTTAATAATGAAAGAACCTTGGAAGTGTCTGATATCATTTAATTTATTGGTTAGTCAAATAGTTAATTTTGAATGCATTTCCATTATATTGATCATTATTGTTAATAGAATTCAGTTTACTACTTCTTTTAGGCTATTTACATTAATATAAAAAGTTGTATTAGTCTGGAATTTTTTTCTCTTTTTTAATGTTTTGATACCAGATTCATGGTAGTTGCTTTTGAACCTCTTTTGTCCTAAACATTTTTGCCAATTTTTCCAGTTCTGTTCATAATTATTGATATTTTAAGGCTTTTTTCTTTTTTTAGAGAGTGAGGAGGATCAAATTTGGTTAACCACATAAATCTAGAAAATCATACTTATGCTGAGATTCGTATATCAGATTATATAGATTTGTGTATCACATTCTCAAATTGTTTTCTCAGATTTCGGATAGTCTTTTTCATTCTTAAATGATGCTTCTTGGATTTTTTTTCTCTTTTTCTCAGTATTACATAAGGCAGAAATGTGTCTATTGGATTGCCTTTGTCAAATAACTTTCACTGAATTTTTCTGCTTTATTTATTTTTACTATAACACATATCTCTTCCTGCTTCTTAAAATTAAATTGATTTGTTAATTTATTTTCAGTTTTTATTGCTTAATAATGAAAGCATGTGTACATAAAATTTTAATTTCTGATTAAACCTTTGACCATTTCCTCCAATTTGAAACGTAGTATTCTCACTGCCATGTTTCTACTATTATCTAAATGGAATTTTTACCTCTCTTTGGCCTCAACAGTTATTTTGTGGAGTCCTTGTTTAAATTTCAGAGAATTTTGGAAGTTTTGTGATTTTATTTGTAACTTTAATTTTTACAGTATAGTTGTCCCTCTGTATCCATGGAGGATTGGTTCCAGAACCCCTACCCCCCAGCAGATACCAAAATCTGCAGTTGCTCAAGTTTCTTATATAAAATGGTGTAGTATTTGCACATAACCTACACACATCCTCCCCTGTACTTTATCTCTAGATAGCTTATAACACCTAATACAATGTAATACTATGTAAATAGTTGTAAATACAATGCAAATGCTATGTAAATAGTTATAAATATAGTGTAAAATGCTATGTAAGTAGTTGCTGGTGCAGGACAAATTTAAGTTTTGCTTGTCGAAACTTTCTGTAATTTTTTTTTTTTTCTGAGTATTTTCCATCTGGATAGTTGAATCTGCAGATGCAAAACTGGGAATACAGAGGGCTGACTGTATTGGGTTTAGAGAATATGGCCTATGGGCCAGGCTGTCTACCATTGGAGATTTATTCAGGTTTTTTGGTACTTATGTATGATAATTTTAAAAACACTTTCATAGAGTTTTCAGACAAAAACATAGGATAGATCCTTTTAATTATAAACTATATAAAGATAAATATATTACATATATGTTAATTTTATTTCTTAGATCCTTGGCATCCTTATCTGTTACATATTTAAGTCAAAATAGAGAGATAAGTTACTTTTTCCCCTTCTATTCTAATGTTTCTGCCCATTTTCTGTTGAAATTATAAAAATTCTTCATATGTTTAAATACAATATTACTCATTTTGTGAATGTATGTCTGGTCTATCTTTAATATATATTGTACAGGTGATCAATGTTGTACTATCAATGTCTGAAATGCCACTTAACTGTATACTGTTGTGATTCCTGTCTTCACATCCAATGTAGATGTTATATCCTTATCTGTCCTTTTATTTTTAACTAGCCTATGGCACATTCTTTAGGTATGATTTCATGGGTAGCATTTGGATTTGGTATCTCAAGACAGTTTGATAACCTACTTTCTATTTTTGTGACTCTTTGCCATTTCCTGTATATGGTTTACATCTCCTAGCTGTATGAGCTAGAATATAAATATTGTCTACTTGTCTGCTATTCATAGTTTTCTGTTTTCTGGCTTATCTTCTGCCTCTTCCTTTCCTTCTTTTCTCTCTCTTTCTTTCTTCCTTCTTTCTTTCTCTTTCTTTCTTTCCTTCTTTCTTTCTCTTTCTCTCTTTCTTTCTTTCTTCCTTTCCTTTCCTTTCCTCTCTCTCTTCCTTTCCTCTCTCTCTTTCTTTCCTTTACTCTCTTCCTTTCCTTTTCTTTCTTTCTTTCTTTCTTTCTTTCTTTCTTTCTTTCTTTCTTTCTTTCTATTTCTTTCTTTCTTTCTTTCTTTCTTTCTCTCTTTTCTTTCTTCCTTTCTTTGCTTCTGAGACTTATTAGCTCTGTATGAAAATAGAAATATATCATGTGGAAATAATTGAAAGGAAGCTCAAAAAATGAGTACCTAGAACATATACCAAGGACATGTAGCAGTTCTTGGATTTGGGGACCCCTTTAATCTACTCCCAACTTTATTCATCACAATTTATTATAATTTGATTGCTCTTCCATCCCAGGGCCAATTTAGGAGTTCTATGAAAATATTATTTATGCTTGTGAACTATTTTTTGAGAACATTATAAAGTAGATAAGGCATTTGTAGTAGTTGGAATAGATGTATATCTAGTTCCCTTTGGTATACTGCTTCAGATGCAGACAGAGAAGGACATTAAGTACAGATGTTGATTATAAGGTGGATGCAGTTTTTTGTAAAGCTGAAGAAAAACCCTATGGCAAGACAGAGGACTCAGTGCAGCAGAGATGGGGATGGTGCCTCCTATGCAGATGAGGAAGGTTGGACTCTATGCTGAATGGAGAGTCTGGATTCGGGCTACAAAGATTCTTCCTGTCTTTTGAGAGGAAAATTGAGAAAATAACTTCAGACAAACTACCCCACATTAGAGAAGCTTCATCAATCACTCACCCTTAAACTATAACAAAGGCAATCCCTACTGTCTACTCAGTTATCTTGAGCCCCCAAAGTGACTTACAGTTGTTCTGTCACTCTTGAAATTCTTCCTTAAGCTGTCCCTGTCTTCTGCTTAACTTTCTGCTGTCCTGAGTAAAAAGTGACAGAGAGGTAGAAAAGTAGTAATGTTTCTAAAAGCCTTAACTCTTTTTACTCAGTTCATGAACAGTTTTTACTGGGAAGAGAATTTTTAAAAATGAAGGATGGACTTTGAAAATCAAACACAAGACACTGGATCTGCAAACATGATGAAGTTCAGAATATATATATATATATATATATGGGGGTAGAGTTTTATCTTTTGTGTCTTTGGAGGCATTTTGGGGGTAGCTGTAGGAGGAGTCAAACATGAAGCTTCTTAGTCATGTGCCATCTTAAATTGGAAGCCCAGTGCGGAGAGTACTTCATCCTCTCTTTTGTAATACCGTGCATTCCATCAAATATCCTTTTCAGGCTGAGCTTACTCACCCTACATCTATTCTTGGTGAAAGTTCTACCATGAACTGTCACATTTTAGTCAAAACTTTCAACATGGACATTTTATTTGTCCCTTTTACTTGAACATACTCAAAAGTAGTTTTCAATTCTAAAACAGATGCTAGAATGGCTCAAATATTTCCTAAACAGTCATTTTTTTTTTCAAATGGGAAATGTAGTCCAAAGATTAAAGTTCTGGAAGGTTAAAGAATTTACTAGGCAATAAGCTTGGAAATTCTCCATGAATACAAAGGCATGTGTTGGTTCCATTAACTAACAAATATACTCTTCGATGTGAGTCAGTAACTACAAAGTTATCCTTCTGATACAGAATAGCCTAAGGGCGCTTTCTAATTAAAATTTTGAAAGCTGATGCTCAGTATACCATATCTGTCTGCAATTCTAAATTAAGCTGGGATCTCTTATGTTGAGTTAGTCTATAATCTTTACTTTCACTGCTGTGTGGCAGTTGAAAAAATGCTAATTTAGTAAATCAGATCAAGTTCAACTCTAAACTATTATTAGCATAGCAAATAAAGTTAGTGGTAGTTATGGTCGAGTTGCAATTTATGGACCTCATAATCCTACTAGTAATAAAAATAATAATTCCAACAATAATAATAGTCTACCATGTATTGCACTCCTGCTGTGTTCCAGGCTTTTTAAATGTATTATCTCATCTGACTCATGCCACAACTGTGTGAGAGAGTTATCATTCCAATTCTTTAGTTCAATAGCTGAGGTGAGAAAAGAGGATGGCTTTAACTAAGACAGGATGGAAACCATGGAGTTGAGTGGTAGGGTAAAAGGGACAGTTAGAAAAGAGGTTCATTAAAGAACTTTAAAAATCTTCTCAGTTACATTTTTGTAGGTGTATAAATTTCTTTTGTAATGTATGTATGCCTTGGATGATAGTGAAACATAAACAAAAACATGCAAGAAAATTAAAATGGCCAATTCAGTTTCACACATGCTGCACCTAACATGCTTGGGAGCTTTCAGGAGGGACTGCTGGTTAGTTAGATGCAGAAGTCGGAGTTCAAGAGTTATAGATTTGGGTTATAGATTTGAAAATCCTCAGTATAGAGTAGAAGTTGAAGTTTCAGGTATGGAGAAGATATTTTCAAAGAACTGTGTAGACTGAGAAGAAAAGAGGACAGAAGACAGGGTAATAGGAAACACTGGTATTTAAAAAGCAGTAAAAATTAGGAGAATTATCCATTCAAACAGGGAGTTATCAGCAAAGCTAACAGAATAGAGATTGTATGATATAGAGAACAGTCAAAAATGTTGAATTCTAGGATCAAGTAAGATAAGGCTTGAAGGTATGTAGTGGGTTTGCCAGTTCGTTAGCAAGTGAGCAGAGAGAAGGTGAGCAGCATTGGGAGCTCAGTGCTCTAGTGTGTTCAGGAGCACGTGATAGGTCACTAGGTGAGGAAGTGAGTGGAAACTTTGTAGAAGCCACAGTGTGCAGAGAAGTAGATTACAAGTCAGTAGCTAGAAATCGAAAGAAGAGTTTTATTAGAGGGACTTAAAGACATTTATCTGTGGAAAGAGAGAATATTGAGACATAAGACAGATAGATGATACCAAAAGGAGACCTTAAAGAAAGTCCAGCCATAAATCTCAACAAGATCTCCCCAGAGTGCTGCCCGGAGTGGAAGAGAGACTGGATGCTGATATCCAGCCTGAGCCTTGTTTGCCAAGCCATGTCAACTGGAGAAGATGGTGCTTTTTTTGTTAACAGTCCTATCAAGTATGGCTTCTTTTTCTATTTAGTCTTCTCAGAAAAGACACCTTTTACAATTCATCTTCCCAGAAGAGACGCCTTTTTTCTATTTTGCGCAAGTATTTGCTGGTAGCAGCCCAAAATTTTGCATGAGGGTGGCACTGTTTTTTGTACTTCTAATTAGTGAGTGACAACACAAAGCTCTGTAGTTTATCCTGTTACCATACTGAAATTACAGAATGTCAGCGTTAGAAAGTACCTCAAGGTTATCTACTGCAACCTGGACATGTCACACTTGAGCACATTCAAAAGGGTTTGGGACTTGCCTGGGGTCACGTAGCTAGTCAGTGGCAAAGCCAAGACCAGGATTCACACCTGGATTCATCCCAATTCCATGTTTTTTCCACTATGCCAGGAAACAAAGACGTAAACGTTTGCTTTCTGTGGTAGAATGTTAAAGCACTTCTTCACAGCATCCTGAGTATTGAATTCATGTGGTATGAGGTGGAAGCTTAGAGCACAGTCTTGCTTTCTAAACTTGCCCTGCTTATGAAAGTTGTAATTCTGACTTCTAAATTTTAATAATGGTTCTTCCTAAATGGATTTTTTTTAATGCATGGTAAAAAGAAAAAATGGCAGTTTAACTTTTCACGATAGTCTTGTAGATTTATGTCCTTGAATCCAAATAACTTTTTTTTGAAATTTTATACCAGTGTTTTTAAAAAAAATAGGAATGTGTTTGAGTTACATTGAACATTTTCAGGTAGTACATGAGGATGGGATTGGCAACCACAACCACATGGATCAAATTTAGAGAAGATCTTGGATTTTTGTGGTAGCTGTTTACATATGAGATCTGCATGACCGTTCTGAATAAGACCATACACAACCATAAAGAGGTCAGCAGGACAACTCAGAAGAGTGGCATGCTAGCATCTTGGTTTACATTTTCAGCCACTGTTTTACAAATTATGTTTCTTGAGTTATTTATAGGTATTATTTGAATAAATAAGTCTGTGGTCAAATGGTGCTGTACTTCTACTGCGGCCTCTCCCTACCTCTATGTGAAAGTGTATATAGAAGTATTCCACAGTTGGGAGACATTTTTCTTAGGTGCTTTTTTTTTTTTCCTTCCTTCAGAATCTTTCATTAAGTAGCCAAGTTTTTAAGACATTTTTGAACACAAATGCCTGTCTTTTCCTGTAGTAAAATCCACTTGTTTCACTAAAAGAATTGCTAAGCTAAATAGCTAAAAAGAAAACATGACACAATTTGCTGTAGTACATACAAGTGCTACTGATATTAATGCTATAAAAAATAACTTAAGAATATATATATAAATATATATATATTTTATACACACATGCATGTTTGTGTGTAGATTTGGGGGAAAGGAGCTATCAGTATAGCTATCTGTCTTTAGCCAGGCTTATTCATATCTTAAAGATGCTTCAGTTTTGTACAATTCAGTAGTTTTTACCTTGTGTTCTTTTTGAGAATTAAAGATTTTAACTTTGAGTAGGATGAGCTAATATTTGAGGTTAATTTTATGTCCATCACAATTTGGGTCCTTGTCCCTTTCTGTAACAATGGAACCAATGACCTAAAATCCTTCCTTCCCATGCTTAATACCTGATCTAGTCAAAAGTCTACAGCTCTGCCTTTCAAAGCTCACTTTGGTACATACCCCTTAGAGGTGATAGCATGTTTTCCTAAATCCAAAAAATATATGACATCGGTTAATCTGAAGATGCCAAAAGAAATATACTTTTTGTTTGTTTTGATTTTTTTGTTTATTGTGAAGTAAAAGGTCAATCTTGAAGGAGCTAGCATCAGAAACAAATATTATTGTGTTATCAAACAAACAATGTAAAGATAATTAAATGATAGACTAAGAAAGTATGTGAATTATTTGGACAACCCATTTTTGACATTACATGAAAGAATATGGAAACTTACAGATATCAATTTAAGAAGGTCCACATGCCCCAGCTGATTTCTGAAAGTATATATACATCCCATACACTGACTCAATCTGCTGTGTGTTACCAAACTCAACGATAAGCAGACTTTATGAGCTGTGATACTTGCTCAGCAGAATCAACCTTGATAATCGGATAGATTTAAAAAGACAAAAGCTGAATAAAACACTGTGTAAAAATAGATGAAATATTCCCGTAAAATAATGTCAATGTCATGCATGTGACCTTGGTAAACCCCCAGACTGAGAGTGGTTTCATGAACTAGAATACATTTTGCAAGGTGGGTAGACAGAACTACGACATGAACCAAGCAGCTGAGTTCATTCAAAGATAAAAGTCTAGGACTAAATGATGGCAGTCACAAAATTTCTTCAGTAGATGAATTGGAGATGAATATCTGAAAAAAAATCATACACTTTCTGGAACAGTTTTATCCACTTTGCCTACAAGTCATACTTAACATCTAATTGCAAGACAAGGTCAACAACAGCAGGATGCAGGGACCTCAGCATGGAAGTCGAGCTCGCTGAAATTCAGATTTAGCGGACTGGACATGTGTAGAAGATGGATAACAGCGGGGTGGCTAGGCAGCTGATAGACTAGCTGAAACGGAGTGATTGTAAGCACAGTGGGCAGGAGAAGTACTCTAAGGCCTTTAAGCACTGTGGCGGAACCCCTGACTGCTGAGAAGAGATGGCGGCACACAGACCGTGCTGGCGCCCAGCAGTCGGAACCCGTGAGGGGCTGTGCTGTGCGAACTGCAGGACTCTTGCCTGAACTGTGATCAGGTGACTCTGTAGAGATGCGTAATAGTATGCTTTCTCGTAGGAGTAGTTTAAATATAGGTAGGTCTTTATTGTATTGATTCGAACACTAGTATTTCCACTAAAAAAGAGTTCTTGTCAAAATCTGTCCTTTGGCATCTTGAGAGGTAATTTTTTTTTTTTTTTTCACTTTTAAGCCATCTGAAACATCCCCTGTAACCTTTGGTTAACTGTTTGTATTACTACACAATTCAGTTTCTCAGAAATGTTTATTTACTTCCTGTCTCCTTCAGCATGCTCCGTATGATCCTTACTGCCTACTTTCAAGGTCTACTATTATTCTCAGTCCTTCTGAAAAGCATTTCATTCTGTTTCCCTCTGCCTTATCCTGTCTGTGAACTTATCCATCTTATGAGACCTTACTTTCGTGGAGTTAAGAGAAATAAATGAATAAAGAGGTCCAGTTATTGGACTTTTGCTTTTCAAATATAATTAAAATCTAATTCTTTTAACAATGAATTATGGGATAGCTTTATATATTTCTATACCGATGTATGTCTCTCAAGCAATCATAGCCCTACAGACAATTTCACTAGTTCTGAAAAATGGGTCAATGACAATTTTTACTTCTTTGACACAGTACTGCCTAAGGCTTTTGGTAAAATGTGTTAACCAGGAAAAAAACAAACAAACAAACAAACTTTATAGCCAGAAGATATACAATGAATGATCTATTGAATCCTAGGCTTTCTGGAAAGTTATCACACAATGAACTTGATGCATTCACTTTCTCTAACACCTTGCAATTACTGAGAAATCATCTTTAACATGACCATATTGGATAAGACAAGAGTATGTAAGGAACTTAAAGAAGAAAATCTGCTTGTTATGATCAACTTGCTAATAGGTATATATGTATTTTTTATTTTATTTATTTTTATTTCCTACTTATTGTCTAAATGAGAATGATTTCAGCATCAAAATGTGACCAAAGAAAGGGAACCAAAATTTAATGTAAGAAGTTTTAGTTTTCCTGCAGTCAAGGCCATGAGGACAATATGCCATGTGCCACGATTTTAATTATTTGATAAAGGAGTGCAAGCCAGGTCATCTGTATAGGTAAATTATTTCTTAGTACTGAATTTTATATGGATTTTATCATAAGAATCCTTACAAAAGGGTTTTAAAGTAACATAATTGCACTGTATTTTTGCAGAAGAAAGGGAAGATTTCTTCAAATATTCTTATATCACCCATTTATAAAAGGCAAGAATTAAACACCATTAGTAAATACTTCAAGGATTGTCAAAAATTTAGGTAATTTAGATTCTAAATTAATATATGAAAAGTAAAGCTAGAGTTAACCTGACCCTGGAACAGTCTGTCTCAAATATTCTTGATTAAAGTGAGCTTGTTTTAGGATTAAGTTATAGTTAGTTCATGTCTAGATTTTGTGGTGAATATCTGAAGTGCCAGTATTCTGTGCTGTTGATTCAATAGCAGGCCATATTCTTTAAACATGAGACGTCTGTGGTAGAACTAACATTTGTCATGAAAATCTTGGAACTTGAGGCATGTATATGGGTAGAATCAAAATTGTTACCAAAACAGAGTTTTGACTCATCCCAAGTAATAGCCCAATAATTTATGTGAAATCTCAGAGTTCTGCCTCATGAAGCATGGAGAGGATATTTGTGCTTAAAAAACTTAACCATAAAATAAAACCTTTTAATGGCTTGTTTTTATTACATCACTATAATATTTTAAATGAGCTATATACAGTTATTTGAATACATTCAATAGATGCATAGCATGTATTGCATTTCTGACAGTTTCTCTTTTTAACTCTCTACATAGATTTTGATACTTAAAATAACAGGAGTAATTAAGATTGTTATTTTCTAAATATGTATCTAAAAGAATGTACTCTAGTCTATTAAGCACCTAGGATAAAGGTAAGCCCAGTCCTTTTTTCTAAAGACCAACCAGGCTATTTGTGTTTAATGATAGGTGATTCGGGTAAATGTTAGGAAAGACTTGTAATATTCTATGGTAAGTATTATGAAGGAAGATGTTCAGTGTGCTTTGTGAAAACAAAGGAAAGTCACCTCACCAGCCTGAGCCCTGAAGGCCATTTGGTCATTAGTCATTCCAGCTAGAAGGGACAGCATTCTACCGAGAGTTGAATCCAAATGCAAGAAGTTCAGGGTAGCTGCAGTCCAGATGTTTTATGGGTAGGTAGGAAGAGACTTCGAGATTATCTGGCAGTAGCCAGATAATGAAGGGCTTTGCTTACAATGGAAAGAAAGTTGGATTTTATCCGAAGTTATAAGACAGGTAGCAAAACTTGGGCTTTAGAGAAGGGGTAGATTCCAGAGCTATTAGAAGAACACAGCATAGCATAGTGACTAAGAGGACCTGCCCAGATCTGGGTTTAAATCCTGGCCTTGCCAACTAAGAGTTCTGTGACTAGGGCAAGTTACTTAACCTCCAAATATAAGTGTCTTTATCTACAAAATACTTGTCTAGTTTGTAGTCACTCACAGCCTCCTAATAGCAACCGACTCACAATAGTCTTATAAGGTCCATATGGCTCAATGCACCTCAGTCTTTAGAAAGTCTCTGGTATACTGAAAGTGCTCAACAAATGTTAGTTATTATTATTCTGGAAAAATAAAATGCTAAGTATCACCGGAAGACTTGGGAGTTCTGATTAGTCTAATGTCTTATGCTTTGTGACATTTGCCCCATTAGTGGCACAGACTCATTGTTTTAGTCCTTTGTGACAAGAATCTGAGCCCAGGAGCTGTGTCATTTTTTTTTTCCTTTTTTGTGCAATGCCTTTAGCAGCATGAGGCATGTGCTCGGGGACTGTTTGGTGAAAGAAATAGAGGAAGGAGCAAAATAATGTGTGCAGAGCAATGCATATAGAATTAGTCAAACTGTGGGAGTTTTGAACAAAAAATGTGATAACTAATTTTTGAGGAGTAAGATTACGTTTTGAATTTTTAAAAAAACACATTAAGTATTTCTTTGAAGAAATATTGCTAGGAGACCATATCACATGTAATGATCTGATGAAGGACAGTTTCTGTGTCAGTTAGAGAAACCCGGTTTCCAGTGTATTTGAAAGAAAATGTCAATTTGCATTGATTATTTTTCCACTTACTTAGATCTACATGACTTCATTCTTCAAGTGTTTAATCATGTTTTCCAAGACCCATATCCTTTGATCATAATGTTAGCCACATAGATGACTTCCCAGTAGTTCTGTACTTAGTGATAAAACTTCATTTCAAAATCTCCTATTTGTCTTTTTCTAGTTACCCTCTAATAGGCTGGAAATGTGTAATAAAATACCCTAATGACTTCACCTTGAGAACTAAATCCCATTCTAATTGTTTTGATGCATGGGCTAGCAGGATAATTGATTGACACTAAGACCACTCAGTATACAGCCAGCTAACAGAATTAGATTAATGAAAACATACGGTAATTACAACTGTGCAAAACAACTTGGAATCTGCAATGTAGCCTCAGGGTAAATAATCAAAAATCTGATCAAAGAGCAATTGGAGTTAATAAAAGTCTTATTGTGCGATTAGGATTAAGAGATGCTGAAAGATAAAATTGTAAAGTTTTAGTAGAGTGTTTGATGAAGATTTACTTCATTACTAAAAACATTTTCGTATACTAGAGTAGTCATTGAATTTTAAAAGGTAGAATTACCACGTATGTTTTTGCAACATTGTTTATGAAACATTTAAGACTTTTCATACTTCATTGGTGTTTTTATAAAGCACTTGCACTTTCGAATCCTCAAACTTTGACTCATTTATTCATCTGACAAATAACTGGTAAGCACTTATTATATATAAAGCTCTAAATAAAACATTGTTGAAAAGAGGTAAAACAGCCATAAACCCTAACCTTTGAAATTAGACTTTGGTGGAGAATTAAAATTTTTAAATCTATGATTCAAGATGGAGAGAAATAGAAAATCCTTTAGAAAAGGTGTAGATAAAATACTTGCAAAGTTATAAAGAAGTGATTACTTTTGTGGGGATTTCAGATAAAGCTTTAGGTTTGCTTCCTAATTCTTAAAAGTTTGAAGAAAGTATTACACACACACGTAAAGATAAGAATGTTTTGTTTTACAGCACTCTCCTGGGTGGACCCTATTTTATGTTCTGTCCTTCCATGTGTACTTTTTCATAATTAAAAGTATATACTGGATTCTAGAGTCTCCACTCCCCCAGAATCCCCAAATTGATGAGACAAAAGCTAGATTGTTTTTAGCCTAGGGAATCTGGCAAGAAACAATGGATGTATCTGAAGACACTGAAGGACTGAAGGTGTAAATAGACTCCTCTTTGGAAGTGCGTACAATCCATTTCTATGGTACTCAAGTTTCAGCCCTGGAAATATACAAATCCCACTAGACAGTGTTCTTTCTAGAGAGCTGTGACCGTGGGTCACCACTATATTCTGAGCACATTGAACCTAATAAAAATATTCAAGGTGGCATGTGAGGAGAGTATTATTGGTTCTTGGATCAAAAAAAGAGTGGAAAGCCTAATATTTTACTGCTTCTCTATCATTGATAAGCATGCCTTACTATAAGCTAGACTCTCGAATATTCTTATTTTCAGTTAGTTTTTCTAAGCAACAAAGAAGAACATGATTCTACAAGCCAATAATCCTTTCCATGACATGTGCTCTTGAGGAATCTATGCCTTTTCATGTTTCTTAACTGTCCTTTTCTCAAGTTCACATTGACAGTTCTTTTCCTCTTTCCTCGTAAATACTTTTTTAATCTCTTCATAATTTGATTTTTTGACTATTTGACAATTTAAGTACATATATTGTCATTTTACTGATTTATTAACCAGATTCTATACTCAATCTCTGAGTACTACAGTGAAGAAATTTACTCTCTCATTCATTCTTTTATGTATTCTTTCATTTAACAAATATGTATTGAATATCTACCATGTGCCAAGTACTGTGCCAGGGATTATAGATATAACCGTGAGCAAATATAGTCAAAGTCCCTTCTTCATAGTGTTTCCAGACTAGTGAGGTGGAGGGACCACACACACACACACACGCACACACATGCACGCACACACCCAGGATGTATGTGTGATTACAGCTGTGACAAGTGCTATAATAAAAAGATGTCTATTCTGTGTGAACCTGTGATACGGCTATTCAACAGCACTAAGGGAATTTTCCTCTGAGAAAATAACAGTTCATCTGAAATCTGAAGCATGACCAGATGGTAATTAGACAACTAGTGAAGAAAGCATGTTTCAGGTGGTGATACAAGTGAAGGGGTTGCCTGTGATCCAGTGATGGGAGAGATCATGGCAAAGAATGGGCAAAAGAGCAACATAATGGTGCAACCAGAGTGTAAAGAGTGAAGGGGCGCTTTACCTGAGCTGACAAGGTGGGTAGAGATGGGAGTGTGCAAGTCATTTACAGCATGTTAAGGAGTATCTTAACCCTAAAAGAAATGAGTAACCACTAAAGTTTTTAAGCAAGAATTTAAGTTTTTCACATTAGAAGTTAAAGATACAAAAGATGACTTTAGTGATCTGGTTTGTGTTTCTGAAAGTCTAGCGGTGCTATTTGCTGTGATTAGGAACAACGGAGAGAGCCCAGATTCTGAGAGCGTGAGGGAAGGAAATTCATGCATTCAATTTTCGCCATGTTGAGTTTGAGATGTCTTTGAAATACCCAGGAGAAGATGTAAAGTAGTCAGTTGGTTACACAAATTTGGAACTCAGAAGAGTGTTATAGCCTAGAGATATAATTGTATGAATCAGTTGTGACTAGATGATAATTGAATCTGTGAGCACGGATGAGATCACATAGGGAGAAAATGCCGAGTTAGAAAAGGATAGAGAGTTAAGGAGCAATTTTAGAAGATTGTCAACATCTTGTGGCTTGAAGGAGGATGAGCATGCCAACAAAGTAGAAAGGAGAGGCAAAGAAATAGGAGGAAAGCCAGGAGACAGTTGTCTCAAAGCCAAGGGAAGAGAAAGTGTCAACAGTGTCAGTGTTTATGAGAGACTCAGCAAGGGATAAAAGGTCATGACTCTTGTTTTACAAGTAACAAATAAATGGCATTTGTTGACTCTGGTAATTATAATGTCCAGCACTGGACTGGCTTCATGGAAGCCTCGATCAGGCACAATGCCACCAAGAATCATATATCTCCTCCTGCCTTATGTGGTTTTGGCCCTGTCATCATCCATGATTGATGGGATGGGTTATATTAAAGATGGATCCTAGCTTCTGGCTTGTGCACCTGACTGTATATTGGCATTATTCACTAAGGTTAATAATACAGAGGAAGAACAGTTTGGGAGGGAAATGTTTAATTCAGTTATGGGCATGTTGAGTTTAAGACAATGTCAGGCACCCAAATACTGTTATTGAATAGGCAGTGAAAATTAAAAGCAAATGGTAAGCAAAGTTATGAGTGTGCATGGAATTACTTACAAAGACATAAAGAAACTGAAAAGGGCCTATCACCCAGCATTGAAGGACTCCAGCATTTAAGGATTAGATGCAGATGAACAGCCAACAAATAAGAACAAAAAGGAGTGGTCAGGAAGAAGGAAAATCAGGAGAATAGGGTGTCATTGAAGCCAAGGGAAAAGGGAATTCCAAGGGGGAAAAAAAAAGAGTGGTCAACCGTGTAAAATACTGCTGAGAATCAGATAAAGTGAAAATGAGCAAAATGAAGACCAGAAACACCCGTTACTTAGCAAAGAAGGACGCGGGTGACATCAGGAACTGTTTCACTGGCAAACGGGCCAAGGCAGATGAGGGGGGAGAATTATTCCGATTGGAATGAATTAAGGAGTGAATGGGAAAACAAGAGCTGAGGAAGAATGATAGACTGCAGATGTATTTAGCTCTTCCAGAAGAATGACTTCGAAAGACAAAAGATAAAGCAGTAAGTAAAGGAGAAAGTGAGATCAGAAAGGTGATTTTGTTTGCCTGGCGAGATACACTTGGGAATGTTAAATATAGAGAGATTAATCTAAGAGAAAGGAAGAAATTAAAGATATAATGCAAAATAAAATACAAATAAATAATAAAATACATAAAATTTAAAAAACTACAATAAAAATAAAATACAAAATAAAAGGGAAATCACCAGATGAGAAGGGATAAGATTCAGAGTATGAAATACAGATTTTACAAGGCGGGTACAAGGTACAAGGTCAGAGGATTATTAAACATGAGAGCTTATTAAAATAATGTCTCATAGAATCTAGGCTAAATAGGAAAGTTGTGAAGATGAGACAGGGTTAATGGGTGAGAATTTTTTAAAGTACCAATGATGTGAGGACCCCAATGAGACAAACAACAGCTCTTCTTAGTGTAATTGAACACCAATAATCTAAAGAGTGTTCTATTGCAACATACTTTATGCTAAGCTTGATACACAGTGAAAAATTTTTCAAGATAACCATGGGGCTGGGAGTCTCCCCAGGGTTACTGGAGGGACACATTACCTTCCTATACAACCATGGTGCTTTGTTTGTGTCCCTATTCTAGTCTTTTCACCATGTCCTTTCACTGATTGCTTATGTATCTGTCCAGATAAGTCTAGATTGTGGCCCCCTAGAATACTGCTTTTCTTTCCTCTCTTTAAGCTCATCAAAGATACCTGAATATAAAAATACTCAATACATGTGTTCCATGGATTGAGCTGATGTTCCAATTTGGCATCTTAATGGCTACTGTATATGTACTTTTGAGGTTGATGTTAAGCTCCCAGGTAGTAGCAGTAGCATAAATTTACTTCCATCTCATCTTCTGGGTTAAGCATGGTGTCTTAAGAGTATAAAAGTTTGGGAGTGGTGTGTTGCTGCTCCTCGTTCAAACGTACCTACTCAATAGTAAAATTGCAGTGAGTTGTACTAGTTATGCCTCTTGGCCAAATTTAAATCACTAGACAGTGAAGTTGAAAAATTATTTTGTAGCATTTACATATAAACCCCTCATTTAAAATGTTATCTATTAAATAAGAAGTAATGTATAAAGGATTACATTGAATAAAAATCACATTATCCTAAAATATATGGGTTTTTTGTAAGTTTCATCTTTCATTCTTATTTTCTATTATTTAATCATAGTATCATAAAATACGCTATTTTATTTCACTTTTCATTATATCGTTAAAGTATTTCATGCTCCTATATAATCTTTTAATGACCGCAAAAAATGCCACTGGGTTGATGCATTATAATTCACTCAGCTATTCCCCTTTTGTTTGACATTTAGTTTACTTCTATTTTTTTTCTCATTATAATACTTTAATGAACATCTTTGGGACTATTGTTGTTCTTTCTTACTGGATTGTTTCCCTAGGATATGTACCTGTGAGTGGGATTGCTAGATCAAAAGATAAAGACATTCATGTAATTGTTGCTATCCTTTTGAAAACAGATTGTAAGTGCCATTCTGTTCCAGACTCATCAGGTACAAAAGAATGTTTTTGTTAGTTTTATATAAAATGACTCCTCTGCTTTAATTTGCCTGGGTGGAGGTGGGAGTTATTTCAAATTAGTGTGAATATCCTTCCAATATTTGAACACTATAATTGGCCCATTTATATTTTGAAGAATATCAGTTATTTATTATCAATTTACCTAAGTTCTTTTTGGAGAAATCAATTTTTATAATTTGATCCGTATATTTTTCCCAGTCCAGACTTTCCCAATTTCTATAGTTCAGTTGTACTTATTACATACAACTCTACATAAAACATCTTATTAAATTAAGCTATATCAAATCTCTACTTGCAGCCTATATTTAAGAATATATTTGTGGCTAAGGCTCTGGGCGTTGTACTCACATGAAACTTGATTTGAAGCCCAGCTCTCAATCTCTCAGTGTCCTACTGGTGACTTAAACCTCCGGTTTCCTCATCTAGGGATATTGATAACTTCAGTATAGCAGTGGTGTGAGGAGTCAACATAAAGTGCCGAAGCATTGTATTCAACAAATTTCAGCTATTCACTGGTTTAGATAATTAGCCAAGCAAGTCAAGGTAACTATTTTACTTTAGTTCATTTTATCATCCACTGGTAGATTCACCAAGAATGTGAGCTGATAGTTTTGGATAATTTCAAAGCAGAAATGAAAATATAGAATGCTGAAATCTTTAGTGGAAATATTGACCAAATACATTCCCACAGGAAGTCGTTTTAGCTCAAGGTACTGGAGAGTTTAAGTCATTGCTCACGGGTATCACTGAAACACCATTTAATTTTAACTATATGTCACATGAAAGCAGGGATCTCATTTCACTCAATGTATTACATCTGTTTCTCAGTGATTAGTGTCTAGATATGTCTTCTGTTTCTTACATTGCTATGCAAGGGCATGTTTCCATGTGCTGTTTGTTTTAATGTTGTTAGCTGTGTCGTTTTCTTAAGATATAGAATTAACATATCTATGTAATAGTGTCTACTCTTTGCATTTATACCATGGTGCCAAGCATATTTTCTTACATATAATCTAGCAATAATACACATATTTATGTAGCACTTTATAATTTTTGAAGTATTTTACAGGCATTTATTTTCTCTTCAATTAATAAGTGTTGCTTGACTAAAATCTTACACATATTGGATGCCATAATACAGAAATCAACTGCCATGAGGTTTTCTTTTGGTTTCAAGTAAGATGATTTTAACAGTTGAAACTTTTGTACTACACTTACGATTTTCAAAACACCCTTGTCCTAACATTTTTTTTTTGAAAAGTCCATTTTGATATTCACCTTAACATGTCAAGAATAGAGAACATGTATTAGTGTCCTTAATTTACACATGAGAAAATTAAGACTTCAAGGCATTAAATAACATGTTGCATAGTCATATGAATAAAAAGTGAGATAAATAAGTTTAGGACCCAGGTCTCTAGTCAGTAGGCCTGTTCTAATAATTCCCGTGTGCCATTCTTGGGTTTGTTATAAATGTAAATTCCAAGAATGAGGTACTCTGGTTTCTGAGGATTAAAAGAAAATAGAAAATTTTGCTGAGAAACATGCCAAGAAGCTTTATTTAAAATAATAAAAAATAAGAAATTGCACAATTTCTATTTTTAATATTTAATTTAATTGTTCCAATTATACTATTTTTTCCTTGAGAAAGAATAAGGCTAATGGGAAAAAAGAAAATGCTCTTAGGAGAAAAAAAAAATTCCAAAAGCCTCTCTATTATTCTAACTCTACCATGTACCTTTAAATGCTTGGTCCATAGAGCTAATGAAAAGCCCACAGAGAAGGATTTCATATGTAGTAAATTTAGAGTAAGAACAGTTTATAAGGTGAAGGATGATTGATCATTCTAGAGAATAAGAAAATTTAGGAATGAAGAGTAGTGAATGAACTGATTGATGGTCATAGCCAGACATACCCTGTATCAACTTCTGACTCAAACTGCTGCCTGTCATATTGGTAAGGTTGACCCCAATTGGTAATAAGAGTGGTTTCATCTCTATTGCTGCCATCAGTGTCAGTGAGGGCAGTGCTGTTATGTACCTGTAACATTTAAGTACCTTATAAATATAAGATGCTATTTTTGAAGTTAAGTTTTGATTGCAGTTTATTTTGAAAAATACATTTTAAATTCTGGCTCATGTGTTACATTCCCTTGCCACCACAAACTTTTCTTTGTTGCCTGGCAACATGATACGGTACAACAGGAACCCATCTTGTAAAAAGTATCAGTCACTAGATAAATGAAAAGTATGTGGATAGTTATCTAAAGACACTAGATAGAGTTATAATAATAGACTTTTGGAGTTCTTCTTTCTCATAAAAACATTTTTATTTCCTATTACCCTTATTCGGAGTTCTTTTCATCATAAAAACATTTCTGTTTCCTATTACCTGTATTTCTCACTACTCATTTCTTTTAATTCATCTTCATATTTGAAGGGCAACGTATCACTTGGACTTACATGGGCATGCCAGGACGTATGTCAATTGGCATGTACTAAAGAAGTGACTAGTAAGTTAATTTACATAAAGCATGACTACAGGGCACCCTGGCCCCAAATCAGTTGTTGACTTATTCCTAATTTGCCCTGAATATATATATGGGCTGTGAGTGGAGAGTATTGTTCTCACTCTGCTCGGTAAAACACTTCTGGAGTTCAGTTTTGAGTTCAATGTATGCTCAAAGTCTTAGTGCACGATTTCCTTAAATGTGTTTCATGGACCTCCTGAATCAGAAACACCTAGATCTTTGTTTGAAATGTAGATCTATCCCACAGTTATTGAATCACAATTCTTGGGGCTGGAGTCCAGGAACCTGATCTCAATGCCCATCTTTCTACCTTCCTCTTGGTTCCTATGCTCCAGCCTCTTTTAGTCTCTGACTCATGCCAAGTATGGCTCCACTAGAAGCCATGCACAGCTCTTCCTCTGCCTGGATCTCTCATTTCCCAACTTTCTTGTGAACGATTCCTTCTGCGCATTCAAGTCTCAGTTCAACACTCACTTCCAGAGAACAGAGTTCACTGAGTCCCTAAAGTAAGCCCTTACTCTCACCCAAGATTTTCTTTCTCATTACTATGTCTTATGTGTATCAAAATAGTTAGTAATGTCAGGTATTATTTATTTATTTTTAACATTTAGTCTTTGTCTCTTTCTGCTAAAATTGAAACTTCACTAGCACGGGAATTTTTCTCTGCTTTGCTCACTGCTGTGTTTGCAAAAGGTGCTCCAACAAGTACCTGTAGAATAAATGATATTTTTAAATAAGCTCCTCAGGTCACTGTCACACATCCTCAAAACTGACACCTTAGGGCTAGAGGATGTCTCAGGACTATCATATGTTTCTCAGTTAAAACTAAACAATGTGATGTCTGAGGTGATTCCAGTTCTTCTGCTTAAGCAAACCTTCTCAGAGGTAAGTCAAGTCTAACTGAACCTTCCAGGAGTACTCAGGTATGTCAAGGAGCCCTGTGGCACTGTGAAAGTTCACTGGCTGGGACCGAAGATCCTGGCTTTGGGTCCTGGCTCTGCTGGTTTATTATTGCCTTCATTAGGCCAAATAACCAAAGATTTGTAGACTTTAGGGACTTCACTGTGATGTTTTATCTCTCCCAGTCTAAACTCTGAGTGTGTAAAATGAGAAAATGAGACCAGATTAGTAACTCATACCAGATTCTACAAAATGCTAATTCATTAAAACCTAAATACTGGCTCACTAAAAATAGTGTGAGAAATTGCAAAAGCCATACCACACAAGCTTTGCAATTTCTTGCATTTTCTGTGGAAAATATACATTGAGAAGACAAAACAAGTTTTAAAAATTTCCCTTTGATTGTTATTGACACAGTATTGCCATATTTCAGATGACTTGAATGAATCCGCTCAAAAAAAATTCATGTATCCCTGAAGTCATGCATTTGGTAATAAAATGACTTTAAAAAGATACTGTTATGTTATGGGTTGAATTGTGCCTCCCCCAAGTTCATATGTTGAATTCCAAACCTCAGTACCTCAAAATGTGACCCTATTTGGAAACAGGATCATCACAGCTGGAATTAGTACAAAGTTAAGTTAATAATGTTACGGTGAGGTCATATAGGAGTAGAGACTAGTGTCCTTATAAAAAGGAGAAATTTGGACATCAGGAGAAGCACACACAGAGGGAAGGCAATGTGAGGAGATGCAGGGGTACGGTGGCCACATACAATCCAAGGAGCGAGTCCTTGTATAAATCCTTCCCTCACGGCCCTCAGAAGCAACCAACTCTGTCAACACTTTGATTTCAGACTTCTGGCTTCCACAAACATGAGACGATAAATTTCTGTTCTTCAGGCCACCCGGTTTGTGACCTTTTGTTTCAGCAGCCCTAGCAAACTAGTACAGAAGGGTCTAAATGTTGAAATCTGGTCTCTTGGTCTATGTGGACGCTTAGGCCATGGCCAGATAAATTCCTCCGGGCAGAATACCAAATGTCTGAGTGGTCCTGAGGCATGGCAGAGCAACTCAGTGAGCAATCTTCCCCAGACGACTTTCTTTGGTTCTTGTGCCCTAAAATAGCTGGCTTAGCTCAAGTCTTGGAGTAGATCCCAAAATGACATTTCAGTGAACCTTCCTTTACTCTTCTAGTGTATTTTACTTCAACTGAAATAAGCAAAGATTGGAAGAAATTACAAATATTTGGAAAGATAAAAGGCAATGAAATTACTTTGAAACACACTTAGTACAGCCCCATAAGGTTGACCAAACAACATTTTGGGCAAAACTGCCTAGATGTTTAAAGTGGATGTTAGAAGTAGGTAATATAGAAAACTGAAGCGAGTCTTCCCTGAAATTACTGCTACCATTGCCAGTGTTCTTTGAGGATTGGCTTAATGCAACTCCTACCTCTTCAGCCTAACACAGAGGTCAGAGCTTTAAATGGCACTTGTAACAAATGAAAGACTAAAATTGCTCTTGTCACTAATTAGTTCAGATGTTACTTCAAATTGACTTCAGCCCTGTTATTGAATCAAGAAATCCAGATTTGAGGGAATCAACTGTGAGAATGCTACCAGTTCAGAAAATGAGATCACCAGGGTTTTTTTTTGCAGTAATAAAAGGAATTAGTGCCCATTTTTAACTTCTATTTAACTCTAATCTCATGATCTACGAGGGTTGACAAAAATACGGAAATAATGATAATAGGAAAAATACTCAAGGCTTAAATCCAAAAGCTTGTAAACATTTCCATGACATTTCCTGTGTTTTGGTTCCCAGTTTGCAATTCCTTTCTGCATCTCTCAGCCCAGTTTACCTTAGTAGAATAATATCATGTATAACTCCATCATGGTCACCACCAACTTCATTTTCACCAATGAAACAGCCATTCAGTGCCTTATTCTCCTGAATCTGTGCAAAGAGTAGTATGCAGACCCCACTCCGCCCTGTAGTTACTTATAATAATGTCCTTATATTGAGAATATACAATGCTGTGATGCGGTTGAACTTAGCAAATGACCTAATAATTCTTTTTGGTTTTATCAACAAAGGAGGTCTTACTTCCAAATTCTCACTTCCTTTGAAAATTAATGAGATTGTCTATTCATCAGGGCTTTACTGCCAAATATTCCAAAATGCCTTT
Source organism: Camelus ferus (assembly GCF_009834535.1). Taxonomy (NCBI): domain Eukaryota; kingdom Metazoa; phylum Chordata; class Mammalia; order Artiodactyla; family Camelidae; genus Camelus; species Camelus ferus. The sequence goes on along the minus strand of NC_045696.1, from coordinate 79,107,791 downwards.
CCTTATCAATACCAGTGTTTGAAAGTGCATTTTCATTTTATTAAAGTTGGTAGTTGCTACTCGGTAATGTGACTAGATCAACAATAAAAATGTACAGCTGCATTTTGGGAAAGCTCACTATTTTTCTACCGCCTACAATAAAAATTAGATACCCAATTACTGAATATGCCCACTTTTGAGTAGCTTCATACGCTCAGTTCTTATTTCATTTCCAAATATATAAGAGACTTGGGGACACAAGCATTGGAGTAAACAGGAACAAGTCCATAAAATATAATCCGTATAGTCTGATGACCCCAGTCCAGGGGCTGGGACCAGAAGTCATTAGAGTTTGCTTCTTTGTGGGAAAAGGGTTACAATAAATGGCAGATCCTAGTTTAAATGTTCTTTATTTGTGTGGAGTGAAAGGTCTGTGTGAGTTAGGGACAAGCTCATTCTCAAAAAAAGAGATGAAGGTGCCGCATGTTTGATTCTCTTTTCTACCATGTTTCTGTTAATTCTTTACAATAACCTGCTGTGTTTTCTTACGAGTTCCCATAGCTGCTATTTTTAGCCAGTTCTAGGATGAATGAAGAAAAAGAGCAGGTTGCTCTGACTCACAGGAAAAAACAGGGTAGAAGGGCTTTACCTTCTTATAAGAACTCTATATATCATGACTTCCAAGGAATACTAATATTTATTCCAATAATTACTAATATTGCTTCCAGGAAGAAGTTAACCTTTTCTCCTGTATTTTTTGTTCCCTGCTCAGCCTCTCTGAATTCCATATACCAATAGTTCTGTTTTTAAAATTTATCCCTAAATAATTTTTTGTCTAGTACTTTCTTCAGTTGGACTGATCAGTTCTGCACCTCTTTTTTGTTCTTGTCCTTCAGTACCACTGCTCTCTCCTCAGCATCTTCCTACCTTCCCTGCCATTTCTACCTGTCATCCCTGTCATCTTATTTAATCACCTCTCAACCTTGCTCTCTCTGTCCATCTTTGTTACTCAATCCACTTCTATTTTTTGCACTTAGGATGCTGAAGGAAAGGTAAGGGAGGAGAGACCAGTCAGCTGATTGGCAAGAATCTTCGTGAAGTGGCACTTAATTTGGTGAATGCATCAGGCTTTGGCTCAGCTAACTGCATTCCTTCACATCTCTCCCAGGTTGTCACTCGTTAACTAAGCCCACAGAGCCTGAGGTATAAGGCAGCTGTTATCACAGAATGAGAAAACCCAACACTCACATCAACTGCTATGACAGCATCAGCATGACTTACACATTCCTTACCTTTGGGCAGAATCTGTATGAGAAATCACATGCTGTCCTCAAAACAACCTGAGTCAGTTTTTTTTTTTTTTTTTATAAAGAAATGATCCTTAACCCAAGAGAGCTTGAAAAACTCTTGTCCACTGTAAAGCTACCTTTGACAACAGTATCATAATGCTTCAAGTCTGTTGCCAAAACCCCTCTCCCATGGGCAGTGCTTTGAAGGGGCATTCAAGGTTGATTTTTTTCTCTGATGTTTTTCCCCCATATCTCCACGTCTGAGCATCCTCCTTTAGGACTGATGCTTTAGAAAAAAAATCATGATCCTACATTGAGTCAAGTCATAATCCAACCCAGGAGTCCTCCGTAAGTTTACAATGACTTTGCATTTCTTTAGTCTTACCCCCTATAATGGTTAGAACGTGTCCAGCCAAAAGTAACCAAAAATCCCATTCACAGTGGCTAAAAGCTTAAAGACATTTAAAAAGAAGTCTGAGCATTTGCAGTCTCAGGACAAGTATAGGAAGCAGCTCAGTTATGTCATGGAAGACCTTCTTCCTCCACCCTTCCTTTCTTCCATGCACAGTGTTTTTTTGGTTTTGCATCTCATGATTCTCACAGCTTCAAGTACTCATAGAAGAGCATACCATTCAAGAAGGGAGAGGCAGGGCAAAAAAGTCTTTCTCACCTTTCACCTCTCTCTTATCAGAACCATTCTTGCACCCCATCTCGTCCAGGCTCCTCCACTGTCTTTACTTCTCTTTGGGCAGACCTGGAGCACCAGCTCAGCTCTAAACAAATTCCTGGCATAGAAGAATAGGACTGGCATAACTCGTTTAGAATCATCATGATCCATCCATGGCAGCTGGGCATACTGCCCAGGATGGGAGCAGGGAATGGATTCTCTTAACCAGCAAGAAGTAGAAATGGCTGTTAAATGGGCAAGAAAGAAAACCAAACCACACCCCACAGGGTGATTATATAGTTATACTCTTAGGAAAATGTGACTTCCTTTATTTTTCAGTTCTTTGGGTGCTAGGCAACGTGACAATTTTCTCCATGTACTGTTTACCTTCCTTTTCGCATCCAGATTCTGCCTGTTAACTATTTTCTCTACTCTCCCTATCTTGGGTAAATACATTTAAAAAAGAGATAGGTCAACAGTACCTTTGTAGAAAGATAGATTTTTGTTTTATGCCAACATACTTAAGATTGCAACTGGTTTGAAAATTTTTGCAAATAAGCATGCAAATGTTTATATGACTTGCATAACAATTCCAGTTAACATTGTTCCATTGCCTTAAAATTTTGTTTTTCAGAATGTCTTAATCTATTTTGAATATTATTTGATGCAGCTAGTATCATGAAAGTTGTTTACTCTATTGGCAACTTGATTGTAATGGCAGTTCAAGCAGTATGTGTCTTCTTGAGATAATGTCATTATAATTTAAAGGGAAAATTAGTAAACAACTCACAGCTGTTTGGTAGGAAAAGTGTGTGTTTAGTTATGAATATTCATAAATATTTTATCCTACTAAAATATATTAATTTCATTTTTCTTAAGAAAAATTCTAAAGTATTTTAGAATATAAAGTTTAGAATTTAGATCTTTTTGAGTCTGTTGTATTTTCTTATTGAAAATATTTTTTCTAAGCGTATCTTGATTTTTAATAGACTTTTTTAGAGCAGTTTTAGGTTCATAGCAAAACTGAGGAAAGTAAGTACAAAGATTTTCCATAAACTCCTAGATCCCACACATACATAGCCTCCCCCATTATCTACAGACTCCATCAAGTAGTACCTTTGTGACAATTGATGAACCTATATTGACACATCATTGTCACTCTAAGTCCATTGTTTATATGATGGCTTGTTCTTGGTGGTGTATATTCTGTGGGTTTGGACAGATGTATGATGACGTGTAATTAGCCTTATAGCACCATACAGAGTCGTTTTACTGCCCTAAAACTCCTCTGTGCTCTACCTGTTCATCCCTCCCTCTTTCCTATGTACTGATTTTTGAAATGTTAAAAAAAACTTAATAATTGATATACTCTGATAGAAAACATTTTTTAAATCAGTAAAAATATATTGTCTCTATGACTTATATGCATTTTAGAAATTGTAGGTGATTCAATACCCTAATATATTCAATGTCAAAACATAGTATGCCAAATTCTACAATTCAGGGCTGTCCACATGAACTTCTGTGATGATAGAAATGCCCTCTGTCTGCATTGTCCAATATAGTGGTTACTAGCACAGGTGTCTATTGAGCACCTGCTATGTAACTAGTGTGACCAGAGAATTGATGTCTCAGTTTTACTAAATTTTAAATTTAAATTTAAATAGCCACACATGGCTCGTGGTTACTGAGTTGACTGTCACAGAGCTAGAAAGAAATATGAAGTATAAGGGAGAATATTTCTATCATATATTATTGAAAGTTCTAGATGTCCCCTCGCAGAATGTGGCATTGGTCTCCAGTACAAGGAACCCCAAATACCAGGATACAGAAGAATTACCTGGAGAACCAGTTTTACATGAAGCTCCTCAACACCAGAGATGCTTCATCAGTAGGTTTGGAACGGGCTCTAGGATCAGGTGACTCTGACACAATGTTCTGAGATCTGCCTGTCTCTTGCCCTGCTGGTCCACAAAAACCAGCATCAGCAGCTCTCACTTGTGTAGTGCCATTCAAACATTTATGCCTTTTTGCCCTCAACTCCTAGTAAGAAATAAATGTATCATTACCCAGAACACACACACCTAGATATGTATGTATGTATGTATGTACATGTTTGTATACTTCATATGTATACATATATAATGTGTATGCATACACACAGAAAATACATAAACTTCACAAAACCATATTTACCTTCATTAGTGCGATGAGCTCTGGTCTTTTAAAGTATATTCAGCTTTATTCAGTTTTTAAGAGTCTGGTGGTGACCCATTTAAATGATTTATGACTCAGTAATGTGTCAGGACTCAAATTAAAAAACATTGCGCTGGATAGTCATGAGTCAGACCCTGAAGCTGCACACAGGACCTCAGGGCAGAGCCACAGAGACAGCAAATGGAGAATGGTTTTTTGTTCAACCCTGCACTAAGCCGTGGGCAACACTGCACGGCTAAGAAATTTCTGATTCAACAAATGCACCAGTGGCTCTTTTTCTTTTTTCTTTTAAGTGATTCAGGAATAAACCATATATTAACTGCCATAAAAACCAAGCATAAATGTCTCATGTAAGAATTATTTTCATAAGTAAAATAGGCTTATCTTTTTTTAAATATGATGGTGAATATGTCCCAAAATAGATATAGGGGTGAGTTTTATGCTGAACACTAAATGAGTAGTTTTAATACACTCTCAGGTATGTTACGTTAGTTTTTAATGTATTCTTTCATTTTTATAGACCCAGAAAAAGCTAGAATATGTTAATAGCACACATATAGTCTAAAATTCTGTTCATTCTAAGAACCTAAAAGTTTATCATAGATCATTAAGCCAAACAATGTAGCAATGTTTGTGCTTACTTGTTAAAAAAAAATTCCTGGAAGATATTTCTTTTTACAACAATCTTAGTCTGTTTTTTTTTTCCTTTCCTGTTGGAATGGATCTTAATTTTATCCATGTGGGTTACAAATCTGCAGCAATTAAAATTAATGATTGTGTGGTATAATAGGACAAGAGGCTATTCAATCCCTGGGGGATAAATGGTTCTTCATTATCATTTATTATTCCTCCTGTTTCTTGTTAAAATATGTAAATAAATAGAACAGGGACATTTTACAGGCATTTTCATTACTTTGATGTCACTGGGACACAGTTTAATACTCTTGTATTGTGGTCTCTACACAGTTGGATCCCATATTCAGTGATACAACATTTTCATAGAAATGTCTTAGATATGCTGTGGGAGCATGTAAACTATCTTAAAATTCAATTCCTCTTGAGTTCACTTGTATATGGCCAAGAAAATTCACCCATTTAGTTATTCATGTTACTACTTGCAGTTTGTAAAAGATACACGATGTGTGCACTAAATGGTCTATTCTGTGCTGACTCTTTTTGCAGCATAATGTCGGATGGAATTTGGACGTATGATTCACTTCCCTTGTTGCAGCAGAGACAAATGATTATAGCATGAGTTGAATAGAGCTACTAGTGGCTAGGGCAAATGTTAAGAAAGGATGTGTGTGTGTGTGTGTGTGTATCTTTGTGTATCCCTAAGAATGTTACGGTAACTTTTCATCAGTAGATGGAATTGCAGGTCCCAGCCGTATTTTTTTTTTCCCCTAGTAATACTTTGGCTTTATTCAATACAGAATATATGTAGATGCATAGTTCAGCATAGCTAAGGGTAGCGCAAATGTTCCATTCAGTAATTTAATTGTAAAATGTGTGAGTGTGTATTTGTGTATGCATATACACACACATAAGTGCACACAAATCAATTTAAAGCAAACATTTTTTTGTTTCATGCTTTTATAAGTAAATATTTCACATCAGTCAATGTAAGTGGATTGCCATAAGGATTTTGCATGTTTAACTCTTATGGAAAAATTAAAATAAATTAGAAAACGTATATGTTTCATATTTTACTTAAAAACTTGTGAAACACAGACAGTATATTGATAGATATTAACTTACTAAGATTTTCTTTTGTGTGACTATTTCCATATTTAACCCTGATAAGAAGCAAAAAAGCCTTAATTAGAAATGCATTAACTCTCTTTTAAAACCCATTAGAATTTAGTTTTCTGCCTTACATCTGATGGCAGAATTTTAAGCTCATGCGTGATTCATTCCTCTTTTACAGTGAAACATTTTGTTTAGCAAAGGACCCAGGCAAAATTAGGTGACAGCATTAATCCTTTACTTCTCTCCACCATCATCTAATTCCTTGGCTTTAGGTTAGAATTAGGAACATGTGCTTTGCCTGAAGGGAATGGACTTTTTTTGTTTTTAAAATTCTGAACAATTTTTGGAACACCATGAACATTTTGCAAATGTCAAATAATTATAATAATACAAAGCAGAAGGGCAGACCAACATCAACAGCTTCCTGAGGAAATGTCTGAAACTTTAACCTTACAAAGAGGAAATAGAAGAAGGACGAAAGCTGACAGAATTATGCATCAAACCTTCAAAACTATTAGATATAAAAAAATTGATTTTAAATGAAAGTCTAATGTTTGTGTTTCTCTTTCATTTTTTACATGCTCACTTCTGTGGATTTTTCTGAACAAAACAATTCATTTTTCCTACTCCTAGGCTCTTAAAAATTATCTGGCAACCAGCCTATGGTTTGCAGCATTTGGTTGCTTGTGAGAAAAACTAAGACTGGCTTAAGCACAAAGGAGATTTTATTAGATTATTCAGGTGTCGTGAAACCCAAAGGCCAGGATGTCCTTGTTCTCAAAGAAGGGACTGCAGTCAGGGACTTGGAGCCTGGTGGAACTTTCTGCTCTCTCTGTGTACGCACTGCATTCTTCCTATAGATCAGACTTCTCTCTTTCAAAGGCACGCGGAGGAAAACTTGCCTATGTCTCAGCTCCTGAATTTGTATGTTTCAAGTCCAACTGCCTAAAGGAAAATGAATGAATTAATCTCTGTAAGTCTCAATCCCAAATTCCTAAAAGGAAGATTCTGAGCTGGAATAGGTCAGGTGCTCATCCTGGTCCAATCAGATGTGTCCAGATGGCATCTTACTGTACAAAATGCTGCAAAGGACTTTCTGCCATGAACGAAGTGAGAAGTAAGGAAAAATTGTTGTGAATTGATAAGACCCTCCAAAATGCAGCTGATGAATGGGAGACTATTTTGTGTTTTGTTTTTAATCATAACAATAACTTTAATTAGTTAGAAAATAACAACTATGTACCAAATGCACAAGAGGAGTGGAGGATCAGTCTAAGCACTAGTATATTTGCACTGTCATTTTTTAAAAATTGAAAGGAAAGTTTGGAATCACAAATGGTGCCAAGTGGAAAACTCCTATTTCCTGCTTCTATTCAATGGTTGTGGTTCAACATCTACAATTTGCATAGGACTTTCTTGCCATTCCACATGTTTAAAAATTATTTCTATTTTTCTTAAAAAATAATAATACTTATTGTATATGTAGCAGCAAAGAAATGCTGTGTTTTGTTTTGTTTTGTTTTTGACTTGGCACTTCTTAAACATTTCAGTGCATCAGAATCACCTGGAAAGTTTATTTAAAAAGTTTGCTTAGCCTCACGCCCAGAGTTTCTGGTTTAGTAAGTCTGGAATAGTGCCCCAAGATTTTCCTCAGCAAAACTATCCTAACAGTGTATAATATAAGCCCTAAATCCATGCAAGGCAGTGTTTTCCAAATAGTGGGTTGTGACATCTCAGTGAGTGGCTAAATCAATTTAGTGGATTTTTTTGGATGAAATAGTATGCAGAATATCAGAGAGCATCTTATACTCAAGGTCATTATTATTACTATGAATAATAGTATCACATAGTTTCACAATACAGGTCATGGTCCTAAAAATTTACTGGAAACTGCATTAAATCATTTTTAGAAGTGGATGAGATACAAATGATAACAGAATCTTGGAATGGGGCTTCAGGGCACTTTTATGCAAAATGATGATGATGAAGAAACAATATTTCCATCCTGTAGCCTACCTAGAGACCTGTTATCCAACAGAGGAGGCATGAGAGAACACATTAATTGAGTAGAATTCTGCCTCTATCAAATGTTTCGAAAGTCATGCACTTTTCATCTGGATGGAACATCAAAAATCATCCAGTACAGTGACTTTTCAATTATATTTCAGAATCTTGAGTGTATTAAGTTTGCTAAGAATTGTGAAATTGAGGCCAATATGAGTGGGGCTTTTGGTCCCTAATCCTACTTCAACTAAAGTTCTTAACAAATAAATTCTAGGGTTAATAGTGTTTATTGAATTCTCACTATGTTCCTAGGACCATTCTAAGCACTGTACTTCTTCATAATTATCCTTTGAGGGTGGTAATATTGTCATTACCTCCATTTTCAGTTAGGAATACTGAGGCACAGTTAGGGAAACTTGTCCAAGTTTTCAGATTGTGTTCTCAGGCATTACACTATGACTACCTCTCATAGCCCAACTACACCAGAGTTCCAAACAAATCCATTTTTAAAAGATCCTGATCTAATCTAACCACTTAATTTAAGAAGGAGGCTTTCAAAACTCAACGAAGTAAAATACTAGAACGAAGCTTATAGTTGCAGGAGACCCAGAGATAGAATTGAGGTTCACGGTTGGTTTAGTGCGATTCCCATTAAACAAGGATTCATCCAAGATCTTGCCTGTTGTCAGTACACTTTGACACTAATGTCCTGTAGGCAACACAACACCATCAGTGCAGATTTCTCTATGGATTGAGCCACACTTGAGACTAGCTGAAGGGATGGCTGTGGCTAGCTTTCACAATCTGCAAAACCTCCTGGTACTCGTTTTATACTCATTTTACTGAGGAGGCATAGGTGGGCATTAACACTTTGGGCAACCAGTTTCCAAAGCATTCATTTCTTTCATCTCATTCATTGCTATTTCATTTGCCAGGTACTCCAATTTCACATTACTTTTGAATTTGGAATATGCCTACTTCAGAGGCAGCTTTCCTATTCATAGGTAATTTATCCAAGCTTTAGGTGCACTATTACATCTTCAGAAGAAAACATCCATGTGCCTTAAATGTTTAAGTAGAGGAGATAATGTTATGACTTCTCTTTAGCAGATGGCTAAAATATATTAAGATGAAATGGTAAGCTGTGATCTCAAAGTCAAGATTCACTTGACTATGTGTATCAAATAAAACTATCACTTTTATTAAAGCCCAAATTATGACAGTTTCATCCCTTCCCTACTCACTAGGGATTAGCCATCTATAGTCCAGGTATCTCACAGAGTACTCAGAACACTGACATATGTTCAGGATTAAATCTGTTTACACTGTTTTATTCTCAGCAGGAGTTACTTCCTGTCCTATTACTGCTCCCATAGAGAACACCAGTGTTCCTGCTGCTTTCAGTTCTCTTAAAGCTGCCAACCCGTGAGATTCTAGGCTCTGGACAAAGACAAAGGAAGCATCATTCATTATTGCACCCTCCAGCTCCACACCGAACATTATCACCTAGGTCTGAAAGCATTATTACCCAAAACACACTCTCTAAAAGGTCCTTTACAAATAGTTCCTTCTGCTGCTGGTCTTCAGCTCCTAAGCTCCTGTGGGAAATTGGACACACCAACCAAGGAAACATGCTTCCTTCTATAACCTCCAGCAACAGTCTTCACACATAGAGCATGCTTTCTCCTACTGAGATACCTGTCTCTATAGAAACCAGTATCTCCAGAGATGCAATGCAACTCTGGATGCCCCATAAAATAATCTTTGTTCCTTGATGAAACAGTTAACTCTCTAGATAGGCAAGTGATTAGTCATCTCCATTTCAGAAGAAGATGGCTTCTTGCTATTCTCATAATAGAGGGTCTGTTTGATATTTTTCCCAGAACATGAGAGCAGTCTGCCCCCAAAGGGATTTCAAGGAGTTTTGAAGAAAGCTTTTAGATGACATTTTTCCCCCATAATCTACCAGTAAAGTTTTAAAAATTCTAAGACTGAATTTCATTTAAAATACTTGGTCATAGATGACATCAGAGGAGTTCTAAGAGATGATTTTACCTTTGATACCTTTGAATCTATGTTGTAAATAGCCATAGCCAAAAATATAATTTTAACTAAACATCTTATACAAATGGGAAAAAATTACTGAGGGTATGATGCAAATAATAGAAGTTTCATAGAATATATGTGTGAAAAATTGTTAAAAATCACTGGTTAGAAGAATTAATATAATTTTTTCAAGAGTTAGCTAAAGGGTACCTTTATTCTCCTACTGCCACTTTATATTTTTAAATCCTAATAACATTTGGGGAACTTACCTCTTCATTTTCCTTCAAAGCCAATTTATAAGACAAAGAGATTAATTTCCTTTCTAGTTACAACTTGTTTTTGCCCAAAGCTGGTATTAACCAGCATGATCACTATTTTATTCACAAAAGTAGCTTCAATTGACATTTAACTAATTCCAAAGAACTGAATCCATCCTTGAATAATGAAAACATATCACTAATAAGTACACAGGGCAAAGTATTTCAAAGTACAGTGGCAAAAGAATAAAAACTTGTTTTAACCAACGTGGTAATTGCATGTCTTTCCAAATTTATTAATTTGAAGAAGTAACAGAAGTTTTCTTTTCTAACATGACCAGATCTTTAAAAATCCATTAAAGCAGGGACTCAGAATAAAGAGTTGCATGACTACCTTAAACATTTTATTATTCCTAAACATATACATACACATTACTATGCCAATCTTTTGATGTAGGACCAACAACTTTTCCTTGTGTCCTGGTCCATTCATGGGAACTCCTCACATTCATTCTCCTCTATAATAACCTGCCTACAGATCTCCAGCTTCCATTTCTTTAAAGTAGAGTAAAACCTTAAAGAAAACTGATCATTAATATGAGAAAAAAAGGCTTCTAAATATGTCCTACTTGTCATTATTATACTTCCATACCTAATTTACAGCAGCTCAAATTATTCCAAATCATGTGTTAAGTTTTCATAGCAATGACTTTCTATTCACATTCATTTTCATTGTTAAAACGAATTATTTATTTATTTATACACATAAACAAACTCAACTGGTATAAACCATGTTGGGGACAGTCTTGGGAAGGAGACAACTCTACTAGTGGAAGCAAAAGTAAGTGAGTGTACCCAAGAAAACTATACCGCTCCCCAGATTCTGTAGGTGTTAGGGAGCAGTCCACAGGTTTTACAAAGGCCAGAAAGACTGAGGAAGCCACAGAACTGGTTAAATCAAGATTATTTAAGAAAATTCTAGTACATTGATAGAGAAGTTATCTGTATGCCTTGTTTAAGGTAAAATATGTTAAACATCTAGTGTGAGTGTCACATAATGAGGGCCACAATGCAAAGAGCTCACTGGGTAGAGACAGATAGAGACGAATTCATGAAGTTAGTGGAACTTAAAGGGCAGGTAGATTTAAATACCTGAGGTGAAGGAGGGAAGCCTAAAATCGTCCTGAGAGGGACGATGTGGCAAAATGTGCATGTGCAGCCTCTGTCAGGTGTGTTCAGTGGTGGGCCAGGGTGAGTGTTACTTGGAGGTGGAGGGCGAGGTGGTCACTGGTCTTCCTTTGGGCTCTTCTAAGTGCCAGGAGATCTAAGGAGCCCAGCCAGGGACTGCCTCTGTAGCGTTTGTTCTGTAGAACCTCAGCCTAATGTACACTATGCCCCACCCCGACCCACCCCACCCTCATAGTTCATAGTTCAGTTCTACTTCATCAGGCTTAAATGCAAGCTATAATTGTACCAAGGATTCATTAGCCAAAGACCTTTGTAAAGCATGCTAATCCAACATTTTCCATGGAAGATGAAATTGAAAAAGCAGGTAAGGACAAAATTAAAATGGGCTTTCAAACTGCCAAACTAAAATTTTCAATTTGATCCTTAAAGATTATGAATGATTTGAACTGTTATTTAATGAGTTTTAAAAATCAGGTTTTAGGAAGATTTATCTTTTTTTTTAAGTTGTACCAGTTTACATTGGCACCATCAGCAAGTGCAGATGCTATACTCAGTTTTGGAATGCTTCTGCTTTTTTTTTTCTTTTTTTTCAAGTTTTTTTAAAAAAGAGTCAATGTATTTAAACAAACAAACAAAAAAGAACAATTCACCCATTTCTGCTGCCCCCAAACCTTTGCCTCTGGCAACCACCAATCTGTTCTCTGTATCTATGAGCTTGGTTTTATATATATATATATATCATTATAGTCATATAATTATATAATATATAAGATTCCACATGTAAAAGAGATGATTCAGTATTAGGCTTTCTCTGTCTGACTTATTTCACTTAGCATAATGCCCTTGAGTTCCATCCATGTTGTCTCAAGTGATGAGAATTCATTCTTTTTTATGACTGAGTAATATTTCATTGTGTGTGTGTGGATACACATTATATTTATTTATACACACACACACACACACACACACACACACACACATTTAAAATGGCACATCTTCTATTTCCATTCATCTGTTGATGGACATTTATGTTGTTTCCACATCTTGGCTATTGTAAATAATGCTACAGTAAACATGAGTGTGCATATATCTTTTCAAATTAGTGTTTTTCTTTTCTTCAGATAAATACCTAGAAGTAGAATTGCTGGATCATATGGTAGTTTTATTTTTAATTTTTTTGAGGAAACTCCATACTACTGTTCATAGTGACTGCACCAATTAGCATTCCTACCATCACAAAGTTTCCCTTTCTTCACAGCCTTGCTAACACTTGTCATTTCTAGTTTTTTATTTTTATAATAATCATCTAACAGGTGTGAGATGATATCTCATGGTTTTGATTTTCATTTCCCTATGATTAATAATGTAGAGCATCTTTTCATGTACCTGTTGGCTATACATATGTCTTCTTGGGAGAAAATGTCTGTTCACATCTTCTGCCCATTTTCAATTGAATTTTTTTCCCATTCAGTTGTGTGAGTTCTTTATATATTTTAGATATTAGCTCCTATCAGATATATTACTTTATGTATTTTAGATATTAGCCCCTATCAGATATATGATTTGCAGGTATTTTCTCCTTTTCAGTAGGTTGTTTGTTCCTTCTGCTGATGGTTTCCTTTGCTAGGCAGAAGCTCTTTAGTTTGATGTGGGCCCACTTGTTTATTTTTGCTTTTGCTACTTTTGCAAAATGATTTATCCTTATTCAAAATACAGCATATGTTTAAAGGATAAAATATAGGAATGAGGAAGGACTTTTAAAAGACTATTGAAATAGACCATCTGAAAAGGCCTACAGATATTAAATAATTGAGTCAATAATAAGTAATCTTGCACAACAGAAAACACTAGATGGATGGGCTTATTGGTGAATTTTTTAAAATGTCTAAAAAATATATTATTCCAATTATCTACAATCTCTTTCAGAAGATAGAAGCTGAGGGGATACTTCCTAACTCATTCTGAGAGGCTGACATTACCCTAATACCAAAACCAGACAAAGACATTACAAGAAAAGAAAGCTACAGACCAATGTCTCTTATGAGCATAATGCAAAAATACTCAACCAAATAATAATTTGAAATTAATATTGTATAAAAAGAATTATACACCACAACAAAGTGAAATTTATCCTAGGTTGGTTCAACATTTGAGAATAATGTAATCCAACATATCAACAAGCTAAAAAAGAAAACTCCCATGATTTTGTCAATAAATGCAGGAAGAGGACTTGACAAAATCCAATACCCATTCATGATAAAAACTTTCAGCAAACTAGGAATAGAGTAGGATGTCTTCAATTTGACAAAAAAACATCTACAGCAAACCAGCAGCTAACATCATACTTAATGGTGAGAAACTAGAAGATTTGCAAAGAAGACACACAGCAAGTAAGCATATAAAAAAATATTCAGTGTCATATGTCACTAGAGAATTGCAAATTAAAACAGGGAGATACCACTGCAGACCTATTAGACTGATCAAAGTCTAAACCACCGGCAACACCAAATGCTGACTAGGATGTGGAGCAATAGGAATTCTCATTCATTACAAGTAGGAATGCCAAAATGTTACAGCCACCTTAAAAGACAATTTGGCCATTTTTTTACAAAACTCAACATGCTCTTACCATGCAATCCAGCAATCATACTCCTTGGTATTTGCCCAAATTGATTAAAAACTTATGCCCACACAAAAACCTACACACAGATATTTATAGCAGATTTATTTATAATCTTCAAAATTTGGAAGCAGTCAAAATGTTCTTCAGAGGTAAATGGGTAGGTAAACTGTGGTACATTCAGACAATGGATTTTACTCAACACTAAAAAGAAATGACCTATCAAGCTATGAAAAGACATGGAGGACATTTAAAGGCATTTTACTAAGTGAAAGAAGCCAGTCTGAGAAGGCTATATACTATATAATTACAGCTATGTGACATTCTGGGTAAGGCAAAACTATGGAGACAGTAAAAATATCAATGGTTTTCTGGGCTTAGGGGAGGGGTAAATAGTCAGAGCACAGAGGATTTTTAGGGTAGTGAAATTATTCTGTGTGAAACTATAATGGTGAATACATGTCATTATACATTTGTCTAAACCCTTAGAATGTACAACACTGAGAGTGATCACATTAGATGTTGGACTTTGGGTGGTTATGAAGGGTCCAATGTAGGTCCATTTTAATAAATGTACCGTGTGGTGGGGGACTGTGGATGGTGAGGAGGTCGTGCATGTGTGGACACGGTGGATATTTCAGAAATCTCTGTACTTCACATTCAATTTTGTTGTGAACCGAAAACTGCTCCAAAAAATGTTTATTAATTTTTTTGAAAGTCTGTTGGAAAGGCCTAGCCCTGAGGTACCTAGGAAAATGATGGGTTTCCAAGACAGACTTAGTACTGAGAGAGTCAGTGAGAGAAAGGGTAAGTGACAACTCAGCACCAGAGGGAGAAACATGAAAATTTGTTTGAAAAATTGAGAAAATTGAGAATGCAAGTAAGCTTTGGATGAAAAAAAAAAAAACCCTCATTGTTAGAAACCATTCAACTTGATAAGTATTAATTCAATACCTACTGTGTGTTAGAAATTGAGAATAAATCATTATGTGATAAACTTCCAGCAGGTTATATAGTTAGTCAAAAGGAGATCAACAACTTAAGAGTCTATGATGTAAAATAAAAATACATTGTAGGAGTGAAGAGCTTAGAGCCTAGATTCGGAACCAGACAGATATAAGTTCTTATTCTGCATCCATCAGTTTCCAGGCTGGGGCATCTGGCGGTTTTTTGCACCATCTTTGCATCTCTTGAGCTTTAGTTTCTTCATAAGTAAAGTATATGTTTAATTCATAACCATGTTCTGAGGATTAAATGAGCTAGATAATCTGTGTGTAACAGTCAGCAGAGTTCGAGCATCTAGAAGACAAAAGTTCACGCAGTGGTAGAAATGTGATGATGATGATGATGATGATGATGATGATGATGTAAAGCAGGTTCTAAGCACAGTGTTGCTTACCAGGGGACGTTTGGCAATGTCTGGAGACATTGTTTATGTCAGAACTGGGGGAGTGCCATGGGCATCTACTCACAGAAGCCAGGGTACAGGACAACAAAGAATTCTCCAGTCCCAAATGTCCATACTGCTGGGGTTGAGAAACCCTGATGTAGAAGAAATCTTTAACACGAGTGAAAAGATGCCGTAGAAGTAAAAATGAGGGAGTCTGGAATGAAAGTGGAATAAGTTAAGGTAATAAGTCACCAAAACAGTTTTAAAAAATACCAGTGCCCAGGTCCCACTCAATGTAATGGGACTCTGGGTCCAGGGATCGGCATTTTTTAGGGCTTCCCAAGTGATTCTGATGGCATCTCGGCAATGCTGGCCTAGATTAAATCACCAGTAGGTAGAAGGGTGCATGAAACTGGATCTTGAGTTTTGTTTCCCAGAAGCAGACAAGTGTTAAAGGCCACAGTGAATGTCTAGTGAGATTTTCTGCCCGGCAAGAAAGCCATTCTACACCACTTATTGGAAAGAAGTTTGGAAGAGCAGTGGTGGTATGTTGGTGTTGCCGCCACCTTCTTTCATTCATGGTTCTGTTTGGGTCAGAATCATGACTGTTCATAGCAAGTAGAAGTCTTTTTTATAGGTTAGTGTGCGAAGGTAGGTTAGGGTAAAGTCTTTTGAGTAATTCATTTATCCATAGAATATCAATACTTTAGCAAAAAGGAAACTAGAGAAGTACATAGATGACCTCTGTCTTGGCTCGGGCTGCTATAACAAAATACCATAAACTGGGTGGGATATTACAACAGAAATGTATTTTTTGGAAACTTAAAGTCCAAGATCAGGGAGCAGCAAGGTGAGGTTTTGATGAAGGCCCCCTTCAGGCTTGCAGACTCACACAGCGGAGAGCCGAACAAAGGAAGCAGGCACTACCGTGACTCTTATTAGGGCACTAATCCCATTCATGATGGCTCTGCCCTGATCGCTTCCCAATGGCCCCACTTTCTAACACCATTACCTTGAGGGATAAGGTTTCAACATACAAATTTGGGGGAGGACACAAACATTCAGTCCGTAACAACCTCCAAAGCCTGTGAAAAAGGGTACAGAGTTAAACCAAAAGAAAATAGCAGGGACCTGAGGAGGAGTGAGGCTGGAGTGGCAAGAGACAACTTTGTGAGGGCTTTCCAGGTAAGGGAGGTGCAAAGAAGGCCTTAATGTTTCAAAAGAAGAATAGGGACATTATTCAGAAGAGCATCAGTTGTGCTAAGGGCTGATAAGAACACATTGCAAAGGTTCTTTTGCTTTTTTTGAAAAAAAAATTATTTTATTTTACATGATGTATTTAGTGAGAATTATTTTAGAATAATTGATAGCACCAGTGAAGCACACTTCTTTAAATCCCTGCTAGTCAATGAGTGGTCCATATGGCCAGCAGCATCTATGTCACCTGGGAGCTTGCTAGAAATGAGTAATTTGAGGTTCCATTCCAGATCTGCAGGTGTAGTGTATGCACATTAACATTTGAGAAGCACTGCTCTAAATTATGGAGTTTAGCTTTTGATGAGTAGGTATGCATTAAAATAAAACGATTTTTGGAAACTATTTCATATTCTAAATCCTGCTTAGCCTAAGAACAATTTAAAAAGACTTTTTGACCTAGTAGGCTTTTCCTGCAGGAATACAAAAAGGATATTTTAAAACTCTAACATATCTCTTGATGTAAATTTCAATGTAAAAATAGGGCGTGTTAAAAAAAATACGAAAACCTGGATAGAAAATAAGAGTTTTGAAGAAAAAACATATTTGTCTATCTTACCTATAAAGCCTACATGATTAGGTGCTTTCTCCTGCGTTAGTATGATATGAACTGGTATTGTTTCACTGTTGAACTCATCAAGATAATAATAATTTTGATGCAAACTCAGATTTAAGAAGCACTTATAGTCTACAAAGATTATATGTATACTATTTAATGGGATTTGTCTGATACAAGTACGCTCTGCAATAGTTCATACTTCCCATAGAATCATAGAATTTTAATGCTAGAATCTTATAAATGACCTAAAATAATTCACATTCAATTCTGTAATTCTGTGATTATCTGTGTCACTTAAAACATGTTTCTCAGAATTAAACAAAGCACCAGATCCACAAGCAATGATCACTTTCTATGATCTGGAACCTATACTTCAATGTATGTAACTTAAAGATTCCTGTTAGCTTTATTACTAGAGTTATTAAAATTATTACTGTATCTCTTTTAACTGTATTTAGAGCATCTGTTTAAAATTACAGTTCACCCAAAACTATCAGAACACTTTCTCGTAAATTGTTGCCAACGTTCTCTACCAGGCTAGACTTACTCGACTGATGTTTTGGAAAGTAAAAACATAACTGCTGCATTACCAGTCATTTGGGTGTAGAGCTTGTTAGTATTAGTCATGATAAATTTGAATCTTGATTCTGCCCCTTCTCATGTTAGCTGCCCCTCCATGTTTTGTGTCGTCTGCAAATTATAATACCTTTTAATATCCTTATTTAAGCAACTGACCAAAATGTTCAAGCCTATGGGAGTGCGCTGCTAAAATCAAGATATTCTTGATTAAAAATTAAATGAGTTTGAAAGAAGGTCTATCTGAATCTATGCTGGCTCCTTCTGTTCAGTTTGTTACTTTCTGAATACATAGATGCTAATTTATAAGCAGTAGGAAAAACTATTTCTGCTTTGCTTTTAAGATGGAATGAGGGTCATCAAGATTTTAAAATGCAAAAATGTGTTTGGTCGGAGAACAACTCAGTCCAAATATTAGCATCTGTTGTTTAAACAGAGAAAAAGGCCATGTAGAGAGAGAGTGATGTATGGCCAGGTATGGTTACTGTGGGAATCATAACAATATCTTACATTATGTTCATGTTAAATCTCAATCATAACATCATTTTACTGTAATTTTTTTTATTTAATTAACTTCCGATTTTACAAAATAAAGCTTTATTACTTCTGGAGAATGTGATAAAAGCCTCTAAAGATTATTCGATATATTTAAAATAACAAGTCTGCCTGGGTCAAATCCAATCACTAATATTTCCCTAATGAAAATAAAATGAAGATTCCTTATTATTAAATAGTATTACATGCTATCTTCATTTATTAGTCTTACTTCACCTCTCCAATGCACCTTTTAGTCAAGAATATAATAGTCTGTTACAATTTGATCTCTATTTCATTGATGGACAAACTGGGATATAGAAGTGTAATGACTTTCCTTGAATTGTAGGTCCCATTAATGACAAAGATAGTTTTATTATAATCTATGACCTCTGATATAAAATAGCTAGCTCCATTCTCCATCAAACTGCTGAGGATCCCTTTAAGTGTTAATAGCTGGAAAACCCGTAAGTTCTGGATTTTTTCTCATCATATCTTTAGGTTCCAGCATAAGGGTCAGGGGTGTAGCAGGTGTTCAATAAATATTTACTGAATCAATGTACTTATGAAGTATAATATATGTGACTCTTTCACTTAGGAAATTACACTTATTGCGAAGTCCAAATACATAAACTTCACTTATTCCATTGACTTGCTTTGTTTTATCTCTTATAATGAATACTCAGCATACGCCTGCTGCTACATTTGCCTGATCTCAGGATACACGGCCCCACCACCCACACAAACATATGCCCTGCTCATCCTTGCCCACATGAAATTGTTAATGCTTTTCTTGCCACCTTAAATGAATTTCTTTTTACCATCAAATTAAATTTACATATGTATATATAGAGAGAAAAGAACATATAGATAGATAGAGAATAGATATAGATATATATTCTCTATCTATCTATCTATATATAGAAAAGAACAACAATTAAATAAATATACGTGTACTAGAGTGAGATGCCTGAGGTCAAATCCAGCCTTTTGATTAACCAGCTCTGTAACATTAAATACTGCACTTCGCCTGTGTCTTTATTTTCCCCATCTGTATAATGAGGATTATGATAGCTTCTAGCTCACAGGATGTCATAAAAATTAAATCACCAAATAGTTAACAAAGTTGGCTTTGATGTATTTTCAGTTATGTTTAAGACCTTGTTTTTATACTTCCCTGTGCTGTGCTATCAAGCTTCCTTCTCCAGCTTCCACCTTCATCTCCTCCACAGCCTGTCTCTCCTGGACTATTGGATAAGATTATCGAATTTCCTGATTGCTCAATCTAATGACCTTTCTCAGAATTTGTTCTTGTTTTTGCCATAAACAGTTTTAAAGACCCCAGTGACTTTGTAAATGCTCCCTCCTCTAATTTCATAACTTGCTCCAGGGTCTCTTTCTATCTCTCTAGACTGTATTTCTAATTTCAAAACTTCTGTTTCTATCCGCGTCAAGAGTTTTAACTTTGTGGCCATCAGTATATCGTCATCCAGTCTCAAAAAGAAAATCAGTTATATTTTCATGTAAATGATTCATTCTGTCTCACATTGTTCTCACACGTATCCCCTTCCCTCCAAGTCCACTGGCATTCTGTTTAATCAGGTCCTTGGTTACCTGTATTTGAAAAGATCTGTCCAGTCTCTCTCCTAGTCTGATTTACCTCAGGCACAAACATCATCTATTCAAATCACAGTTCTAATTGTATGTCCCTCTCTCAGTTACAGAGTTGTAGTTCTTTGCAGTTGCCAGTCAGCTTCTACCTTATTGTGTCTATTCACCTTGTTTTGGACTGAACTGTGTCCGCCCTCCCCTCTTCATATGTTGAGACCCTAACCCTCAGTATCTCAGAATGTGTCTCTATTTGGACACAGGGCTTTTAAAGAAGTAGTTAAGTTAAAATGAGGTCTTTAGGGTGGGTCCTCATATATGATAGAGCTGGATGCTTTATAAGAAAAGGAGATCAGACACACAAAGAGACACCATGGATGCCTTCCCACAAAGAAAGACTATGTGAGGACCTGGTGGGAAGGTGGCTGTGGCAAGCCAAGGAGAGAGGCCTAAGGGGAAACCAAACCTACGGACACCTTCATCTGTGACTTCCAGCCCGCAGAACTGCGAGCCAGAAATTGGTGGAGCTGGGGCAGTGAATCAATCATGATTCCTTTCACCTCTGAGTTGACACTCTTAGCCACTCAGTATACATAGGTTGCTTCCTCAGGAACTTTTATTATCGAGTTGGTAATGAGCAGAAGTAAGGATTTCTAAATATCTAGGTTACATTAAAAATAGCAAAATATAATATTTGAAAGCTGAATTTCACAGAAGAATAGAGAAAAGCAGGAGAGATGAATTCTAACAGGCAACAGAAGGAGGACATGGGAATCCTTCATCACAAGGTCAGTGGCTCAGCCGAGCATAAAGGATGGATCAGCGTTCCATAGGCAGAGGGCATTTATGGCTTGAGCAAGATCAGAGAGATGTGGCCATGTGGAGAGGGTAGAGAGGACAGGGCACAGATGTGGGTGATGCTACATGAAGAGAAAGCTTAGTGAGGTTAGGAAGGGTTGGGACCACAGAGGACCTAAGTGACTGTACTAGTGGAATTTGGACACTTTAATGGAAGTCAGTCAGGGAGGTACTGTCCTCTCTTAAATCAGTATCAACTTTTTATGGGTATTCTAGGGAATGTGGAATGACAACTTTAAAGATGGCTTAAAAGCAGGACTTCAAAAATTGTTTTAAGCAAAACGTAATACCTCTGTAGACAAACTCTGTGATGCTTAAGGCCAATTTAGTTTCTGAAGTTCAAATGAGCATGAATGCAATTAGCCATTTGCTCCCTTAAAATGAGGGTGAATCTGTCTAATGTACCTTGTAATTTGCCAATTGCATGTAAATCATGTTCTTCTGAAAATCACTGAAGTTATATAAAGGGGCAGTCCTTATACACGTGAAACCCAATTATTGACACCGTTTTTTCAATTATTATTTGATTTCCATAAGTTATAACAGAATAATGCAAAGGGATAAAGCTATTTTCAGTTGAATTAAGTGTTATTTAAATGCTTCAGGAGTAATTCTATTAAGTCATCTATACATAGTATTGTCTATTCTATATGTTGTATTTCTCCCTGATTTGATTGTTCTACATATAATCACAATTTTTCTAGTGACAGATTTTATATAACATCCAAATTTCTTATTAGTTAAATGTTTTATGGCAGGTAAAATGTTGAATGAAACACTTGAATTGGTGAATTAAAGTTGGGCTTCATCAAAATTTCTTGTTTCTATATGAAAATTGATGAGTTTGTTGATGATTTATTGTACTTTCCATTTGAAAGCACGTTATTTGGTGCTGTTAGGTTACCATGTAAAACATAAAAGGCTAGAAAATTAATACTACGTCTCTCTCAAATCTGATGATGGGATGAGAAGGTAAAATCTAAATCTCAGTCTTCAAGGTCAAAAAGGGATTTCTTGCCTGATTCAATTACTGCTCAATTTGATAGCAGTAAAGGAGTTAAGAGCATCTCTCCTATAATTTGGCTAGACTTTCATTATAAAAATAGAACACATTAACAGGAAGCCATTAAACACAATTTACGTGTGAATAGCACCCTCAGTGGAAGCTTTGCTTCTGCCACTTACGGGATAAAGTAAAGGTAACTGTTTCACATCAATTACCAGTCACTGTGGACAACATACTTTCATTAACTCCGTGGTCAAAAGCATTCATATTTATATTTTAAGAATGACACAGATCCATTCTTTTTGCTATTAATCTGCGTCCCCCACAATTACTGCCCTGACTGTTGTTGGAGTAATAAATTGGCTTTAGTGTTCGTGGGCTTTCCCCCTCCTTTTGGCCATCCTGCTTTGCTGTAGTGTGTAATGTGCCTTCATTTTTTTTGACAGACTGGAGGGAAAATGATTTCAAGTTCACATTAGTGAATGTGGCCCATTTATTTTAATTTCCTTGGTACCCCTAAGAGGAAAAAGCAAAAGTATCTATATTGCAAGTTTCAATTCAGAACAGTAGCTATCAATACAAAATGCAAACTAGCTTAGGGATTTAAAGCTTCTATTATTGTCAAAGTTTTTGTTCATGTGTCTTGGATCCATAACAATGCAAAAATGGTTGTAGTTGTGTAATTGAAATGAAGAGACCCAGGTTCAAGTCTAGGCTGTGCTTCTCTCTCTGAAACTGGGGGCCCTGGCAGTTCTGTTAGTTTCTTCAAGTTTTAGTTTGCTCATCTGTAAAATGAGGATAGTAATAGCGCTTTTCAGAGTTATTGTAAGGATGAGATTAAATGATATATATTCAACAATATTCATTGAGCCTCATATTGTACCAGACACAGGGCTAAGCTCAATTTACATGAGCAAACAAAATCTAGAGAAATCTCTCCTCTCTTGGAACTTTTATTTTGTCATGTCAGAAAACAAACAGCAATTTTATGGTATAGGATAGTTGCTCACTATTTCCAGAACTTTTCAGCCTGTAACTATAAAATGAGATGACATTTCTTTTAAATGCCAAATTTTAATCAATGTAGGACCAGAACTTCTCCCCAAAGCATCCTTCAGTGCTTCCCTAGAGCCCACAAGGAGCCCTCTAGTGGAAGCGCAGAGGACTCACTCAAGTTCCCACCCTCTCCCCTTCCTCAGCCCACCATGACCCTTAGTCTGTGCTGCTGCACTTGTGGTTGGCACAGCCCAGTGCACCGGGGTGGCCCTCTCCACCTCCCTTCCATACCAACACCCCAGCCTCAGGGAATGCTGAGTCCACATTGCCCTACTGCCCAGCGGACAAATCAAGAATTTACTCCAGCTCCATTGTTGATGAGGCCCATTTCTCTCCTTGTTATTTTCTATCCCTTAATTTGATCTTTTCACTATAAATGACTGGGAAGACTCGCTGGTTTCAGAGGAAATGCCACTTCTCACTCAAAGGGCACATGCCCTTACCCTCAGCTTCTGATGAACAATTAACAGAACAGAACACTCAGTCTCACTCAGTTTTGACTAACACTGTGAGGTACCTTTTGTCCAGTCCGTGTTCTCTACCATCTCTCTTCCAGTGGAGGAGTTCTGTGGTTCCTCCCGCCCTCCTTGACGAAGCTTCTTATTTTGAAGCCAGATACTTGAAGATTTGCAATTCTGTTCCCACCATCAGAGTTTCAAAGAAATCAGGGTCAAATTTTGGTCATAGATCAGCCCTAAGATGATGACAGCAGATGGTCTATTCCTTTTTACAGATCTAACACCAGGAAGACTACATTCTCTTTGTCATGTTTTGTGTGTGTGTGTGTGTGTGTGTGTGTGTGTGTGTGTAATATGGTTGAGATTGTAGATACCACTTTCAAGGGATGTAGCAGAGATGCTAGATTTGAATATAACAATTAACCAAGAGCTCCCCTTCACTCCTTTGAGAATTTTTGATATGATGTTATAAGAGGAAAATAATCCTCCCTTTACCCTCTGAGTTCTTAGCTGAGACTCCTATAATAAAAGTCATGTTAACAAGAGAAAAACAAGGACGCTGATTAACAAGTATATATGCATACCTGGGAGATACCCAGGGGAAAGTGAGTAACTCTCTTTGGTGGCTTAGAATTTCAGTTTAGGTCATATCTTCAGCAAAAGACTATATTTGTGAAGAAATGACAGAAAAGGAAAAGCAATTTGTCTTCTAAGGGCAGAGATAAAGGCCAGTTAGTAGAGTGTTTTATATAGATGCCTTTGGTGCCTTCTCCAGACTGACTGGGTCTACAATTGCCCCAGGGGACAAAACTGTCCTTTCTGGTTGAGGGGGGAGGAGAGACTCCTTTGTAAATTTCCATCTTGCTCTTAGGCAAATGGGGGAGGGCAGCGAACTTTGTAGCTACTTCTTCTCAGTTGCTTTCAATTCAAAATACTCTGTATGCCAAAGTGGCACATTTTGTGATAGCACAGTCTGCTACCCTTCAACACTGTTACCAAAGCAGAGCACAAAGTTTTAGAGCAGTCAAAGTGAGCCAGATAGTGAGGAGGAAACACAGGTGCTTTACTGATATTTACACATGGAAAATACATGCATCAAAATTGTCACCTTTAAATATAGAGAGCAACTTCTGCAAAGATGTGAGGGGATAGTAAATTCAGAAATGAGAATAACTTTGTTACGCACACAACAGGTGAAGTCTTTCAAATAACTCCTCCAGATTTTACACCAAGTAGTGCATCTTGATGAGTCCAGTTCTTGGTTACGGGTATTGTCAATGAAATAAATGCACAGCCTAAAAGCTGAGTGTTATGTTTTATTTGGTGGAAGGACTCAAGCCGGGATGACTGCTCCAAAGAGGTAGGGGAGGAGCCAGGATATATAGGATCTTTACAACAAAGACCAGGTAGTTGGAACATTAAAAGATTACTTGTTAACTGAAGAAAGTCAGGGCATCTCAAGTTAAAGAATTTAGCGTTTTTTCTATGTATGGGAGGGAGCAAACATTTGGGCTCATTGAATTGCATTCCTTTGACAAGCACCTAGCTATCCTGTCCTTTCTTTTTCTGAGTCCCCTCAGGGTGCACCATTGTGAGTGGCTGCAGAGGCTGGGCTGCCAGCTTGTCTTCACTAGGGGGTGGCGGCAGCTGCTGATGACTTGATGGCGTCAGCATTCTTTGTTTACTGATGTGGTTTGCAGTATTTTTTGTTCACCGTATTTTCTTGGGACGATAACAAACACTTGGAATTTTCAGTGTTCTTGATTAAACTCTTTATTTCCATCAGTTCTCACACTGTTAATATTTTGTTATAAAGAATTTTGTTGAAAGGCTTTAATGGTGTATGATTTGCAAATAAATGTTTTTTCTCTCAAAATAACAATACAATTCAGTTTAAGACCAATATGCTCACAGTTGGATGAAATCATTTTTAAAAGTGCTAAAATAACAGTATTTTAGTAACCCAGAGGCAATTATGACAGTGAGTGAGAATTTATCCTCAGAAAGATCAAACTTAATACAATGGTGTCTACTTCTAATTAGCTACAAGGTAATATTTTAAAATTATTGGCAATTGAATAGACCTTAACATTTCAGACTAAAAGACAGAACCTAAGCATGTGTGATGCCTCAAATACATTCTTTAAGCCAGAGAAAACATCAGAGAAATCTCCATTTTTCTGTTCTTATTCAAAAGTGGTGTTTTCTAAAGGTACGGTTGATACTGCTACACATTTTCAGTGAATTGAAACTTTATCAAAGATCTTACGAGTGTTGAAAAGTTAACAAGATTGTTAACAGAGGTGCTCAAAATCGTTCAAATTCCTCTCAATGTCTCCGAGGGAGATTTTCTCTCTATCGTATTGGGAGGGCGCCTCTCACATGAGGGTTTTATGTCCTTTTTAGGGAAAGATCAGAAAGTCCTTCTCACAGCTTAAAACATTCACTATGCCAGGTTGTCATATTTGGGGATATTGTGTCCTGAACCCTGTCACCAGCTACTCCATTGATAGAGAGAACTTGCACACTGTAGGTATTCATTATTTGAAGGATGAATGTCATTGAATAGATGAAAATCCTAGGTCATGGGTTCACACTGTACATACATTATTTAGCTTGTTTTTCCACCCTTCGTTTGGCTAATGTTAGTTCTAGAGTTGTTTATTCTTGTCATTGTTGTTATGTTTAGAGCTGGTTATTCTTCATCACTTGTCTAAAACTCTTTACAGAAGCCTATGGTTGCTTCATGAACCTTTTCATCAAAGTCAGGTTTATGATGCAGATCTGTATACCTTTATTTCTGGGATGTATGTGATAAATCATTTCTTTGACAGCCTGTCAAATTATTCTGGTTAGTTGAGATCCATTCATGTGATTGTCTCTTTAGCGGAATCATTGAGTTGGTACAGTTTGTGGTCATGTTAGAATGGATTTATTGAGAAGGGTCTACGTGACTTTTCAAGCCAGTGAGAGTCCTTAGAAACATTTTAAGATAAAATTTAAATTGCCTTTATTGGACATTATATGCAGTGTTCTCCTTTTAAGTCTGTGAAACAGTCGAGTGATGTTGATTGGTTCCCCTAATTTTCCTTCACCTCTCTAACCTCATTTATAGGTTAGAAAGTACAGGATTGAGTACTGCCTTTGATTAAAGTAGCCAAATACTTCTGTGTATAACTTAGATCTCATAAAATGTACATAGTGTGTGTATTTGTGTGTGTGTTCAACTTAAATACCATTAAAAAAATCGGACCAAACCAATAACAATGCATATATATTTATTTTAGAATATAAAAAAGAAGACCTGAAAAACAGCCCTAAATATAAACAAATATTAACTAAAAGGATGATCACCACAGCATTTGTTTTTATATCAAAAATAGAAACTTCCAAATGTCACAAGAAAGGAGTAATAATTAAATCACATCTTCAAAAACACCAAATACAAGCAGTAGTAAAATATATATATAGTTAAATTTTGGCAAGGAAAAAAATTATATTTATAGATAGATAGAAATGTGATCCCAAATATATTTATATATCATGAAAGTAGATTATAAAATTACATGTACAGTATGATATTGTTTTACTGGAAGTAGACACTTTCAAATATGCAAATATAGCTAGAGACAGGCAAATAGAAAGGCGCCAACATCTTCACAGTGAGTGTCTCTGGATGGTAGAATTACCAGTGATTTTTGTTTTTCTTCTTACTCGTTTAGGTTTTCTGCTAAGGAAATGTATCACTTCATACTAAGAGAATGGAAGAAGTTAATTTTCACAAAGGAAAAAATAAATCCCAAGAGCTTTATTTTCTTTCAGCATTTGGTTTAAACACTTGAAAACATTTGCATAGTTAACGCTCTAAAACAAATGATTGCCTGTGAGTAGAATAATACTACGGAAATAGCAAGCATGATAGACACCATTCAAAGTGTGCCGTGACTCTTGCTGGATGTAAGGCGGCCCTCAGGGTCTGTGTCACACGATTGTGTGATGAGTTTAAAAATGTTCAGTGACCCGCTTCTGACACCTGAAGCAGCAAGCCCCTAGGTCAGAGACTTCCTGCTACTAAATCTTGTGCTCTGATACATTGTGTTACGGTCGCTGGTAGCTTCTGCTTCTCTTGTATTTTAACGCACATGTCTTTTTGACATTTTTGTTAAGAAGGCGAATATCTTGGATAACATCAGTTTGTAGGTCACACATCCATCTGAACCTGTCATTTACCCAAATTGCAAAGCGATTATGTGTAATTTGTCTCAATTAGCAATTTTATAGTTAGTAATTAACTTTACTGTTAATTGATTCTCTCTGTAATAAATGCTTGAGGAAGTGAAATGAATATGTGTGATTTTTTTTGTCAAAGAGAAAAATTTTAACTTGAGGTTTGAGCAAAAGCTGCATTTCCTTCTTGGAAGGACAAATTTTTCCTGCCAAAAATGTCACCAAGAGACTGATGGGAATTTGTATCAACTCTTTTTTGACAGTTGAACATTATGTAGGTAATTTTGATATTGTTTTAGTTTTTAGCTTTTGGACTTTTTTCTCATTAGAAATGCAATTTTACCTAATTTTTTAAACATTGATGTCTAGGTCTTGATGTACTACTCTCCCTAAAAGATGTAATTAAATGCTCTTTCATAAGGAAATCTATTACACTACCCATTTGAGGAAGCCTGTATAAATTTGTAAAGGATTAATTTTATATTATATCTGAGTCATTCACTAATGCAAATGCTAATTTAAAAGCTTGGCTTGCTGTTGAGGGACTGAATATATTTCAACACAGCAGTTTGGGTTATGCTCTTTAGTGCAGGAGGCGAACTTTCAGTTTAAAGACCTCATTATGCTTATGAATATATGGGAGGGGTGGGTAAAATGCAATTAGAAAACAATACCAGCAAATCAGCATGCATATTCTTACATGAATATTTGGAATCCAAGAAGCAATTTTGTCTCCTTTAGTTGGTTCTAAAAGTAAAGATTTAGGGGTGTGGTCTGTGTTTTTATATTGTGTAGCAGATTCAAAAAGAGGAAAGGATTTAAAAATACATAGAGCAGAAAGTGATGAGGTGCTTGTAAGAGGAGGGTCTCTGGCTAGGCCTGAGAATTTAACTGACAAAGGCAGATTAACGAAAGAAAAGCATGCACATTCTTTTAACTTAAGCTTTCTGAGACAGGGGAGCCCTTTTAGGGAAACAAAGACCCAAAGAAGTGGTTAAGCCAGAGCATTTTTATTCCAGATTTGATGATTAGCGGAGACTCATGGAAAACCATGATAGGACACAAGGTGTGAGCTTAGGGAGGTAAGCTGGGGGAAACAGCAAGGCCTGTTTGGATTCCTCTAGGTGGCCCTATAGAAGGAGGGTCTTCTCACCCGCCTCAGGGGAGACAAGGGAGGTTGCAGAGTCCTTCCAGCACCTGCTGTTTTTATAACCTGCTTCGGGGGAGGGGATTTATGACAGTTGAGTTCTTTTGGGAGGCCCTGCTTTTTGGGCAGCTGGGGTATTCAGGTACTCACATTCCTTCAGCTCAAAATAAATCTGATGTCAGAGTGGCCTATTTTGGGGTATCATTTCCTGATTCCCTTCAAGCTTCGCACCTTTCCCATAAATGACTTTACCATTGAATATATCCATTTACCCAATTGTTTTTTCTTTCTTGCTTTACCCCCTTGATTTCTTGCTTTTGATGAACCTATCTTGGCTCTGATCTCTGGTAGATTAATGGATTGAGAAGGGTGGGCAGTGATGAAGAAACTTAAACCAAGATTGTGTGGAGAGAGAAATACATTCCTACTGCATGCAGGGCCCCTAAATATTTGTCTTGTATGTCTTGGTATCGCTGAATGATTTACAAGGACTGGTGCTGCTCAGTGATGATGCATTCATGGGTGAAATGGAAAAAATAAAGCAATAAAGTTTTCCTAAAGCTAAATATATTCAATTTAAAGAACTTCCCTTTATTTTGAGATAGATTATAAAACTCTCTTTTTTTTTTGAGTGAAAAATATCCCTTTGTTTAATGAAATGATAGTTTTAGTAGAAGAAAGGTTGTCTGTTTTGGTTTGAGTTTTTTCTGTCTTTTCTGGGGAAAGCAATTAGATGGAAATTATGTTTTGCTTTCCTAGATATATATATATATATATTTTTAATTTTAATGTATTATTCTCTGAACACAATCATCTCAGAAGCCAACGTAATAGAAACTAATAGAAGTGAGACAGCTCCTCTCAGCATTCGGGTGAAGACACACACCCGGGAGCCGCCAGCCGCAGTGGTGCTAAGTTTACAGAGAAAACAGATTTGAGAGAATAAATCTTTATGCAGAATCAGAGAAAGATGATGAGAGAGAGACAAGGAGAGAGAGAGAGAGATCCAGAGGTCATCACTTTTCTGTTTCATTATCTGTAAGTCCAGCTCCTCTCTACATTTATTTATGTGAATTAATACATTCCTTTCTTTGCATGAGATACTTTGAGTTGGCTTCAGTCACTTGCACACGTGAGTGTCCAGGTAAAGGAATTTCTGGAAGGGGGAATCTCCAGTTTCCTTTGAGGGACCCTTGACCATTTTCTTTCAAGAGCAATGCCCACAGGCAGACACTGGAGTGAGACTCTTGACCTGGATTCCGGGGTCACATGTCTGAGGGAAGGTCACCACGATGCTCTCTCTCCCTGCTCTAGGTTCTGTTGCTCGATGTTCTGCAGATGGCCAGGAGGTGGTGGAGATCTCTGCCACCTTTAGCAAACTTCCGATGCTCCATTTTCTCTCTAGGTTTCTTGGTGCATGCTTGCTTGATTTCTACTTAGAATAAACCTTTTAATGTCGAGCACTTCCTGGCAGTCAGATAGGCAGCCCCAGGGTCTCTCCTCAACCCCAATGAAGCAGCTCACCTTTGTTTATTCAGTTGGCTTTACACAGCCTTTGCTCCAGGGCTGAGTTGAAATTTAACATATGTTTGCTACTTTGACATAAAACAATCTATAAAATCCCAGAATTGCAAGGTGAAAAGAAATACATGAGTGCTTAATTTTCATAAACTGTAAGCACAGAAACAAGGAGATTGGAGGTTCGTATGATTTTCAACACATCATTTTCATATCCTTGTATGAGATCATATCTTGGGAATCCTTTATTAAAATATGGCTAGTATTTATTTCCATTTTTGTGTCTTCCCTTCTTTCTCTTCTAAGGACATATAGTTTTCATATTTCTATTATTTTTAAGGCCAATTAAATAATAAATCTTCCTTAATTCAGATTCAAAGTAATATATAATTTGCAATAAGTCAGAAAGGAAATTTATTGTAAATTTATGAATCTTTACTCTTATAAAGAAGAGTTTTTTTAACAGAAAATTAATAATATAAGCATAGTTATTAAGATAGTAACTAATTTTTGAAGCACTTTAAATCTGCATATGCATGCAAACAATTGATATGCTAATTTTAGAATATACAAACTTATCTTCTGAAGTACCTTCACTTGACAACAAACTGGTAATTAGGTATGCACTGCAGTAATAATTAAAAGTCAAAATTTTCAGTCACTCTCATTGACTATACCTTCACATCGAACTGAATAATTAGGGTTATACCAATACGAATTTACACAACATAAAAATATTAGGATTATCTTCACAAACTAAATCCTGATGGCTAAAGATTTTTTAATTTTTTTTCCTGAATTATTTAAGAATGTCACAGCAAAAGCCATGACTAATGAATACCATTTGGTCAATAGTTATCACTAGTGGTGAGTTATCTTGCCTCTCGAAGGATGGATTCTCCACCATTTATGGAATTGCTTGTAGGAAGATGCAAGAGAGAGAACGATTTTTAAAACACAGTCTAGAATGTTGACTCCGGAGAGTCAGGAGAGAAATCGCTGGAGCTGGAAGCCCTGGGATCAATTGTTGAAACACTGCTGTCTGTGAGCAGGGAGGCAGAGTTGGATGCAGGTTGGGTAAATCATGGTTCTATATTTCCTCTTTTAGAAGAACATTCATTTGATATACACAATATATTCATTCCTTGTACAGAGTTTCTCAAGATCCTTTGAATCTTCTGGGTACATTCTGACTTGCTATCATTTTTCAAAACCTTATAGGACCTTGAAGAGGGGCAAAAAGGGGTTTCTGGGTTTTGGTTACACAGATTTGTTTCCCTTGTAAATGTCGATTAAGCTATAAAGTTAGGATTTGGGCACTTTCTCTGCGTAATGTATACTTAAATCTAATTTTACTTAAAAATGAAGAACACCTAAGTGGATGTTTAAAAAATTACCAAAAATTTATACCCATAAATTACTGGAAGAAGGAGTCATTGAGAGAGATGAAGAGTAAAATGCAAAAGGCAGAAAAAAAAAAAAAAAAAGAATGAAAAAAGGAAGTAAGAGAGGCAGTATGCTATGGCCACAGTGTGTCTGTATGCCCCTCAGCTCACATTTATCCACCACCTATTGAGAGCCAGAAATATGCTCTGTGTGCTACATATAACACCTCATTTAGTTCTCCCCAAAACCTGATGAGTTAAATATTATCATCTCTATTTTACAGGTTAAACACAACCCTAAAAATTCAGTGAAGATATATTACTCTAGGGTCCCAAACCTGATATCTGCAAGAGCTGGGGTTCTATTTGGAGACAGGCTCCTTCTCCCAGGTTACCTACGATGCTTTTTGGTAGTCATAGGAGCTCCCTCTTCTCATTTCTCAGGCATCCAAAAGGCTGGTGAGGGACGGAATATGGGCAGAAAGGCACAGAATGAGTATCGTGAAATCTCAAGGGGATTAATGCCCATTACTTCCTTTGAGGTGGAAATCCATCATCGCAGTGTGGAGAGGCACTGCTGTTAAATTCTCTGCAAACAACCATCTGTCTGAGATCTCCCTGAAGTGGCTGCTGTCCAGGATGACTGTGTTGCTGCAGTCTTGGAGTGGCTGGAGCACTGTAGTGTCTATGTTAATAGCTGAGAAATAGCAGCAGCCGCCAGACCACTCCAATGGAACAATTCTAATCGGGGTAAGTTTGATTGAGCAAAAAAGTCATGCTGACTGTGTGATGAAGAGGCAGAACTGGTTATAGTGACAGGCCCTGCAGTCAGCAGCTGCAGGTTTTATGTGAAGGGCAGACTGATCTGGAAAATGGGAAGGGTTGGTTGCCAATAACATTTGGGAGGGGGTTGTTCAGTGCATCCCCCATTCCTTATATAACACTCATCACAGAGAGACACTTAGGAAATAAAACACACTTGAAACATCACGAGTTGCAGATGAGTATACAGAGTTGCTAGTGTAGAGAGAAGATAAAAGGAGTTTTCATTGCAAAAATCCAAACAGGGCACCAGGGCTTTGTCTGCTACATCCAGAAGTTCATAGCTCCCTGGTGTTCCTACTGCCCCTATATTAATAACATGGACCTGACCATAGTTAAACTTCCACAGTAGAACACAGCTCATCCATAAGTCAGAAAATATTTTTTTGAGTATCTGTTAGGTATAAGGTTTGGAGTGTTAGGTATTTAGGGAATAGAATGAGAGAGGTCCCATGATTCTGCCAGTAACTGTGAGCCTGCTGAATGAGTAATGCATGCAGTGAGGACTACAGGAGTGCGTGTCTCTCTTCAGGAAAACACGTTATCTTCTGGGGGGATCAGTTATATTTTAAAGAATGATTGGGAATACTTTAGGTTTACGGCCCACATATAACATCTCAGAATTATATTTTCTGTATCCCACTGAGAAGAATTTTCTCCTTGTACACAAGACAGTCATTTGTATGTGGCCCTCTGTAGGTCTCCCCAGGGCATTTCTGGAAAAAGAAAATAAAATAATATTTTAAAAACTAGTCATCATTCAAAGCCATGGAAGCCTCTGAAGTCAGAAGCCTTGAAAAAGTCAGATTTCCTACCAAAGGGCCACCATAAATCAAGTCTCTCATAAACACCAATGACTCCTTGGATCCTTTTATCTGCTTGTTGACAATATAAAATCACCACCGCGCTGTCAATCCAGCTGTAGTAAAATCGTTGGCGTTGTAGTAATGCCATTTGGACTTCGTGGCATCTTTCACTTAGGTATCTTTAATAAACACATTCCATTTTATCAGCATTCTATTGCACCAGATGAACAAATAAAAATTAAATGCCTACCTTTACACCGCACCCATCGTTTTCCGTAAGCCCTCATGGTTCTTTCTTTAGCACTTCCTGACTAATAATTCCTCTTCGAATACTAACAATAATAACTGTGACTGAGTATATGCCTCCTGGGGGCCAAGAGTTAGCGATACTTTACACACACTGTTTTATTTAACTACATTCTCAATTCTGATTAATCATAATATTGTGTAGATTTTTCTAGAAATCCGGTTTTGAAAAACTGATTAACAAGCATGCAGATCAAACTTGGATTTTCCAAATAAGGGCACCGATGCCAAGAATCATTAAGTAACTAGCCTGTAATCCTTCTGACTTAAGGTTACAAAATATGACTTAAACATGACTCAAAAAACACGAACCCAAAATACAAAGCATAAACAGGAAAATTAAGATGTTCTGTTCAATGAGTGATATTATACACAAAACTGAAAGAAAGATCACAGCTTAACAGAAGGTATTTTCAGCCTGTAAAATTGATAAAGGAGCTTATTATCAGAATATACTAGGAATGCCTTTAAATCAACAACAATGTCAGGGACTCCGAGAGAAAATGGACAGAGTATTTAGGAAAGGAGAGATACAGAAGGGGAAGCCCAAGTGGATAATAAGCTTATAAAGCAATGTTTCAACTTATTAGTAAGGAGGGGAAATGCAAATTAAAGCAATGACATGGCATTTTATATCACTCTGACAGGCAAAAAGTAGGAAGGTGGATCTCTTTCAGGATTGCTGAGGATGTGGGAAGCCAGGAACACCTGTGTCCTGTTGACAGGAGTGTCAACTGGATTGGCCTTTATGGAGAAAAAGTTACTGCTGCAGAGAAGCACTGATAAGACTGCCGGGTGACACTGGATACCCCAGCAGAGCTTAGCTGTGTAAAACTCCTATGTTTAAAAAGTCCCAAATTGGTAACAACTTGTATTTGATGGGAAATATCTTCATATAACCTAAGAGAGAAAGGAGGCCGTTTTATCAGTATCTTCAAACCTTTTACTAAAAATTTAAAAATAGTAAAAAAAAAAAGTTGAAAATTTTTTCAGATGTAATCTTTTATTTAATCCTCTATTCCCAGAGGCCAAACACAATGCCCTTTATTGTTGTGCCTTGAATGTATTTGATACGAATAAATAGTTTGGGATGACTAAGTGGATAAAAATAATTACTGGAGATGATTTTTAAAAATCCTAATCACCCAACATGTACATAGAGCCATATGGCTAATCTTAAAAATCTTAAGTGAACAAAAGAAAACCCACAACTAAAATGTAGACTATATCACAAACACTACTCATATAAATAGAGAACAGATAAACATAAAACACTACTACATATTTTATCAGCATAACTCAGGACACATATCAAGCATAGTAGAGTAAAAGGTGAGGGGAAGTTGGCTAAAAGAAGTGGTCAGGAATAAAGGGGGAAACAAACAACAAACAAACAAACAATCAGCTTTAGAATACATGACCATGTGCCATGAAATGTTAGGCATAGTTAACCCAATTCTCTGCACTTGAGATCCAAAAAGCAAACAAAACCTCCTCTATTATACAGCTTATTAACAACAAAGGCAGAACTTGGAGCCAAGTTGCTAGACATTCTGTTCCTAACCTTACCTCTTTCCATATTGTGTACTGCTTCTATACTAAAATCTTTCCACAATGCATTCATGCTGTAAGGATCATTATAATTCAATTCAAAGACATTTACTGAGTAGCAGTTGTGTGCAAGAAGCTGACTGTCCTAGGTATTCAAGAAGAATATAGCTAGAAGGGTAAGCCAAATAAAACTTGGCTAAGTTAGAGCCAGTTCCATTAAAAAGAAAGAAAGAAAAAAAACCCTAAACACAGAAATAGGACTTCATGAAGACTTTGAAGCAATATAAGCCTGTGCTGAAGTTGTTGCATAGTGTAGCACCTGGAAGGAATTCCAGAAAATGTCACTTACCCAGCTGTCTGCCCAAAGTCCTAGTCAGCCTGTCAACTGCTCCCTCCGAAGTCTATCTTCTTAGGCTCTCTCAGCAACTCCAACTCTCCTCTCTCACACCGTCCCCTCTAACTTTGTATTTATTTAGTTCTTCTTCCTCATACAGCTTTA
The DNA here is from genome assembly GCF_009834535.1 of Camelus ferus. NCBI lineage: Eukaryota > Metazoa > Chordata > Mammalia > Artiodactyla > Camelidae > Camelus > Camelus ferus. Next base: position 79,072,215 of record NC_045696.1, on the reverse strand, counting down.
CTTCTGTTTCTCACGTTGAGCTCAGCAACTCTACTTGTTACCCTAATAAGCAAAACTAAAGGCTAGCAGGTAAGGTTCAGGGGGAAGGTTATAAACATTTACACAGGGCTACAATCCCCTTGGAGCCAGATGTATTTCAGAATTCCAATTTTTGTCAGGTTTTTGGAAGTAATATGGTGCATAAACACCATTAAGGAGACTGTGCTGCACTAATGTAATCATAGTTATATAATTTTTCTGCAACAAACATGTGAATATTCACACTATATAGAATAAAGACTTAACATCAGTTCAGGTCAAGTTTTGCCCTCAAATACATTCAGATCAGGTCAAGTTTTGCAGTTCAAATGAGTTTTTAAAAGCTAGATTTTTATAGCCTTTGATTTATGAAATTGAGGATAAGGGAATGTGGTCCCATCAATTTCAAGAATCATAATTATGAGTTAATTTACATAAAACTCATAGACCTTTGTATAGGTCATGATAAATATATAATGAGTGTTGGCTATCATTATTATTAATAATAGTACACACTTTTATGGCACTGGATAATGCATGCATTATTTTATTTAATCCTTTTAACCTCTCCTTTTTTCTTTTTTTTTTTTAATTTAAGTATAATCAGTTTACAATGCTGTATCAATTTCTGGTGTACAGCATAATGCTTTAATCATACAGGTATACACATACATGCTTTTTCATATTCTTTCTCACTATAGGTTACTACAAGATATTGAATATTGTTCCCTGTGCTATACAGAAGAAACTTTTCACTTATCTGTTTTATATATAGTAGTATCTACAAGTCTCAAACTCTGATTTTATCCCTTCCCACCTTCTCCTCCCTCCCCCAGTAACCATAGTTTGTTTTCTATGTCTGTGAGTGTGTTTCTGTTTGGTAAATAAGTTCATGTATGTCTTTTTTTTTTTTTAAGATTCCACATATGAAAATACAGTATTTTTCTTTCTCTTTCTGGCTTAATTTACTTAGAATAACAATCTCCAGGTCCATCCATGTTGCAGCAAATGACATTATTTTATTCTTTTTTTATGGCTGAGTAGCATTCCATTGTATAAATATACCACAACTTCTTTATCCAGTTATCTTTCAATGGACATTTAGGTTGTCTCCAAGACTTGGCTATAGAAAATAGTGCTGCTGTGAACATTGGAGTATATGTATTTTTTTCGAATTAGAGTTCCCTCCGGATATATGCCCAGGAGTGGGGTTGTTGGATTATATGGTAATTAACACTCTTTAAATTACAGATTCTAATTACCCTCATTGTATAGAGAAGGAAAGTGAGGCTCATTACTGTGCCAGAAGCATCTGGGTAGTTTGTGGGCAAGTTGAATTTCCACGCATGTTGTGTCTCTCACTTCAAGGCATGTGCTTTTAATCACACACTATACTGTGACTGCTGACCTCAAGTGGAATTGGCCTCTGGTCAAAGATGACAGAATAATAACATTTATTTACCTATTCTTCCTCCTGAAACCTCATTAAAATGATAGTAAAGATTATTTTAAAATGCTTATCCCTGGTGGGGAGGAGGTGTGGAGAGAGGAACGGTGGTAGAGGGAAAATAACAGTAACATTCTGGAATCTGGAAACAGATGGACAAATCATAAATGATTAGATACTACCAAGGAAACTAAATCTGAAACCAAGAAGCAACCCCATTTAAAGTGCAGAGTCCACAAAGTCTCAGGAAATTACCAAGTTAGCTACCTCTAGAAGTGAGGATAAAATTGGGATTAAAAAAAAAAAAGGAATATTGGTTAAAACCCTTCAGACACAGAGAAATGGAACATCTAAGAAAAAATAAAAAGGAAATGCTAGAAGTCAAAGACACTGTAAGAGAAGTGAAGGTTGCCTTTGATGGGCTCATTAGTGGACTTGACATGGCTGAGAAAACAATCAATGAGCCTGAAGGTAGGTAAATAGAAACTTCCTAAAGTGTAATGCAAATTCTCTTGAAGAAAAGAATTTAAAAGGCAGAATGGAATTTCCAAGAACTGTGGGGAAATTTCTAAAGCTATAGCATATGTGTAATTGAAATATCAGAAAGGAAAGATAGAGAGGTTGGAACAGAAGAAACCCTGGAGGTAATAATGGCCAGGAACTTTGTAAAATCAGTAACACACACCAAACTACATATCCTGGGAAGTCAGAGAACCCCAAGCAGGATAAATACCAAAAATAAAAAACAAGTAAACAACAACCAAAAAAACCAAACAAAATCCCTATAGTTAGCCATATCATACTCAAACTGCAGAAAATCCAAGACAAAGGGAAAATATTGAAAGAAGTCTGAGAAAAACAACTTACCTATAGAGGAATAAGGGTAAACATTACATGAGACTTTTTGTCAGAAACCGCACAAGCAGGAAGAGAGTGGAATGAAATATTTGAAGTGCTGAAAAAAAGAAAAAAATCACTAATCTAGAATTATATATTCAGAAAAATTATTTTTCAAAAGTGAAAGAGAACTTAAAACTTCTGTAGACAAACAAAAACTGAAGGAATTCATTTTCAACAGACTTGCTTTACAAGAAATGTTAAAAGAAGTTCTTCAGACAGAAGGAAAACCCTGTGCATCAGAAATTTGGATCTACATGAAGAAAAAAAGCATCAGAGAAGAAATATATGAAGGCAGAATAAAATATTTTATTTTTCCTATTCTTAATTGACTTAAAAGATAACTATTTAAACCAATAATAGTAACAATGCATTGGGTGATTATAGTGTATAAGTAAAATGCGTTTCACAAGTGATAAGAAGGAGGAATTGACAATCCTCTGTTAGAAATCACCCTGTATTACATGCAAAGTGGCGTAATGTTATCTGAAGGTTGATTTAATTAGTTTGAATAGTGTATTTTAAACTCTAATGCAACTAATAATTTTTTTTAAAGAAGTATAATTGATACACTAGAAGAGATAAAATAGAATCATATAAAATGCTGTTTGAAACCAGAGACATCATAAAAAGGGAAGGTGGGCAGACAGATACAAACTGCAAAAATAAATAGAAAAGAGTTACAAACGAGGTAGATATTAATCCAACAATGTGAATAAATAATTCAATTTTAAATAGTCTAAACAGACCAATTAAAAGACAGATTTTGAGGGTGGATTAAAAAAACAAGTCTCTAATATATGTATCTATAAGAAACCTATTTTAAATATGAAGGCTCAAATCAAAAGTTAAGGGGTAAAGAAAAATATGCCATGCTAATCGAAAGAATGCTGGAGTAGCAATGTTAACTTCAGAGGTAGATGATTTCAGAATAAGAGAAATTATCAGGGGCTAAGGAAGATATTACAGATTAACCAACTGCTATGTGTTTTCACTTACCATATCTCATTTATTCCTCATGAAAATCCAGTTGTTGGGAGCACTTACTCTGTCTGAATATAGCGAAATTAATAAAATGCAAAAAAATGGCGTAGCACTGGTTTCTTTTTATTAAGTAAATTCCATTAAAACAGCAAACAGAAAATTGCAGTTGAAAACTACAAACAGGAACTCAACACATCATTATGTTCATTCATCTTGAGTTACATTGGTTACTGTCAGATAAGCCTATTGAAAACTGCTGACACCGTTGCTGTTCCCAGGTAGGCATGAGACCCAGGGGGACGTGTGGTCATCAGAACCTTTCACTCCAGCCTATTGCCATGTGTGGTCCTTGGTGATCTTGTTTCACAGGCTCCCGATGCTGTGCAGCCTCTGACACATGCAGTCTTGGTGGCAGTGTCGACTGCTTCCCGGTGTCTCACAGCTTTGCCACATGGCTTGATGCTGTGTTTGGTTTGTGCTTAGCACATTTCCTCTGCCTTGCCAAGTCTGAGTTTGCTCCACTTAATGCAGCTTCTGCCTCGGTGTCCTGCTACCATTTATCATCCACAAACATCTCACCCTACAGAGCAGAGCTGGAGGGAGTGTGGCTTCAGTGTTGCTGGGCTGGCTGGAATCCAGGGTCTTATTGCCGGTGATCTGCAATTCCGTTTAATAATAAAAAGGGCTGATGGTGTTGCTGGTGAAACTGCCTGAGAAATCCACATGCTGGCAGATCTGCGCCCATAGCCACTGCCCGCTGTACGTCAGTGTTTCAGGCCACTGACCTCACTCATAGATGTATGATCCTCTGTGTCACCAACTTTATACAGTCTGCATTAAAGAAATAGACAATATATTATTTGGTCTGATGTGGGAAATGGCGTAGTTTTTTATATTGTTAAAGAGATAGTTGGTGTCTCTTCATTCTTAAGTGTACCTGGTGATTCATTAACTTAAGCAAGAAATTAAAACATTAGTGTTATATTATAAATATTATTCTTTAAAAAAATTGTCAATGAACTAGAGGACCTTAGCTCTTAAAACTCAGATTAGACTTAAAAACAAAATAAAATAAATAAACACATAGTTTAACCTGGATATTAATACCACAGGCCTCCTCTACACTTCCTGGCTTTGGGGGTTTATTTTATACATATTAGTTTTATTTAACATCCTCTTATATCGTGATTATCATATGCCAGGTGGTTTTTTAAGCACTTGACAAATACGACATCATTTAATGCACATAGCAACTGTATGAACTAGGTACTGTTATTATCCCCATTTTATGGATTTGGAAACTGAGGTGCAAGATGCTTAAGTAACATGCTGTAAGTCACACAGTTAGAAAGTGGCAAAGCTGAGAGTCCACCTAGGGAGAGATGCTGCATAAACTAAGACTATAACCACTTCTGTGTTTTATCTTCTGACCCACGATAGCAAATCCCCAGTGCTAAATTTCAGTATAACTCCCAGCCAAGCTCCTACTTCTATGGAAACATATTTTATTATTCTCTCTATAACACAACACGTTAAGGACACCGTAGATGTTTACTGATTGCAGAGGAACTAGACGTGATGTGAAAGCAGTTCATTTTTGACCCAAAACTAACAATTAAGTGAGGCAGTGAAGTTTAGTGAATTGCTCACAGAAGCCAAATAAGATTCACAGCCTTAAAAGGAAAAAAGCTCAGGAGAACTATACTATCCAGCCTCATGCTGACTGGGACTCCTTGGATAAACTGAAAACAACAACAGCGTCAAATGAGTGAGGCCGCCTGGTGTGGGCAAAAGATGGCAAGCTGGGGATCACGAGTGGAAGAGCTCGCGTCCTGGAATAACTGAGTTTCTTCCGGGGAGTCAGAATATAACCCTGTAGTTTCTGGAGTCAGACAAACCCAGCTTTCCTATTTCTGCCCTGGGCATCTTTAGGGGGTAGGTGCATAGCTGCTCACTTTCTTTCCCTTCAGAGCAGACCTGTTTTCTACTTTTTTTTTTATTCATATTGTCTTACAATATCTAACTGGACAAAGCAGATCTTACTTAAAAGTATTCGTTTATCCTAGACAATGAAATGGTGAATACCTATGTATTAGGTGCTAGGATGTGTAACTAGGTTCAGGGCTATGTTCGGAGAGTACAAAGTGACAGAGACTAGGTTCCTGTCTTCAGAAAGCTCAGTCAAGTGGGAAAGAGATGTTTAAGTGTGCTAAGGTAGAGACAGGTCAAAATTATTAAAGGCTCACAGAGAAAAGTAACTCAGGGAAAGCTTCACAAAGGAGATAATGTTTCAGGGGGGTTGAGAATGAGTGAACTGGGTGGACCAGTAGAGAAATGAATGGGGTCTGAAGACACAGCGCCTGTGGGAGAACACGTGAGAGCAGGAGGTGCTTGGGGGGAAGTACCCATGTTTTAGGGAGGGAGCAGATTATTCCCTGGAAAAGATGTGACTGTCCTCAGGGTGTGGTCTGGGCAGCCTCCGCATCACCTGGGAATTTGTTAGAAATGCAGTTTTTCAGGACCCACGCAGACATACTGAATCAGAAACTCTGGGAATGGGATCCAGAAATATGTGATTTAACAAGTTCTCCAAGTGATTCTCATGCAGGCTAAGCCACGGACATAGAGTGAAAAGCAAAGCTCCCAATGACTCCATTTTATATGAACCTTCTTCTCTCACTTTTCAGAGGGCACCTTCGGCAAGTCTGTAGGCTGAGAATTCCTAGGAAGAAATATCAGGGAGCTAAACCAGAATAAATTCTAACTGGTGACCCTAGTATTTACGGAAAGAGGTTTTTATCTGTAATTCACAATATACAGGCATGCTCTCACTGATTTCTGTTCATGTTTCAAAACTGAGTATTGTCAGTGATGTCTTCTCCATAAACCTGATTCAGAAACTAGTGCACCACCTTTCTGTCGAGTGGGCTGATCTCCAGGAGCACAACTAAGCTTGAGAAAACGATCTCTTGATCTTAGAGATCACAATGTTGATTAAAACACTAGCGATGTGACGTCCTTCAGGGCAAATGCTTAATAACACAGAGCTCTGTGAACAAGCCCAGTTGACCCTTGAACAATATGGGTTTAAACTGTGCAGCTCCACTTATAGTCAGATTTTTTTCTATGGTCAATACTATAGTACTTCACCATTCGTGGTTAGTTGAATCCACAGATACCGAGGAACTGTGGATGCAGAGGGCAGACTACAAATTCTGCTCAGACTTTTGTGGGTCCATGTGCCTAAGCCCAGCATTATTCAAGGGTCAGCTGTGCATCCACACCATGCCATCACACAAAATACTCTTTACTAATAAGCACAAATAAGGAAATAGGAAGCAAAACTATTTAGATATCAGCTAAGGTTGATAGTTAAGGATGAACTTGATTTTGTAGTGTGTTAATTTATGATAAGTAATATTTTCAAGGCCAAAAATGTCACTAATGCTATTTTGCATGTTTTAGCACTTTTGTTTTCTCTGAAGTAAACTCATGAAAAGAGTAAATAAATAGCCATAGTGGAAGGCAAAGGTAGTGGTTTTGAGCATATTAATTGGGTGGTAATTTCAACAATAAAAAATACAATTGACAATGTGGTGAAACATTATTAAAGAACGATGCTATGAGAACTGGGAGTTTAATAGGTTGAGAGAGAAACTGTTGGTGCAAAAAGTAAGGGCAGAGATGATGCCTGATATTAATGCCTCCAGTAATAATAAAAATATATTGAATGTATTTTATGACACAAATATATTTGCAAATATGGAAAATTATGTTTCTTATTCAGAGAATGTTATGAGGCATGAAACCTCCTGAAGACTATTAATTACAATAAGGTAGGAAAGAGAGAATGTGGCAGTTGGTGTGAGTCTGGAGAATATAGTTCTCATCAGGTTTTAACTTTCATTTGATTTCTACGATCAAGTCATGGAGCTTTACTACCTCATTGAATTGTTAGGTTTTGGTCAAAACTGAATATTTTTTTTAATTCTTATTTTTTATTGAAGGGTAGTCCACTTACAAGGTTAGTTTCAGGTATATAGCAAAGCGATTCAGTTATGCATATACATACATACATATTTTCAAAAACTGAATTCTTTTTTGATCTAATTCCTAGTTGTTCTATGTATGGCCAATGGGAACATCTTATTCATTGTACCAAGCTGATTCACTGAGGGTCAGGCATTATCTCTCTCACTTGGTTCTCAACTCATTCACCAAATGGACAAGAAATTTAACTCTATCCTTTGCCCTTGTGATATGGGATGTGGACTCCACGTGAAACACCTTTCCATAGAAAGATTCTCAGCAATAAGCCACTTCTGTAACATTCTAAGGATGGTCTTTTCATCACATAAGCACATAATAAAGATGAAGTTTAATGCCAACTTCTATCATCTTTCTTGTACAAGTACTGCTCAGAATGCTCCTGCATCTTATGGAATATTCCCTCTAAGTTTGCTCATTGAGTCCATTGCTGATTTATTTAAGGAAACCCCTTTCTTAACACAAAAACAAAAACAAAAAACCCAAGAAACCAAAAACAGCTACTACAAAAAGTTAAAGTCTTTTGCTTTGGGGAAAAAAAAAAATGTATGTGTTTAGAGCTGTCCTAAATCTCTTCTGTTTTGTTTCCTGAGTGTCCATGTGACCTTTCATAACCTCGACACATTCTTAAAGTGGTCTTTCTTTCTCCTTTTTGTAGAAATCTTGAAGAACTAAGGAAACATACTCCATCCCCTGACCCCTTTCCTTCTAAACCCACAGTAGCCAGTGATGCTTGATTATTTTGTGTTTTGAAATGTTTAGTTATTTGATGTACATAACTCTTGAGGGAAAGAACATGTGACATTTTCCGTTTATATGCTCCACACAACCTATCATAAACTTGAGCATCAAAAATTGCTCATTGAATGTAAACATAATTCACTTAATGGGCTCTAGTTTCACTTGAAGTTGTTTCACGTAGCATGAGACTCCTCGGTCATTAGAGAACAAGAGAGGCTCCCTTAGAAGCCAGTCATTTACGAAGGAGGTGCCCAGTCTCCAATGTCAGTTCGTACTTTTACCTTCAGATCCAGAAGACAATTTTTTTACCCCCCAAAAGGTTATCTTTCGGGAAAGGCTGTCCAAGATCCCTCAGCTAATTTTTATATTTCCAAAGCCTTTTCATTGGCTCCAAGTGATTTTTTTTTTTCTTCCCCTTGAGAATGAAGCATTCAAAGACATCAGGTAAGAAAGATAAGACTCGGTAAGTTAGTGATGCTATTGGTGCTTACTCCTTGCGAAGGACAAAATAAACATACCTGAAAATGAAAACAGCAATAGGATGAGTTCCAGGACCAACACACACAGTCGGGGGTTCCGGCAGTGAGGGCGCGGTGTGTTTGGGATTGTTTGTGTTCATGATGCCTTTGTAGGGCTGTGACTGCCTGTGCTTAGGGAGATAAGGAATATTGAGAGGAAACAGTTTTCCGCGTAAGAATGTGAGGAACTAAAGTAAAATAGGCAGGACCTTCATGTTGCAGCAATGGTCTCTGAAAGGTTTGTTAAAGTTGAGCTGCTGATAAGCCCAGAATAGAAATAAGGCCAATCCTTCGGTGTTCCGACCACTCTCCTGAAAATGATCTTTCTGAGGTCAATATTCACAGTTCTTACAAGTCTAAGGCATTTTTCTCTGTCCTCATTCTCCTTGACTTTCCGTAGCAGTTGACTCGGGCTCCCCACTATTTGTTATAGTCTCTAATCTGACACCCTGCCTGCTGCATTCTTCTGTCCTCTTTCTTTTTGTCTGCTCCTGTCTTCCCAGAGAAAATGTGCAGGGGGCTAAAAGAGGCTAAATGTCCACCATGGATCTACTTCTGATTAGCTCTGTGTGTTGTGAAGGGAGATGGGGGGTCAGGGGATTCTGTTACTAGGAGGTCAAGGACACCCTTCAGAAGAAACTCTGCACAAGTGACTGACTGCCAGCTATGCAGGGGAGGGATGAGGACAGAAAGTTAGGGGAATCTGAGGGGTTCTAGCCTCCTCTGAAAGGAGCTTCCTGTGACCCTGAGGGGAGGCTTGGTGAAGCAAAGGATGAAAGAACCAGCCCTCATTGTAGGTTGACTTTGTGCTGGGCAACACATTCATTCATTATAAAAGGAGAAGTTGATAAATTACATCAAACTTTTAAAACGTCTGTTCATGGAAGGACACCATTGAGAAAATGACTAGGTAATCCACAGAGTGGCAAAAAGTCTTTGCAGAACATATACCCGAGGTGTCATTGTCTCATTTTAGCTCAGAAAAATCCTTCAGGAAGGGATGATAATTACCCCTTTCCAGAAGATGAAAAACATCAGAAAATTTTAATTTTTTCAATAACTTTTATGAACATTTTCAAACATCAATGAAGTTGAGGGAATTTTACAGTAAACATGTGTATATCATGTAAATTCAGTCAATAACATTTTTATTCTTATTTTACTACATATTTATCCATCTGTTTATCCCCTATTGATGGATATGTCAGTACATCTTATTTTTCGATATAATTCAAAGTAAATTGCAGACATCAGTATATTTCTCCCCAAATACTTCAGCATGCATATATTAACTGGAGTTCAATATTTGCCTAGCGTCTTTTTTTTATTTTGTTATGAACACACACACAAATGCATACCTCTTAAGTGTTTTTTTTAACAAAGTTTTGACAAATGCGTGCAGACCTGTGTAACAAAACTGTGATCAAGGTACAGAACACCAGTACCACCAGCAGGCTCCATCCCAGTCATCCCCACTTGTCCTCCAAAAGGCAACACTGTTCTGATATTTTTTCACAATAGTTTAATTTTGCAATTTTGCTTGTTTAAAAGTTCTTATAAATGCAACCAAAGAGTATGCACTTTTTCCTGTAAGGCTTCTACTCAGCCTATTTTGGTAACTATCCAAGTCATAGGTATATTAGTATTTTTTTCCTTTTCATTGCTGAATAGTATTTCATCTTGTTATTAATATACCACTGTCTGTTTATTCACTCTTTTATTAATGGACTCCGAGGCTGTTTGCAGCTTGAAGATATTACGAATAAAGCTTCCATGAGCATTATTGTACACATCTTTTTATGAGTATCTATTCTTACCTTTCTTGTGTAAATTCCTAGGAATGGAATTGCTGTGAGATGTTTCTCCAAGTGACTGTGCCATTTTGTATATAAACAACATGTGTCAGTTGCATTTGCTCCATGTTGTTACCAACATTGGTGTGGTCAGACTTTCATATTCTCCAGTCTGATAGGGTTTGTGGCATCTCATTGTGGTTTTAATTTTTATTTCCTGGAGACCAGTGGTTTTTACTTTTTATGTGCTAATTGGCCATTTTTCATCTTTTTAATGAAACATTCAAATATTTTGCCCATTTAAAAACTGGATTATTGGACTTTTATTATTAAAATTATTTATGTCCTTGATACTTATTCTTTATCAGATATATGTTTCACAGGTATTTTCTCCCACTCTGTGACTTGCCTAGTCATTTTCTTAATGGTGTCTTTTGATGAGCAGAAATTTTAAATTTTGATGTATTTTATCAATTTTTTAGTACTTACTGTTTTCTAACATCTAAGAAAATTTTGTCTAGCTGCAAGACATGCACGTACTATCCTGTATTTTTCTTTAAAAGTGTTAGTGTTTAAGATGTTACCATTGGGCAAATGTTCAAATTAATTTTTGTATATGGTATGAGGTAGTTGTTGAAGTTTATTTTTTTCCATGTGGGTATCTAACTTTCTAGTACCCTTTGCTAAAGAGACTTTTCTTTCTCTGTTGTATTGCTTTGGTTCTTCTCAGAGACTTTTAAATAAATTACTCAAGATTTCACAGCTTGCAGGCCAAGGAACAAAAGTCAAAAAAATCACATTTGACTGAAAAAAGCAAATTCACATTCTTCCTGAAACATATATGGCTAATGAAAATAATGCTAATAAAAATAATGCTAATAAAAATAGCCAAAAATTAATAATAACTGTGCTGTTTCTTAGCATAGATTATTTAATTTTTGAATCAACTCTATTAAAGAAACATTTTTATCATGCCCAGTTAGAAATAAGGAAACAAAATTATAGGGGTAGAATAATTTGTTAAAGTCACACAACGCCTAAGTGACAAAACCAAAACTTGACACAGGTCTATTTGAATCTCTAAACCGCATTCCTAACCAGTTGCTATATTGTCCCGTAGTGAAGATCAATGCACCAGTCATACATTTCCCCTTGTGAGAAAGTGACTTAACATTAACTAAGACCGCTTCCACTACCTAGAAAGCTTGCACAATACCTGGAGAAAACTGAAATTTCAAACCAACATTTTTAAAAAATGGTATCCTGATGTCTTTAATGACACATCTTAACCCTTCATGTTTTACTTACATTGTTTAAATAAAGCTACTGGAAATATAATTTAAAATAGTGTAACAGAGAGCACGTATGGAATGTTAAGCTTTAAAATTTTTTTTCCTTTGTTGAAACAAAACAAATTTTTTATCCTCTGAAATAATTTCTACAACAGGAATTCTGATCTCAAATCAGATTTTCTTAGTTTCAGAAAGTCTGAAAAAAGGCATTATGATTTAGAGTACCACTAGGGTAAAACATTTGTTTGGTCAAATAGTTTGGTCATTATAGTCTTAGTGTTTCAACAATGACCTAAAGAAAAAGGTGTTATCTCAATATATGTGAGATTTATTGCAAGCATATTACTAAGATCTGTACCTACTGTTTTGCAAAAGTATGTGAAAAATTGAGGCTCCATACTATATTTTCTTAAATATAATTTAGCAGTGACTTGAAATTGCTTTTATATATAAAAAGATGACAATAGTATTTCCTCAAATGGACTCAAACACAAGAGTTTCGTTCTTCAAATAATAATGGAAAATTGAACACTGGCGGAATAACATATTTACCCCGTTTTTGTTTACAGCAGGCACCGCTCGCTGCCTGTAATAGAAGCAAACGGACTTTTTTTTTTTTTTTTTAAACCGTTTCCCTTTGTTTGTTTGTGTGTGTGTTTATGCTTCCTGGAGCTCCACATTAGTGCAGGGAAATGGGGCTGTGCGGAATTTCTGGGCTCTACTAATGATTTTACAGGCACACTCTTCCCAGTGTGATACTTGTTGACTTTGGTTACCTCCTGTTTCTGTTTTGGAGCCCACATTGGTGGGTTCAACAAACACATGCTTTTCTGTGCTTAAGTAGAATAAAGAAATCAATCGCAGTGTAGCCTTTTAAGTACCTGTTTCCAAAGGACTGTATCTTAGGAAATATAGATTTATTCCTCTATTCCTTAAGGGGGCTCCCTACATGCATGCTGCTTACTTTATAAAATTGAGGTGAGGACCAAACAAAATTGCTAAATAATTGTTTATTTGTGAAGTATCGGGGAGGTAGATTCCACTGTTAAACAAAAAATTGCTTTCTCATTTCTTAAGTTTTATTTAGTGTTGGAATATCCATCCAACAAATTTTATAAGAGCTAATAATGTCTATGAAAAGTATATGGTATGCCTAAAACACTTTTAAAAAGATTTTAAAGAGTTAAAAAGAAAACTACTTTGAATGTAAAATTTAAATTGTTAAAGAAAGTTACCAATGATGAATAGATGGGATTTCTAGAGTTTTAAACATTTCTATCTTCACATCGAAAGAAATGTTAAATAGAAATGTTAAAAAAATATAAAATAGATGTCATTAAATCAGCAATTGTATTTTTCTCTGCCTTTACTTACTATGTTTCTTATATTTAACTTATCATCAGTGCAAAACAAGCTTGCTATATTCTGAATATTCTGAATGCATTTGAATGTCGTTATGTTGCCCTCATTTTAAATACTGGCTGCATTATAAGTACAGGTACACTTAATTTTGTTGTGCTTTACAGATATTGTATCTTTTACAAATTGAAGGTTTGTGGCAACCCTGTGTTGAGCAAGTCTATTGGTGCCATTTTTCCAAGCATTTGCTTGTGTCCCCATGTCTTATGTTGGTAATTTGGCAATATTTGGTAACATTTCAAACTTTTATATTATTATTATTATATTGGTTGTGGTGATCTGTGGTCAGCAATCTTTGCTTGGTGTTACTGCTGTAATTTTCTAAGGGTGCTACAAACCATGCCTGTACAAGACAGCAGACGATCGATAAATACTGTGTGTGATCTGACTGCTCCACTGACCAGCTGTTCCGCCATCTCTCTCCCTCTCCTTGAGCCTCCCTAATCTCTGAGGCACAACAATATTTAAATTAGGCCACTTAATAACCCTAAAATGGCCTTAATGTGTTCAAGGGAAAGGAAGAGTGACAAATCTCTCACTTTAAATCAAAAGCTAGAAGTGATTAAGCTTAGTGAGGAAGGCATGTCAAAAGCTGAGACAAGAGAAGAACTAGGCTTCTTACACCAAAGAGTTAGCCAAGTTGTGAGTGCAAGGAGGAAGTTCTTGAAGGAAGTTTAAAGTGCTACTCCAGTGAGCACAAGAACGATAAGAAAGAGATGTAGCCATATTGCTGAAATGGAGAAAGCTGGACTGGTCTGGATAGAAGATCAAACCAGCCATAGCATTAAGCCAAAGCCTAATCTAGAGCAATACTTACTCTCTTTAGTTCTATGAGGGCTGAGAGAGGTGAAGAAGCTGCAGAAGAAAAATCTGAAGCTAGCAGAGGTTGGTTCATGAGGTTTAAGGGAAAGAAGCCGTCACCATAACATAAAAATGCAAAATGAAGCAGCAAGTACTGATGTAGCAGCTGCAGCAGATTATCCAGAAGATCTAGCTGAGATAATGCATGAAGATTTTTCAGTGTATATGAAAACAACCTTATATTGAAAGAAGATGCCATCTAGGATTTTCATAACTATAGAGGAGAAGTCAATGCCTGGCTTCAAATCTTCAAAGGATAGGCTGACACTCTCGTCAGGGGCTAATACAGCTGATGACTTTAAGTTGAAACCAGTGCTCATTACCATTCTGAAAATCCTAGGACCTTTGAGAATTATGCTAAGTCTGAGGGGGGAGGATATAGCTCAAGTGGTAGTGTGCATGATTAGCATGCACGAGGTCCTGGGTTCAGTCCCCAGCACCTTCTCTAAAAAATGAACAAACCTAATTATCTCACCCACCACCACCAAAATAAATTAATTAAATAATAAATAAGTAAAATATTTTTTAAAAAGAATTATGCTCAATCTACCTGCCTGTGCTCTCTAAATGGAGCAACAAAGCCTGGATGACAGCACATCTGTTTATAATGTGGTTTCCTGAATATTTTAAGTCCACTATTAAGATCTCCTGTTCAGAAAAAAATGATTTACTTCAAAATATCACTGCTCATTGACAATGCATTTGGTCACCCAAGAGCTCTGATGATGATGTATAGTGAGATTAGTGTTGTTTTCATGCCTGTTAATACATCATCCATTCTGTAGCCTGTGGATCAGAGAGTACTTTCAACTTTCAAGTCTTATTATTTAAGAGATACATTTCATAAGGCTGTTGCCTCCATACAGAGTGATTCCACTGATGGATCTGGGCAATTCAAAAACCTTCAGGAAAGGATTCACCATTCTAGATTCCATTAAGAATGACTCATGGGAAGAAGCAAAATAACAACATTAACAGGAGTTTGGAAGAAGTTGATTCCAACCCTCATGAGTGACTTTGAGGGGTCTAAGACTGCAGTGGAGAAAGTAACTGCAGATGTGGTGGAAATAGGAAGAAAACTAGAATTAGAAGGGAAGCCTGAAGCTGTGACTGAGTTGCTCCAGCCTCATAATAAAACTTGAAAGGATGAGGAGTTGCTTCTTATGAATAAGCAAAGAAAGTGGCTTTTGAGATGCAATCTACTTCTAATGGAGATGTGAAGACTATTGAAATGACAACAAAGGATTTAGAGTATGATGTGAACTTAACTGATAAAGCAGCAGCAAGGTTTGAGAGGACTGACTCCACTTTTGAAAGAAGTTCTATTGTGAGTAAAATGCTATCAAACAGCGTTACATGCTAAGAGAAATCATTAGCAAAAGGAAGGGTCAATCGATGCAGCACCTTTCATTGTTGTCTTATTTTAAGAAATTGCCACAGCCACCTCAGCTTTCAGCAATCACCACCTGATCAGTCAGCAGCCATCAACATCAAGGCAAGACCTTCCACCAGCAAAAAGATTACAACTTGCTGAAGGCTCAGATAATGGAATCGAACCCACAGTCTCTATGAAGTATGCGTGTGTATTTTTATAAAGTACAAGTTTTTCATTGCCCTTAAATTAGTGAGTAGACAAGATTCCATTAACAGAAATTTATTTTACAGTAAACCCCAAGATTACATATTTGTTCTGTCAAGTAAAGGATTACACTTTTAGCCATGGTCAGATAGACAATTCTATATATAAGTGAGATGGTGACTGAGAATTGAGATATGAGTTAAGATTTAGCAATTGATTGAGAATCATCCAAACCCATTTATTGAGTGGCTACCATATGCACATACTATTATATTTGCTTGAGAAGATTGCAAAAAAAATTTAAAGACAATTGCTGTCCTTGGGGATTTTACAATCTGATAGGATGGTTATGAAATGAATGAATCTTAAACACACTCATATACCTGCACACAAACACAGACACACAGGTACACATAGCAATATATATCAAGTCAATATAAAGAACAGCCAGACAAGACATGGTGTGCTATTGGGGGGTCTAGAGACCTTGTACCCAATTCTATCTCTATCACTGTTTCATTTGTGTAGTTAAGTATTTTTTTCTGTTTTATTCACAATAGTTAAAAAAATAGATACAATTTACAAGTTATTTCTTTAAGAAAAGATAATTCATGAAATTTATGAAGGAAAAATTTTGGAAGAAAAAGTCATTTGAAACCAAGATGGACACTAGGATTCAAATGTATGCTCTGAGGTCTTAAACATTTGCTATGAGTGGGAAAAAAATTGGAGTATGAGCTTCCTAGAAGACAATAAAAAGGAGATTTGGTCAAGTTTGTCATTTGAAAGGTCTAAATTAAGCAGTTGCACAGGAGAAACTCATTTATTCTCAGAACAGAGCAGGGAGAGAAATGTTTTCTGTCTGTCCTCAAGCAGAGAAGATTGTGGGAGAGCATCAACATCCTCGACACATCATTGCTATACGCACAACAAATTTCAGAGAGTTGTTTCTAAGGCGTCTCTTCAGATGGGCTGCTGGTTAAATACTAATTGGATCTGAAGATCAGTTGTGTTGCGTTGTTTTGGACTAGTCACTTGCCCTTTGCTAAATCTTTAATTTTCTTTCATGCACAGTGAGAGAATTAAATTGACTGTATGACTTAGAGAATAAATTTCAGCTTAATATGCCAGAGAGCGATGAAGTCACTGGTGTCAATGATGGCAAAGGAGTGTTGGGGGAAGAGGTGTGAGTCTGGTCACATATATATTGATATCCTTGCAGAAACATTAAGGAAACAGTTGGAAGCAGGGCAACAGAGAGTGATCAGAGCTGGGAAAAAATAAAAAAGAAAGAAAGAAAGGTGTAGGTTATTGTCATGTGTCACAAATTAGAGCCAGGAGAAAAAGAATTTCTTCTGGAGGGGATATATAGGTAAGAAACAAGAACAAATCTATAAGGAAGGATGTGGTAATAAATTCATAAGGAATACCAGAATTAAGAGATGAAACAGGAGCCAACAAAAGTGACAGAGAAAAACAGAGTTCAAGAATTTTAAAAGGATATAATGATAAATGATGTTTTTATGAACTGTAATGAAAAATAATTCTTGAAGAAAAGATATATTGATAAGTATGCTGTAATACAATTAATGGATTCAAATTAAATACATAGAAAATGCTTATTAGATAAGTAATTATAGGTGTAGGTACCACAGAAGGCTTTTAAAAATTACTAGGAAGAGAGTTACTGCTATAAAATGTTTTATAGTGTATAAAAAGTGATGAACTAAAAGAAAAAAAAGGAGAGAGAGAATAAGTTAGCTATCATACAGGCTGAGGGACAAGCACAAATTTCTGCACCTTTGAAAAAGATGGGTTACATCTGGCTAGCAGACACAGAAGGAGCTTCATGGAAGTAGAAAAATTGAATATGATCCCCAAAGAACAAAAGGCAGGACTAGAGCATAGAAGGGGAGACAAGTGTTTTTGAGCATCAGAAACAACATGGGCAAAGACTTGGAAGTGGAAAAGTTTGAGACTTTCGGGGAAGAGCTAATAACTATGCTGGTTATATAGAGTACTAGAGTACATATAAGGCAGTAGTTGATATATTTGAAAAGTTAGGTTGAGACACTCAAATGCTGGTGTGAGAAAAGTTCTATTTAATCTGTTGGACGATAGGAAGCTATTGAAGTTTTTGGCGCTAGTGAGTGGCAGGATCAGAGAATTCTGCAGGACGGCACATCTGGCAGTGACAGGCCGAAGCAGAACAGGATGAGAGCGGGGAGAGTGTGGGATGGGCGGTCTCGGGTGGAAGTCCAGTTACGGCAATAGTGTAGATCGCCTGACTGGGGGGAATGGGAGGAAGGGTAATGAGAGGGCTAGCACACTTGGCCAGGGATTGAAGGTCAATTTGTAGCTACTGGGAAATGACAGCATGACCTAAGGCTAATTCCCCATCTCCACTGCCATCTTTCTTACTTAGTGAAAATGTATTAAAGTGTTTCGCTTCTACCTGTCTCAGAAATGCTGTCAGAATTGATTACACGTATTTCCCCAGAGTAATCTTAAGTGCTTTAATTCCTTGGAACTGGACAGTATGTAAATATGATTATTCATTATGTATAAAAGAGGAATACGGAATGATGGATGTGCCGAGCCTACACAAGAGAACTGTTTAAGAATATTGAGAAAGAAAGAAGCTAATATGTAATCAATATGCTGTTTAATGTGGAGGGCTAAAGACATTGACATGTCAGAGGGATACTGAGTGAAAGGGAAATAGAAGAGGATAATGCATTTGGGAGTTAAGGCTGATGAAAGAGGGTCATGCTACATTAAATCATTTCAAGAGGAAAAGTAAGTATTTTAGATTTTCTGTTAGATATTAAGTAATAAGAAAGAGGTTTAAAGTGAAAATCATTTTAGCGTAGGTCATTTGTAATGTTTATGAAAAGAAGTGAAGAGGGATTAGAACAGTTATGGCTGTAGGTGTACATTCTGAATTTTATACCGAAGGTGAACAACACTTCTATCTTCAACTGTAATTCAGAATCACATTTTATTTCAAAGGCAAGGCGCTGCGGTTGTAGAATTCTAGTGACTAGAGCCAAGCGAGTTGGGTTCAAAAGAATGGGCGCTGCTATTGGCTGCTGCGGTGCTGGCCTCAGGGAGGGGGACTTGGAGCGCCCAGAAAAATCACTTTGAGATCATGTTTTTAGCTGATACCTGTATCAATCACCATGAAAAGAAAGCAATCCAATTCAGTGAGATTGCTACTTTGAAACTTCTTCTTGTTTTGTTTTGTTTTGCATTTTTCTAGCATGACTATGAATCAGATTGACCCGGTATTTATCACAAAGTCTGTAATCAACTGTTAGACAATATTGCATCATTTAACATAAAATAAGCAATGTCACCATTTGACAACTAATGTTGTGACAGGGTGCAGAGAAGAGGCTCTGCTTTAGAGTAAAAGACGAAGTTAATTATACTGTTCTTTTGGGCCTTCCCTCCATCAAAACCTTACCACCCCAGCCACTTGGCCTCTTTTTCATCAAGAGTTTCTCTAAAGCTTTTTCTTCTCTAAGCTGATACTGTCTTTAAAGTGAACTCATGAATGTTGAAGAACATTCTAGAATCACAAGAGCGAGTGGTGAAATGGGGACTAGAGTTATTGCTCGGAGGGTGAGAAGTGTCACTCCTATTTGTCTGACCAGCTGAGCATGAGTCTCCTCACAAACAGAAGGGAGTGCTGGGCTGAGAGGTCAGATCCTGGGCAGAGGCTTGGCTGTCTCTGGAGTCCTACAGTCAGGAAGCATCGTGAAGTGATACGCTTACCAGTGCTCCTAAGGATGTTGTTAGTAGAATTACTCAAAACTGCAGGGGCATTTCATAGGGGGCTGGGTGAGTGTGTGAAATCACTGATTCCACAGTTTTCAAACGAGTTCTATGTGATTCTAATGTTCTCTGGACTTCCCTCATGGCCAACTGCAGGAGGCAAGAGACCAAGCAGGAAGGTCCCTGGCTCCCTACTTCTGGTTCTGCTGCACCAACTCTGCTTTGATATGTTTTCCTTAATGTGGTTCCAGATACCATTTCATTAGGAAATAAGATTTTACTCTTAAGATAAAGGAACTGGAATTCAAAGAATCAAGTGACTCACCTAAGTTCCCTCTGGTCTCCTATTCCAGGGTGCCACTTACAGTGTTATTAGAGGCTGATTTGTGATTAGGCCCATGTGGGCTCAATTTCATAGCCCCAGTTTAAGAGACAGAGTAAATGAAGATTTGGCATGTCCCTCTGAAGGGTTGCCAGACCTGCAGTTTCACTGATGAGACAGTTCCATTCTCACCTTTGTGAGCTGGTCAGCTGCCACATTCACCAAGGAGAGCTCCCTTTTTGCTTTACGTGAATCGGCTTTTGCTGCAACAGAACTAACTGGCTGCAAGGCAGATTTCTTACAATCGATTTGGAATGGCTCTGACTTTCTCTTACCCTTATGTATGGCAATCAGCTCTACATGGACGCCTGGAGGATGCTTCAGAGATTAGAGGACATGAATGGGACAGAATAGCTTATAAACCAGGGCATGTCACGAAAACTGAAGGAAGAGGGTAATTACAGTACTCAGGGCTATGGGGAGAACTAATGGGATCAAACTAATAAAAGGAAGTGTTGCTCGAGAGCAAGGGGCATTAGCTTGCGTGAGAGCCTCAAAAAGAATGTAGAATTATGCTTTGTGTCATTAAAATCTTGATGCCACTCACCCAAAAGTAAAAAGTCTGGCAGACAGATAAGCTTCATATGTTTTTGCTCTGTCTAGTTTTCTGTTTGTCTGAATAAAGATGCAATGTGATACTATGGGAAGGAGATACAGATTTGTGTGCTTGACAGTTATAGTTCTAGACACTTGGATTCTCTGCCTTTCCAGTGCCAGTAAAGACCTCCCTCCCCTCTGTGGAGAAGTTTAGCTATTCATGTAGCATAATCTGTTTTAACACTTAACTCAAGGCTCACAACCTCTAAGCAATTCTTGAGTGAGATGTTAATTTCTTTTTTTACTTGCAGCCTCACACTCATATTAGGATGTTGCTGGGTTCTTTCCTCTGTGAACCAGTTCATGAATGTGCCAGATGGGAAATGTAAAATGAGGTGTCATTTCAATCTGGGGCAAAGAGAAGATATGTGTTGGGTAGGAAGAAAAATTACTCAGGTCTGTAATGCATGTGTGAGAAAGACGCAGACACAGTTCTGGCCTCTTTTGATAGCATGTTCTACTTTTCCTTTTTCTTCATAAGTGTATTGTTTTCTCTGGCGGCTTCATAGAAGAGTTAACAAGAGAAATGATGAGATTTTTAAAAACCTGAGCAAAGAATATACTTGAGAAAGCATACTTTTTAATAAGTAGGCATCAACACTTTAAAAAACCATGAAGAAAATTTCATTGGGAACTGCTCATTTTTTAACTTGAATACATTTTAGTGAATAACTGTATTTCTTATTATAGCATAGATTTTAATGTGTTAAGTAGGGTGATATACAAATGTATTTTAATATGGCAATAAAAGTCAAATGGAACCAACCAAATTTATGTGATGGGGAGCCTCGAGGCTAATATTTTACTATATCACTTATCTAAATTCTCGTCATATTCATCATTAATAAGACAAAGGTGGGTAATTGGATGCTTTTATTAGAGGGTATTCGGTATTCGGTATTGTGTCACTGACACAAATGGCAAAATCTGTGAGATTTCCAGTACTGCAAAGTTAACAACAAAATTCACAACCAGTAGACTTCTAGAGAATTCCCAATTTGACTTAATCAGTAGAGATTATTACAGTGCCAACTGCTTGTGAAAGTAGCAGCAATCCTCTACCAAAAATGCTTCTAACAAAATAGATGTGACAATAATGCTTTATGGCTAACTAATCACTACCTTACCCAGGGAGGAACACTGCAGAATGAGGTTATTTGTACTCCATGCCTAGCCTTGTACTATTCCCCAAGCACATGTATAGGACTTTATAGAATTATTGCATTCTGTCAGAGCAATATTATCTTTTAGGGGGATAGTGGAGTGTGGAAGAAAGTGCCTTGAAATTGACCCTTAAAAAACCAACTTGGGTAAGTCTTTTGCCTTCAAGACTTAATATCATGTAATTAGAGGCCAGTTCCTTGCTATCCCTGAGTCTCAGTCTGCTCATCAACAACGTAGGAGTAAAATTCCTTGTTCCACTCAGGTCTCCATGCTGTGATGATAATTCTGTATGATGATGAAGTTGAAAGTATTTTGCAAACTGTGAGGCAAGAGACAAATGACCATTGTTCTATTTTTAAAATCTATGCATCTGGTGGTCTTATAAAAAAACCATTTTATTAACTCTGAATGCACCATTTGAAATTGACTCTATATTTATATACAGTTCTGGCATCATATTTAGTTGATTGTTCTTTTTTCAGTTGGTTCTACTGAACTTCTGTTAGTTTGAAAACATTCCAAGTAAACCCTGGTATACTCTTGAAATCCGTATTTTGATGGATGAGTGTCTGGAAAAAGACCGATAGTTAGGGTGAGTCTAAATGATCCTTGAGCTCCAGGTACTAACTAACAAATGTTTCCCTTTAGGCTTTGTCCCTTCCTTGCCCTTCTTTCTTTTTCTCTAGAGTCACCCTGTCTCTGCTGTCTTTCCCAACTCCCTAACCCTCTTCCTGCTTTCCCTACATTTACTCTTCAGTTGCTCCTTTGTTTCATTTTGTTACATCTCCTTGGGTGTCTAGTTATTAGAGAAGAAAATCCCCAACGTTGAAGGCTTTAAAATGGTTGCCTTCCTTCACAGTTATGGAAAATGCTGAGCTTTTTCAGTATAGGAAATACTCATGGCAAACTTCTTCAATATTTTTTCTGTAGTCAATTCAAATCCGAACAGGTTCCTAAAACTTAAGTAGTCTTGGGAAGATCACTGGAACTTTTAAGGACATAACAACAGCTTGCCAGACTTTTGTAAAGAACTAATTTGTTCAAAATATTGCTTTATTATAAACTACAGATATGGGCTTTCAAGAGTTTCCACTGAGTTATGAGCAAGTAGACAGCAGGAACTGGCTCAAGTTCATGGCCAGCTCCCCGGTGCCTAGCTCAGCACTCTGAGTAACTAAACAAAATGGAACACTGCAGATTTGGTAAACCAAAGTCAGTGTTTTAAAAACTAGCAAAGTGGTTGCACAAACACATGAAGAAAGGTTCAATTAGTACACGAAGACCAACTAGACTCTTTCTATGCAGGATACCACGCACACCCAAATAACTGTACTCAAAAATTATTTGACAGTTGGGAGGAACACAAAGATGTCTGAAATAAAGTCAGTCATTGACAAAGAGTTTATAATCTTGAGAGTACGAATTAAATGAGTTCTGTAATAAAACTTGTTATGGTTGGTCCACATAAACCTTCATGATCTGAGTCTCCATTTCCTCTGTTTCTTAGTTTCTTTCCATCCCTCCTTCCTGGGCTTCAGGTGTTCTAAACTGCTGCTTCTTCAACTGGGTGGAAAGACCAGTTGCTTTTGTTTGTTTGTTTTATTTCTAATTCACATTGGACACATACATGGTCCCTAGCACGTGTGACTAGGACACTGCTCATGCCGTGTGTGACTCGCTCGTTCAACAACATGAGAATTAAGCTGTACCATGTGAGGCAATGATGAGTCCCCTGACGCTGTGGTGTCACAGCAGGGTCAAATTTCCATAGAAGTTTCTACATGCTTACTCCCAAATTCTGAACTTAATTTCTTTTGGACAGTCTGCCTGCGAGTTGGTGGATCATGGTTTTAAGTAACACTCTTTTAAATTACATTCAGTTTGCAAACCACGAGGCACCCTCTGCCATTCCACTGGTGGTTTCTCCTTGCTGGAAAAACCCTGACTTTTTCTCCCAGCTAACCCCTGACTAGCTGTCAAAATTCAGCACTTCAAGTCACCTCCTTTAGAAAGCCTTCCGAGACTGTGACTCAAAGCCCCATTACTGTGCTTATCTTCTGCACATATCACAGCCCTTATTTCCTGCTTTGGAGCATATGGGTTTACTTTTCTGAGTATGAACACTTTAAATGAAATGCCTCTGTTTCTCTCAGTGCCTGAAAGTGCCTGGTAGTCATCACTGATGTTTAATATTTAATTACTGAATAAATGAGTCACCAAATGAACCAGAGGGCATTAAATGGCTCTGGTAACACAGAATAGGGAGTTATGAATTCTGGTTGAAGGAACTGGAGATTGCGTTGAAGAAACAGTATTTGAATTAGCCCTGGAAGAAGAGGAAATTGGCAGGCACAGGAAGGACAAGGAAAAAAAAAGTTATTGATTATGAATTCATGATCTGATCAAGAAATCATGACTTGTTTTATGGGGCTAGAATATCTAGTTGGGCCTCTGGCAGATTTCTCTAGAGAGAGATCTGGAGAGGGAGCCATTTGGACTTGCCTTGCAGAATGTGTAATTAAAATGAAAGATCTAGGGCATTTTTGGAAAGATTCATTCATGGTTTCAGTCCACAGCTCCTAAGCAGCTGAATGTCATGTATCGTGTTTGGTCCTGCTCCTAAAACATAATCCCCATCTTCAGACAGCTAGTGGAAGAGCCAGACAAGCACCAGTGGAACCTGTCTCCAGATTTTTGGTGAGAATTGAATGATTAACATATAAAACAGATAAGACTGTGCTTGCTGTATTATAAGCAGTCCGTAAATGTTAGCAATAATTATACTCATATATACCTGACTTCTTTTTCCATAATCTTATTATAAATAAATTCACAACATTCTTGACGTCAGGTGCATCTATTCAATTCACCCGGACATTGAGTTTGTTCTGTTTGCCTCTTCGAGAAGTTCATTACAGCCAGTTTTATCTGTTCCAACAGAACCTAGATCTACATTGTGGTTTCCTGTAAGAGCAGATTACATGCCAAGTATTGTGCTCAGGGCTTTGTATGCATTATCTCTACTACTTAATCCTCACGACTCTCTGAGAAAGATACTATTTTCATCCCCCTTTAAAGATGAGGACCCTAAAGCTTAAAGGGGTTAAGTAATTTGCCCAAGGGAATTTGCACAAAGGTCTATCCCCTGAAATCAATCTCCTACCCCTGACATCTTACAGCCTATTTATCCAGAAATACATTTAGATAATTTGCAGTGATGCAATAGGTGTATTGGGTGATTCCTTGTGTCTACATTTTCCCCATAGATCATGCTTCATTCTCTTCCAAATGTGTTTTCTTGTTAAAAGCAGAATAGTTTTTCTTTCTGTCGTTTTTTAGATTCAGGTTCTGGGGCTTCTGAAAGCAGTTCATGTGATGGGAAGAAAGATGGACTGGAAGATCTTTTTTAATCTTTTCCTTCTGAGAATAATTTTTTTTCTCTTTATTGAATTATATGTAATACAGAATTACTATCATTCACATGTCATTTAAACAGTCTTCTTGGGTTTTCTCCTACTAACTCAGGGTTATAATTTTCTTAAAAGAGGAGTAAACCTTAAATCTTCCATTGGAGCAGGTTTTACTTGCAGCACAAAGGAGAATTCAGAGTTCTCACCATAGAAGTTCTCAAAGACTAGTGCACATAATGGGATTTTTATAGTTGCTCCTCAGAGATAAATGGCCATTTCTGTTTCTATTTTCCTGTAATGAACCATTTAATAAAACATTACATTTCTGTATGTCATTTGCTAATAAGCTCAAGTGTTGTATTTCAGACGTAAGAAAACCATTCTCCTTTCAGGCAATTTTAATAAATTGAGAAGACTTGTCATTTATTATGGTAAAATGAACTTGATCAAATTAATAATAAAGGATTTCTAATTCATCTTTGAATGCTTTCCTTCCATTGGGGAATGCAGGTTTTATAATATGACTTTTAAGCCATGTATATATATTTTTTCATTTTTCTACCTTAAAATTAATTACCTGCTGATTGACAGTTTGAGTTGGGCCCTATTTTCCTCCCGCCTAATTACACCCAATCATTTCGTTATCCTTCTGTAATTTCATGACAACTCTACTGAAAGTATTGTGACTGTAGATTGATGTTCCACAGCGTCTTATATTCTTGTAATTTAGGGCCTATTAATGGCAGACTGGGAAAAAAAAACCCAAGAACTTAATTGGTTTTAAATTGGCCCTAAATTGTAATTAGAGGAGAAGAGAAGTAAGTCATAACTTAGGTGTTTTTTTTGTCACAACAAAATTTAGAGGCATTGATATGTCAGGGCACTGTTTTTGTGGGGGAAGGGAAAGCTTCCTGGTAATTAGACATGTGTTAATGCCGCAGTGCTTCGCAGAAAATGCAGCCAGCCCCTGCAGAGAAGCTGATGAACCTTAATGTGGCATCAGGGACCCCTGGACATCCTGTGCCAACAGTCTAGCCCCAGGTCTGCGGGTGGCCAGGCAGAAAGGTGAACGTATAATTGGATATATGTACGAAACCTTCCACCAAAACACAGGACATGAAAATGAGTTGCTTGGCAACTGGATTTGAGGAATGCCCCTCCGTGAAGTTTTCTAATCTTCCGTATCTATTATCGTTGCCACCAGAAGCCAGCTCCAGATGAAAGTAGCATTGCTCCCGCAGTGGTCTTGGTGTGTCTGGCAGTGGAAGGGCAGTCTAGCTGCCACATCTTTCGCCCGTTGATTCTCCAGAGTTGATTGTGCTCATCTGACTTGCTAAGTGGGGTCCCGTTTTTTTTCCCCTTCACCTGTCCATCTGTATTCCTTGCAAAGCTCAGTCAAAAAGGGATAACCTTCCCATATAGAAAAGAAATCATCCTCAGATAAGGGAATTAGAATTGTTGAATTCCCTGGGTACAATTATAAACCAGCTTGCCTAGGGTAGGGTGGGGTGGGAGTCACTTCCTTTGGTTTGTCAAGTCCTTCTACTTCTTTTACCATAGACAGGAGATAACCTCAGATGCTGAAGAGGAGGCCTCGTGAAGTCAGATATAGAAGAGTAAAATATTTGGATCGGTGTTACCTCAGGGCATTGATTATGATTTTGAGGAAGAGAGAGTTGTGGCTAAGATGGCTTCTTTGCATTTGCAATGAAGTGACTGTAGAATGCAGTCGCAGGTGGCAGATGGCAAATGGTAACAAGGCAGGTAAGACTATATTTACCAGTATTTTTTATGTCTCCTTTGTCAAGTGAATGAGTTCAAAGCCTTTTATATCACTTTTCATGCAAAAGCAGTCTGTGCATGGGGAATTAGGCAGAGAGGCCGTTTTTATTTTCACAGTTGACTTTTTAGAATTATGAAAACTTAACTTCTTTAACTCCATTTTGCTTGTAAATCGTTTTGACACATTCCGTAATGAAATTTTATGGCAAAGTAAAGCATTTATACTAGAGAGTACCTGTTTCAGGTAAATGAGATAAAAGCACATGAATTGGACACACTTCCCATTCCACTGCATATAAATCTTACTTTTACAGATGTTGGAAAAATGCATTACGAGTGCCATGTTATAGCGCTAATAAAGAGATTTATGCATTTCGTCTTGCTTCTTTCCTGCCATTTCCCAGGGCCTATCAAATTGCTTGAAACACAATAGGTAAATACTCATATATATTTAAATATTTCTTGAAGAATTCATGAGAAAATAAATGAATACTAATCAAAACTACTTCAGGAATTTTCATCATAAATCAACTTGCATATGTATTTTAAATATTAATACAAATATTAGTAAATCTCCTATTATTAATTTTACCTGACCTACTCTGCCAGAATATGTAAGGATAGTTTAGAGGTAGATATATGCCATCTGCAGTTATTGTAGAAAAATTTATTCCTTACAGTCATCCATACCATTTTTCTAAGATTTTAAAGCAGCAAATCTCTATGCAGGCACATACAAAGCACTGAATTTGTTGATACCGCCTTGTCTATAGATGATTTTTATTGCCAAAGGTTCAGCATATCCTTGGGCAAGATATTGAGAACTCTTAAAGCAAATGCCAGCCTTTCACATTCAACCCTGCAGGCTTGAGGATGAAATGTGAGTAATCTGATCTACAAATATATTCACAAACGTGTATAGCAGCTGTATGTAGAGAGAATACGAACAGTTTCCTGTTGCTGTTTAGTACTTTTCTGAGCTTCCACGATGTGCCTGGTGCTAACTGGGGCACCTCAATTATTCTCCATCTGTGCTCACTACCAAAGCTGCCAGGCATCACACTGTTCGGGCCCTGAAGCCTATGGCGGAGAGCCTGCCAGGGTAAATGGTGCAATCTAGTATTCCTTCCTGGGCTAGCCTAGTTAATCTAGTTAATCTAGTAAAGGGATCACTTTGTCCCCAGCATTGACTTAGACTATGAAATAAAGCCATGGGTTATCATGGCCTCAATGGCAAATTTGCATGGGAAAGATACTCTATTAGATTCCATATAATAGTATTTTCCAGTGTCAATGGGATAGGATGGCTTAAGAGTGGAACTGCTATAAGTGAAGAGGTTTTTAGCGGAATGTGGAGGAACTTTAGTCATCAGATTGGTAAATAGGATATAAAATGCATCTGCCGCGAATCCCAACTCTACTTCCTATTAAATAGTGTGCTTAACCAAATCAGACAGCCTTTTTCTGCAAAAAGCTTGGGAAAACCATACTTGTTTCTTAAGCTAATCACCATTTTCAATCTTAAGACTCTACTTGGTGAAAATGAACATCTATGACTTCTTGCAATATTTGAATCAGGTCACATGCCTTGTGATGACCCTCTTACCAGTTAGTGAGAATCCATTCAGTGGCAAACTCTGGGCAACAAACTCTATATGGATTATTTTTTCTAATTCTCTTAATAATTACCCAAGTTAGATGCTATGACTAATTGACAGGAAGAAGCTGAGGCACAGAGAAGTTAAGTAGTTATGTTGAATTTGCATGGCTGTCAGGTGTGTAAGCTGGAGATTTGAACCTGGCTGTATATGACAGTATAACTCACATTCTTCTACACACTGCATCTAAGGGCACAAGGCCCTTACGGATTTAGAAACAATTTCTGTGGCTTCTGGATTCTCATCTGTGTCTTCTTTAAAACTGCTGATGAGTGTGTGAGCTGGAGGAGAGGTATCCAAAGAAATTACTTAGCTTGTCTCAGATCATTGACAGTAGTCATTATGGTACCACCAGTGTTGGGCTGGAGGCTTTCAATTCAGAGTCTTTTTTTTTTTTTTTTTTTTTTTGATTTGTGCTTTCACGTGGTACTTAGTATATACTGTATAACAGAAATTTGAGTTGGAGGATGACTATGGTAGAGGAGCAATGAATGGAATGTTTCCCCTTTTCCAACTAAACCTGAACAGGACACTTCATCTTATATGTTAGCAGATCACACAGCTTCACCATGAGTGACTTGTACTTTTTCAGTTGAAGTGGAAATAGAGAAAGAGAAAAAAAAAAAAAAAAAAAAAGGAAGGGCAGGAAAAGAGAAAATGGGAAAAAGCCCTGGAACTGATTTAAAACTGCAAAAAGAACTGGAACATGTGTTCTCCTTTACTCTCCTTGAGCAGTAAGGTTTAAAGCAAATAGAACTAAACTTTTCCTTGAGGCTCTTTCCCTTCACTCTCTCCCTCCCCAAGCAAATATTCATTTTTCTTGAAGGAGATTGCTGATCAGAATCAAACTCTCCCTTCCTCTTTCTTGCCACATCCCATCCTGCCCTACAATTCAACTTGCTTACTCCTACGCCTTCAAGATTCCTCCACTTTAGTCAATCAATCATGTGAAGAGCCAAGCTGTAATTTTGTGCTTTTCACATTCTTAACTTACTTTACAATAGGATTTTGAGGTGCTTTTTGCTGGCTCAAGCTGATAAGAAAAAATATATAAGAGTGTTGGCTTCTTGAGCTTACATCAATGTTGTGAATTATATAATGAAACCTGCCTGGGTTGAAATTCTAAAGCTATTATCCTCCTAGCACAGAGATAGAACACCAAAAGAGCCATTTAGATCTCTTAGCCATTTGTAGCTTGAGAAATCAGATTCTTCTCTGCTTAAAAAAGGTTTGTTGAGCGTAATTATTCAACTTACCACACTGTCAATATTTTGCATTACCAGCCCTTGGGGAATGCAGTGAATCCTAAGGTATGATTTCTCCATGAGGTTATCCTTCCGTTTAAATAAAATGAGGTCTCGATATCT
Organism: Camelus ferus; assembly: GCF_009834535.1. Lineage (NCBI taxonomy): Eukaryota > Metazoa > Chordata > Mammalia > Artiodactyla > Camelidae > Camelus > Camelus ferus. Next base: position 79,042,479 of record NC_045696.1, on the reverse strand, counting down.
ATTCTGGTGGTGTTTGAAAAGTTTTCACTTGGGATCTTCTGTGACCTTGGTGTTGTGTGCCATTTGTGCATCATTAAAAGGTTGTAATGAAGTTCTGCCGCACACAGATTGTAAAAGGTCAAGCAGAAAGTTGGGAGCCAATGAGGTTGGGAAGAAAAACTGTGCTTGCTGCAGAAGTTGAGGGATTCATTATATTGATGCTGTGGGGTTTTCAGCAGAGTAATAACTGGGTTAGCAATAGAATGTAAATCTTCTCAGCCACTTAGTCTGAATCTGCTTCTTCTTGATTTGTGGGGATATATTTTTAACAGAGTACAAGGAAAGTCATTACACTCAGAGGAAAGCCAGTGGAATTGGTAAATGCACTGTGGATGGGCCAGCCAAAAAGAAGAGCAGAGCTAGAGGAATAAAGCACATCAGCCTTCCTGGTTGCCATGCTAAGAGGTACTGTCAACCCGTAGGAAATAACTCTCTCAGAAGAACTTTGCATAAGTGATTACTTAATTCTTAAAAGGATATACAGTATTATTTTTAGCTTCAGTAGTCTGGAAGTGCAAGTATGGCTAATTAAAATGCTTAAAATAGTTATCAAGAGAATTAATTAAAAGGATTTGAGACAAAAATAACATCAAAATAGCAGCAACATCAAGCCAATTTATTAAGGACCAGCAAGATAAGCTAATGAGGTCTTGCCTACTCTAAAAGGGGAAGAAACTCTAAAGTTACTGGTTATCTACTGAATATTCTCTGGATGCATTTTCTTAAAATGGAATTCTAGAAATTATGTGCAAAAGTGCAGCAGTTGATTGCATGTCTCGCAAGCTTACATATGGAGTGAAATAATTTCTTCTTTAAACAAGCCCCAAACCATCTGTTGACTTAAGTCAACTCTCTGAATTTTACTTGGAAATAATTGGAAGTCTAGATATTCCACAAGACTAGCTCAATGTGTTTCTTTAATTTATTCATGGGCTTTTAGGTATGTGTGTATGAGGGAGAAGGGAGAAGAAATCTTTTTCCCTGGAAGGATAAAGAGTCATTAAGATATGTCATAAAATTAAGACTATTATTAGGCATTTCGACTTGATTCAGACCCATTGATCTAAGTTGAGTGATTAAAAAGTTTTAGAGAAGTGAAAATTACTTTTTTTTTTCCAACCATGATAGAGAGTTTATTAAAAGGAAGGAAAAAAAGAAGTGTGCATTTTTGTTCTTCATTTGTTTTAAGAAATTTGATCAAGTTGCAAGGAGATGTCTAGGCATGGCTATGTATATCCTTGGGCAGGGCTGCCAGGCAGTGAAGGTGACTGGGCAGCATGTGGCTCCTCTCGGCATCATCTGACCCCCGGGCACTGCTGATCACAGCCATTACCAATCAGGCTTCAGTCCTGTGGAAATGTCCCAGCTCTGTCCTAGGGGCTGCCCCCCTTCCCCAAGAGCCCACCAGCCCTATCCCCATGGGCCAGGGGCTGACTTTCCATGAGGACTGCAGGATATGGATGGGCTCTAGGGCCACCTGGCCCTGCAGGCAGGCTCTGAGATGCAGCAACTGATTGAAGCTGGAGGCCGTTGTCATTGTTGCTCTGATTTCTTTTCCTTCTGGAAGTTGAAGCTCATACGTCTGTTGAAAATTACTTTTTAGAAAGCTTTTGAAGTTTGGCAGTGAAGGACAATGGGAAATTTACAGATAATTTTATTCAAAAGCTTGTTTTGTAATTATTAAGTGTTAAGGTATCAAGGTCTATAATTTTAGGTGGAAAAACTACCATAGTTCCGTTTTCAGTAGGTGCCACTCTATTTTGTGTAGAAATTAATTTATTTTCTTCATCAACACTATAAACGACATCCTTGAACCAAGTGGATTTTGAGTATTTCTTGCTATTGTTCACATATAACAATCCCAACAGTTAAAAAAAAAATTTGTTTTCCAAAAATTCTAACTGATTAAGTATCAGCTAAGAAGATAGTGTAAATCAGTGGCTTGAAAGTATTCCTTGAAAGGAAAACAATAACTAGGTGAACAGGAGTGCTATATCACAGTCCGTTAGAGCTAGAATGACCTCTGTGTGTCATTTATCATTCATTAATGTAGTCTCATCGTTTAGAGAGAAGAACTATTTGTACCTAATTTTTTTTCTTCGAAATACAAGTATTACTGAAATCATTGCCTTTGTGATGAACATAGTCACTTATTAATATGTTATTTCTTTATTACTTTACAACTGCCTTTTCTAATAAGATGTATGTACTCAAATACTCTGGTTACTAATTTAGCAATGATTTAAGTATGATAATTATGTATGATAAATATTACATTTGTTATGTTCTCTCCTAAGTATGACATTACATCAGACACTAATAATAGCAACCAGAGTCTTGTCTTGGCAATGGTACTATCTCATTTATTCATTCATTCACTTGTCCAACAAACAGTTTCTTTGCAATTGTTCTATACTAGGCTACAGTAAGTTTCCCCTGAGAGAAGAGCTTATTATCAAGTAGAGAACCAGATATATAGGAAAATAGTTGCAGTCCAATATGGTAATGTATATAGTGGAATTGTACAATTGTATGTATAGCAAGTAGAATCTTTGTCAAAAGGGTACTTTGCTAAATATAGGAAATCAGGGTGATTGTGAGAAATAAGTGAGATAACTTAAGGGTATGGCATTCAGAAAGTATTCAGGTCTGTTAGAGCTAATTGGTTCATCATATACCAAATATTTATTGAGGATCTTCTGTGTGCCACACACTGTATGAGACTCTTCAGATATAAAAGTTAAAAAGGCAAGCTCCTTGCCCATCAAAGAGCTTACTGCCAAATAAAGGAGACAATAGAAAAAGAGAGTAAATAAAATCATTACAATTCATAATGATATATACTTAAAAAAAACTGCATCATGCTTTTAGAAACCTAGAGGGGAGTGACTAATTAGCTTCCTAAGTGGATTGGGAAGACTTCACTGAAGAGAGAAAGTAGAGGAAGAAGAAGCGGTTTTGATAGATGAATTGGAGTTTGCTGGGCAAGGAAAGTCAATCCAAGGAGCAGGAGTAAAAATTGTATCAGTAAGATGGTCTGAAAGGGAATGACAAGGAAGTCTACTATAAGAGTATGAATTTCAGGGAGATATCTCAGGATGAGTTAAGAGACAGGTAAGGTTGATCACACCAAGAAATTTTTTAACAGATGAGCGTGCAGATTCTTCTGAAAGGCATAGATCTTTCATTTTAATTTGTAACGTTGCAAACTTAAAATGGCAGGGCAAAGTAGAAGATTTTAATACAGTTGACCCTTGAATAACGTGGGCTTGAAATGCCTGGGTTCTCTTATATGCTAGAATTTTTTCTAATAGTAAACACTAGAGTACTTTGCAATCCGTAGTTGGTTGAATCTGCACATGCAGAGAAAATATGGATATGGAGAAACCTCGGGTAATGAGGAACTATGGGTATGGATGGTTGACTGTAAGCTATACATGTATTTTCAACTGTGCAGAGGGTTGGCATCCCTAACCCCCCCTGTTTTTCAAAGGTAAAGTGTATATCAATCTCACTCTAAGATAGGACAAGATGAAATAGATATAGAAGAACTAAATAGCATAATCAATAAGGTAGGTAATATAAATATATATTGAATGTACATCATAATAGAACATATAGATTCTTCACAGATGCACTTGGAGCATTCATAAAATTTGACCATTTATTAAGTTATAAAGAAAATCTTAGTATGTTATAAAGTTTCAATAATGCCAGCATTTTCTTATCAATACACAACAGAACTAGATATTGATTTAAAAAGACTTTTCAACCTGGAAATATCAGAATTCTCTACTAAACAACTCCTGAGGAAACCCTAATATCAGAATTTCCAAAAATTAGTACTAAGGCTTCACATATTTAAATCTATGTGATACAAATAAAGCAATGATAGGAGAAAAATGTATAACCTTAAATATTTATATCAATAAACATGAAATAATCATATAAAGGAATTAATTTCTCAGCCCATAAAGGTAGAAACAACAACAAATCAAGCTTAAAAAAGCAAAACCACCAGAAGGAAGTAAATAATGAAGAAATGGACTGAAGTTAATTAAATAGAAAAGAGAAAAACAGTAGAAATAAGACACATCAAATGTTGGTGTTTTGACACATCAGTAAATTAAACAAGCCACTGTCTACTGTATCAAGAAAAATAGGGAGAATAAAAAATAGAAGGAAATAAAGTATTATTATACATAAAGAGAAAAAAACTAAAAATTATGAAGCTCTTTGCCTGACTCATTGAAAATAGATTAGAAAATTAGGTAATTCTCTAGGAAACAGGGTGCACAGACTATAATACATTCACACAGTAGAATACTATGTAACACTGGGAAATAATGAGAAGTATTTCAGTTTAAAGATATAGAATAGTTTCTATGACATATTGTGAATTGAAAAAAGTAAAGTTCAACATTGTTTATGTTGACAAATACAAGTTCCCAGCAATAATATCATCCCTAATGTTTAACAGAAAAATTTAAAAATATGTTAGATATGTGAAGAATCAGGAAAGCATGACTCAGTCAACAAAATAGCAGTTAATATAAACAAAGTTTGGGTGATTCACATTTTGAAGCTTGTAGAAAAGGACTTTAAGGCCACTATTATAAATATATTCAAGGATTTAAAAGAAAGAGTGTTCACAGTAAATAAATCTGTGGAGAAATCTCAGCAGAGAATTAGAAACTATAATGAGCCAAATGAAAAATATAGGGCTAAACATTATAATATCTGAAATTTTAAAAATCAATGATAGGCTTAAAAGAAAATTGGAGACTGCACAGGAAAAAGTTAGTGAACTTGAAGACAGACCAATAGAGGGTACTCAATCCAAAGAAAACAGGACACACTTGAAAAAAAGTGAAGCGTCTCAGTAACTTGGGAGACAATGTTAAGTGATTTAGTTACGTGTAATATGAGTCCGGAAAAGAGTAGAGGGAAAAAATGGAGCAGAAATTTTTTTTGAAAAAATAAGTTGAATGCTTACCAGGTTTGTTTAAAGATACTAAGTTATGGATTCAAGAGTTTCAGTCAATACTAGATGGGATAAACAGAAAGAGAAACACATTCAGATACATCTTCGGCAAGCTGCTAAAATCCAATGTTAAAGAGAAAGCCCTGAAAGCAACCAAAGGAGGTAAAATATCACTACACGGGAAAACGACATGCACCATGGCAGAGTACGGATGAGGATGGAATGGTATCTCAAAAGTGTTGAAAGGAAGGAAAAATTGAACCCAGGATTTTATTTCTAGTGATAACATCTTCCAAAAGTATGGGTTAAATAAATACATTTTTACATAAATAACAACAGTCAGAATTCATCATTAGCAGACTTATACTACAAGAAATGAAAAAATAAATAAATAAATAAATAAATAAATAAATAAATAAATAAATAAATAAATAGTTTTGATGCTAAGGGAAATGACCCCAGTGGAAACTCTGATCTACAGAAAAGAATGGAGGGTATGGAAATGATAAACTGGGGGGTATATAGAAGAGATAATCACTTTTAGAAGAAATAATCACTTTTTATTTTCTTATTTCTTTAAAAAATTTCTGTCAAAAATAATGTACTGTGGGATTTATTCCATATGTAAGTATAAAATATGTGAGAAAAATAGCACGAAGGATAAGAGAATAAATGAAACTATGTTGTTGTGAGGTTCTACTATTTTAAAAGAAGTAATAAAATTTATTATCAAATAGCTTGGCAAAACAATAATGTGTGCGTGTGCATGAGTGTGTGTGTGAGAGAGAGAGATATTAAGAGAGATTGTGGTAAAAATGTTAATAGTTGGTGAATTTAAGAAATAGGTATTCATTAGTCTTTCAACTTTTCTATAGTTTGAAAAGCTTTAATAATAAAAAGGGAGTAAAGGTAATAGCAGATTCTAAAGTACTAATAACAGGACACATTTTAATGATAAAAAAGTAACAAATAAGGGAAGATCCCAAGAAAAACATTTTGGAAAGACATAAAGACAAGACTTTACTCCTAACACAGTGGTGGAATTTAGTAGGTATAAACTATTTTTAGATACATTAGTTAATGAATAGGTACTTGAGAGATGGGAGATTAGAAAGAAGAAAAGGAAAATAATTCCGAGTATTAACCCACCACCTTAATTTGATGAATGTATAGGATAATAATTAATAACATGAATTCTGGAGCCAGATTCATAGTTAGAGTTTGAATCTTGACTTTCTTACTTACTTACTATGTAATTTTAGACAAATTACTTGACATCTCTATGTCTTAGTTTTGAGCAAGTTTAATTACAATACCTGTCTGTATGGGTGTTATGAGGATATAGATGTATGTGTGCATATGTCCATACATACATCATATATATACATATATATGGACACGTATGTACATATCCACGTCATACATACATAAAATACTTAAAGGAGTGATAAGTACTATAAAAATGTTAGCTTTGGTTATATTATATAAAAAGCATTTTAAAGTGTTTTCAAAGAAAGCTGCATATTTAATGAGATATCTGTTTTATTAATAAATACAATATATAGCCCTAGACTTATTTTTTTTAATTTTATGACAAAGTCTTCATTTATTATTTGTCAGTTATTTAATCTTGTCTTCTGAAATATATTTGGAAAATATTCTTAAAATACATAACCAAGCCTTGACTTCTGAAAGAGAGATTTTTCTTGGTGTGGAAGAATGATTCAGGCGTGATTTAAGCATTTTAAGACATTACTTTAAATCCCTCTGCGTCATGTGGTAGGCTTCTTCTGCAGTGGCTTGTGGTGATCCCACGTCCTCATACTCACACTCTGGTGTAACCCCCTCCCCTTGTGTGTGAGCACAATCCCGACTGACTCTCTTCTAGAGAAGAGACTATGGCTACTGTGATGAGGTTATAGAAGACAGTAACTTTTGTCTTGTCCTTATTCTCCTCCACTCAAACGCCCAGCTCTTCTCACTTACTTGGTCTGAGGAAGCCAGCTGCTGTGTTGTGAGCTTCCCTCTGGAGAGGTCCATGAGGTGAAGACCTCGGGCAGCCTTTGACCAATGGCCAGAGAGAAATGAGGCCCTCAGTTCAACAAACCTGGACAAACTGAATCCTGCCAACAACCACATGAATGAGCTGGGAAGCAGACCCAAACCCTAGCTGAGCCTTAAGATGACTGCAGCCCTGGTCCATACCTTGACTGCAGTCTTTTTAAAGACTCTGAGCCAGAGGACCCAGCTAAGCTACACCAAAATCTGAGACCCATAGAAACAATGAAATAATAAATATTGTTTTAAGCCATGAAGTTTTGGGTTACTTTGTTGCATCATGAAATAACTAATACACTTGGCTTTGTAAAAGTATATTTTTAAAACAAATTTGAATAGCTGGATAGCTTAATGACATTTTTGAGATCTTAAAAGGGCTATTGCAATAGACTTAATGCCAACTTCACCACTATACAAATGATTCTTAGAGTAATTATTCATGGTCTCACTAATACAATTTTGCAGAGGCAGTTTATTCTGTATCTTTTTTTCTTCATCCCCCTTATTTAGAACAGATGATCTAGTAACTAAAGTAACTTGAAAATAATGGACTTTTTACATTAAAATATTCCAGAATTATCTGGCTCAAAGGAAAAAAGTGAATTTATGTCAAGATAGGGTTTTGACATCCAGTCAATTTATTTTATATATGTAAGTAACCTGTCAACTTATTCCAAAGCTGAGTATCCTTTTTAAAAGTGTCTTTTCTTACTTAGTTTTCCCTATTGAGCAAGATGTTCCATCTATCATACAACTAAAAATACAGTTTTTAGATGGATTGTGGAGCAAATCTCTGCGTGTATATGTATGTGCATCTCATAATTTTAGTTGTTTTTAGGTTGCAGACAGTTCTACTATGATGGAGTAACTAGTGTCTTGTCAACAAAGGTGTCTCACACGACCTGGAGGTAGAATCATGATTCTGTGACACCCTTTCTCTTTAAATTCTTTAAGTGCTAACCTTAAATTGGTTCTTGCTGTGAATAAAGTATGTTTTGGCCAGACTTCCTATGTGAATGACTTGTTTGTGTTGGAAATTATGACCCAAACCCAAAAATTCAGAGCCAACAATCTGCTCGAATAACTGGCCTGGTGTTTGATAGAAGAAAGATTTGGCAGAAAGTAAGTTCTTCAAGATTTCTCACTGAAACTAATGTATTTTTCTGATTGTGATAGTCTGGGTGATAAAAATAGTAGTAACATGAAGAAACTTACTTGACACGCTTGATCTAAAATCCTTTTCCTTCCCTGTATTCCTGAGTTCTTTGCTTGATGCACCTTATAGCTGTTTCACTGTTTCACCGAAAGAAGTTGTGTTAAGTAACTCCTTCAGATAAAGGGAAAAAAATCAAAAACATAATCACAAAGGAAAATAGGTAAATAATGATACTATGTTTAAAGTCGTCAGAGTTGGCAGATCTTAATCTTTTTTCTTCTGTTGCTGAGAGACTGAAATAAATATGATAAATTTACCTTCCTACCTCCCAAGCCTCATTAAATTAATCATAGGACAAATGGGAATTAAGTAAAACAAGAATATGTTTTGGGGGTGCATTTTTACTGACTATAGAGGCAGTCTTAACTGTCCTAACTTTTACTTCTACTGAGTATTCAGAAACAATAGATCAATGATTGCAAATTCAATATCTGGAATTGATTTTCTTCTGTTTTAAATTAGAGAAGAGATTTATAATGGTGTTTGTTTAGAAAATGCAACTTTAAAGTCCACATGGAAAGTCAGTGTTACTTTTCTCCGTGGTGACATTACAGAGTTAGATAAAGTTTTAATTGGATTAAAGTAGCAGATCTGAGTAGATTTCTGTGAAAATAATTATTCTCAGGTCTTCCCTGCTCTGGTGGGCACACAATGTTCTACCAGAGGAATTTTGTTTGGCAAATTTGTTACGAATCTGTGCAGACCAGCTCTGTTGCCTAGTTTAAGTCATCTGTTACCCTCTGTGCCAGGGCCCCCACACATCTAAACTTGGACACCCTCTAAGAAATGGGATAATCAAATTCATCTATTTGAAGAAAATAGTTTGGGGCACTTGGGGAAACATTCAAAAGGACATAAATATTAAAGAAAGTAAATGGAGACTGTTCATGTACAGAGAATTGTTTTGAGAATCAGGACGCAGAAGTCCTGAAAAGCACACCCTTGTTCTTTACTTTGAAGCTATCTGGGATTTCCTCTCAGCAGGCTGGCCTGGAGCAGACCTGGGAAGTAGGGGAGGTTGGAATACTTTTTCTTCCTCCTTGCATCATTTCTTTAGCAGTGTATGTGCATTTGCATTTTAACTGGGCTTCCTTGCTTTGACTACTGGAAATTGGCATTTCAGGCACTGTGAAAATAGCTGAGAGGGAAAGGGTTTCTGAGTCGGGTGGCCTTTCAGAGCTTCTCCAGGGTCACTGTGCAGTGGCTGCCTGCTGTGTCTAAGCACTCTAGGGCCCTCGCTTGAGGACAAGTTAGGAAGCACAGTGAAGACGTTGTATGGGATGCAAACGTTATGTGAAATATGTCAACGTCCGTTGGAAATCAAGTCTGTCCCAGCCTGCTACCATGAGCCCGGTCTGCTAAATATTCTGACTTCTTCTTCCTCCCTTTCTAAACCACACATGTACTTGATTTGAACCTGGTAAGTCCATTTCTCACTCAGAATTAGCAAAACAGTAGTTGCTTATCAGAAATGTTCACCTTAGACTGACTGACTTTATTTGCAGGCTTTTAAAGTTTATGCTTATCTAAGATAATATGTGGAGTAAAAATGCATTTTTAATTTTTAATGTAAAAAATCAAACTGAAAGCATTTTGTTGAACAGCAAGTATACTCCACATTAAGGTATGTGGGGATGGAGTGGTACTAGATGTTTAGTTACACCTATAACATGCCAGGTATAGAGAGAAATGAGCTGGTGGGGAGAAGAGAGTTATTGCTGTCCATACGTGTATATCTGTATGTGATTCTGTGTTGAACTGTGGGGTGGAGTTAAGGAGGATAAGTAAGTTTCATAGGAGGGACTCATGTTCGAAGACAAGAGATTTGCACAGGGTTTGGAGAGGTATAAAGAATGGAGTTGAATCTTTCATGAAAAGCTGGAAGAGGCTACATGATATCGAGGCCAGAATAAGTGTGTGTTTGCATAATGCATGGAATAAGTAATATGTTATCTGTAGCAGAACCTCACAGGGAGGTAAGTTAAAATAATTAGGGAGAACTTGATTGCCTTGAATGATCGACTGAAGCACTGAAAGTCTGTCCTGCAGTTTGTGAGCCTGGATGTAGAATGGTCAGAGTGGTGTTTTGGAAACGTAACTGATCACTGGGCACAGGCCAGATTCGAGGGGAAGAGGCCAGATGAGGGAGACAAGTTAGAGGTTATTGCAGTGACCAGACAAATGACGACCATGGAAATGAAGAGGAAGGGAATCTCCTGTGAGATAGTTTGAAGAAGTAATTAATGAGACATCCTGTTTATATAAATGTGGCACATGAAGGAAGCTATCAGACCCCTAAGATACCAACGACATGTGTGTCACACACTTTCTTCCTATATTTGGTAAAAATAAAACTCATGTTATCTAAACATATATTTTCTGGTACCAAGTGAATACATTAAGGTTGGATGAAGGAGAAATGCAATCAACTGAGTTGATAGTAGTGCGTGGAGATGTGAAACTGGACCACACAGCGGACAATGTAGGGAGCTCATTGATTATGCACCTGTCTACATGGTTTTAGGCCTGGAAGTCAAGAGATGATAAAGAAACCATCTCAGTGTGTCAGATGAGCAACCAGAAAGTAGTTTGAAGCTCATTCTTCTTATTTCTGAAAAAGCTGTATACTAGAGTGGCTATTAACACGTGAAGGGGAGGAAAACTTTTCCCTTCTTCCTTTCTAGATTCTTTGGCTGGCCTAATAATTAAATTGACATAAGACACATTGACAGGAGTAAAACAAACTTAATTTTTTACGTGTGGTAACCCTACCAAGATATGAGACTCAAAGAAGTGACCAAAGCAAGTAGTTTTTATACCTTTTAGGCAAAGAAACAATAAATTTGTGCTGAATTGACAAAACAAAATGTTTGGGCTTTGGATAGCTAGTTAGTGAGGAAGTAACAAGGCTCGTCTGTTCAGCCCTCTTGGCCCTGAATTCCCTGTCTCTGGTGATATAGATGTCTCCTTACCTCCTGGTACAGGGAGGGTCCCTTTCACATGGGAGATTTATTTCCTGCTTTCAGGGGGACAAAGGAGGGTCAGAGCGTCCTTCTGGCACCTGCTGTTTCTTAAAGTAACTTTAATTCAAAATAATAAATATGCCAAAGTGGCATGTCTTGGGTGGCATATTTTGCTCCCCTTCACATAGGATTTGGAGACAGAAAGAACAGGTTTTGAGTTCCAGCTCTAAAGCTTACTACTTGTGTGACCTGGGTTGAGAGACTTAAACATCACCAAATGTCCGTATCCTCATTTGTAAAATGGAAACAACAATAGAACCTTCCTGTAGGGTACTTGTGAGGATTAAATGAGACTGCTAATGTACAATACTAAGCTTGGCATTCAGTAATCGATCAGTACATAAATATTAGTTGTTGTTATTATGGTGGTGGTATGATACGGACAAATGAACATAGAATGATGACTTGGGAGGTGGTTAGAAGCAGTGTGGAAGTCTGAGTTTTCTGCAAGTCTAACGGAAAACTAAGACTATGAAAGGTGGAATTAAAGAGAACTTAGACAATTTCTGCCTAAGATTTTTTTGTTAAACTGAAGATAAAAGTACCATATGCATTGTCATTGGTTATTACTTGCCAGATAATTTATAACATGCACCTCACAATCCCTGGCATTTTAATATAAAAGTTTGTATGTTAAATATCAGGTCATTAATTTGAGAAAGTATTTTATTAGAATGTCTGGAATGGCTAAACATATAAACTGATAAATTACTATGAAGTTGATGTACTCATTAAGAGTAAGGGGCATGGCTAAGACCTGCATTTTTCTTTTTAATGAAACTCTAAAATAGGAAAACTTCTGACTTTCTTGGTGACCACATGGGAAAATAACAGGCTTTGAGGCAGCTTTCAGTTTTCTGTTACTGTATCATTTGATTAGAATTTCTTAAAAAGATGGCTGATTATTTGAACCTGAAAACAGTAAAATGTTGGTAGGATATTGAAGGACATGGGTTTGTAGAGAAATGGAACCAATTAGAAAGGAGGTGATGAATGCTTAATTGTAGCCTAATTTACCTAAGAAGATGTCAGATGGACATTTGAAAATGTGAATCTGGCAAGCAGGTAAGAAATATTCTTAGTTCATTCAGTTACTTATTAAGCACATGCCTTTGTTGAGAAACCATGCTAAGAATGTCCAAGAGTATAGAGTTAATTTTCTGCTTTTCAGTATCTTATATATAGGTTAGGTCTGGTTATAGGATCGGGAAAGTTAAACATTCACAACTCGTAAGAGTAAAACTACAGAAGTGGTGGGATCAAGAGTGCTGATGCCAGGATAAAGCATTGTGGTTCAGTGGTAGGATCTGAGTTAAAATTAGGCAACAGAAATGTGAGGCTGGTTGGTTCTATAATGCTGTCTAATTGCTTCCCACAGTGTTGGCAGTCCAGGGCAGGAACAGACAAAGCCGACACTGTGGGTGACAGAGGCAAGGGTATCAGTGTGGCTGCTGTAGCATAAAGGAATGAGTTAAGGCTTGGTTTGGGAGCCCCACAGGAAGAACTGACCAGAGAGTCCGAAATGAGTTCATGACCAGAACAGCTATGAAGATGCTAATGGTATATGAGCGACTGGGGAATAGATGAGTGAATCATTACCACTATTAATACACCTGTGTAGTACATGTGAAACATAAATGACCCAAATTGAAGACATTAAGATGTATTGCTGCTCCGAATGTAAGGGGTATAATACTCCCTTCTTAATAAAGTGAGTGGTTATGAATAACACCTGCCTTCTTATATGTAATTTCATCTGTGTCAAATGGTTCCATTGCCTAAATAATTCCTTACGTTATGTTTGTATGATATTAATTTAGAGCATATAACTTAACTATTCAATGAGAGTCTCAAGAGAAAACAAATCAATAAAAAATAAAATTTTCGGTTTAATGAGTTCCAGAAGCATGGATTATTAGAGCTAGGACTAGAAAATGTTTAATCCAACTCCCCACCCTTTTTTCTTTTCAAATGAAGAAATCATATACAATTATATTAGGGATATAGGGGATATTCCTTTAATACCATTTCAATAACAATATTCTAATCAATCATAAATTTTATGTACAACCTATACATATTTTAGCATTTTATTTCATGAAGATTAACTAAGAGTTTTGCTGCATACATTTCAATAAATTTTAAAAGATAGAATTTCAGAGTTCTAAGAAGGCAAGGCCACTTTAGAATATCTGAATAGTGTCAGGATGAACGTTTAAGAGCATATCTTTTGAGCATAGAGCGGACGAGATTTACCTAAAGTCATTTCTTCCACTAGTAGAAAATTCTAAACCTTGAAATAACTTCCTTTGGATTAAGACACTGATTCTTTGCTTCAGTTCTCTTCCTTCTAGAAGTCCATATAGGTAGCAGTGAAGCCTAAAAGATTATTTTCAGTATTTTGGAAATCCTCATGAAAACTTTAATTTATTTCTCCACATTTGGTTGAATGTATAGCAGTCTTAATTTCATGCTAATCGGAAACTCAGATGAACTATTACTGGCATCACTGGAATGTGATTGGTGGAACAGACTTACTTACTATATCACATATCTGGTCATCACAGTGGCCATTTGGATCAATTATTTCCACAAAAATACAAAATGATAGTCAAAATCTTCTAAAACATAGGGTCTACAGGGGGAAAAAATGAAGCGATTTTTATTTTTGGTTAAAAAAATGAGAACTGCTATTTTTAGAGCACTTATAATATCCTGAGTTAAAATGTAAATATTGCCTGGAATGACACAGTAAGTAAACTGCTGGCTCCCACCCAGTACAAAAGCAAAGACTGGTTTATCAGATACACTTGCAGAAAGCAGAGACCTATATAATATGCAGAAAAGATGTCAATCAAATTGAATGCAGCAGAAAGGTCAGGAACAGGACTCTTCTGGGAATGTTTGTAACATAAGCTTATTTGGAATTCGGTGTAGAAGGAGCATCTCAAAATAATAGACTTAATTCTGAATAGAGGATTGAGGTAATGATAACATTCATGGGCTTCTGCCTTAAGACTGGCTCTGTTTAAATCCTAGGAAAATAAAGAGAATTAAACAGACTTTGTAAATCACAATTATTGCCCATTTTCTGTTGGCAGAGATGATGATGTGCTAATATTTATGGTTAGGCTTCTATGGTTTAGGTGTTGCTTGTGATTATAATTTCACACTAACTTAAATTATGTTTATTTTAGTAGAAACATAGATATGAAAAAGGAAATATTTAATTCAAAGCTGTTTTTCATACTTATAACCAATTAAAATATGAAAATAGTAAGTTTAATTTCTGAGGTATTACTTATTTTCTTGTTGAAAACATTGAAAATCTGGAGCAAAATGCAAGACGCAGTATTCAGGATTAGACATGGGTTTAACTTCAGCAAATTCCACAAAGTTTACTTCTCTAAAGATTAGAAAGTGTAGCCAGCACAAAGTTGACAGCAGAGAAACCAGCCACATTATCCTGCCACAAATATGATGATGATGTAAGCTTCTGGGATCCCCCAGCGTGGCCTCCCTAGTGGAAACAGTTGTGGATGATCTTAGTGAGTAAGGATCACATCAGACCTTCTGAAGGCTCAACTGCTCCCTTCAGCTCAGCCTTAAAAACACGAGGGTTAAGCAGACTGGGGGACAGCCCTGTCCAGATGTATGCTGATGGCCGCCACATCTGAGCCAGGAGCTTGTAATCAATCTTAGGGTTGTACAATGCACAGTAGGATAGCTAGTCTTTAGTACGTCCCTTGTTCACTTAATTCTGAACAAATGTTTCATTCATCACTCTTGCCCTTCCTAAGATTACCCCACTTGAACCAAGTACATTCCTGAATTTAGTGCTACAGAACCAGAGCAAGGTTTAATTACCTAGATATCTCTTGGAGTGCTGCTAACAGGACCGTGGATGAGCTAGAGGAGCTATTTGACAGAGTGGCATAGAATCTACCATATTTTCATGCCAAATTTCAGTGGCATTAAAAAGAGTTCTTACAAATAGTTTTAACTTAATTTTTAACACATCTGTAGAAAACAATTCCATTAATATTTGAAAAATATATCTTTCCATGTCCTCAGATCTGAGAAATTTAGGATATAATCAATAATTTATTTTAAGGAAGCATACTGTCAAGACAAGTTATTACAGGAAGATAATGGTTTTAAACCATGTAATACTAGTTGATTGTATTCCATAATCAATCAATAAATAGCAAATCAATTTAAATGATAATCAGAGCCCTTAGATTAGAAACTATTTTGATTAAGTGGTCCTTTAAAATAAATGCCAGACATGATTGAAAATGTCACAAAATGAATCAGAATTTATTTCTGACATTCATGTTGGCAGTATAACCTGCCAGGAATTACACATTCTAATTGAGGGCAGAATGGAGCCACAGGGAAGTAGACATTTCTGCAAATTAATATGACTCTTCCTTTAGTCTTTAGCACTAAACCTCATAAGCATTGGTGTATTAAAGAATATCTTAGAGGAAAGATAAAATCTATTTCAAGATACTTATTTTTTTACCTTTAGAACTAAAAAGAAAAATAAAGAGGTCATAGAGTAGTCCCTATGTGGATTATTGATTCTTGTGTATTAGATATGAATCTCCATACAGCTGAAAATAAGCTATTGATATCTTAATTTCATTGCTTTAATTAACTTTACCAGTATCAAATCATGCATAGAAATAGCTAATTTAATACTAAAAATATATACTTTACATTGTTGTATGAAGATTCACTGTGGGTGTAACAATATCTGAGATAGTAATTAAACTAAGCAACAGCACTTTATTTTACTATCTCTGCCCACACTGTATCATTCAATTAGCTTGTAATTGCTAACCCAATTAAATTATAATTTATATTCTATTATCTACAAGATATAACATATTATATGTTATTTGCCCAATGTACATGATAACTTATGTCCAAAATTTAACCAATAAAACACACCAAGATGTTTTATAATTTTAAAAACAAAATTTTTTCAAATAAATTTTGTCCTTTTTGGAAGTGATACAAGCATGTCATAATTCTCAATTTTAGAAGTATATTTAAGATCTGATCTCTAACCATTAGACCCAAATTCCTTTATCGGTTTAGCTGTTTTGTGGGCAGACAGAGATAAAGCCTTAGCCTTCCTTCTGTCGCTCTATTCAAACTTCACTGAGGACTCCTGAGCACTCACAGTGGGTCTGGATCTATACAGGTGACAGGGATTCAGGATGGGTCAGAGAAGACCCAGATGGTGCTCCACTGTGTTCAGTCAAAGCTGCTTTCATCTCAACTAAAAATGCTTCTCTATGTTCTCTTGGCTTAACAAACTCCTATACATCTTTCTCAATACAATTTAATTGTCATATCTCCTATGAGACCTTTCTTGAAGCTGCCAGGGAGAGTTAAGTGTTAGTTCCTCCTGCCTCAGAACCATAAAATGTGTGAGTGCTTGTGTGTGTGTGTGTGTGTGTGTGTGTGTGTGTGTGTTAACGTTCACATACTTGGGTATGTGTTTCTAAAACTCGTTGGTGGCTGTGGATTTAAGGTGGGCAACCCGAAGTTTTGTTACTTGTAATATTACTGAAATATGTTTGAATCATCCATAGTCAAAGTAATTTACATGATGTTGACGAAGCTTAAAGTTCAGGACCTCTTATTTGCATAGGCCCCTGTGAGTACTGAGAGTTACTGGAAGGTATACAATGTTCTAGGTTGAGAGGGGATGTCGGTTCATGAACCACTTCTTTGTATTTCTGGTAAAGAGATCTCAAAAGAAAGGTATTTGAATCCTCAAGATTTCAATATTTGTTGTTTCACTGTCTTATTCTAAATAAATATTTATTTTGTACATAAATTAGTGTTTGGGTATTTTTTCTTTTTCTTAAAGAAGTTACCCCCAGATTGTAATCAGATTCAGGCACCACAAAATTTAAATCGCCGTGTTTTGAAACTCCAAAGTAAATGCAGGAGAGCAAATCACTGAACTAGTGAGTAATCTTAGCATTTGTTTTGCACTCATCACTGTACTCAGTAAGGTCTTGCTGAGGTCCCATATGAGAACCATAAAATTCTTTGACCTTCTTTCTTGTTTCCTGTTCATATATAATTTTTGCAAGATGAAGTTTCTGTAGAGTCAAAAATAAAGACACTGTAGTAGAGAAAGAAGAAACAAACTGAAGTCAGGGAGAGATCAAAATTCAAGGCTCAAGTCCCATGCCTAGCCTTACCTATTGATATAATCATAGTTAATCAGTTTAAAATTTCTGATTCCCTTATTTCTGCATGTGTGAAATGCAGGCAACAGTATCTACCTGGCAGAGTCTGGGGACAAGTAGAGATGACATATTTTAAATCTTTCCTATATCACAGGTAATCAAAAAATGAGGTAACTGCCATTAGGATTGTTTGTGCTCTCAGTAAAAAAATGTTTTGGGAAATGGTTTCTGCCCATTTTTCTTTCATAATTCTAAGTGTAGCCATGAAAGTGTCACAGTTTGGTGCTAACATACCTATAACAGCTTTCTTTAATAGCAGGTAGCTTCTGATCTGATCCAACAAAGAGTTCCATTATCCAAACCTCTGAGTTCCATTTTTAAGAAAAAGACATGGCCTTTCTTAGCTCAAGATATTTACCTTACCCACTGAGAAAATGCCAGGGAGAAGGCTGGCAGAGGGCACAGAATATTTTAAACCAAAACAATCAAACATGCAAGTCAAGTAGATTTCTTTTTTAATAGCATTTCTCGGTGAGGATGACTGCACATTTTGGATACAGGAGAAAGCTAATGTTTTCTATCTGTATACCCTCTTTTACTTTTAAAGAGCACCACCACTTGATCAAGGAGGCTGAGATTGTTTGGAACTCTCGGAAATCACTGACAATGGTAACTAAACTCAAATTTCTCTTATCCTAAGCAGCTCTTGGTAGGCCAGCTTGGAAACCATTCACATCTACGGAGTTTTCTGCAGCTGTTTATCAAAGCTGATTTGTTCAAACAACTGGACATTTGAAACTGATTCCCCAAGGAGAGTTTACTTTATGTATCATATGTGCATGTTTTGCTGCTAAATCAGCACTCTGATGGACATATCAAGTGACAAATTACAAAGAAAAATAGATTTCTTTTTCCAAGAAAAAAATATCTGTTCCCACTTTTAAAGTGAGGTTGTGAGAACACATCGTGGGAGGAAATGAAGCGTGGCACTACTTTTAAAGTGTTGCTCCATTAAAATGGGAATATGTCGATTTAGGTAGCCTGACTAATTTTACAGGAGTTTAATGCACAACTACGTCATTGAAATCACAAAACAGCTTCACTAACTTGGCTTTTAAGTGAAACTTGTCTTATTTAAGGGAAGCAGTTTACTTTCTGAAGTTGTGATAATAGATTAGGTAACATCAGACTAACTGTAGGGATGGTCAGGATGCTCAGAATATAGTCCAATAACATGAAGAATGTTGGCATATTCAATCTTTATTGCTCAAAATTTTGGTTAACAATAATCAGAAAAGGAAGGCACATTTTTACTGTAGCTCAAATTATCAAAAATTTGGTCTTAGAGGGAACAAAAGCCAGAAAAATCTCACAGATGTGCAGTTACTCTCTAATGAATTATAAAGATGTTTCCTAATGTCACTGCACTGGGAGTCGGCGATGGAGGAACAAAGCCAAACAGTCAAACATTTAACTATCTATGCTAGATAACCCTTTGCCTACAGAGGAAAAATACTCTGTACTGCTAAAAACTTAAGTAGAATATTTCAAAATGATGTCTTTATTGTATTTTTAGAAGAACTACTATTTAGTAAGGCTTTCAAGGACAGCAGCTTATGTAAAACAGTTCATTTTGCTAATTGATTTATAAAATCTAATGTTGCACAAGGATGACCACCATATGTGTTAGATTCATCCTTTTGGGAGAAAGTTTTGAAAACCCTCCTTTTTGTTACATCCAGGAATCAGCACAGTCTACCCATTGAGGACAACACAGAGGTGTTCAATAGCATTTACTGAAAGTATTAGTAATAATCAGTTGTCCATCTGAAGAGTTCTGGGCAGAAATTTAGACTACTGTTGTTTCTAAAGGCTGTTATATCTCTAAAATTCAATGTTGTCTTAATTTTGTTTTCTTGTTCATGTTTATACGGGATTCTTTCTCATAAGAAAGTATGCGGACATTTCAAAAACAAAAACCAGACAAACAAAAAATGGTAATGGCCTTAATGGGAAGAGCTTAACCTCTAGGGTCAGAAGAAAGGTCAGACCTTAAATCCTGACTGCCCCTTCTGACCTGTGTAACACGAGGGTTGTTATCCAATCTTTGAGACCTTGTTCATTTTTTTTCCCAGTAAAATGATATTACGGATACAAATTACTTTCCCTATTTTGCATCAGAGTCTTTGAAAAGAAAAGGACTGCCAATTTATTTACTGCTCTTTTACATTATTATCATTATTAGTATCATTGGATGTGTTATTTTAAGAGAAATTTTACTTCATTCGTGCTTTGCAGCTTCCTACTCTGGGAGTATCTTGCATTCTCCTTCCCCACCTACAAATCTAAAGAACATTTCCTTTAAAATTGGCTGGATTTCTGTAAACACAGATTATATTTTCTTTATTATTTTAGTGAAACAAAATACCATGATATAATTATGTGTATGCATATGTGTACTTGTAAAAGTAAGTATATTTTCTCTTCCTTATCTGTCAGATTGCAATGTTATTGCATTTGGCTAAAGACTGTGCATGATCTCCATATATTACCTCTGATTATTTTCACCCTGCTGTCATAATTTCTGTCCGAACTACCATTTCACCAATGCCTACATGCAAATTATACAGGCAATGGGACAGAGATGCTGAATCATAACAAACAGAACAAATTCACCCTTTCCTATCATTCCGGTGGCAATTAAATGTCAGAAGTCTCAGAAGTGGGCTGCTGAGCTTAAGATCATAGTCATCAGTGGGTGAGCTGCATCTCTCTGCTTTGTACTTAGCCATGAGTTGTAACCCGGTCAGGAAAAAATCTGCATTCCTCTATGTTGGTTTGCATCAGAAGGAGAAAGGCATGCATTATATTTATTTATAACTTGGGAAAAGGGGGACACTTAAATTATGGAAACTTAGCTTGAATTATTTAATTAAATTTAAGGATATTTCTACTACCCAGTTTAGTTCATATCAGGTAGCAGTAGGAGTTTCTAATATGAACCATTTAGGCTGCAAGACTGATGCTAAAAAATGTACAATGGCTACAGTATTATTATTATTATTATTATTATTATTATTATTATTATTATTATTATTATTATTTGACTGATGATCTGTATTAAAATGAGAGTCTAAGAAATAAATTTTATTTTTCAAATTATGTTTTTGTACCTGCCTCTCTATTTAAATTAAAAATATTAAGCAATTTTAAAAGAATTTGATTTATAATATTCAATAGCACCCCATATTTTGAGGTCACTTAAAATTTGGAACATAATTAACTGTTTGAAACAGATTTAAAAATATGGATTTTTAAGTCTTTGAATATTTAAAAACTAGATGTCAGAAAGTTCATATGCTAATGCTCATGCAATTTATTCTTTAAAAACTCTCAAATCCTCAGAGATTTTGTTCTTCTTTTGCAACCAGTGCTAATACGCTGATCTCAATTTTATCCCTTATAAGCACAGCAAATAAGGAACAGATGAAAAGATACTGGCCATTAGTGACAGGGTTTCTGACAAGAATGAGGGAATGAGGAGAGAGAGCTGGTAGCTCGAGTGTGAGCACAGGGACAAAACATCTGTGTATTATGGATAAAACAAAAATAAAAACACAACAGCAACAAAGAGCCCAAGAACCATTCATCCTGTGGAGAATTCATTCATCCTGTTTTTCTGGGAGAAAAAATATAACTTTGTATTTTGCAGTACAATGAATACAAAACAGTGATGCTTCTGCTAAATTGTTAGTAAGTTACAATTAGAATTCATATTTTATAAAGTAGAAACTATTTTTCGCATATTTTAGAAGGATTTTTTTTTAATTTAGTACTTCTGTGTGGGAGGGGATATGGGAAGAAATAATTACATGAAATAGCTGATTACTTAACAATTTCTGATAATTAAGTACTAATACAGAAATTCCAAACCCCAGTTGTTGTTGTTTTTATAACTTCTCTCCTTTTCAGTTATTCATGTATTTTTCTAAGGTTGTGCAGGCACTTAAATTACAGCTATAGTCAATTTATTTAACTAACAGTCATTCCTGAAGAAGATTCATTAATAACTAGATTACAATAAAAATCCATGTAACTTCTGATAGCCCCTTTTCTCCAGGTTTTACTTAAAACAAAAACAAAAAAAAAAATACTCCTTTCTACTCTTTGAAAAGATGGTATTGAGTGAAAAACTGGGACAGGGCCAGGGGGAGAATCAAAAGAGACTGAACATGTAAATTATATTCATATATCCTTTGTTCTCTAAGAATTCAGAAAATGGAAGAATCCAGATAATCAAAATAAGGGTGAGACTATGGTAGTGGTTATCAGAATTCAGAAGTAAAAAATGATGAGAAAGGATTACCTGGCCTAAATAAAGAGTTAGTGATGTCAACCTGTTAATAACTTCCCTGAGAAAATACTGTTTCTGACATTTAATGCTCCAAATTCTCCTTGTAATCTTTGCTCCACTCTTTTATATGCCATAAAAGTCTGTTCTTCTGTAATTCAGTCATGATTCATGTTTTTATACTGGAATCATGAGCTTCAGTCTTGCTGTCTTACTAAAGGTAACTTCAAATATTTAAGCAATATGAACTCTTTTAAAAAAAAAACTAAATAGGAAGATTGAACTGTAATTCATCTTTTTTCATCAAAACTAAGACTATATTTCCTCAATTATAAAATATCTTTGATTGTAAGAATCATCACCAAGTTAGAAACAATCCTTGAAAGAAAAACAACACTATCCTATATAAAATACGTATTGGTTGTGAAATGTGATTCAATTTCATACAATTTGCAATTATAAAAATATAAAAAAAATTATTTCTTAAAATTTGCTCCTTAAAAATGGAGGGATGGCACACATGATCAAGCAAGTGTAATTAAGTGTTAGGTATAGTTATATGAATGCTTACTGTTTTCTTTTTCTTTTGCTCTATATTAGAAAATTTTTCAAATAAAATGTTGGGGAAAATATGCTTCTTAGGATGGAATGGTTGAAAACTTCCAGTTCAAATTAAGAAAAATAGCATTTATTAGACCTTCAGTCGCTCTGCTGAATTCTTTCTATTGTCACTCCTTTGTGAATATGTTTTCATGAAGTTGTGCTCTCATAAATCAAGTATGAATCAAATAACTTCTTTGGCAATATAGTTCCCATAAGTGATTTCACTCTTATCCATTGAGTCTTGTTAAAATTTCCTTCTTCCTTGATTTTCAAAAGTCCATGCTGAAGAATTTTCAAAACGCATAGCTCTTCATCTTAAGGTACTTCCCACATTCTACTTGTATTGTAGTCCCTGGGTCTGATCCTTAACACTTTGAGGGAAGATCCTTTGTCTTCTGTCCTTCACAGCAGAGGATTATAGCATGGGGAAGGAGAGCCCGAGGAGGAGGGGAAAGAGGACATTTTTTTAATTCCTCTAATTAAAAATCTGATTGGTAAAATCCTAATTTTTATCTGTTGTTAAATAACTTGTTGAAAGTGCAATAGCTAGTATATCCAGTTTGTTGGCAGCAAACAAATTTAAAAAGATGTCTGGAAAGAAGTTTAACTTTTTAAAGTGAACTTACGTATGCTGTAGTTTTTAACAGTATTTGAGCTCCGACCATAGTCAAGAATCTCAACTACAATAAAGTGAGTGTGATTCCTTTCATAAATATTTGATGAAGCATGTATATGTACAATTTTGAATTTAACGTGACTGGTTAAATAAGTGATTTTTAACTGGGATTTCAAAATGTAGAATAGATAAACAAGATTATACTGTATAGCACGGGGAAATATATACAAGATCTTGTGGTAGCTCACAGCAAAAAAAGTGTGACAATGAATATATGTATGTTCAAGTGTAACTGAAAAATTGTGCTCTGCACTGGAATTTAACACAACATTGTCAAATGACTGTAACTCAATAAAAGTTTAAAAAACGTGATTTTTAACTTTTTCCCCCTGATTTTGAGACATTATTTCAATTGTTAATAACTTTAATATATACTCTTTAAAAAATGATATATGTAAAAATATTCATTACGGCCTTTAAAATGATAGGATAAAAACCTCAGAAATATAGAGGAGTGAATATAGCATAATGTTAAGTGCAGAAAACAGTACAGATTTTATTTTATTTTATATTTTCCTTCTTTTTCATTACAGATTATTATAAGATATTGAATATAGTTCCCTGAGCTATGCAGCAGGACCTTGTTGTTTATCAATTTTATATATAGTAGTTTACATCTGCACATTTTATAATTCTATATTAAGCAGCTATAAAAATCATATACTTACTTAAAATGATTGAGAAGAAAAACTGAATTTTAACAACCTTTATAGCTTTGTGGTAAAATTCATGAAAATTTTTCCTCCTACTTCCCCAATCAATCTCAAAACTTTTCAAAATATTAAAAGTGTTGCTTTATTTGAAAAAAATGTGAAAAATGCAACTTTAAATGATATATAATACAGGAATCCACTGTTTTCTTATTATAAATCTAAATATTATAGCAGAATCTCTAAGTTTGTATTTTGTAATGTTGTTTTTAATTTTTCCAGTAATAAATCTCCAAAGACAAAATTCAGCCATCATTTTTTAGCATCCAAAGTGCAATTAATCTGGGGATGTAATATAAATTTTTTTCTGAAGGATACTATCATTTTTTCATACACAAACCATTCGTTTTGGGGTTGTTTTTTAACAAGCAGGTAGGAGTTCATTTGAAGCACTCATCTCCTTAAAGCCATTTTGTTTTATATTTAGGATAGTGAGAACAAGCTGATCCGCTTTTCTATAGTAGTTAAGTGTAAAATTACAAAGCTTGCCAATGCATACAGAAATTGCTAAAGGTATAAAATGCATTTATTATCCTGAGCCACAAAGATGGTGTGAAAGAAAAAAAAATGTATACTGTTGCCAAGTTTTAAGTGATTTAACTAACAAATATGGCCCACTCTCTCACTCTCAAAATCCCAGTCCAAATATGAGGTTTAAATCTTTGCATAGACTCTTTCTCTGGGATTTTTCATGACTGTATATCCTGGCCTTTGAACGTAGTGTAAAGTTCTATGCCACAGCTATATCTGTGGCCGCTACAAAATTAATTTTAGTGTGTTCGTGTTTGCCCGTGCTCATATAATGCTCTTCATAATTAATTATAAGGATCCCTCGCCCCATGCTTCTCTCATTTGAATAGTTAGGAGTGAGAATCGTGGTAATGTATGGAATTCTCTTAATCCCCAACCTATGTAACAGGGGAAGAAGGCAAATGGGTTCTTTGTCTCAGGAAAGATTTTTTGTTGCCATCTTTTGCTTTATATTCCTGCGGTGTGGAACCATTTGCTGCTCAGGGCAGAGACTTGTAAATCATTATGAATGCAAATGAAGTTTTAATAGATTTTACTATATAATATATACTTAACATTCATTACATTTTGTGTTTTTCCCTGTAATGTCGTGATATAAATAAAGTAATATCATAGAAGGATGGAAAAAAACCCACTTTATTTCAAGATTTGTTTTGTGTTGACATTAATAACCTAAGTCAATGATTAATTTGAAGAAGAACAAACAATTTGTTCTAGGGGCAAACAAAGGTTCAGATACCTTCCTTTAGGAGAGAAGGCAGTAAGATTCAGAGGCCAGGGAAAATTTTTTAAAAAGTGACTATAAGGGAAAATAGATTACTTAAGAGGCCTTGAGAGAATATGAAAATGAAAAACATATTAAAGTGCCCGTGTTGCAACCTCTATTGTCACAGTTGAGGGCCTTGTTTATCAAATTGTCAAAAGAAAGAGAGGAGAAAATAAAGTCATTAATCAAAACAAAATTATTTTTTAGTCTTTAAAATTAAACAAGTATCCAAATTTTTCAAGACGCAGTAAACAAGGTGCCTAAAATGCATCACCAAGTGCTGGACCATCTGCATTGAATACCACTTTATGACAGATCTGAAATAGAAGTTGAGGATACCACAGAATAGGACTACGATCCCTTTTTAAAAAATCAATAGCTTTTAAAACCCCAAACGCTCTCACGGCTGAGATAAATAAAGACCAAGAATCCATCCTGAACACACACAATGACTTCTATTACAAAGGGAAAAATGAAAATGCTGCTGTAACTGACACAGTCAATAGATCCCACCTCAGTGTATACTGTACTTTCTATATTTTTAATTTAAATGCATATAGTTCCAGGGACTGGAGCATGATCAGCATTCATTCACTTCAGAGCATAATAGAAGATGTGGAAGTTTGTCCCATAAATAAACATATAACCTGTCTTGGGTACCATTTGCTTAAAATATTTTCCCTGGAAACTTATCTAGCCATTCTCAGTATGTGGTTCTTCCTCTAACTTGCTCTTTATTACTGCTTTCCTTCTTTCAGCTAGAACTTGAGCAGAATGTCATGAAATTGTGACTTCTGCCTCAGCTTTGAGGCCACATGGTCCAGAGTCCACAAAAACAGCAGCCCCGTTCAAAAAGAAGAGACGATATAAAAATATTTGCATTCAGAGTTTCGTGCGCTTGAAGAAATGCACAATTTATGAGCACATCATCTTTCCCAAGGACCCGAAAATATTTCTTAACCTTTGTGTTTATAAGCCCTTGGGGTAAAAGGGACCGCTACTTAAAAAAAAAAATTAACAAATACTAATCTAAAAGATCTTTCAGCAGCACTTTTATTCTTATTATAAAGGGTGCAGCCACCAATAAATCACTCACGAGAGCTCTGCAGTGTTCTTGGGGAGTGTGCAACAGACCCGTTTAATCCAATTACATTCAAGAGGTGACTCTCTCACTGATAGGCATCCAGAATTTCTAGGGCAAATTCACAAATGCACTCGGAAGGCAAAATACACTATACAGTATTTGCCTTAGAAACTGTACAAACAGACCATTTTTTTTTTTTAATTTCAAGATAACATGTAGTGGAACCAGGTTTGTGCATTCACTATATCTAGATTTATCATTATTTTTCTTTAACCCATTGACTCTTTATCAGCCAAAAAGCAGTTCAAAAGATAGAGACTTGTTTTTCATTAAGGATCTTCCTCCATTTGTTTCATAACCTAGACATCCACTCAATGCATTAATTTCTGAAGTGAGGAATAAAGAAAACATTTCCGTCTGTATAAGAGGGACAGAGCTGTACAAGGAGAGAGAAATCAACCTGTCTGTTATAAAGAAGCACATGCATTTCTGTGTGTGATCATTTGGTTTCTGTATAAGAATCAACGATATGTTCTATATATATGTAATGCAAATTATTTTGCATCAGAATTTTAAATAGGAAAAAAAATAGAAAGCAACTTAAGAAAGGAATGGTTTATTGCTCTAGAAAGCCTCACAAAGGTATTTCAAGGGGAAAGAACACTTGGATCAATTCATATAGAGTGAGAGAGTTGGCCGTTTGAGAACCAAACTAAAAGGAATTCTCTGTAACCAAACCAGTAGAACTCAGTTTGACTGCAAGGTCACATAAAGATCAAAAGCCTAAGAGGACTGGCAATTTTGGTACATGATCCACAGTGAGATTTAAAAGAACAATTTTTTTTTTCAGAATATCATAACAGTTTTCCAGAAAACCCAAGAATCTTTAGCCACTTTCTGTTCAAAGTGTGATCCTCACACCAGCAGCATAGGCATCATCCGGGGGCTGGTTAGAAAAGCCAATCTCAGGCCCTAAGCTGACACATTCAGGTGATTCTTACTCAGTTGAAAGTTCGAGAAGTGATGTCTCGCCTTCAAAAATATTTGTCTCCTCCTCCAGATTTTCACAACTGTAAATAACGTCGTAACCTCAATGCATTGCTAGACCATAATCTGCTGGTAGCCTGAGGAAGCATAGTGCTGAAGCTGTGAGGCAGAATTTCTCTTTTCCAGACAGCTCTGACCTACCCAGAGCAATGACTGATCTTAAATGACCTGGTGCTTGAAAGAAATTAGCCTGGAGTTGCGAAGCCAAGATGAAATTTGTGGTGATTTCTAATCAATCTGGCAAATGGATGACTCAAGGGCTTCAAGACTGGTCATCTCTACTTAAAGCTTTTAAAACATCTGTTTGTTTTCATAGCTTTCTGTCTTGATTACCAGTGTTTCATGTGGTTTCTGTATTTATTCAACAGTTGTAGCATGTATTTCCACTCAGTGAATCTTTGTTTAATTTCTTAAGGTGATTTATGGATTAGACCTAAGGATGGGAAATACTTTCTAATTACTTAAAATAAAACCCCGAATTAATAATAAGCTTGCCTTCAACCTTTGTCTGTTGCAAGAATATTTTCTTTAGCTAGAATAGTGTAGTATCTAGCCAGGGATCTGGTTAAGTCCAAAGCTAATGTCTGATCTCTCATAGTGTTTTCTTCTTTAAAGCTAACAAAGAAATCATCCTGTGCTTATTGTCATTTTTAATCCAGAAATATCATTCTTTAACACAGTTTGATAAATAATTTATTTTCTTCTTCCCTTAAGAACTGGAAAACATACTTGTGACCATGTTAAACTCTGGTTTTCTAAAAGTAATAACATTTGTTTTGGGGGGATTTTCTTTTGCATTTAAAATATATTATAAAACCTTATAAAGTCAGTCTAATTCCAGTTAAATTCATGAAGGCAATTTATAATTCATTAATTACTAACCAGTGGTTCCCCTGCCACTTTCTGTCATCTAAACTTTGATAATATCACTACTGTTATAAGGCTTCTCAAATGTGGCCAAGTCCCAAAGTGAAGAGCGAACACATTAATTGAATCTAGTCTAAGAATACTGTGCTAAGGAAATCCTGGAGAAAATGAGTTGAAAAATAAACCTCTGGCTATCTCTGAGGTTTTACATCTCTTAACATACTAAAGAACAGACAAATATATCTAAACTGTAATTACAAAAAAATGCATTGAATTTTTAAAAGTATGAAGAGAAATAAAATTAATATGTTTTGTGCAAAGCATTCCTCAAGTACCTAGTAGCCACATAAATATGTGCTATAACGTGATCTGAGAAGAGACCGAAAACAGGTGACTCCTTAGAGCTTTTTAAGACAGCAGTGGACTGGCAAATGAAAGGAGGTAGCTGGGCTGGGAGAGACACGTAAGGAAAACCAGACGGAAGAGGGTATGCAGAGGATAATATACAAGTATAACAGGAAAAACAGACAGTTAATAATTTCATTAAAAATGAAGGGCAGTTACCACTGGTATGACAGATAAGATTTTCTTTTTTTCCCCAATTAGAGAAATTTTTGTGGAAGGTAAAATGAGAATTTTGGCATATCAGAAGATTTCGTTTAATCATAAGTACTCTGGGCCGTGTTTACTTATTAAAAACTGTTATCAGAATAAGCGGGCATGTGATAACTGAGAAAAGCTAAACCAAAGTGACACCAATGACAGGGTCCTGTGTTTCACATTTTTGAGAAAAAACCAAAAAGTGATGTTATTGATAACATTTCTTTCTTTCTCAATCTCTCTCTCTCTCTCCACTTCAGAAGGTCTGGAAGTGGGTCTCTGGAGCACAGGTGTGTGGCCACACCAGCACTTGGGTACACATTGGTACATGAGAATTCTGGTCATCTCATGAAGATATAGTTAGTCTAGTCATGGTCCCTAAAGAAAATATGAACGTTCAGCTTTATGGTTATTCAAAAGTTATGGACAACTACCATTTCAAATGTGGCCCATGGCTTCTAACTTCAGTTCGGTCCTCTATCTCCCTTTCCCCAATCTTTAATCCATCAAGTCTTCAAATTTCCTAAGCCAGTTATCAAGATGAACTGGATCTGCACCAGCATTCTAGAAGGGAGCAGTCTCACAGCTCATTGTTATTCCCCTGAGCTAGTCAGTTCCAGGGACCATACCTAACAACACGGAACGCAAAAAATAAATCACGCTCTGAGATGGCTTTAAAAAGCTTAGTTTTCTTATGAGAATGAAGCTTTAACCTTGCCTGGCACATCAGGGGTCTAAAGGAATACAATCTTCCATTTATTTGCATTAACCAGAGAGGCATTGTGCCAACACGGAGCCTTATTTTCTGCAAACAGAATTTTGCAGGAGAGAAGGAAAAGGATGAATTGAGATATGTACCTGCAGTAAGTTTAACCAGATACAAAGATCGAGGTATGGCTACATAAGTGCAAGCAATAAAGGTACGTGTTTTCACAATGGTGCTTTTTAGTAAGTAAGATCCCACACAGCCTGTTAGAGGATGAGGCATCTTAGAGGCACAGCTCCTAGTTAAGCAGGTGTAACACACACCCCAGCTCTACGTGAGATGTTGGTTACAGGAAGGAAATAAAGGCACATCACAGTGTAATTAAGAAAACAAATTAAAACAAAAGTCTGTCTCTCTGAAGCAAACTGATTAATAGTGACACACAAACTCATCAATAATGCTAATACCTAGTAATAGGTTAATGCAGCACGTTAGTCTATTTGATATAAATGAAACCCCCAGAAACATTTCTTTAAGGTGTGAATTTGATTGTGATTGCCTCTTTCCCAAGTTTGAACTTATAATTAAATTGTTCAAACCTCAAATATAATTGTTTTCTGCTAGTTGATATACCTTTAATATTTAGACAATCCTTTTAGCCAATGTCAGAATAATTTAGTTAATATTCACTCTTTATTATAATATAAAGATTGAGCCTCTTTGCTTCTTCTCATTTCCAACATATACCCACTCTAAAGTGTTTCCTAAATCTTCTTTTTTTTTTTTTCTCACTAATGGTCTCTGTAGTCTCATATATCTAAAGAGGAAAATATAATAAAATTAGTATTACGGTTTTGGAATGTAAGTAAGGAAATTCTATTTTCCATTGAAATTAAGTTGAGGAAATTTGTCTTTATTACACAAATGTACAAATCTGAACATTATCCAAGAGAGTAAAGATCAATATCTTAGTGTTCTATAAAGTACAGAATATATTATAAAACTATAGTGACCCAAATCCAAATCTAGGGGTTAGCAAGGTGATTTTACATATTTTCTTAAGTTTTTTAGAATGTTTACATTTTATGAATTGTCTAAAAAGTAATTTATGGATTATATCCTCCAAATAGCATAATGTAGAAACAAATGAAAAGTTAGTTACAACCTTTTGTTTTCCTTCTAAAATGTTTTAAAATTTGTATTTTAAGGACTTACTATCTCTTATAGGGACTGGAAGCTATGAGGTGAAGTCACCATCGTACAGCTTGATCCTTACATGGCTTGTAGCTCAAGCCTTTTGATGTCACTTTGCCTTGGGGTCCCCATGTGCTAAATGGGGCTTATTATTACACCGTATGCTAACAAGAATTAATAGGTAGCCATTGGGTTT
This sequence comes from Camelus ferus, assembly GCF_009834535.1. Classification (NCBI taxonomy): domain Eukaryota; kingdom Metazoa; phylum Chordata; class Mammalia; order Artiodactyla; family Camelidae; genus Camelus; species Camelus ferus. The sequence continues at coordinate 79,011,610 of NC_045696.1, read as the reverse complement.
CATTTTGATTGGACTCATATTTGATCGTTGCGTTTTCTAATAATCTACAACAAATCTCTGTGAGAAATTCTACTTGAAACTTCCATTGTGAAGCATAATTGTCTCATGGAATAAATGTGGGATTTTAGGAATGTCTGAGTCTTACTTATCTGCTCGTGTAATGCCCTAGGCGGTTTTTCCTCTCTGAGTTTCAGTTTCTTCTTTCATAAAAATAATAGTAGCATCTACTTCACTAGATTGCTGTAAGAAATGCATGTGTTAAAAGCTTTTTGTAAATTGTGAAGTTGTACTGCATATTGAAATTGATATTAATCCTTAATGTCACTCTGAAAATTGCTATTGCTAGGTTTATGTTGTGTTTTAAACAGCAAATGGAATTTTGCATTCACATTTGAAACAGCAGATGTTAAAAATATGCATTCCTTGTTAGATAGTATTTCTAAACACATTGCTTCCCTCTTCTCAATCACAACAAAAGTTCACGTGGACTTCAACTTCCCTGTCTCATAGCGCAGACCCACACTGATGAAAGAGTACTCCTATGCTTTCTTCATTGAACTCCTGCTCTGCTTCATTTTAATGAGATGTTTCAAAATGGGGGAAGGGGTGATGTCAATTAAATGGAAATCAGAACAATGTTTATCTTTTCAAAGGAGTCCTTTGTTCTTAGTAAACATCCTTCCTCTTTCTGGTTACTGGCAAAATTGGCTTCTTATCTGGCACACACTTTAATTTACATCTCCATTTAGAGTTCTTTGTCATTGCAAACTTAGCATGTCCACCAGTTTCATAATGCAGTACAAGGATCTTCAGTTCCTAAAACTGACAAGCTCTTATGGACCTCAGGATCTATATACATGCTGTTCTTTTTGCCTAAAATAATCTTTGAATGCCCCCCTTCTTCTCATTTTTTTGTATCTTGTTATGGAAACGACAGGCCAGCCAAGAAACAAGCACCACTCGGAGGGTTGGAGTACTCAGATGTATTATGCCAGTGGGCTCAGAGGGGCTTCTGCTCCGAAGCTCTGAGCACCTCCAAGACGTGCGCATGAGGTTTTATAGGGTAAAGTACGAGCTTGGAGTATTCGGCCAAAAGGCATGGAACAGCTTTAGCAGCATCATTATCACAAAAGTGGAGGCAGGGAGGCAGCAAACCAACATTCCAAAGCCAGATATATCTCTTTGAAAATCTAGCTGGCTAGCAAAAAACAGGAACAGCAAACCAACACTAATTAACTTAGATTTACAAGTTAGTCCAGCAGAACTCAGATCAGTATTCCGATACTTAGATTTGTGAGTTATCTTGTTAGCCCAGCCCAGCCTCTCCTTCACATTCCTAGACTTGTGAGTTATCTTGTTAGACCAGCCCGGCTTTTCCTTCACAAACTCAGGTTAGATGTCACCTCATTCAAGAAGATGTCTCTGACTTCCAAATCCAAAACATATTCCGCTTATTCTACACTTTTCTTTTCCTTCCTGCATTAATCTCACTGTAATTGTGTATCTGTTTATCTGTTTATTTGTTATGTGCCTCCTCCAGTTTACTGTGTACTCCATGAGAGTAGCTGCTACACAGAAGGCATTCAATAAATACTTATTGACTAAATGAATAAATTAATAAAGGGAACAGAGAAAATACACAGTGTCTTTGTGAAAGTCAAATTTGTCGAGAGACACCATCACAGAAGACTGGATTGGGTAGCTTTAATTATTGGGTGAACATCTCTTTGTGGATCGTTTGCTAACATTTCAGCTCAGTATGCCTTAAGCTTAATTCGTTATTTCTCTCCTCCCTGTACCCTCCAATACACCTGCTCATCCTATGCGCTGCCTAACTTGTAAGGACTAAATTCACCTTCTAGTCGAAGAGTAAACTTGGGGATCAAATCAAGGTCCTTCATCTTCACTCTAAACATCTGCATAGATTTCCTCCTTTGAAAGTCTCTTATTCATTCTTATGTTCCTTTGTCTCTTATCTGAGAATCTGCATTAACTAGTCTCCATTTCCGCCGTTCTTATTTATGTGCTGATATCTCCTATTAAATTAGAAAAACCTGAAGGGCAGGGATTCTCTTAGTTGTCACAGTTCCTAGCATAGTGACATGCATATGCTCAATCCTGCTTGGCGTTTATTTACTTATCCTAGGATTCAGTGGTTTCCATATGTCTTTGTAGAGCCAAGCTACAATTTGTAAGAATGATGACTTATATTTGCAAAGTTGCTTTTCAACATATCTTCAAATCCTTTTCTCGTAACTTAGTTCTAATTTGGCAATCATTCAAACATTATCCTTTAAAACCTGCAAAGTCTGGTTCTTCTGTCTATTTCAGGCAGTCTGCCCTGAGGGTATAAACAATAGTATCTACTATTTATTTTTTAGAATTCCCTTTGTATACCCTATTAAGCCTTGATAAATATTCTCCCTGTGTGTTAAAGGGAAAACAAATTGCTTTTCTGCTCAACATTCCTTGGCCTGACATACACACAAAAAAAGAGTTGAACATATATTTTCATATAGAAAAGGGAAACCTGGTGAGCCAGTCACAAAGACTTAACTTTTTTCACCTCAGCAGCTCTGGGACTTGGCCAGCAGTGGTCCCACCTTTTGAAAAGTAATAGCCTAATCAGAGTGGAAAGAGGCAGAGGGATCAGGCTGATCAGAGGGAACTTGTCTGTAGCGTCTAGTCATTCCTCTCTTCCCCAGCAAGGCACAGAGAGAGTTCATCAGGCATACAACCATCATATCAAATGTTCTGGACTTCTTTTGGGGGCATTTGTGGATTTACGACTGGAAAAGCCTTTTTCTGCCTCAGCACCCTTGTCATGTTGTTTCTTCACAGGCAACATGACTGAGATAAGATAATGTATGAGGGTAACTTGACAGGGTCTGAAAAATAGACACATAGACCTTGAACCTGCTGAAGAAGTTTCAAAAGTTAAAGTCATGAGGTGCTTGGTGGGAAACAAAAGTAACACAGGTATGGAGCTGTATTTAGTTCAGGAAGAAAAATCGAATTTTAGTAACAAATGGGTAGCCAATGAAAATTAAATTAGGGGCAGTTGTCACACATCTTGTAGCTTACCTTCCTGAAAACTCACTAGCAATTTCAACAATGTATGCTAAATTGCATTGTATACACCTGATAGGGGAGTCACTCTCTTGTGTAAGAGCCTATATATGTATACATATTATGTGTGTATAACATATGCAGAAACTACTATAAGTACTGCATTCAAGGAGTGAATTTTCAAACATTTTTTTAACAGTAGAACTGGTTTTCATATGACATTTTTAATGGACCCTTGTATAAAATAGATCAAATGGAACTACTGTGATTAAAACAGTTATGGGGAAGAACTGGAAACCCCACACACTTGGCCTTCCCACCTGTCTCCCATGGTGACCCCTGAAAGGTCCTCTACACAACTTGGTCCGATTTAATCAAGTACAATCTATATATTCTAATAATATAAAGTTTTCTGAAATACACTTAAATAATATAATTATAGAAGTATTATTTAATAGAGTATTAATTACCTGTGTAAGTTATATGTCTTTCCTTATTTTTGTAGCAACAAATCAGAAAGTAAATAGATATTTCACAAGTGTTACTGAATTCAGAAAGGCTTTGAGGGAGTTTGGCAAATGACTTTGAAGAAAATGAGGCTCATAGTGACTTTATTCCCATACATTTTCCAGGAGGGCATGGGCAGTAAAGAGCAAATGGTTTCTCTGCATTTGGCATTAGCATTTCATTTCCCAGAACTTGCATAGCAAACATATTCATCCGGTGCTCCTCATCATAAGGGTGGCAAAGACTATCACAGATTTAATAACAGACTTGGTACATTCACAATGACCTTAGCTCAGAGTAGTCTGAAATTAGAAGACCAAATCAGACAACTAGACAATGCTATTTTTCTCAAGCTACTCAGTATATTTAGCTGTATTAAAGCAATTTGCAAATACCCATGTACAGTCCTTTGAAAATTTTAACAAATTAAACTTCTATTAATATTTAAATGTCTAAATGACAAAGCTGGTCTTACACTTTGGACTCTAGAGGGAGGTCAGAAATCATTCTCATCATCTCCAATCCCAAAGAGAAAGAGGGAAATGGATTCCTTCTATTTCTCATGCTCAATGCATAGAAAGGATTTGTGGCCTCAGAAATCAATGTGGTACTAGGGGAAAGGACTCAGAAGTCTTTCTGATAGTTCATTGTTAGTGTACAGGAATGCGACAGATTTCTGTATGTTAATTTTTTTATTCTGCAACTTTTTTGAATTAATTGATGAGCTCTAGTAATTTTTTGGTGGCATCTTTAGGATTTTCTATGTATAGTATCATGCCATCTGCAAACAATGAGTTTCACTTCCTCCTTTCCAGTTTGGATTCTTTTTGTTTCTTTTTCTTATCTGATTGCTGTGGCTAGGACTTCCAACAGTATGTTGAATAAAAGTGGTGAGAGTGGTCATCCTTGTCTTATTCCTGATTTTAGAGGAAACATTTCTAGCTTTTCACTGTTGCATATGATGTTAGCTGTGGTCTTATCATATATGGCCTTTTTTAAATAATGAAGTATGTTCCCTCTATACCCACTTTGTGGAGAGTTTTTAATCATAAATAGATGCTGAATTTTGTTAAAAGCTCTTTCTGCATCTATGAAGATGATCGTACGGTTTTTATTCCTCAGTTTTTTAATATGGTATATCACATTAATTGATTTGTGGATAGTAAACCATCCTTGCATGCCTGGGATAAATCTCACATAATCATGGTGTATGATCTTTTTAGTGTATTGCTGGATTTGGTTTGCTAATATTTTGTAGATGATTTTTGCACCTGTGTTCATCAGTGATACTGGCTTGTCATTTTCTATTTTGTGTGCGATACCTTTGCTTGGTTTTGTTATCAGGGTGATGCTAGCCTTGTAGAATGAATTCAGAAGCTGAACACCAATGATTGTTTTTTGCTTCATAGCACTTAGTATGAGTTTCTATTATATGGAAACTATTTATTTTGGGAAACATAGTTGAAGTGAAAAAAAGTGAAAATAAAACTCTTCTCAAATTGATAAGCATTTGTTCTATTCTGTCTTGACATATTCTTAACCTTTTCTTCTGGCATGGTTACAGCAAGTAACTGGTTGCAGCTTCATTAAGTTGGCTGAAATTCTTCTCTTAACCTCTTCACAGATGCTTGTCATCAGTCAGTTGGTGTTAGACTAACTTCTTTCTTTTTCTGTGTAGATAAGAATTAAGGGAAAATCAGAACATCTGACATAGAACATTAAGGAGCCATTTGAGATTTAGGAACTCTTGGTTTCATATCCTTTCTTCTGCTTTGCTGAGAAATGGCAAAGCAATTGTGGTTATGTATTGAAATCTCATCTGAACACACTAACACAAGGTGCCCTTCCCCTGCCTCCCTCTTTCAACTGAATTCAACTCTCTAATTCCTCTGCCTGTATCAGTGCCTCTCTTTTCTGTTTCTTTATCCCCTAATACTCCATCATAATGCTTTTCAGATGATCCAGGAGCTACGTGAGTGTTGTTCTGGGTCCCAAATGAATCACAAATTCCATGAAGGCAGACATCATGTAAAATTGTCTTTCTAGCCTCAGTACCTATCGTAGCCTCATGTCCATTGGAGGCTCTCAGTTTTCTATTAATACAGAAACATTAATTTTATGAATGGATAAACTCAAATCATGCCAACAAATATCACTCTCAATAAATAAGTATGTAAATTCTTTTTAGAACAAGGTATCACCAGTCCTTTATGCTTCTGCTTTTAATTAGATAACATCTCAAATATTGATGGGAGAACAGGGAAAGTGTTTCCTCATTCTGAACCTGAGAACTAGTCTTAAGAAAGCCAGTTCTCTTATCATTGATCCCTCTACCATCACACTCATTTATGCAGATTCATTTTTTTTCTTTTACAATCCATATTCCCAGATGACAGCCAGCTCATCTAGTAAACTAATTCACAATAATTAATACATGTGTTAATATCAACAGAATGGCTTACTACCTAGGTCTCCTATATTCTTGCAGAGGATACATACACTTAAAGATGACCTATAAGGCTTAATCAGAGGGAATAATCCTAACTGGAGTGTTAGGAACCAAAGGGATACAATAAGATTATGACTATATCTCTACTACCAGATTACAAAAGTAGATTGGAGATCCGTTTTAAAATGGAAAATGGATAAATTTTAAATGTAGAAACCCCAAAATAAATCCAAAGATCATTATGTTTGCCTGAAATGGGGTTTCTAGTAGTATTTTATAATTTTTTTTTTTTTTTGAGTAACAGAACTTATAACAATGAAAAACCATCTAGTCTCTTTTATATTGTTTAGTTTTTTGTTAGGAGTAATAATTTTTGAGAAAACTTATTGATATATATTATTTCAGTGGGAACTCTCAACATTGCTCTTCTTAATTAAGAATATTTGTTAGAATTTTTTTTAATGTGACTGAATTTGTAGAACTCATGTTAGTGGTATTTAGAAACTCTCTGAGACTTTCATAGATGACCCTAAAAGGCAAGGCAACATGTTTCTGGGAATAATATCCTGGAGTGAATTAAGTATAAACAAACAAACGTGTGTGTGTGTGCACATGTACAGTTTTTTAGCCAATAACTTGTGGCTTTCACCACCCTTGAATATTCAAAGGGCTTCCATTTCTCCACTCTGGGAATGATTTGAGGGTTAATGAGACAATGGGTCTATGAGTACCACTATAGAAAGATGCTAGCTACATATAAATGATTGTAATTATCCAATTCTCTGAATGTTTTCTTAATAAGCAGATGGGAAATTTCCGTTCATGACAAGGAATTTCAAAGGCTTAATCATTTCATTTTTGTAACTATTCAAAATTTCAAGTGGAGCATTGCTTAGAACTCAAATCACTTGTAGAAATCATTCATATTTATTCTTCAGAGCAAAAATTAGTGAATGAATGTGAATAACTTTGGACAGTCTACACACCAAATACTTGGCAGTTGTTCAATTTATTTGATCAGTGTAGATTGTCAAATAGAATATTCATGGCCCAAAAGGGAGCCTTTAAAATTATTTGGATTTAGATCTGCAAAGAATTGTTTTTGTGTATTAATATAATGTGCGTGAGTCGTTTCTAGCAAGTCTGTGTTAAAAACAGATAAAACCTTTTGAATAGTCAATCATTAAATCCAAAATTATTTCAATTGATATGAATATAGGGCACAATTATGTAGTGTTTTGGAGTCAGTGTACCCAGCTGTGAATAAAAACACAGTGTATAATGGAAAAATTTCTGCTCTAGGTTTACAAAGAAAGCAGTTGTAAAGAGGAACTGAAATAGCTCCTGCAGTTTCACAGAGATCAAGTCTTGACGGAAGTGGTCAGAGGTGTGGCCCGGCCTCTAATTAGGGACAAGGATACCTACTCATTATCAGTCACACCAGCCCCACCCCCCCAATAAGGCAGCGGTTCATTGTCAGTGGGTGAGCGGTATGCAGTTACCAGCATAACTACCCACAGGTTAATTGATGTAGCTGTAAGCTTATGTCTGGATTAGCTGTTTTATCTGTCTTTCCTCCAAGTGCTTTCTCTGCAGCATATCACTGAGGTGGTGTTAACATTCATTTGATAAAAATCAAAGCATTTCCCCATAAATGTTGGACCAAAGCAAATGCATTCACAGGAAAAATAAAAAGGAAATTTGAATACAAATCGCATACATAATACTGCTAATTTGTTACTACTTGCAGTAAAGCTCTTAATGAGATTATCCAGGATTGGGCCTGTTTCCACTGAGAGTTTCATTAACCTCCCCGAACATTTTTCCTTCATTTATGGCTATGTACTTAGTCTATTTGATTATCTGTATTTCACATCTTATAATTCAGTCTTTGCAAATGTGTACATTTTGTTTTTATAACAAAAGGAGAAAATTCAGATGTACATGATAAAAATTTTTCTTTGTGTAATATACATATGTCTATGTCTGTTTGCCTGTATACCTACTTAGAAAATTATTTGATGAAAGTAAAAGGAGGAGAACGTTTTTATCAAATTCAGGGAATTTGCTGCCTCAAATGATGTTTCAAGTGCAGAAGATAAGAAGAAAATATATAAAAAAATTGGACATCTGGTAGTTTCAGTTTGTTGCTGTCCTATTCAGGGGCGATACACTAAATAGAGTATAGACTAGTATGTCTCAGATGTTTATATGCATCTAAGTCACTTAGGCATCTTGTTAAAATTCAGATTTTGATTGGTCAGTTCAGGGTGAGGCCTGAGTCTCTGCATTTCTAATCAAATTCCACAAAGGCTTCTGTTCCTTAAATCAATAGCACTTTGAGTAGTAAAAGGATAATCTATTAAACTACTAGTAGGTAGGATCACTTCCAGTTTAAAGAACAGAACATAAGGCAAATGGGTGTTATAACCAAAAACCAAACTGTGAACAATGCCTGAAAAATACATAAGCCATTAGAAAATTCATTTCACTGAAGCCTGGTTATGCATTTATTAGGAATATTAGCTTTGTTAACTTAAATAAGATCTCAATAAATGAGTGAAAATGCCACAAAATGAAGATATCAACCAAGCTGGGCTCCCTGCTGTGAAATTCTGATAGTTACTCATATTAAAGATAAATTGCTTGATTAAAACTGGATATTTCTATTAAAACCAAAAGCAGTCCTTAAAAACAACTGTATAAATCAAGAAGTAAATATTCAAGAGAAAAAAATAGAGGTTTTGAAGCAGATATTTTAGTCCCACTTTTAATGTGGAAACTGCTTTCTTTATCTATAAATTGAAGATGATAAACATCTGGTCCAAATCTCATAAATATGTAATGAGAGCTGAATATGATTATCCACATGTATGCATTTTGAAATCATTTATAGCTTATGCCTAAAACATTTTTTAAATTGCAAATATTACTTCTGCCTGAGATACCTGGCCATGATAAAAGCCATGCTGGTGCATGTGCTAATTTGCAGCATTTAAGTTTGTTTATGATCTCCAGGTTTTAACACATGTAATGGAAAAAGAGGTCAGTTTTATTTGGCAGTACACTTTCAAAAATGTCCTGGTTTCATCTGAAACTGTGCTCAGAGATTCTCTTGGCACAGATTCCATTTAAATGTGTGGTAACATTATTTATTCTCATTGAAGGCCCTCCCTAGAGCTCTGGTATGAAGGGAGAGACTATAGTTCCACATATCTGGGTAAACAGTTACCGAAAGTGATTAAAACTTATTTAGTGGTAGGTAGCAGTGATTATGTTAATTTGCAATATATGTGCCGTCTTCTTAACCATTTAGTACAACATGGTAAAGATGTTGAAAAGGAAGGCCTAATCTAATTAATCTCAGAAGTAAAAAGTTCAAAAGAATCTGCCAGCATGAAATAGGCACCCTTGTGAAATGAAAACTTACTGTTAGTAAACTCAGATATCTCAGAGATCAGCTATGAAAAATCTGTGGAGTTACTTCTCTCAGGCAATGAAGTTTTGTCCTGGAAGTTTCAGTGGTTCTTGAGGTTCGCTTACGGATGGGATGCAGTGCGGGTGTGTTTTGCTGAGTCAGAGATTCCTCATGGCAGCTGTCAGGGCTGAAGCATCAGCTTTAAAGATGTGCCTTAAACTTTGCTGTGACTCGTGGCGACTCTTCGACCTTCCTGTGGATGACAGAAGGCATAATTTAGTTTATTCAGGTTTTGCATTAATGGAGTATGGGGTTTGTGTTCTTTGTGAGCAACAAAATGGAAAGAAAAATCTACCTTGAGTTTTCCAGGATTTTACTTAAAATGAAAATCCGCAATGTAATCTCATGCTTTTATTGCTGCTCCCATTTTGCTATGCCAGACTCTAGACAACTTAGGAATCTTTCTACATGGACTAAAATTTTTTTATGAATCAGCAGGTTCTTGTGTTAGAAGTGTTCGGCTGAAGTTATTCTATCACGTCCACTATGAAGTGAATTATTTTCACTAGTTTAATTTAACATGCTTTTATTGAGCTCCGCCCCACTGCTGGAATCATTTTCCAAAAGTGTGTGGCTAATCTTGTCTCTCAGTAGTAAAGTCTGCAATGACTCTGCTTCCCAAAACTTTTGAATAAAGTCAGACCCCCTTAATACGGCATACAAGGCTCCTTGTGATATGACCATGCCTACCCCAATGTACAGTTCAATTTCTTGATCCTGACTTCCAGCCATATTAACTTCTAAGTGTGGTTCCCCCAGTGGGCCATCCTCTCTCAAGCCACCAGGCCTTTATACAGGCCAAGGTTTATATCAAAAAAGTTACTTTGAGTTTTCTCCCAAATCACTCAATTTCAGTTTAAAAGTCACCTCTTGCCAGAAGCTTTTTCAAACCCCTGTAAAGGGCAAGGAAGGTGCCCCTCGGGTAGAGTGACAATTTTTCCTGGTTTCTAGGGGCAGGCAGTCCCAGTTTATGTCTGTGTTCTCAGAATTCCATTTGGTTAGTACCCCCTTTCGCTCTCAATACAGTGTATTGTCCTGGTTTGGGTGGTGTGTTCCATGGCCATCACACTTCTGGGGCCTCCATATTCCCTCGTGCAACAAGAATATGACTGTTTCCAAGTCAATCATATCTGATTTCAAAGCCCTCCCCTTCTGTCAACTGTGCAATGTGAACATAGGCAGTTAACTGACTCTTTTCGGCCTCAATTTCCTCATCCATAAAACTGGGACAATGATAACTAACTTCTGGTAGTTTGTGATTTTAAATTCAATTATGCATGCAAAGCACAGAGTTTAGTGCCTGCTATATTACAGACGCTCAATGAACTACATTTGCCTTTTTTTTTTTAAACTTAGTAATGGTACTGTGTTTTAATTACATGATATCTCCTTCACTGGACCATGAGCTTCCTAAAGACAGACTTGTGTTTATCTTTTATCTATTTTTCCTTGAGGCCTAGCAAAGTAGCTGCCACATTATATGCATTATAGACTATAAGACAATGGGAGCAGTGAAGAAACTGCACTTGTTTTCCCTGGGGAGATCAGGAGTGCTCACTGAGAAAGGCCACTTGAACAGAACTTCAACAGGTAGAAAGTTGTGAGAAGAAATGATATTCCAAACAAAGGGCCTGATCACTATATTTTCATTGTATGATGACTATCTTAGTAAATGATTTGTACTATCACTTAAAAAAAAAAAAGAGTATTTCTAAAGTTGAATGCAAAAGTTCAGACTTTCAACCCTCTGAAGAGGCCTTTTGGCAGCCATTTTTTCAGTACAGGTATTACTTAGTGTGATTCCTCGTGTGATGATATGCAACTAAAAAAAAAAACACAGTTAGGCTTTTTTTTCCTTCTCGGTTTAACTGTTGAATGTTCCTGTGTATGTGTGGTGAGGAAGTGAGATGTTCATTTCTTCCCCCTTTGCTTTTTAATATGATAATCATCTCTTAAAACTACAGTTAAAATTAATAAAGATCTTTTTTCTAAAATTAGAAGGATCTATTTGCTTTGACAAGCTCTAACTGTTTATAGTGTCAGATTATTTTCAAAATATTACAGATGTGGAAAAGGGGTAGAATTAGTTTTGAGTCAAATTATGGCTTGTCGGCAGATAACACAATCAACCTTTCAAAAGCAAACACCTCTTTCCAAGTACAGTTGTTAGGAAATGAAAGCCTTATTCAAATGCTAAATAAGAAAAAATGACGATAGGCATATAAACTCCTCTGGTGAAAAGAAAAATAACAAAGAACAGTATTTCAGGCATGGTTTTGGAAGTGTCCCAACTGCAGGTGCTACCTCGCTGTTGATTGGTTCATTGGATGGCTGTGATGGTGTTGACAGCCCATCAGAGCCGGGAATTCAAATTAATGGACAGCTAATATCATGATTGAATTGTTCCTGATCTATTTGAGGATGGAAAATCAATAGTCTATTAGAGTCATCAAGAAAAGATAGGGAAGGGAAAGCTTGCTGTATTTGCCTTCATCACCACGGCTACCCTAATTAAGCACTGCCTTAAGATGGAGAGGAGCCTGGAGAATTGAACTGGTAATGAGATTCAGGCTTGAAGTAAATGAAGCAACTTCACCATAAGGCACACTGACAGACAATTAGACCTCTTTATCAATGCAGCTTTCATCCAGAAATAAAACCTCATATGGCAGCTATAAAGTAAATGGGAGACTGGGAGGAACTGTAATTCTTTTTCTCAGCTTGCAGTTGTTCTTATAACTTCCACATTGTTTTGACATTTGGGTTTATTTGCATGAGAAGTTAGTCATAGTGAGTAACGTTTCATTTTTCCACATGGAAGTTCCTGGTGTGTCACATTTGTTGAAATGTTTCAAGAAAGGTTTTGATTAAGCATAAAACTGATTAGAGATAAGAAGCAATTTCCTCAAAAATTTCTGGACTGGAAAGGGAATATTCTAACGAGTAATAAATGCTGTTTGCATTTCAAAAATCCTTTCAAAATTATCTCAAAGTAGTTAATTTTATAGATAAAGACTCATTTTGACTTCTCCAAATATCACCTTTTCCTCCAGTTAAAATTCCTCTGTCAGGAAAGACCATCACAAATAGGCAGAGAAGCTTCTCATCTAAATTTTCAGGAACTGGAGCAGATTTTATTTTACACACAATGATGGGATAGTGGGTTTTTGTTGGCAGTTAAATGTTCTGGTGAATGGACAAGTATGAAATATGCTATTATAATAGAGGCAAATAATATAACCCATCTGCTTTTTCCAAAAAAGATATGCCTTTAAATCAGAGGCCTTTTGTTATGTTGCAGGGCATTAGTGTTACAGTGAACTGCTGTACATAATATAAAAATATTATTACCTTTGAGAACCACACTGAAGACCAATACTCTGGAGAATAGTTTGTACTAGATGGCATAGCTGTACATTACCTATTAAATTTCTATACATATGCTTGTAAGATTTTGAGTGGAAATGGCTAGAACATAATAACACCTTTCCTTTTTTTTTTTCTTTCATTTCTTCCTGATACCGAATACTAGAAACTTCACACAACTGGTATTTATCATTTTCCTTTTCCTACATACAGGGCATTGGTAACATTTCCTGGCTTATCTTCTCTGTAAAAGCAGAAAGCTAAAAACACCTGGCTGTTTTCCCTCATCTCGTAGAGTAATGATATTTCACTTTATCTTTTGTTTACTCTTATATATTTAATACAATTTTTCACTTCCTGGTCTCTCACAATGGCTTCTCATTTCTTCTTTCAGCATTACAAATCATCCTTCTTTAAGCTTTTGTTATTTTCTTATTTCTTCTGCAGTTGTTTGGTTATTTGTTCTTCTATCCATGTTCTATGGGTTGGCCATCTGAGCTCCAAAAATATTATAGTAATGCTTCACTTAAATTGACCATGCAAGCTTTAGAAATATTATAATAATATTTCACTAAAACTATTTTACTCAAATAGCTTTTACTGAGTACTTATTAGATATATCGCACTGGGGTGTATTCATACAGTTAGATGTGTGCAGTTAGTCATTCATTTACTTAAAAAATATCTATCTGTTGAATGTTTATAACTGAGTGTTCTGCATGTAGCTAACCCCATGGAGCACAGCATACTGGGGATTCAGAGATAATCTTACTAGGCATAGATTCAGCCTTTGAGTATTTAAAATACTTATTTTAAAAATTCAACATACAATATAACATATAATATAAGCTAGACATTTTTAAAGTTACATATAATCTAAATAAAAATGAAGAAAGACTATATTAGACATATATTTGATGAGTTGTAATGATACAGAAGATGTTGAGGTTTTTTTGTTTTTGTTCTTCTTTCTCAGGCATTAAAAGGGGTTTCGGGGAGGAAGTAGGATTTGAGTTCAATCTTGCAGGTGAGTAGGATCTTCACGAGTAATGGAGAAGTAGAGAAAGGCCCATAGTCATGGAGGTGTGCCTATCAGCAAGGTTAGAGTTAGTTTCTTTTGGCAGGATCACAGGTTGGGTTGAGATGGGTAGCATGAGGTCAGGGTCCAATCACAGAGGATATAAAGTGCTATGCTTGAGGAGTTTAAACATTATTCTGAAGCCAAATGGGTCAACTGCCCAAGAAGGTGGAGGATCCTTCTTTGCCTCAAATGCTTAAATCCCTGAAAACAGTGCAATCACTACCATTGATTAAGACTTTATATTGTACCCAACTCAGTGATAAGATCTTAACACAAAACATCTCTTTCAACCCTTGGTAGAAATCGTGAGTCTTCTTTTACAGATAAGTAAAGCGAAGTTCAGAAAGATTAAATCATTTGACCAAAGTCTTAACTACTAGAATCATAGAGGGATGATTTTAACTGCTATTAGAATCTAGTCCTACTTTAAAGTTTATAGATGACATTGTTAACTTTTTGAGATTAAGGAACTTTTTCATATATGCATTTTCTCTAAGAACTTAGTATTATTATATTATTAGTATATAATACTTTCTCAAAAATTCAAGAGTAGTTACAAATTTCCATTATAAACAGAAGCTAAAGTTTTTCTATTTGATCTTTTCTCTCCATATTTCTGGATCTAGAAGCAAATGTACAAAAATCTATCAGACATCCATACTCAACAGATTCTCTTCTTGTCTTTCATAATGATTTTGGGAATTATTTTACTGCATTTCACTTATTCAAAGTGATTAATGGCCATGAATTTCTGTAACACCATACTTTTTAATTGTATATTTTATTTGAGATGATTGTAGATATACATACAATTGTAAGAAATAACACACAGAGGTCTCATGTTACCTTTACCCAGTTTCTCACAATGGTAATATTTTGCAAAACTGTAGTGCAATATCACAACCAGGATAGTGATATTGACACAGGCAAGATAAAGAATAACTCCTTCACCACAAAGATCTCCCATTTTGCCCTTTTAGAGCCACATCCACTGCCCTCCAGCTCCACCTCCTCCTCCTTCACCCCTTGGCAACCACTAACCTGTTCTTCATTTCTATAGTTTTGTCATGTCAAGAACATTATATAAATGTAATCATGTAGTAAGTAAGATTGGAGATTGGTTGGCATTTTTCACTCAGCCTAATTCTCTGGAGATTCATGCAGGTGCTGCATATATATCAATAACTATGTTTTTGCATACTAAAATATAAGTAATGCCTTAAATATTGAGGAATCTATGTATTTCAGAAATGAGTCTTTGATACGTTTATAGCAAAAAAAGTCTAAGTTTTAATAGAGCTCTGTGTACAGTTGCATACTGAATATTGTAAATAACTTTATGCTGAATTGTCTTATTGTTTGGTTTTTTGCTAAGCTTTTAGAATTAATTGGCTTATTTGGAAGAAGAAATGAAAAACAATTAATAGCATAATATAATCTGAGAACAACTGTCTTCTAATAATTTTAAGTGAATATTACTGTACTTGAGAGTGATTTATCCTTCTGGGAAAACTTGTGAAAATGATAAGCTCCCTTATCTAAATTTCCAAATTTTTTTTTCCCCTCTATTTGCAGCCTTCTGTTGAGCATGTGTTACTTCTTGTCCATCATTTCCTAGTTTGGATTTAACTAGATTTAAAGTCACTGTTACATGCTGTGGCCATTGTAGCTTTTTGGATTTGCTTCTCAACTTCTTTTCTCTATGCCTAACTTATAAGGACGCCTTCCTCTTGTTTGACCATGCACATTTTATTAAGCCACTTAACTTTCATAAACATTTTACTTGACCTACACTGTCGAAAAAATTCTTTCTTTTCCTTCGATAGTGTTTTTCTTTATTGCTGACCTTATGACTCCATAAAGAAACTAACTTGTTAAAAACATTTCTTTATCCTTCTTTATTTTGACTCAGTTGAATTTTTATCCAGGTTGGAAAAAAGTCTTGGCCATTAATGTGTTGTACCTTATTGGAATATTTATGATCAGCAAAGATGTGAAGATATTTTAAGCATCTAAAGATTCCTTTCAGGGTTACATTTGGTGTTACTCTCTAGGAACAAATCCTTTGAAATTTAAATGTGGATTCGTGTCTGCTGATGTTGTAGCATTTCGTGTCTGAAGGAAAATCAGAAGCTGTCCATAAGTTCCTAAACCATTTCTCGCTTGGTCACCTGAAAAGGGAAACAATGCAAAGGCCTTTTTGTGAATTAAAAGACATGCTAAAGAACTACAAAAACCTAAAACACTGCTTCGCTTAATTCTGTGAAGTGTCCCACATTTTTTGGTTTTCAGAGCGGTATACACTTGATTTGTCATTTTTAGAAGTGAACACTCTGCTGGTACATACTTCTCCAAAGCTATTAAACCTTGAATCACAGATGTTCGCTTGGGTGGCTTCTCCTTGGCGAACATTTCCCTGATTTGTAGTTAGTTAATTCTCTGTTCTGTCGGGGACTGTGCTACATTTCCCTGTAGATTTGTACTTTCTTTTTCACGTCTCTACCTCCCAGATGAACTAATCACAGCATTCAGTCTGGCTGTTTGCATACTCTGTCTGGGGTTTATTTCTGTCTAGCTATTTTAAAGGGATGTTTATATCGTTGTATTTTTTCAGGTAAAATTAGATATTATTCTTGTTCTTGTTTGGATCCAACATCCAGAAAAAAACAAACCAAAGCATAGAAACCTGAAATCAGTGGAAAACAAGTGTTTTTATTTTTTGCTAATTTACTTTTCAAGTATTGTTTTTTCTTTGGACTTAAGCACATTGTAGAGATGAATGTTTATCAAAAGAGAGCTATTATGACACCAAGCCCCAGGACAATGCCTAGCACCTGGGAAGCACTCAAAAAATATTCCAGTGTGTGAACAAATGAACAAGGGATAAAGAATGTTTGCTTGATGTAGACTGCCAAAATATGTCATTTTGACCAAAGGATCCTAGTCGCGGATATTGTTTTCCCAATACCATGGCTCTTTGCTTAAATTATCTGGATAAATGCCTCAATTTTTCAATGTATTTTGGCTATATAAACATAGGACCATAGAACATTTTCTTTTAACCTAGGGAGACCCAGGGTGAAACGTAGATGGGTTAAACAAATTTAAAGCACTACACAAGAAATGTATTATTCTAGAGGACAATCCTTTTCTGCCTTCTGGTAAATAGTTACTGCTGCTTTTGAAAGGTCACATTCAGAAACACCCAAGGCAAGTGTTGAGAAATATTTATTGTCAATCCTTCTTATACACGCCTGGGCACCACCTGGCACTAAATGGCAGTAACTTTGTCCTCATGAATCAGCCAGAGCAGATCATTTTTTAAATCATCATTTTAATTTTTTAAAGGTATTTTAAAGAATTGAGATTCTGTGATTTTCTTAACTATTAGCTATTACTTTTGTTAATTACTAATCAGCCAGGCTAAGAGAGGAGGTCTCACCTCATATTCCATACAATGGCCAGGTGAGGTAGTGAAGTTGGCAGGAGGTGGGACTATGAGGCACAGTCCCCAGGGAAAGCCGGAGCTGCTTCTAAGCTCTGATAGATTATATGTAAGAAGGCAGAACCTCCAGATTATACAATTCCAGATGCGTATGCAAGAAAACTCCAGAAAAAGGAAAGCAATGGGATAATGAACACTAGTGATACAGAATGGTGATTATGTTTGCTGGAGGAAGGAAAGGAATGAATTATAAGATACAGGTTATTTTTAAGATCCTGTCTTATGGACTGAATAGAGGGTTCCTGAGTGCTCTTATATTATTAAAAAGAAAATGTGAACGAAATAAATGAGCACATGAACTTACCCATGAATTTACAAGGGAAGTATGTCCTAAAACAAGTATCAAATTCTGTGCATATTAAGTCTAATGTAAAAATGTGTTACACCAAGCTAAACACATGTACTGTTCTATCTACCAGTGAACCTAGTCCTGGAAATACCAATTTTCAGCTTCAGAGAAGAACCCAACTAACAAGATGATTATTATGTAGATGAGGAGTTGATATGTAAGATCAACAGCAGTTGAATGGAATGACTCAAGAAAGGTCACAAAGTAATGTGTGAATAATTCCCAAATTAATACGTAGGCAGTTGGCACTAGCTCAAGAACTGGGTAAATTTCTAATTGCCTAGAAAGATTTCTGTATGAGGTATAAGAACTAAGTCTTAATGTATAGGTAGTTTATATATAAGAACTTCACAAGGTCAACATATCCAGCTGAAAAATAGCCACCTGGATATTGAAATAGATATATAGATAGACATCAATTTAAACTTTCTCTTACTCCATTGTCATATGTGTAAGTTAAAAAAAAAAACTCCCTATGTTTCAGAAGGCTGTTATGAATATAAGAACTAATTCAAAAAACAGAGTTTGAACTTCATGGATACAGTCATTAAAATAAATGTGAGACAGCTCAGTGCTATTACTATTATTATTCTGAACTGATCACTGAAATGCCTATTTCTCTCTCTTTTTCTTTTTTGACTCAGTGCTATTTCCATGATATTTGTTAATACCACTCTGTTCTGCTCACTGTTCAATAGCTCCACGACACAGATTAACTGCTCAGGTTGGACGTAAAATGTACTGTATATCTTCGATTGTATTGAAAAGTCATTCTAAAATGTCACTCATTACTCCTGGTTCTCTATTCAAATTATGAATTCAAACAGTAGGAGACCAAGTAAATTGATTTAAAAGTCTTTATTTATAAACCAGTAACATCACATTTTTAAAGATATGTTAGGCTAAAATGCAAATGTAATTTAGTCTTTATTTGGGGCCCATTATTGATTAACCTTGAATCTGGCACAGTGATTAGCATGTAAGTAGGTACTCAAAAGTCAGTGATCAAATAAATGAATGGTTTGGCCTTTTTCTTTTTAAATTAATCCTCAGAACAACTTGATACAAGCCACAAACTTTATGACTAAACACAAGCATGCATGTCATTTCTGTAGAATATGTTTATCATAAGCACATATGCCTACATGCACATAGTATCCTCTAAAATGTTTGCTTTTTCATCTTCAAGGAATATTAAAGTTATCATAGAATAGATAGGTTAGTAAGGAAAGGAAAATGAGAATAATCAAAATAGAAATAATCTCACCACTCATACCAGATTTTTAATGTCTATTTTTTTATGTCCTATACTAGTAGTAAATGCTTTGACATTTTTCTTCATTTGAAGGCATCACTCCTAAAAGCATTTCCTTATCAACACTCTATAAGCTCCAAAAGACAGATTTTCACATGCAAGTAGATTAGGATATTAATTTCATACACTTTCAAAAAAATTGATCCTCAAAGAATTCAACAATACAGAGATTTTGCGCTTCTAATGTTTCTGAAGAAAAATGGTAAACTGAAAGCAATTCACAAAGGATATGTTTTATCTTCCAAATAGACAAAGTTTTATGAGACATATTCTTTACTATTTAATTCAAATATATTCTACCCTAGGATTTATTAGGGGAAAGTGTCAGTAAAAAGTGATTTAAAACTTCGTGGTACTATTACTTTCTTATCATTCTTGCCTCCCTTAACTAAATGAATTTAAATCCTCTTTTTGTCCTGAGAACTTTGCAGCAATTATTATTATGAAAACAACAATTGGAGATGCCTTGTGTTTTTTTAGATCTGGTGGTAGGAGCTAATGAGCTTAACTTCTACACAGTTAAATAACTGAAGTTAAGAATCCACTTCCCTGGGTTTGCATCATGGCTTTGTAACTTACTAGCTCATTCACCTTGGAATAATCAATTAACTACTCCGAGAATTTAATTATTTAAAATGTGGATGCAAGTAGCCCTTCTGTCATGGAGCTGTTGTACAGATTTAGTAAAATGATTCTTGTAGAGGTCTTAGGTACCTAATATTTAGAAGTATAATAATACTTTAAAATTCTTCTGATATTTGATAAGCCCACTGTTAAATTTTTATATATCGTTAACTGCACGTGGATGAATCAACTGAAATCTTAAAGGTCGAAAACTTGAAGAGTCTCTATCAGCCCTTTTTATAATCACGCTATAAATCTTTGGAAATCAGGATTTATAACAGCAGCTTAGACAGAATTTAACTACAACACAGCAGAGGTAGGTGCCGCTCTAATAAAGGTAATTTTTCATTTTGCCAGAAGCTCTCTTCTCTAACTTTGTCTCCCCCTCCTTCTCTATTTTTAGATTAAGTGGTACAAAGATTAGCTGGAAATTTTCAATATGTTAAATGGAACTACCCTTGCATAACAGAAATATATTTCTACATCATATTTATTTAGGCTGAGATACTGGTTTTAATTTTTCAGTGTTGTACATGCACAAGCTTTAGTTTTTATGCCAGTGATCCAACCTGCTTGTATTTCCTGGCTGTTTTCACCTTTTGTGGCTTTTAGAGTATTAGAAGTATTTAGGCATTTAAGTTCCCAGAAACACAGCCTGCGGGAACAAACGTACATGGTAAACATTAAGGGGGAGACTTTAGGTAACTTATTAAAATACCAATCTATGAATATCAACTTAAATCCCCCAGTAATATGACTGAAGTTGTAAAAATGATCTCTTCTCTCATTTTGCATAATCCTCTGTTTTAAAATGGCATATAAACAGTTTCAAAGCTCCCAGGAGTGCTCTAAATATTGTAAAGTGGATGTTTCATATGAGTTTATTTGATGCTTCACTCAGTGAGGACTTCAGTTTCAACTAGATCAAGTTACAAAAATAATTACTTTGTCAAAAACAACCCCCAAATATAAACACACTTTCTTTCCTTCAAAATCTGTTTCCTCTTAAAGTGCAAATTTGGTAAACATGAGTTTCCTCACATACTTTCTACTTATGTTTGTCACATTTACGTTATGCCGCAGAGTTTACATGCATTTCTGCATTGTCTGTAAGGTGCTGTTATCCTTGTCCTCCTCACAGATGCACCCAGCAAACACAGGTTTCTGTCTAATACTCAAATTTTTTTCTCAGCTAGAAGGTTCTAGCAATGCTTCTAGCTCTCCTCTCTCAGCGAGTAGGATTTCCCCATTCACGGCGATCTCTGACTCTCCAGATTCCTTAATCTCAGTACTGTGCTACAAAATAGTAGGCATCATTATCCATTTGTTAAAGGCAAGGAGACTGCGGTTTAGAGGGATTTGTTCAAGGTTACAAAGCCAACAAAGAGTAAAAGTTGGACAGGAACCTAGGTTTTCCAAACCTTGATACAGACAGCCATGCCACCTGGTTTGCAAAAGACTATCGACTATACTGACTTTTAACATTCCATGATTGTGGACTGTCTCCTTTAAAATTTATTATGATTGTTGGTTTTTCCTACTGCAAATTAAAAATCAAAGCCAGCAGAGTGTGGTCCATGAAGCAGTAAGTACACTGAAGTTAGACTTGGGTTCAGATCCTGGGTGGCTACCTGCTACCACTGTGACCTTGGAAAAGTGTTTTATTTAATCTTCCTGAGTTTACTTATTTGCCAATGAGAGGATTAAATGAGATAACTAAAGTGCTTCTTTAAGACACTGGTGGCACTTAAGCTCAATAAATAATAACCATTATTTTATAAAACTTAAAACCTGTGGGAAAATAGGATTAGATATCAGACAGTGTTTGGGCTCTAGCCCTGGTTCTCCATATAACTACTGTGTGACCTTGAACAAGTCTTACTGTCTGGATATTGTTTTCCTCATCTGTTAAACAGATATGTAAAACCATATTACAGAATCCATATAAAGATAAATGATTCATGGAGAGGTCCTTTAATCAGAGAGTCTGGAGGTCAGGGAGATAACTTTTGAATCCTTGATCCAAGAAATTAAAGGTATAAAAAAGTCTTGGAACAGGTGATAAGGGAAAGGGTGGCAGGGTTAACTTAGAGAGTGGGCAGAGACAAAGGAAGCCTGGGCTGTTCTTACATCTCAGAGGACAGAATAAAAAAGACAAAAGTTTATAGGGTTTAAATTATAATTTGCTAAGAAGTCTTAAGTTGTCATTTAACTTCTCTGATCTTCAAAGCCCTATCTGTTTAATGAAGATGTGGAACAGACTGGCACGTGACTCTGGTCATCTCCAGCACTATGGTTCTATGTGTCTATATATTAGATGACAGCATCATAAACATTTATACTTAACACTTAATATTCTCAATATTCTACTGATGTTGTAGGGTCATGGAATGAAATGTTTTTATAGGAAATTCCATATATGCCATCTACCTCTTAAAAGTTTGCAAAAGAAATATTTCTTGGAATATTGAACATCTAAGCCATTCAGCACAAAGGGAAAGCTATTAACCCCTCCATTCCCAAACTTAGTAGCCTCTGGGGGACTTGTATAATCACTTTTATAAATATATGTAAGATAGATAGACAATATAAGAGCTTTGGAAAATAGAATTTTGGTCAAATGTAAGAGATTTTTATCATTATCACCCTCATCACCATTATCACCAACACCACCATCATTAACAACAGCATCAACATTATTATTTTACATTTATGAACATTTTTGGCACTCATAGGCCAAAATAGTATTTGGAAACTTTATGCTCACATAACAGAAAGCTGAATGTTGATTTTGGTCTTCAGTATTAACTTGGTGCATATGTAGAATTCAAATATTCTTAGATAATGGCAATTAAAATAGAAGGCATATGAGCCACATTTCAGTTAAATTTCATTTCAGTCCTGAATGACTTTCACTTAAAATATTTTCTCATTTCTTAGAAGAAGTAGCAGAATGATGTATGTAAAATGATTTCTATTCCATAGAGCGGGAAAGTGCAAACTGATAAGCTGATATTGACAGCCTTATAATTTAATAATACCCAGTGTCCAAAGCACTTTTACATCCATTATTTTATTTGATGTTTGTAACAATCATGAAAATAGGCTTGGAAGATATTATTTCATCCATTTTATGAACAAAGTAAGAATAAAAAAGGTTAAGTCACTTCTTCAAGGGCATAGATAATTTTGAATTTCAGTGATCATTAATTTTTTACCTTTATATCCTAGTTTGTTTTGTTGTCATTCCCTTTAATTGTATTACCGTCTGAAATAGGCATTTATCAAAAAAGCTGGTTCGTGTGAAAGAATGGAAGATTTCAAATAACAGATCGATATTTCTCAAGTTTTGTATATAAAGGAAACCACTGGGATCAATGAGTCAGCCTGCTTATGGCTGGTGAGGAATGGGCCATGAGGGTTGCAAGAGGTCAATGCCTAATACACCTGCTACCTCTGCGACATCCTGTGGTGCTGCTGCCCACCAGCAGGAAAGCTCTGAAACCCATAAAAAGATATGGTTGATTTCACCAAAAATTAGAAGGAAACTCTACTACTCTCATTTTCATAGATTTTTTTTTTGTATTACCCATTACAAATGTCCTTTATTTAACATATAATCTTACCAGATACTCAAGTCCCATACTCTGTTTCGGGATCTGAATCTAATCTGTCTTCATAGAGAACAAAGAAATCCTATAGGTAGGGAATAAATTTGTTTCAAAAGGAAGGGTTTTTTCCTGCTAATTAGGGTGATGTCATTAATACTTATTTTTTGTTGATTTTTCATCAACTTTTAAAATTGCTACTTTTTCTTTTTTAAAATTTATTTTTAATGTAAAAATTCATAACATTTGAGCCATTACCCTTTAGCACTGCTCAGTGTGTTTTGTTGTTGTTGTTGTTGTTGTTGTTTGCTCAGGAGGAGGGAATAGCAAGCGTTTTCTCCAAATTCCTCTCATGACCCTAATAATTTTCTTAGTGGTTTACTTATTTGTATGCATTTAACTCCATGCCTGCATCAAGTTTAGAGCCCTCAGAGAGCTTACTATGTCTTGCATCCTAACTCCGAGACCAAAGCCATCCTTTTTCTGAACACTTAATTGGGCACTGACTGTGAACCCTACCGTATGCAGACTCAGAACTAAGCAGATAAATAAATATGTATTTGGCAGTACGTAATTTAGTGATACGAGCTAATGTTATACAGTTTCATTCAACACATTGTGACAAATGCTGAGGTTCACATTTTTGAAAGTACCACTTACTCATTTATAGTGGAGAAAGAGCGAAATCAGAAAACACTTCGTGAAAGAGTAAAATCCTGAGGTCATTCTTGAAGGATTCTGGGCTGCTCAGTAAAAACATGGGGGTGAGATAAGTTGTCGAAAGAACGACGTTCCTAGCATTTGCCCACCAGCGTGATCTTGAACCCAAATCTAACTTCAATGTACATACTGCTCCATGGACCATACTCTGCTGGCTTTGATTTTTAATTTGCAAATAGGAAAAACCAACAATCATAATAAATTTGAAAGGAGACAGTCCACAATCTGTAATCTTTTAAAAAGGCAGTAATAATTGATACTCCATTTGTAGGTAAGGCAGAGGAAATAGGAAAAAAGCTACCAGAATATCTTATTTGTTCATGCTTAGAATATGTCTGATTCAATTCAAATAAAATTAGTACAGAAGTAACACAGGTTTGTTACTGAAATCTCAATACTAAGGCTATTAGAGTAAAAACTGAGTATCTTTCTTCACTCACAGCACATCACCCCACAATTCAGCTTCTCAGAAGTAAGCCACCATTGTGCATTTTGTATGTGTGTTTCCAGATCCATTTCTCTGTTTCTAAATGTGCACGTTTCTTACCATTATAAATGCAGTCATCATATAATGCACTTTCTTCATTTTGTTTCTTTTTCATTTAATAATATGCCATAGACTTGGGTTTACTGTAACATATTTTTCAATCCCCCTTGTCTTAAAATTTTGTGCAAATTAAAGTAGACAATGTTCTAATTTCACGTGGAACTATGAAATCTTTGCCATGTATCTAACTTTTCTTTGGACTTGTATTAGCCCATACCATACACTCTAGCTAGGTGCTCTAAAACTGCTTCAACACACGGGTTCCTTCCTGGAAGACCAAAGGTTTACTATATGACTTACTTAGAAGCCAAAACCTCAGCGGGTAGCAAGTTTTTTTTTTTGACTGAGCAAGTGCTCTGGGAGTATTTGCCAAAGAGTTACCACACTAGCATTCATTTATCTAGATCAGAACTTCCCAGACTGTGTTCTGTGGAATCCTAGTCTATCTCAGATGGGTGTTCAACCAAAAGGAATTGCTTTGTCATGTAATATAGTATTGTAGTAGTTTCCCTTGGATATTCACAATGTACCAACTTAAATTAAAGGTCAGAAAGTGCCTATAGTAAACAAACATAACTATCTTTGTTTAATATAGGATTCCTTAATATGACGGCTAAACACTTTTTGAAGTAGTAACTGTATCTCACGGAATACTGGTGTTCACAATTTGCAAAGCTCTGGTCCAGATGCCTAGGTAGTCCACAAGAAGTCCATTAACATTAAAAGTAACAAACATTAACAGACTAAATTCCAAATATCATAAAGTAATAGAGGTAGAATTATTAGAAATAGGTGTGAGGTTGTTGATAGATTAAGTGAGATGATCATGTGAAATATCAGGGCGTCAAGCACAGAGCACGTGGTCACAAAATGCGAAGTCTTATCGTAAGTAATTAGTTCCACCTATCTAGTTGTCATATTGATTCATTTACTAATTTAACTCTCTAGAAAATATTTGCCAGAGGTCTACTATGTCTTCCTAAGGAATTTAAATTTTAGCCTGTGACACTGAGCAACAATTAGAGATTTTAAAGCAGGATATGACATGGGCACATTTGAGTTGTAGAAAAATCTCTCTTTCTCTGCATTGTGGAGGTTACGTCGACAGAGGCAAGTTAAACCCCCAAAAGGTAAAGTTTTAAACCTCAAAAATATAGTGTATTGGGCAAGTTATCACATCTTAAAAGTGCTAGAACAAAGACTAAAACTCAGATCTGAAAAATTCAGACTTGAGTCTGAATCCGAGCTTCACTCAACATGACTCTGCTGGCTGTGTTCCCAACTCTTGGTCAAATAAGGCCCAGCAGTCATTAGTTGACCTGCATATGTCTGAATCTGCAAGGGCCATGGGCCTTGTTATGTTAGCCATTCACTTCAGTAACCTAATAGCCTGCAGCTTTCAAATTCCCCTAACTCATGCACTAGGAAGTACCATACAGCCGTGGAAATTCAAGTTCGACTTGAATGATACCTTTAGAGTCAACTGGGTAGCCTTGCACGTGACCCACATTTGGTAAAACATCGAGGGTTCAGGCCAAGTGCATAGGCTCATTATTTCTGCTGCTCTGGAGCAGTGACTAGCGACAGCATTTGAAAGAACAAAAGCAGCGGGTTCTGAGAGCCACTTGACCTTTTCAACTCTACTTGACCTCCACTCTGTCCACAGGTCCTCAGCAGAATGAGTGTGCCTGAGAGCGCTGTCGTCTGCAGCAGCATTTTATCTGGAGATTCACTGACCGGACAGATTTTTCACCCAGTCAGGTGACCTGTGCTTTGTGTGAAAAGGCTGTGTGTGGAGCACAGGGCAACATCACCACGTTGGTCCACATTTGTATTCTAGGCAAGTTGGCAAGTGTATGCAATTAGCTAATGCAATCAGTGATGGGGACCTGAGCTTCGAGCAGCCCTAGAAAATAGTTCTAAGGTAGGCTCTCAGCACAGGAAGAGAATAAAGGAATAAAAAATAATAATAAAAAAAATTTTTAAAGCTTTGCTTCAAAGCTATGGGAGTCAAATTTAGTCTTGAAGAGATTTATTTCTCAATGTTCAAATCTCCAATCCTCACCACTGAATTTTCATCAAATATAAACAATTCATTTTCACTTTTAAACTTCAGCACCTCCAGGATCTTACACCATGAGAACTATATGCGCCCAGGTATTAAAGCACCCATCATTTAAGGTACACGGAATTTTATGGGGATAAAATAATAAACTAGGATGAACCACCAGAACGTAGGTTTCTAATTTCTTTACTTTGTAGAGCTGAACCTCCATGAGCATATAAATACGAGAAACCAAACTCACTATTCATGCCCTTGTCACTTTCAAGCAGCCGTTTCTGCTTCTAATTTACACCCACACTCTCCTCCATCTATTCTCTTACTCTGTTTCATATATGTGGGAAATTTCTCCCATCTTTCACAAGTAAAGAGTTTTCTTTCCCCTCTTCCAAATCCCTTTACCCCTGGACTGGCTCTTGATCATGCTGCCTTAGAATGTCCTGTGGAATAAGGAAATAGATGAAAAGAAAAATGAGGAAACATTTTTCCCAAGCCCAGTCACACGGCCCATTTTCAGTCTCCATAAAAACATTGCAAGTTGTGCAATGCTGCCTGCATCTAAATTTTTTTTTTCTCTCTTTCTGGAGGAAACCTTCTTGAGAGCAACATTTTTTAACCTAGAGTTTTAACTCATTTCAAAAACTGGCTTTCTGCATGTTCCATAGGAGCTTGAGCATGAAGGAAAGGCTTAATAACCATAAGATAAAAACAGCAGGGTCATACAAAGGAAATGTAACCTTGCTGCATTCTTTCTTGCTTTAACTGAAAAAAGGGTTGTGCCCTCTGTTAGCTGAAAATCCACCGGAATCCTTCCGTCTTTTATTATCTTCTACCTAGAAGGGGAGATTATCTTTTTCCCGCCTCTCTGATAACATTTTGAAAATAATCCTTGTTCTATAATAACCTCTTCAGGGAGAAGAAAAGAATGCAATTTATGACATCCTCATGATTATCACGTGGCAAATTTGCCCTTCAGATTCAACAATGTCATTGTTCTTAAGCCAAAACCTGTAGCTAGATCTCCTAAAGCAAAGATTACTAGTTCTGGCTTCTCCCTCACATGGACGATCATTCCTAGCCTCCCTTAGTTTATGGTTTTTAGATAACAGAGAGAAGAGAGATTTCTTTCTCTCTCTCTTTTTTTAATAGCTACTATAACTACACTATTGTGATTTAATAGTCACAGAGGTGCAAAAAATTTTTGTTTCAGCAGTATATTATTTAAAAACAAAGAAAATAAATAGATAAACAAGTAACTAAGTGTCCCATTCTTAAATGGATACGGAGAAAGCTTTTTAAGACAGGAAGCATATATTCAAATATCCATTGGTATTTGAGCATAATTTGGAGCCACCAAGCATGGGGATGCCACATGCTACCAGTCATGCATTTAGGTAGTTGGCAAGTATAACCTTAGATGTTTAATCTGAGCTAAATTCACCTAACATGACTCTCTCTGGTGTAGACTCCAACTGTAAGGGAAGACTCTGTTTTTCTTCTCTTTTCTCCATACTTCTAATCCTGGATGTGTGGGGATTTTTTTATATCAAGCAATTCTTTATTTCTCAGCAGACAACAACTGAGTGTCCTACAAAGTTAACTCAATTCTGACACTGTCTACCTGCAGATAGCATCAAATCCCACGGATTAAGGGCTCCATCCTATAAGAGTGCCCCCACTGCCGGTGCCAGTCTCATTCAGGTTGTCTGACACTTTGGACCAACCAGCTATAAACTAGGAGTTCCCACGATCCCACTCTCGGGTTTGATAATGTACTAGAATGGCTCACAGAACTCAGGGGGGCATTTACTTACACATGCTGGTTCATTGTAAGAGGACACTGCCTAGAAACAGCCAGATGGCAGGTACGCATGGGGCAGGGTGTGGGCAGGGAAGGGTTAGGGCTTCCTTGCTATCTCTGGTGCACGCCCTTCTAGCACCTCCACATAGTCACCAACCCAGAAGTTCAACAAATTACTTGTTCAAGAGTTTTTCTAGAGTTCAGTCTCCAGCCTGCTCTGCCCGCCTCCCTTCCTGGAGGTGGTGGGTGGGGCTGAGAATTCTAGCCCTCTAGTCACTGGGTCTTTCTGGTGACCAGCCTCACCCCGAGACACACACACTCTCTCTCTCTCTCTCTCTACCCCACCCTGTCACCTCATAAGCATAACTCAGGTGTGCGCAGCAGGAGCTTCTTAAGAATAACACCCCTATCCCTAAGGAAATTCCAAAGGTTTCAGAGACTGTTCAGTGAACCAGGAACAAAGACCACCCATATTTATTACACCACACCAACTCACCAGGATTCATAATTGGAGATTTCAAGGCAAAGAGAGAGAGTCACTCGCTGGCAGGTCTAAGGATGAAAACCAGTGTCAAAAGCAGAAAAAGTGATAGTCACCTGAGTAGGCAGAACTTTGGGATTTGTCACTGGTGAATTACAGGAGAAAGAGAGCAGAGAGCCCCTGCAGCTGGTGAGGTGGTCAACGATTTCTGCCAGTGGGCAATCAGTGCTGAGTTTGTTGTCAAGGGGCTGTTCTGTTTTCCTTGCAACTTTGCCTTGAGGTCGGTTCTCAACTTAAAAAAAATGTCTTCACAGCCTCCTCATTGTTGCAGTTCTTTGTTCGCCTTCTTGCCTCATAGAGTTGTAACTGTATTTTGTTCTTCCAAGGTGTAAGTTTGTTTTCTCTTCCTATGAAAATTTTCCTAGAATGGCTCTTCCATCTATTCCATTGTCACTGAAGCTCTTGCCTCCATGCCTCCTGCTCAGGTGAATATCATAGCCAGATCCCATCTCACCCATTCTGCCCAGAGCGATTGTATTAATCTTCCTGTGGAACTCTACTGGTCAGGGTTCAATCCCAGGACTCTGCAGTTATTTCTTAATGCCCCTGCACTAATCAACACTTCTGTTGGCTTTTAAAATCTATGAATATATACAGTATACTTCAACTGCCTTCTCCCACATATTTTGGCACATCTTAAGTCTTAACTCTTTTATGAAACATCCTATAAACTGAATTGTATTCACCTAAAATTTGTGTTGCGGACACATGTGATGGGCCAGTGATGTGAAATTCTCTGGTAAACAATTACCAGACACCAAGAAAAGTTTAGGAAAGTTTAATAGTTATGCTGCTATTGGCAACAGCAGGCCACACAGGTGAGAGGTACCTGTGTGAACGCCAGGAGCCGTGCAGGGTCCTTTATTGCCCAGGGTCGGGGGGTGGGGTCTGTGCACACAAGGATTATGGGCTGCATGATCAACTTGTGCACTGGTTCCTGATTGGTTGTAGGATCTGTCAGGGACTTCTCTGAATAATAGGTTTTATGACTTTGATAAGGGCAGGATGTGAGACCTGTCACCTAGGGCATTGTGAGAGGGGCTGTCTCCTGGGGTGATGAGTTTTGTTAGGGTAAACACACATCAAGAGAAGATGTTTTCATCTGGCAGAAATGCAGGTATGCAGAGGGTCCTGCAGTGGGGAGTTGGGGTTAAGGTGTCATAGGTGCCGGGCACACAGAGAGCTCAGGATTGGAGATTTTATGATTCCAGAGAGTGCCCACTGGTTCTGCAATTTGTATGCCAAGTCCTAACCCTCAGTGTGATTGTATCTGGAGATAAATTCTTTAAAAGGTAATCAAGATTAAATAAGGTCATAAGAGTGGGCCCTCATCCAATAGGATCAGGACCTTGTAAGCAGAGGCAGAGAGAGCTCATTCTCTCTGACATGTGGGACAAAGCAAGAAGGTGGCTCTCTTCAAACCGGGAACCCAACTGACCAGCACTGTGATCTTGAACTTCCCAGTCTCCACAACTGGGAAAAAAATAAATTTCTGTTGTTTAAACCTCCAAGTTTGTGGTATTAGTTATGGTAGTCTTAATAGACTAACATACATTATAACTAGTATCATTGTTGTTGCTCTATTAATAGCTATCATTTGTTGAACATTAATCCACTAAAAATGTTTCTTGAACTCCTATTTTGTATAAGGCCCTGTACTGAGTAGGGGGGATATGCTGTCCTATGAAGCAGTCTTCAGGGGGAGATCAAAATGAAATACACACATATATATGTAAAACGAATGCTCTAAGTGTTGGGAGAATAGGTTCTTCCTCGTGCAGGAAAGAATTCAAGAACAAGGCATGGTAAACTGAAAGCAAGTTTACTTAGAGAGATACATGCTCCATGAACAGAGTGCAGTCTGTCTGTCAGAAGGGAAAATGGCTTAGGAGATACACATTCCATAGGCAGAAATGTGAGCCATCTCAGAAAGGTGAGAGGGAGAGAAGCCGAGAGGTGTGGGATATTTAAAGTAAGAGTAGATACACACTCCACAGGTAGAGTGTGGGCCGTCTCAGAAGGTGAGAGCAACAGAGCAAGAGCTACTACGAGGTGCGGGGTTGTTAGGTTTTATGGGCTCAGTAATTTCACATGCTACTGGGTAGGAGGATGATTCCAACTACTTTGAGGAAGGGGCGAGGATTTCCAGGAAACGCTCCCCTCCACCCACTTTTTGACCTTTTACAGTCAGCCTAGAACTATCATGGCATGGCGCCTGTGGGTGCGCCATGAGGCTCAAGGTCTACCAGAAGTCAAATCTCCCACCATCTTGGTTCTAACTAATCTGTCCTGTCCTCAGTTGCTATGTCATTCCTTCAATGGTTGTGCCCTGTCCCCTGTCCTCCCACTTCATAAGTGCTGGTAAGGAGAAACAGAGTTCTTTGAAAGCATGAAGCAAAAGAACCAAGCTTAATCTGAAGGTTTCTGGAAGGTTTTCTGAAAAGTTAAAGCTAAAACTTGAAATCTGACAAAGAATTTACCAGGCAAAGAGATAGAAAGAACAATAGGAGCAGAAAGTCTGACTCAGGAAGGAACTTGGGGTATTAGAAGAACTCAGCAAAGGATAGTCTGGCTGAAGATTACTGAATGTGATGGAGAATGACCTGAGATGAAGCTGGAGAAACACTTACATGGCAGATTACAATGTGGTACTGTAGTCAGAGGCAAGATTCTTCTTTTTATTCTAAGAGCAATGGAAAACCATTCAAGTGCTTAAAGTAGAGTTATGATATGAGTAGATTTTCAATTGAGTTGGGGAGCTGGTGTGATACAGGCAATTCAGTGTGGACATACTCCCATTGGAAGCTGGTCAAGTAGATAGTCCGTGGAGGTACTGGACAGACAGTGGTATAATCCAGTTTGAGACTCCAAAGAGAGATTGAAGTCTGAAACATCACCTTTGGAGTTGTCAGAACATACATGCATATGTCATGGTTGTACATGAGATTCTATAGAAAGAGTGCACAGTGATAAAAGAAGCAATCTATGATCCAGCAGTGAGCCCTGAAAAAAATCAAGAAATCAAAAAGTATCCAAAGTGATAGGAGGAAAACTTTAAGACTAAAACCTCACATCACAAGGAAGGAGGATGTTTCAAGAGAGTTGTCACTAGTCACCTTGTCAAAAACTACGGAGGTCACGTAACGTGAGGCAGAAAATACCATTGAATTAAATAACACAGAGGTTTTGCTTTGGGGCAGACACTTTGCAGTGTGTTTGACGTCTAGCTTTAATTCTCACAGTGCAGTAGCTATTATTGTTAAGGGGCAGATGAAGAAACTGAGCATCAGAGTTCAAAGTCACAGGTTTAGAAAGGGTAGGGGCAAGTCTGGACTTCAAACAAAGGTTTGTGATGCTGGAGACATAGAGCCCTAAGCTTCTATTCTGCCACTTCAGCCCTTCCCTGAACTGGGTGTGTTGTTTTTATTGCTGTTGCTGCTTGTGTGTTTATTCTGGCATTAGAACTGAGGCCACAGAACTAGATTCTGTTTATTCTCATGTTGCTTTATGTGTATGTGGTAGCCTTGTCTCTTCCACTGGATTTATGAGTTCGCTAAGGGCAATCACCAGAGCATAGTGTAGGGGAAAGAAAATAGACTTTGCAGTCTGACAGACCTGGGTCATAGTTTAAAAATTATAATGTCCATGAAGTGTCTAGTGGAGTGACAGGTACAGATGAGCCAAGTGTTGAACAGATGAGACTTTCATTATTCCCTTGAATCCCCTTCAGCCCAATGTGCTGTGCGGAGTGAGGTTAAATAAATATCAGATTTAATTCTTAGGGCCTTGGAAGTGACAACAAATTCTTTATCAGTTAATTGTACCCATCATAATTGCTAATATAGTTTAGGAGCCAGTCTACTCCCGAGAATGAAAATTTGCCTTACCCCGAGACTGAGAAGAGAATAGAAAATGAGATACTCTGCCTTTCCTTAAACCTGTGCAAGTGCCACATTGGAAAACTGGACCCCTGAAAAATCATGAACTCCTTGACAACAAGTTCTGTGATTTCTCTGAGCTGCCATTTCCATTGTGCCTAATCTAGCACCAGGCACATGGTATTTACACAGCACTTACTAAAAGAAAATAAGCAAATTGGATGTTGGTGAAGAGGAGATTTCTCAGCCCCTAAAGACATTAAAGGTTTTCTTTTCTGAACTACAAAATGTCAGGTGCTAGCCTGGCCTTCTAACTTTCCAACTACTGCGCTAACCTCTGTTTGTAATATAGTTGTGTACAGTTTATACACGTGCATAATAAGGTGTATCTTAGCATCCTTTCCCCAAAAACGTCATGGGACTAAGTATGACTTCACAGGTTATTTTTGACATGAACAAGCTAAAAATGTGTCTGAGACTGAAGCCAAGGCTTAGCAAGTATTTTTCCCGTCATGACTCATCAACCTTAATATGCTGGAGTCCTGGATGACAAACCGTTATCTGAATGGTTCAGTCATGTCCAAGTATGCAGGAATTTATGTGGGTCCCAATGTAGATGTTTAAAAACTCCTCAATCCTCTATTCTCGCCCTTTCAAAGCTTTACAAGTGTAGTAACAACCACATGATCCAACTATGTGCTCATTTTCCACTATTTAGGTATTATAAGAACATAATATTTTAAAACCACTTGGTTCTAGGTTAGCTTTCCGTTATTTTTGGAGGATTTGTTTACCTGTGATAGCTAATTTTCTGGACAGAGTGACAATAGTACCTTCTGGATCATGTGTAGGGCTGTGAAATACTGCTATTCCCTCACTCAGCCCATGCTCCTGCCAAACTGGTCTCTTCAACATTTTCAAACGTGCCAGCTCCACTACCTGCCCCTGAGATGCACACACCTCCCATGCGTCCGACTGCGGCAATCCCCCTCCTTCCAAGGCTCAATTCCGGCTGCCCTCTCCAGGAATGTACATGTAGCAGACACTTGAGAGGCTTGAGTTGAATTTAATAACAGACAGCGATTTTCTTCCTAACTTAATCCCTGATGTACTATTAAGAATGAATAAATTGAGTCCATTAAATATCTCTTTCTAGAACTTGAGTGATTATGTGCAAACTGCAAGTGTATGGCAGGCATCTCAGACACCAATGTTTACAGGGACCAGGCAGTTAAAATAAATGAATGCAGTGGACCTGACAGTCAGAATATAACGTAGGGCTGGCAGGGGCTGTGATAAAACTAAATAGCACATGCTTGTAAATAGAAATAGCCCCTGCCCTTTTTAGCTGATTTTTCCCTCCATACTTTGTCATTTTCTTAATGCCTAGAAATGTGTCTGGCACAGAATAGAACCTCAATAAATATTTGTTGATTGAGCGAGTGACTGACTGACTGAATGAATGCTAAATGAGAGACCATTGCTTCCAAATATCCCACTTTCTCAATAAAGTAGAGAAACCCCAAACTTTCATTGAAAACATGGTGAGTTTTTAATTTAGATGACTAGTCCTATTAAAACAAAAATCTGTTTTGATCTAATACACCTACAGACCAAGCTTGACCTGAGAGCCATCATTTAACTACCCATCCTGCCTTTGACTTCTAAGAGGGAATTCATTTCTAATAATTTTGTAAAGGGTAGCAATGCAAATACTATTTCTGGCTTCTCTGTGCTGGAATCATGAAAAGCAGTAAAATAATAATAGAAAAGAATGTGTAGGATAGAGAGGAATTACACTTAACGCTTTCCAAAACATTTTCTTTTGGATTCTCACTTGGTCCTTACAACAGCTCAGTTAAATGGAAAGAAAGTTACTTTCACCTCCATTGAACTGCCTCTAAATACATCCAGTCTCTTCACGGCTGTTCTGATTGAATGGTGATTATTTATTGACCCATTTTAAAAGCAGCCCCAGAGTCAGTGTAGTTCTTGTCTTTGTACATTTAGTCAAACTGACTGACCTGAGAGAACCCAGAGTGCTGGGCTTTTACTTGCTCAGTCGGTAGCTTGTAACTTGTCCATTTTGGGATGAGCTATTTCAGTGGGCTTCATAAAGGAGCCACCTGCCTGGACATTCAGGAAGGCTGGGTTCTTTAGATATGGTGCTGCCATAAAGCAGCCCGAAAAGAACATCACAAAGCATGTCCTGATTCTTGCCCTCCTCACTGCCTCATCTGGAAAGTGTGTCTGCCTGCCAAATACAGCAGGCGCAGGAAATCAAAGTAGAAACAGGAAACAAAGGAAATTAAAGACGAATTTATTTTTTAGCGTGTGTCCTTGTCCTGTGAAGAGCAAAAGAACACTGTATCTGAGGATATTACCTTGGCATCCCAGGGAATAATCCTCCATCCAAACAGGTCTGAGCACGTGTGGTTAGCCTGTCGTCCGGTCTGGGGACGAGAGACCTAGTGCAAGCAGGTAAGTATCATACAAAAGTAGATGACTTTTCACTCTTATTAAGCCCTCATTTGATTTCAGAAGTCTCGGTCTGCCCTGGAAATTTTCTATTCTGTACCTTCAAGAGTTAGAAATGATGAGGCCCAAACAATCAATTTTTTGGTTCAGAATTTAAAGAGGTAAGAATCCCAGACAGCTGGTGCAGAATGGGTGAATAAATGTGTTTCAGCACACCACCTGTTCCTCCTGCTCCCCAACCAGGTACGTAAAACGCACACACAGACACACACACACACACACACACACACACACAGATGCACACATTCATGCATTCCATTGTATCTAATAAAAAGTGGGGGATACAAATATTCACAGACCACAACCTGCATACATTCAGGAACAGGTGAGAATTTTTCCAAGTTTCCAAAGGTGGATTTAGTAGTTAAGATGCATATGACACTTGGGTTAAGAAGATCTTATTAGGTTCCTTGAGGACTTTGACATTTTTAAAATTTGTGATGGCCAGACATCAGCGTGAGTTAGGGACCCCAGCCAATAACTGGAGACTATGTCAGTATATACCACTGGGAATGTGAAGAAATATTTATATTTAATAATAATTTTTTAAAGCATGACAAAGACAAAGTAACTAACGTGCTTTATAAAATAAGATACCTAAATGGAAGTTAAAAGGGGTCTAAGTAGAATTTTTCACTGCCTGCTCCAACACATTTGCCATTCAAAGTTTGTGTGTAATTTTCAAGTAAGCAATGTCTTTAGATTTGCCATTGATTGTACTTTGTTGGTCATTGAATCCAGCCCTTCTCTTGTAACCATCGGCATCTGTAGGAGCCTGTCTATTGCTAGCCTAAGGAATGCAGCTGCAGGGCACACCAGGTAAAAGAGAGAATGTCAGGGCAGTGGGCGGGATACCCTGAGGTCAAATCACTGTGTTGCAGATCCACCCACATGCCCCTAAATCTTTTTCCAATTTCCAGACCAAAATATGTTCCTTCCCTGGCAGCTCTAAACCTGAGGACCCTAAGTGGTTCAGATATAATAAATAAAAATGAATATAGGCATTCATTCCCAATCATGAGGACCGATGATGTGTCAGGCAGTGTGGTATGCAGGAGACACAAAGATGAAAGAAAAAGTTGGGAGATGGTGGCTAGGAGAGAGAGAGGGTGTGCCCAGTGAAGCAAGCCACACAGGAAAGGCAAAGGGACAGGACAGTGCATCAGCAAGGCTGCAGTCATTCATGAAGGTGGAAAAACGGAATAAGGGAAAAGAAATGAGAAAAGATAAAGCAAATTGGGTTTAGAATTTTATTTTTATACTGGAAGTTAAGAGTATGCAGGACATCTTTCAGTCAATAGCAGAGACCACCTATTCTGAAACTACTTGCTGGAAATGGTGTTCTCATAGTGTCTGGCATTAGTTCCTGCCAAATGCTCACTGAGACAGTATTTTTTAAAAAACCGACATGGGGTTAGGCGTACGTTGTATGTAGGCATGTATTATGAAGGATCTTCATGTGATTCTTACTCATCATATCCTCTTGGTAAAAAGAGAAGATAGTATATTGCACATACTGATCCTCCATTTGTTAAGCTCTGCCTCTGTATTAAGCCAGGTCACCAGGAAGCTGCTAAGCACCGTCTTGCACTTTAACTCCTCATGTAGCTCTCATGATGCTTTTGCCTTTCTCTTAGGCAATGCAGGAAATAAATGCCCATGGGAACATCTCTGCATTGCTTAAACCATTATTAACACGTGTATTGTCTATTGCATTGTCTACAATAATTAATAAAAAGTTTTCACACACATTTCTGTTAGTCCTCTGGGTTCTCGGTTAACCATGGGAAAACTACGTAACCCACTGTGTTTATTCCTTTATTGTGGATGATGGAAGTCCAGAGCAGAATTCTGATTTACAGCCATAAAGTTTTTTTACATATTAGTTGTATGATTTGGAGCAAATTATTTAAACTCTCTGAGATTCAGTTTTCTTATCTGGAAAATGGGAATGGTAATGGTAGTATTAATAACAATGGTGATAAATAATGACACCTGTTATATTATCCTGAGAATAATTTTCTTTTTAAAAACTCTAGTATAAGCAGTATAATGTGTGTGTATGTGTGTCTGTTTAAATAAACTATCATCTGTTCCTTAACGCTTGAAGGGCCCTAATTAGGAATTTGCATTCCAAGGTGGTTGTGTAGACACTTTAAATATTGCTAATAAAAATACTGCTAACAGCAGTCAGTTAGTATGAGGAATGTTAGAAATCTATACAGTAAAATGACAGGTGTTTAAAAATTGTCCTTTCCTAGAAAGGTGGTAAGGACATCACTGCCCTTTCCTAAGTATGGTATTAAAATATAAAGAATACCTTCAGAAATGGTTCCCAAGTCTGGGTATCCACTTGGTACCCATTTCATGGAGCAATTTGTTGCCTAACTCATCTTAAGAATTAACTGGCCCCGCCTTTGCTGCATCTGCCTATGATGTGAATGCGAAAGAACTTTTATGCGTAGTTTTTCCCCAGAGTTCCTCAGGACAGAGTGGAGGCTCCCTTGAACTTACAAGAAAAGGATGCATGACAACATTTATGTTTGCTTGCCAATCAACTTGTGTGAAAGAATTCGTTAGGACTTGCTCTCATTGTAATATACCACCTAGTAGCCCGGGGATCTGTAGAGGCTTCATATGCCTCTGATTACTAGAAGATGAAGATATTTACAAAACAAACAGACCATGGAAGGTGATGTCATACCTACTTTTCTGGGACGTTTGTAGAATTTAATATATATGTAAGAAAATGTTCTAAAAACTAGATTTAGGCAAAATAAGATTAGTCAGATTTAGACAACAGTAAACAGACAGCCAAATATGTCTCAATAAGTAGATTGAAAATGTATTGCCAGTACTTGTCTTTAAATGTATATCTTTTGACTTAGCAGTTCTGCATCTGCAAATTTTGTATGGAAATAATAGGGCAATGCACAAAAATTGAAGTATGGGAATGATCACTGCTGTATTGTTCACAACAGTGAAAACTGGTAATGCCTTGCTTCCGTCAACAGATTACTATTTAATAAATTATGGCACGTCTATACAATGTAATAGTTTCCATCATTGCAGTGATAATATGGAACTGTATTACTGACACAAAAGATGTGCATAATATACATTAGCTGAAAAAGCAAATTACAAAAACAATGTAATAGATTATTGTATTTTTGTTAAAATATATAGGTATAGAAAACCATCTTGAATGATACACACTGAAATATTAGAAAAGATTATGTCTGGAAGGCATAGTTAGGAGTGATCCTTGTTTTTCTTTTTAATAATGTCTGCTAATGGCATATCCAATTTTTGTATTCAGAGAAGACAATAAAGGAAAGCTTCATATTTCTATCTTAAATTATAAAACTAAAAATAAGCTTGCAAAATCCCAGGCTGACTAAACCACTGTGTAGCTCTAACTCACAAGTTTGGGTTTGCAGATGAGCTGCACTTCTTCGTGTCTCGAGGAACTCCCATCCCTTTGTACTCATTAATCCTTAATTTGCGTAAAGTGTTAAAATGGTCTGAACTAGAGAAATTAAGGATTTCTTTCCATTCTTGAAGATATCCTTTGGTCTTTCTAATTTAAGGTACTTTAAGGATCTTATTATTCAGACTTCAAAGGTATTTGCTGTTTATGTGATTCTCCCCTCCTATGTTTCTTGTTTCTTGGTAGATGATTCTAATATGCTTGTTATCAAACTATTCCAGATTCTCTTAGAGTAAGTAACCAACAACTGATGAAGACCATCGTAGTGTAAAATGACAAAAAGATTATCCTCTTCAAACTTCCCTAAATCTTTGAACTATTTTTTTAAATATCGGTTCCATAGAAACAAATACGTTCTATTGTGTAGTCAGCATCGTCCATCTGTTCTGCTTATTTTCATGCTGATCTTGAGGCTTCCAAAGGAGTTCAAGACAAAACATTTCTACTAATGGTTTGGCTTCCTCTTTACTCTTCCTCTGGGATATCGCTTGTATCTAAGAAAGTAATAAAAAGTGCTGAGTAATCCCCTGTGAAACAATTGATTCAGACATGGATCACCAATGGATGCTAAAACCATTATATGAAAGTTAAGAGGTAAAAAAATCATTGCATGGTTTTAAGATATTACTATACAGATTACTTGTTAATTGCAAATGGGAAGACATAACTTTACTATGGAGAAATCTGGTGGGAACCACCTTAACCAGGAGATCAAAAAAAGCCAAGCCCTTTATATAAATACTTGGCATTCTGATTGTATTTGCAAAACGTTATCATAAAGATACGATATTTAGAATTTTCCTTTCATGGTTCTTTTCTTTCAAAACTGCTTCAGAGAAAATAGTTTGAATACTCTTTAAATCTGGCTCTGTCTTGAGGGATTTATGGATTTTTTTTCAGCCTGTTTATAACTTCCTGTAAAGCTTCTGGAACCTTTTGGATGAATCATCAATAAACATTTACTAAGCACTTCCCAGAGTTCAAGGTACTACTAGTCACAGTGGGCTTAAAAGTGTTCAGAGTAGGCTCAGTCACTGTCTCAGGTGTCAGGAAAATGATTTTGTTCTTTATCCAGTAAGGAGATTATTTTAAGTGATCTCAACAAGGAAATTCAATCTCACAAATGATTGATGTGTCCCACGTCTAAGACAGTGCTCTCTGCCCAGGGAGTGGATGAGCTTGCTTAAAGGGCATGGAAGTTCAGAGAACTATAGGGAATGTTGACTAAGTGTGGAATCCAAAAATCTGCTAGAATCACTTCCTCTGGTCACAGATAAGTTAGACTCAAGCCCTAGTCCGTGATTTCTGGAAAGTCCAGCGCCCTCCTCAGGCTTGCTGTGAATTCTTGATGCCACAGATTCTCAAGATCATCTCAGGCTCTACTCACCTACTGCCAATGAATCCACTTTCCTATTCATGTCAGCTCAGTCCCATTCCTTGATTTCCATATGAAAACAAGGATTTTATGATATTAGAATTTTCTGAGAGGTGATGTGGTAAATAACATTAATTGTATGTCAGAAGGGAAGAAATGTAAAACCAAAGAAAAAGCAGCCAAGAAGTTAAAACATTCACAGATCATAGAAGATTCCAGATCTTATCCTGTTTCCATATCTTCAGGTTGAGGCTCTCAAGGAAAACAGTGTTAAATATGCTTAGATGGGGGTAGTTGCCTAGAGAATACATGGCTTAAAGCAAATATTTTTCTAACTCTCTAAATGTTTTAACAATATCTGTTAATAATCCAGATGTACTTTTGAAAAAGCAAGTCTTAATGTTTACTGTAGTTCTAGATAAATGGGTTTAAACTTCTAACAGTATTAACTTTTAAAACTATATTCTATCATCTCCAGATCTTGCACGGAACAGAATGTACACACTTACAGGGTTCAAAATATGGCTTATTAGACACTAGGGAGTACAGGATCCAGTGCTGCAATTATTAGGTTGTTAAGTAAGTGTGGGCACCAGGAAGACAGGTGGAGGAGAGGGAAGGTGGTCCAGAAGACGGTGTTATGTCTGCCTCCAGCATAAAGGGACTTTACTTCTACATGAGTGGCAGCAAGAAACCGTTTAGAACCCAACAGCTGCAACTGCTCTGTAGTGAGAAGGACTTAACTGTGTTGGGGGAGAACAGGTTCTTGCCTCATGCAGGAAAGAATTCAAGAGCAAGTCATGGTAAAGTGAAAGCAAGTTTATTTAGAGAGATTCACACTGCATAGACAGAATGCAGTCTGTTTCATTCAGAAGAGAAAATGGCTTAGGAGATACACACTCCATAGGCAGAATGTGAGCCATCTCAGAAAGGTGAGAGTGAGAGAAGCCAAGAGATGTGGGGTGTTTAGTTTAAAGTAAAAGTAGATACACACTCCATAGACAGAGTGTGAGCCGTCTCAGAAGGTGAGAGCGACAGAGTGAGAGCTACCACGAGGTGTGTGCGGGGTTGTTAGGTTTTATGGGCTCAGTAATTTCATATGCTAATGAGCAGGAGGATGATTCCAACTACTTTGTGTAAGGGGCAGGGATTTCCAGGAAATGCTCCCCTCCACCCACTTTTTGACCTTTTATGGTCAGCCTCAGAACTGTCACGGCACCTATAGATGTGCCATGAGGCTCAAGGTCTACTGGAAGTTGAGTCTTCTACCATCTTGGTTCTAACTAGTTTGTCCTGTCCTCAACTGCTGCGCCATTCCTTCAGTGGTTGTGCCCTGCCCCGTTTCCTCCCAGTTTCTTAGATGGCTCACATTCTGCCTATGGATTGTGTATCTCCTAAGCCGTTTTCCCTTCTGAGTGAGGCAGACTGCACTCTGTCTATGGAGTGTGCATCTCTAAATAAACTTACTTTCACTTTACCATGCCTTACTCTTGAATTCTTTCCTGCACGAGGCAAGAATCTATCCTCCTGCCAACAACTGGGAATGACCCAATGCTCATTGTAATATAATTAGCATTGTGGTTTGGGCCCCCCATGGGTTTTTCTAAAGTTTATACCATGGATAAGGACATGCACAAAGGGGCCAAACATGACTAAGCATTCCAGGGGCAAGAACCTCCAATCAATCAAAAGATCCCCTCTAAGCGACGGTATAGGGGAAAGGGCAAAGACCACTGCTATTCCTCCTTCGATCAGCCTGCCTCCTGTTCTTGGAGGTGTCCTTTTCGTTTTCTAAATAAATCCTTTAAGATCTTTAGCTACACAATGCTCTCCATCTCCCAGCTGTAATTTTATCTTTCGGATAAGACAAGAACTAGGGTCTTTTCCCTTGCCCTTTTGGGATAACACAACAATCCCTGAGGTCAACTTAAAATAAAAATTGAAGTTTATCTGTTGCTAAGTATGTAGCATAAAATTTACAGATCAAGAACTATCTTGAATAAGTGATTCTTATTTTAAACTAGCAGCTTCTGAAAAAGCCATTTTTATGATTCAGACCTAGATCAAATCCGGTGAAATAAATAGAAACTACTATTAGCGTATCATTGGAAATGAAAATTCAACAAAGTGAAAAGTGACTATTATTTGCAGACTATTGTTTTTAAATTTTGAATTCTACCCTCCTTTTGTTTTCTCTCCAAACATGGCTTAGGTCCTGTTTTAGTATGCTTAAAGCCATGCACATACATAGAGAGCTTTGGTCTTTGCTTAATCTGAAAATAATTCCAAAATTGCAAGATTGAAATAGTCTTCAATTACTGAATATTTTGCAACTCACAGGATACAGCAGATGTCTGTAAGCTACAAAAATATGTGTCTGATGTATTGGTGAGATGTTCACATTAATATTCAGAAGAGAAAAATAAAAGATACATAGCAATACATATCATATTATTGGCTTTTGTTGCCTGCACTTTTCAGATGCTGTAGGAAGGAACCAAGTCGAATACTCAAGCCTGTTTTCATGAACCCTAATGCTAAACATATGTGTTTCAGAATTATCAAAGTTGGACTTAGGTCATTGAATTCTGAGGCCACAGAGCCAGATAAAATATAGGGAAAACTTTGCACGTATGGGGTAGATAGAGCTACATTGTTCTGATAGTGAAACTTACCCAACTATAATTTTTTAAGAAAAAACATTGAATACAGAGCCCTTGATTATTAAGAGGAAAGTGGGAAAAGGATTCTACTAGAGGTAGGGAGGAAATACTGTTTTTAAGACATTTTTAACAAGGTTCAAGAGAAACAACTCAGTTTACCATGAATAAACTAGCTCTCTTCATTTGTAAATATGTCTGCTACAGGCAGGTCTGTTGAGAGTAGCTTTGCATGGGACTTTAGGATAGGGAGTTGGATTCCTGTGTTAGGCAGAACCCTCTTAGATCCTTAAATAGCTCTAGAGTCAGATATTACCAAAGAGGGGCCATCACTCATTTGTAGTAGGACCTAGAGGCCATTTTGGCCCTGGCCCAGACTAATCACTAATATAGCCTGCAGTCATCTAATCTTGCAATTGTCTTGCTGTGCAACTTCATGGCAGAGGACTTAACTGGATACACGTTACTGTGTGTTAAGTCACTGCTTTACATCTCTTGGTTAGAGAGCATTTTCCTGAAAACTTATTTAGTGAAAACAAACTATGGGAAGAAAATAGTGGGAGTTTTCAACTGAAGATACTCTTGGCTTTCTGGTCCAGTGAGAGAAACTAATCAAATGATACCAAAAAGGGCAGGATTGATTGTACGTGCATCCATTCATCCATTCATTCAGCAAATGTCTACCACATGTTAGCCCTCAGCCAAGTTCCAGGAACTGTGTGATGAAGGAAATACAGTCTCTGCCTTCATGGGGGTTAGCGTTCACTGCAACATTCTGCTAAGGATATGAAAAGTGTTACACTCAATGTTTGCGTAGCCACACGCTTTCTATCATGAAGGTGTTCAGTCAATGAGTTGCTCCCCATGCTGTATCATCCCTTGCATTTATCTTACTTAAAAAATATGTGTGAGTATGTGTTTGTGTGTGTGTGTGTATATAATTCTAGTTTATCTTGTCAACAGTGGGACCAATTTTCCCCTGTTCAAGTGGGGGTTTTGCAGGGAACATGTGATTTCTGCCTCTTCTTTTGGTCTCTAGCAGAGTAGGATGCGTTTGTATTCTCATCTGAAAAGAGGAGAAAGATCTCAAGATGAAATCTCTAATCTTTTTTTTTTTTTCTCATCACTTATTCACTCAGTACAAGGAAGATTATTACAGATTGGTTATAATTTGTTTTTACTTTTAATGCAATAGCATTTTACTCCTAACAACTCAATAAATGGCTGATAATTGTATTCGTATCAAACTTACCACTGTATGCCCAGCAATTATTAGTAGGAAAGGAGAGAGTGAGCAACATCTAGTCCCCTGCCCTTGGAGTGCTTAAAATGATAATTTAATCACTATATCTAGGGAAGAGTCAAGGCTTTTTACTAGGAAAAAAAGTAAAGTTAAAGAAAAAACTACAAATAATTTACTTTTCATGACATTGTGAAATATTAACGAAGGATTTCACCAACTGTTTTTAAGTCAATGATACACTCATTCATTCCACAAGAAAAAGAGCTGATGATGAAATCAATTTAATACCGGTGCACGAAAGATACGTAACGAAGTTAAACAGGTAGCTTTACTGTAGGACTTAGTGCACTGACTGTCCAAAAAGGACTAATATGCTAGAT
The DNA here is from genome assembly GCF_009834535.1 of Camelus ferus. Lineage (NCBI taxonomy): Eukaryota > Metazoa > Chordata > Mammalia > Artiodactyla > Camelidae > Camelus > Camelus ferus. The sequence continues at coordinate 78,967,024 of NC_045696.1, read as the reverse complement.
TTCCCAAACTAATTTGACTATAAAGTCTGTGTTTTTCTGGGATATTTATTAACTTCAGTCTCACAGAACACATGTGTCCCATTGAATAGTTTGGGAAACGCTGCTATAAACGATATTTTCTTGAAAAATATCTCCTAGAGTATGTTTCTACGTGACCTAAAAGAAAGTGAAATACACTAATAAGCACAACACAAAAATTCATAATATGAACTATGTAGTTTCCTAAGGCTGTTTAAACAATATACTCTAACACTGAGTGTAAACCACATCATTTTACAGTTAAGAGGATTTGTTTAGAAGTCACTAACTTAGGTTTTAATGTAGACTCTACCTAATTTACTAACCAAATGATGGTGGAAAGCAATGTCAACTCTCTGAACCTCAGTTTTTTCCTCTGTTCCATGAGAATACCAATATCTATTTCGATAGCCTTGCTGAATCATTGAAAATCTCAAATGAGGTCATGGAAATGAAACAACTTTCAAAAATCTCACGTGGAAGGATTATTATTATGTTCCACCAGAAACATTGTGTCACTTAATGTCCTGGGCTAACAAAGACTGTAAATATGTATTGTAACTCAGTACAAACATGTTAATTTTGACATTTATTTGGGCAGAAAATAATACATCTGTATTGTTTCAGCTATTTTATATGTGGGGAAACTTAAATACTGAAAAGTAAAGTCGTTCTGCTTTTATTGGCAGAAAGGAGCAATAATATCTATTCCAGTTCCTGATTTCTAGAAAGAAACAAGAACAGGTTTTATTTGCACATAAGATGTCCATTGTTTTGGAAATCATTTATCTGATAATATTTGGTCAAGTGTCATTATGCTTGTCAACACCATTAGCATAGAAGAAATTGATCACTCCAGCTGCACTGCTAATCCATTTGACTCAAAGCTGGAATTAACATTCTTTTCCAACTATTCTGTTTGTTAATCTATAGGCATCAGTCCAAACACCAGGAAATTTAGGGTTCCCTAAAATCTAACATGATGCTTAAGATAAAATATAAATAACTTGACATTGGGGTGAAGAAAATAGTCTAACAGATAGCAAGTTTGGGCTCAACAGAATTTGTCTTTTTACTATATATATATGGCAGATACTTAAAATTTGGCATAGAAATTTAGTCTCCAATGAATAGAATCTCTTGGTAAGTTGGTTGCAAGAAATGTTGGTTGCAAAAATTTATGGAAACTGTTTTTAATAAGGTCACGTTTTTACTTCCTTAAGGCTTAACTCTAATTTGCAATTTAGAATTTCATTATTTTTTATTGAAGTATAGTTGATTTACAATATTGTGTTAGTTTCTTATATACAGTATAGCGCTTTTTTTTGCAAATTATGTTCCACTATAGGTTATTATTGATACCATTATTTTTAAGTTATAATGTATTCTAGATTCACTACTGTTACTAATTCCTACAACTCTTGGCTTAATATTTAGTTTATCCTGCATAGCTGTATAATTCTAAATGTTTTTATAAGATAATGAGTATATCACTTCAATTTTCAATCTTTATTTCCTTAATTTTGGGTGTTCACAAAAATATTAAAAAAGGAGGGTGGGGTATTAAAGTTTAAAAAATGAAATTATGTATTAATTATAGTCCAAGCAGTAAACTTGAAACACTTTTGTTTGCTTATTTGAATTTAACTTTCTAGTTGTTTATAATCACAGCTAAAGAATATATAAGCCAACAATATTTTTAATACCCAGTTTCAAATTCTGGTGTAGAAAAATTAAGTTCTATACTCTACAACAGTACTGTATATTGCTTAGTCAAGGTCTAGCTACATGCCAGATACTTCTTTTAAAATGAATAGACTTTGTTTTTTCAGAACAGTTTTACGTTCACAACAAAATTAAACAGAAAGTACAGAGAGTTCCCATTAACTCCTGTTACCACACATGTACAACCTCCCCCACTATGGGCATCCTGTACCAGAGCGGTACATTTGTTACAACTGATGAACCTACATTGATGCATCATTATCTCCCAAAGTCCATAGTTTACTACTAGGGTTCGCTCTTGGTGCTGTACATTCTATGGATTTGGACAATATATGGCATGTATTCACCATTGTGGTATCACGCAGAATAGTTTCACGGCCCCCAAGACCCTCTGTGCTCTGCCCCACTAACCCCTGCCAACCACTAACCTTTTTACTGTGTCGTAATTTTGTCTTTTTCAAACTGTCTCATAGTTAAAATCATACAGTGTATATAGTCTTTTAAAATTGACTTCTTTCACTTAGTAATATGCGTTTAAGTTTCCTCCATGTCTTTTCTTGGCTTCATAGCTCATTTATTTTTAGCACTGAAAAATATTTCATTGTCTGAATGTAATGCAGCTTGTTTATCCATTTACCTCCTAAAGGACATCTTGGTTATCCCCAGTTTAGGCAATTAAGAATAAAGCTGCTATAAACATTAGTGTGCAGATTTTTGTGTGGACATAACTTTTAAATTTATTCTGTTAAATATCAAGAAGCACAATTACTGGATTGTATGGTAAGAGTATTTTAGTTTCATAAGAAACTTTGAAACTGTGTTCCAAAGGAGGTACCATTTTGCATGAAAAATGACTCAAAATTTCTATCGCTTTAAGTCATTACCAGCATTTGGTGGTGTTAGTGTTTTAGACTTTGGCCATTCTAATAGGTATGTAATGGTATCTCATTGTTGTTTTAATTTGCAATTCCCTAATCTTTTTATATGCTTCCTTATCATCGATACATCTTTCTTAGTGAGGTGGCTGTTTGGAGCTCCTGCTTATTTTTTAATTGTGTTGTTTATTTTCTTATTGTAGAGTTTTAAGTGTTCTTTTTGTATTTTGGGTAACAATCTTTTATTAGCTATGTCTTTTGCAAATAATTTCTCTTAGTGGCTTGTTTTCTCCTTCTGTTGACCAGATACTTTTCTTCTGTAGAAATATTAGCTATACTTTTATGGTGGTTTGTCATGTATCATTTACTTTACCCAACTTTAAAGATGTTCTGTATTTTGGACAAGCAAAAATTTTTTATAAGACTTTAAACATAGAATTGATATGCGCTTCTTTGCCAGATAAATTTATATGCTAATTTGACTATATCTAATATACTTTCTAAGTTGATTTTAGACATGTTTATTGACTAGAGTTAGGCTTTAATAAATATTTTGTAAGATATCCATCATTTCTTTCACACAGAAGTTGGAGTCAAATAAATTAATAATTACACTTAAAGTTTCATATTTTAGATAAGCAGTAGTACTGCATAGACTAGATGCTGGGGATAGTCCAAGTATTTTATTTGTATTATTTCATTCAACCTTCAAAACTCTATTAGACAGGGACTGTTATTATTATTCCCATTTAATGAATGAAAAAATGAGGCAAAGGAAAGTCACTGTCTGAAGGTCATACAGCAGTGCCTGGCCAGCAAAAGAAGTATTCAGACTCAAGCAATATAGTCCTGAATCCTGAGGTTTAGTTATGACATTTCATTACTATAGGTCATGCTCCTCCCCTCTGGAACATTAAAATTTGTGATTGTTCTTGACTGGTAGGATCTCCTTCAGTATTCTATCATGCAGATTATTCTTTTAAAAAAAATTAGTGATTTTTTTTTTAACAGAGATTAAATTTTAGAGAAAGAACTGAGGGAAAACATATTACTCCAATTCAGTTACTTTTCCCATGTGTTCATAAATTGTATAGCCAAAAGTTGAATGGATTTTTTATAACTCTGTGATTGGAAAAAAAATTATATTAGCTAATGACTCAATTCTTGGAATTGATGTTAGGAATTTATTTTTAATTTCTTCATTAAAGTATTATCATTTATTATTTCAAAAATAATTAAACAGTCAAAGAGTACAATTTGGGGAAAAGCAAAATTTTAAGATACGTATGTTAAATGTTGTTTAATGGCTTCTTAGCTCATTTTATAATTGTTGTTACACTTCACTTAACATTTTTCTGGTCTTCCTTAAGTAATTAAGTACTTCGGGCTTTTCCGTGCCATTTAAGCAGTAGTTTCTACACTGTTTTTCATTAAGAAATTAACAAGAAAAAGACATTTCTTTAATACAAGCAAATTATTTTTCAGGCAGTTAACAGGAATAGGATTACATCCTTCAGGAAATGTGCGAGCAATTTTCCTATCCAGTGATAGAATAGATAAGAGGAGGGTTACTGAAGTGTTTCCTAATCTCTCATCTTGTCACATTAGGATTCATTAAATGCCAAAATTCAAAATGCTTCCTGTGAAGAAAATAAAATCACATGTGTCAATGGTTAGCTATTCAAGGAAGAGCAATGGGTGCAGTAACAGGAAACTCAGTTTGATGAGAAAATGCTGTGACTCACTGAAGATATAAATAAATCCAACTAAAATCTAAGGCCCCTAAGGGAACGATACATAGATGCCTAAAAACATCTCCTTCACAATACTCTCCTCTGTAGTTAATATACCTGTAATACATACCTCCGGGTGATTCCTTAAATCAACAGATAAGTATACTTAGTGCCTACTAAGTGCAAGGTACTCTCTTATTGTGAGCACTGAACCAGAGAGCCCAGGTACTGGTTTTAAGAATCCTGCAATCTGTTGGGCAAAGAGAGAGACAAACACTAAACAGAGCAGCAATAAATGAACATGGTGATTTCAGTTAGTGATCAGTATGAGAAAATGAAACAGGATAAACGCAGAGGGACTGATGGCCAATTATTTTAATTTTAAAACATTAAACACATAAAAATGTTATTACTTATAGTATTTGTTTCATGTGTTTGCCACATAACTAAAACTAAAAGGCACAAATTCTTAAAATCTAGCATAAGAAATAGAACATTTGAAGCCTCTGTGTACCCTGCTGATCTCAACTCCCTTACCACCACCTCCAGAATTTGCCACCATTTGTAATTTTGTGTTCATCATTTGCTTAGTTTTCCTGATGCTTTTACCACACACATATATACCTGAAAATATATTGTCTAGTTTTGCAGGCTTAAAATATTACAAAACTGAAGTCATAGATTTTCTGTTTGTTTGTTACTAGCTTTTTTAGGCCTACATTTTGTTTCTGATATTCATCCATGTTGATACATCTTCATTCATTTTCAATGCCTTGTATTCTGTTCCAGTGTGTAAATTCATCACAATGTATTTATCCATTCTGCTCTCTGTTGACATTTGGATTGTTTTCAAGTTGTTTGCTTATTGTTTGCTATTACAGCTAGCTTGGCTCAGGCATTTTTTAAATCATACTTTTAATCTGATTCATATGTGTTTCTCTATGGGCAAGTGCCTAGATGTGGAATTTCTGAATCATGGGGTATTTTCTAGACACAGTTTCTGTTCTTTTCCAGCCGTAGTACCTTTGCACACTAGAAATGTGATGATTAAGACACAGAATGTTCTTCACAAAGAGAATACAAGCAAAGGCCATAAGGTGAGATGAGCCTGGTTGTTCTAAGAGAAAGAAGCTGAAAAGCTAAAACACAGCAAGAGGTCTGAAAGTTGGGAAAGGGTTAGGTCAGATAGAGAGCCTTTAGGTCACTTGAAACAGTGATCAGAATGGGAAGCACATGATTGCATGGACAACACCAAATTGGCAGTAACCTTCAAATATATATGCATTCATTTGTATCAATAATATATGTTGATTATAAATGTTAGTGCGTTAAATATATAGTTGTATATTATATAATGTACAATACATGTCATTATATAGTATATAGATCTAAAATAATTTATACTTTATAAAATCACGGAATTATATATAGATATAATTTATAGACTGCTACAGACACAGAGCAAGGAGCCACCTGAAGCCACAGTTAGACCCTGGCACATTTGTGTTTTATGAAAACTCCAAGTTTTGAAACCAAAGTGAAGAGAACCACAGGAAGCAAATGTGCTACAACTGATGTTTGGGCCTAACTTCGCAATTATTATACTTGCAACATAAGGTGCAATTTCTCCCTCCCAAGATGTCACCTCTAGTAATCTCTCTGCTCCAGACGCCCTCGGTGGTTGGACAGCCTGGCTAAGAAGCAGCCTGCAGAGATTTGTATTAGATTAAAACTTAGCTTTCTCCCTTCAGGGTTGACTTTGTGAGGTGCTGATGGAGATGACTGGGCTCTAAAGCCTCTCCCCACAGCACACCCCATGGCACAACCACAGAGAAACAGTTTAAGTATGAATTTATGGTCACTTATTGTTGGTTCCCAAATTGGCCCCCTTATAGGGAGGGTAGGGAGAAACTGAAGAAAAACGCAGACCACTCCAGATTGGTAGGTGGCAGATTTAATAGGCAAGCGAACTTACTTATAAGGCTTGTCTTGGGTGGCCACAGGAGGAGGAGATTTCTGCACCGTCCAGTATTTTAAAAGTGTATATAGAGGCCATAACTGGATCCAGTCACGTATACCATCTCTCCAGGCTGCGTCCTTGAAAAAGGCTCCCCCTGTGGGAACACAGGGCAAAACGTATATTCCAAGGGCAGGGAGCAGGAAGGGAGCCTCCGATTAATTGCTCAGGTCCAGTTCTCAGAACAAGGCTGTTACGTCCTCTCAATTACCTCCTCCAATAGTTATATAAAGCTCCAGTGTGTTTATTTTTTCTCTATCAGCCTTGAGTTTAGGGTTTGTTAACAAACTCTTAGCCACAGAAATTAATTACTGATTAAACAACATCTACAGAGCTGAATAAAGCAATGTTGCTTGATTAATTAATGTGTCTACCTTATATTCATAGAAGAACTAAAGCATCCAAGATAAAAATAGTTAAACAAAAAGGCATTGAAGAAACATATTGCACTTTTAAAAAAATGAGTTATCAGTCTTAAATCTCTGACGTTGCTACTTGCATTCTGCAGCACATTGATTCTGGTCTAATAACATTCTCTGTTGTAAAAGACTAGAAAATGCCCTGAAATCTAAGATACTACCATTATTCTTAGTTTGTAAAGTTATAATACATTTTAGTAATTTTTTGCACTCTAATGTTAAAGGACTATAATGTATTTTAAGAGATACTTAAACCCAAACTCCATATCTGCCTAAAATAGTAATACAATTTTACTAAATATATGAGCTGTAATAGGTGGAGACATTATGCTGTAGTCCAGTGACTTCAAACATTTTGATCAAATTTCATAGTAAGAAAAATATTTTACATCACTCTTAGCATGTATGCACACACATGCACACTCCTGTCCACACACACACACACAAACCTTATAGCTGCATCAAAAATATGAGAATCAAAAGTTATGACTTGCATATGCAGACGGCAAAATATATCCTATTCTATTAATTTGTTCTACACTATTCCACTCTTATACTCTTTTCTTCCTTCCTCCCCCTCCCTCCCTTACTTCTTTTATTCTTTCTAGTCTTTCTTTCACACCGTTAGTGGTTAAGAACATGACCCTGAACTCAAACAAAAGTGGCCTCAAGACTTGATTTCACTACTTTGAGACCCTAGAGAAGTTATTTAATCTGTAGCTGTAAAATTGGGATAGCTACAGTATATACTTCATACGGATTTTGTGAGATTAAATGAAATAATACATATAGGTAATCAGCACTATTTTATAACCAATAGTAACTACTCAATAAATGTTAGATATGAGTAAAAGTGTTAATAGTTTTCATTTTAAATCAAACCAAATACTTTTAAATGTTTAAATATGATTCAAATAAAATTGTTATACAATAGCTGACATGAATCTGAATTACGAAAAGTGGACCTTTAAAAAAGTAACTTGTAATGTACAGTATATGCTTTACAGAAGACAGGTTTATGAGAGAAAGAAAATTTAGTTCGAGGAAACTGTGCTTTAACAAGGGTAAAAACACCTTTTTAAGTACAATGAAAACTTATTTCTTCAAGATGTTTTATGGATATAGATACCCAGCCAGCCCTCCTGATCGACCTCACCACTCATCCTTGTTACAGAAATAGCATTACAGGTGTAGCCAGTATTTTTGATTCACACCAAACTACAGTTAAAGCCACAGACTATCAAGTTGAACTGGGCTGTGTGTAAGGATGTTGTGAGTAGCGTCTGTGAGTGTTCCCAGCATCTGGAGATCTAGGGAAGCCAAGTCAAGCGTGGCGGGGTTTCCATGGAATCAGAACACAAGGGTGTCTCCTGCAGGTCTCCCGAGCTACAGCAAACTGTTGCCATGCAGAAGTGTAGGCTCTGTTGCCAGCCCTTCTGATTATTTTTTTTACAAAAGGGACTGCAAATCTAGTTTTTTGTGTAATGACTTGCTATTTCTAAATTCTGAAATAATCTTTAAAAAAATTAAACGCTATGTGGCAAAATAAAACATATTGCTAGCTGGATCTGTGATATAATTCAGCCTGAAGATTTACACTTGCTGAATCCAGAGGAAGGTAGGGTGTGGGAATTAATTAGATTATTGTGAATAAGAGTTTCTTAATATATTTGGAAAAACCTCCACTTCAAACACTGCATATGAATAATACATGATAATGACATGAATATTATTGTACTTTAAACATAAATGTAGCACCACATTAAAATAGCTTCTAAATCCTCCTCTTGTTCTTAGTTGCAGAACAAATTTGCATGCCCCAATTACCAACATTCTGGTGTGCATTTAGCAGAAGAACACTTCTACAAAAGAATGTGTGTCATTCAGTGAAGAACGTGACATAACAGGGTTTCAAGCTACTAAACTGAACAATGAATTTTTAATTTCGTCAGTGACAAACATCAGCTAGTCTCCAGTTTGATTAAAGAGAATGGGTGTTTTCCCACTTCTAGATGTTGCACTCATTTTCTAACTAAAAAAAAAAGCCTTAGAAAAATGTGTCAGTTATGAATGTACTGTTTTTCTATTCAGTTTCACCAGTTTAGGTTACATTCAAAAGTGACGTAATATGTCCTAGATAATACAATCTTATATCACCTTGAGAAGTGGTAGGGTAAAAGTAATTATTCTGAAATGGTAGATACTTCCCCATGTTTCCAGCTGCATAAATAAATAAATACACAACTTTGTCCCGTAGCTAATTTGGAAGTAAATGACAAATTGCCATGATCCAATGGCTATACTTACATTCGTCTTTCTTTTCCACTCTCTTGCCTATATTCCTTTAAATCCACTTTCAGTAACATAGTATTAATACTCAGCAACATAACCAAATTTACTGCCACTTAGTTGTGTCTGCCTACTTAAGTATATAGATCTGTTTGATACAGACACCATCTGTACTTATGCATGTAATCTAAGAGGTTTTACATGTAATAAATTCAAGTAGAATTATGAAATAAGAATCAAAGATATGAAGCTATTAAGAATTTAATTAAAGACTCTATAAAAACAGTTGTATTTGTGTGGTTTAATCCCTTAATATAATCATCAAATATTTACTTAGTACTTACTATGTGCCTGACGCAAGTATAAGAGTGAACAATACTACAGTAAAGCTTTTATTACTGATGTTACACATTTCCAAAAGTATATTATTCTGCTATTAAACATCTTCTATATATCTACCCAAGGAAGCACAAGTTGCCACATTGTAGTATTCAAAACCTGTTGCAGTAGTACATAATCTCTTTCTGACATTATTCATGGCTTTTCTTCCCTGGGTACTGATGCCCCAGTCACATCTGATCATATCACCAAACAAAACATTTGTATTTGCAAGGACCTGGTGAATAAGGAAGTTCTTAAGATAGAACTTCTTCCAGCAGTCATGCCCTCATCTAGCTCTCATACTTTCATGTTGAATAAAGAGGAAAAACTTTCAGAGTAACATTAAACCCACCCTTGATTTCCACCAGGGTTTCATTGGCCAGAATTGGATCACAGTCATACCCTAGCCAGAACAATCACCAACAGCGTCTGCTGCAAACACTTACTGTAACCCAGATTTAACATCCTCTCTTAAATGTTCATCTTCCCTCATACTGTTCCTCTGAAGTATCTTCTTCCTCTGACATCTCCACCTGTTAAAACCTACATTTTAGTAGCTAACTGAAACTTAACCTGAAGCCTTCATACTCCTCTCCTTCCCAAAGAAGAGAACTTTTGTATTTTAAACATTTAGTCTGTCCCTATCTTCTCTGGTTTTTCTGCTTTAATAGTTATTAGTAAGCTTCTCTTCATTTGCATATCAAATTATAAACATCCTTAAACGTAAGGACAGTTAGGTTTTTATTTTTTATAGCCTTCAAACCTTCCGTCACTTTCCTAAAATGATATAAACTCTGAACAAATATTTGATAAACTAAATAAAATTTTAAAAATTTAACCCAAATAATTCTAAAAATATTTGAAGTGATTTGGAAGTCAAAGCCAGAATGACATATGATAGGTAATAAGAAGACAGAATAGAGACTAAAGAAAACAAAATTGAGTACTACAGGAAACCAGGATAAGCAGATCACTGAGGTTGCCTATTAAATTTGTTTGAGCATCTTTGAATAGCTAAGCAGAAAAGGAAACCATATTGAATTACACAGATGTTGCATTCTGTCAGATGTGACCTATAAACTCATGTTTTCCAGTAAATAAACTCGAGACATGGCTTTTCAATACATGAATAACTTCCAACCATTTTTGATGGGTAATCTCTACTAGTTTTCTCTTTTGTCCAGGAAAACTTAAAAGCCTTGTTTTTCCCTATCTTCTTGTACTCTACAATCTAGCAAAATAGTCACAAGAAGGAAGAACACAGCTAGTCACTTGGACCACATGTAGACTGGAAAATCCATCCAACAGAAACTTTCTTATTCCTCTAAAATATTAGAAATCAGACCATACAGTGGACATTGTAAATATCTTAAGTGAAAAAACACCTGCAAAAATTCTGCCCATCTCTCTTCTTTTTATAGAGAGTCATGTGTTTCAGTTGATTGCAAAACAAATACTTCTAGAGCAGGGTTTCTCCTCAATCTCAGCACTGTTGACATCTTGTGGCAAAGTAATTATTCATTATGGGGTCTGTCTTGTGCATTGCAGGATGTTTAGCAGCATTCCTGACTGTACCCTTTCAGTTTTGATAACCAAAAACGTCTCTAGACATTGCTCCTGATTAAAAACCACTGTTCTATAGCCAATCCTGTGTTCCCAGGATAATATTTGGAGCAGGGACTGCTGGTGAGCTAGAATTAGGAAAGTCACACTGCGTAACACAGTATGACACTATACGAATACTGAAGTCTCTTATATAATTGCTACTGAAGCTGGTTAAAGGGCGTGGCCAGGATTTAGCAGAGATTCAGGAGGTGTACATTAAGAAGAGATGGTAAATCACTAGTTTTGTTTGATGTGGAACATATAGGGACAGAAAGAGTAGAATGTTCCAATATCGGAGAATACGATGGCATGAGGAAAGATTAGTCAAAGGTTACATTCTTGATAATAAAAATTCTGAAACAAAAACTAATTCTGTAGCCTGCTGGCCATTGAATTGTACTAGTTATGCCACCTAACTTAGTTCTCTCAAACTAGCAGGACTTAACTAGCAGGTCATTTCTCTTTAACAGCATTTTCCACATTGCAGGTACACTCCTCTCCCTCTGAATTCCCTGGGCCATAGACATGTTTTCCCCAAGTCTGGAAACATCTCTACTGAGCTTGCAAAATTCCCCCTTTCTTTTCTATCTACGTGTGTATGTCTAACAGAGCAGAGCTACAGTATCGTATATTGACAAGTAGTGGCCTTTACACATAAAAAAACAGCAAAAACAATCTTCACGTTGAAACACTGAGTTACAGAAAAGAAACTAATTCTTCACTGTCACTAAAAAAAGCTTAGAAAAAGCTATATTTGTATTATAACTTAGAAGAAAGATGTTTATTAACAGAAAGGTTGCTCTCTATCTATTGATTGATCAATCAGTCTATAGTTGTTAATATTTAGAAATTTTGCTTTCTTCCTTCATTACCTCCTGATAACCTCTGCAGGCATTTGAAATAGTTGCTGTCACATTGAACATGCTGATCATGTGCACAATTTTTCAAACATTCTTCTGACATCTTGACCACGGTTTCTGTGTGTTTGCATTTCTCTGAAATGTTGAATTGTCCTCAGGCTTCTCAGTTAGAATATATTTCTGTTCCCAAATAAATTTCTCATAAGAACTTATCACAGACAGATTAAGTTCCCATGATTCTCTAGAATATTTGTTCTTTGCAGACCTTTACATAGCCTTCAGAAAATAAGTGCAGCTTGGTACAGATTTCTTCAGATCATTGTGTTATGTTGATGGATTCCTGTGTGAAATCTGGCTCTAAAAAAGATTTTTGCACCAAGCACTGAGTGACTGATTTAGATGAAATATGCCACCTGAACCATTTGTGTACTAAGTGAGATCTAGATATTTCTAAAGTCTTTGAACAATCAGAGACTTTAGAAATAACTCTTCTGTTTTTTAACTACAAATGGACAAAAGATTTATTTCAAAAACCCATTTCCCAGTTAAAAGTTAGCTGAGACAAAAATTATCACATGAACATTTATTAACATTTTGGGGCCTTATAATGGGAAAAGAAAAAAAATGGCTATGAAGGAAAGAACACAGGTTAAAAAAAACAAAACACCTCTGTATATCAGTTCTCGTATCAGAACTTTGAGAAAAGGCTTCAATCACAAATCACATGCAAAAGCAGCCAACCAAAATAGGTCTGATTTTTGTGTTCTTCGAAATTGCAAAATACAGTGGTGGGAAATAAAAATTATTAACTAAAACTCAAAAATATTTAAAGAAAAGTAGAACTAAACTCTTCATCTGGGCCTGTCCCAAAGTTACCATATACAATTCACATAGCAAAATTTACTTATAATATCTCTCTACCTACCCAGCTACCTACCTGTCTGTCTATATACACAAATATGTCATCTAAACTATATTTAACATACTTAGGATTCTTCACCAGGAGGAAAAGATGTTCTCAATTTCAATGAAACAATAATTTAAAGGTGAATAGTACTTAGCTTATCAAATGTATTCGTTTTAAAGGACGTATCATTTAGGGCTGCAGATAGTATTCATTGAGGATCCAGAGAGCTCTATAATATTATGGGATCACTTTTTAAAATTTCACTCTCAACTAAGAAATCCAGCTAATTAATATAACAATGATCCTAAACCATCTACTGTGTACCACCTGCTACCACTGCTGTTATCCATGCATCTGCCAGTATGGTCATTTTTAAATGTTTATCACATCATTTCACTCATCTGGCTATAGGTCTACAATAACTTTTCATGCATTTAGAATAAAATGCAAATTCCTTGCCAGTCTATATGAGGCCTTGCCTACCTTTCCAGCTTTACTTCATTCCCCGCATCTCCAGGCAGCCTTAAAACTCCAGCTCACGTCTTCTACATGGGCACCTAGGTTCTTCTGCTGGTGACTACTCTATCTTCAAGTCTTAGTTTAAATGGCCCTTCCTGGAAGAGGTTTACCTATAATATGTCACTCTCTTATGTCTTTCGTAGCACTGTATAGAACTTATCACAATTTATAATTTTGACGAATTATGACAGTTGCATTTTCTGGGACAATGGTCAGTGAAATGAGCCTACTTAATGTAAGCAAGGTAATATTTCAAGGACAATTTTAAGCTCAATTTTCCTCTGGTTTGAAAAAAAATGTGTAGGTATGCATGGTGGTATTCACTTTCCCATACATATTTAAAATACCCATAAGTGTGGTTATATGCAGCATTTTGCTTACAGAGTAGATTATACAGAAAATAGCATACAGTCTGGCCAGAGGTCTTACCTTTTTTCTTTATTTTTAATGTCAACTCTACTACTTAATAATTACATTCATATTTATACTTAATTTTCATAATCTTAAAATAGCAAACATCTATAAAATAGTTATGATTCTATTAGATTTAAATTGAGTTAAATCTGGCATAGCATCACAGAATAAAATTGCAATATGTTGTAGTATATTTTTTAGTCACCTGCAATTTGAACCCTGATTTAAAAATTTTAGTTGAATGCTATTTATATTTTTAGTTTATATATTTTTAATTGAGTAACTTTTAAGTTACCAAATTTCAATTACCAAATCATTATTTTTAGGTTTTTTTTTCTTAAACAGTACTAGATTATAATAGCTTACAATATTTAGATACAATCAAATTATCAATATAATTTAGATAAGAAATTATGGATAAATATGAATTTAATCACTTCTGTTATAAATGCAGATAATGTGAATGAATTCATCAGAATTTTTTTCCCCTTAAAGTATCACTAGTTTTCCAAACACTTGCCAATTCAAAAATGGCTATCCATGGATACCTTTGGCATTTACAGAAGAGTGAACCACAGTGTAACCAATATAAAATGTAACTGTGATTCATTTCCATATGTGGTTAATGGCTCATGGCAAAATTTTGAAGGTAACCCATCTTCAATGAATTATATTAGGTTATTAGAGAATGAGAAAGGAGTCTCAAACTATCATTATTCTTTAAGGTGGCATATTTTCTTCTCAAAGTGGAAAGTTAGCAGAAGGATCCTGGACAGAAAATGGATCACAAAAGAGATAGTTGATGCTGTACTTTATAAAGGACATCAATATTAAACTGATTTTAAATAGATTTCTTTATTATAGTGATCGTATAAATACATTTTAAGATTCTGTAATGGAAAAATGAGATTGCATTTCTTTGGAATAAGTGGTGATCTTACCAATTTAATCTAGGGCTCTGTCCTCAAATAAATTGTTCTGTAGATGACAGAAAGTAAGAGGTTTGTCCTTTCTAGACAGGATTTTTCAGGTTAAGTTTTTATGAAGGAATATGACTACAAGGGATTTTGCTGAACCAGAAAGTGTAAATGAAGGCTCATTGATGAAATGTGTGGTGAGGAGGGCAAAATGTGAAATGCTACTGAACTAAAATGAACTTTGTTGTGTCTCCAGGGCAGCCACGACTTAATGAAATGCAGCTATGAGCAGAATAAATCAGACTTTGCACAGAAAATTGATGATGAAAGCCCTTAAAAAGAAGCCACAGTGTCCCCAAAATAGAATCTGTATGTGTGTATATGTTTGTGTGTGTGTGCATGTGTGTGTATATAAAAAGATTTTCAGTTTTCCTTCCTAAATACATCTGATGTATTTGAAACATTTTTGTTCCTTGGTTATTGAGAGATCAAAAGCCCATCATTTTAACATCAACTAGCATAACTTGGATTTCTTTTTTTATTGAAAAAAAAAACCTTGCCCTTACTATATCTGTTCTCAAAGACAAGACATTGGTGCTCTAGGTGGAGGCTGTTTATGTTTCTTTCCTTCAAGAGACGCTTGACAGCTGCTCCCTGGAGAGGAGCTCGGACTCTTTAAATTTTTATTAGGCTCCTGGTATTTGAAATTTGGAGAGTAGACATTAGCCTTTGAGGTGCAGTGTTTGATGGCATGAATCTTTTAAGCTGTAGTACTGTGAGAGAAGATTTTAGAGATTTGCTCCAGACCATTTGTCAGGGGACAATGAAGCATTTGTGAACAATATTCAGTGAAAACTATGCTTGCAAACTTTTCATTAGACAATATAGGAAAATCTTACTGGTATGGTTTTCAAGTTTCAATGATAAGTCAAATAACATAACCACTAAGGGTGGAATGGATTTTTCTTTTCTCTTCTTTTCTTTTTTTTACCATTTAGTTCTCATTTTCAGACAAAAGAAATGTCTCCCTGGCTAAAATGGCTTTATATTACAGAAGTAGTGTATTGCACAAATTGCAGTGAAAATAAGCAAGAACATGCAAAGTGAATAAAGAAATAGCAAAATGACTCAAAACATAAGGGTGGCAAGAGTTGCAGTGTGTGTGTTCACTTTTTTTTTTTTTTTTGTAAAGGAAGCCTTGCAGTGTTTCCAGATAGCAAAGTAGATCTTAGTGAAATCCATTTTATCAGCTTTATAGCAAAGAAAGAAAGTCATTCCTTTAATTTTATTTCCTTACAAGTGTTTCCGTCTTCATTTGTAATCGACCTACAGTACTTTGAAACATCTTTCCGTGATAACATAAACTGGCAGGAGGCCAAACTCAAGGCACATGTTGATTATTTTAAGCAGCACGGTGCACCGGCTCTCAGAAGAAAATTCACCGGCTTTAACCAGCCAAGACATAAAGAGCAGTGGTAGAGGCTTTGGTGAAAAACAAGTTGTTTTTCTTTAATAAATTGCATCACACTCTGTTTCTCTCCTGCTCAGAAGCCTGTATAGAGTAAAGGCAGCTGAAATGTGCTGTTTGCTGCATAGTGGCTTTAGGAATACCATTTATGCCAGTCAGCTGCCTCAACACTATAGTAAACTTTAAAAGATAATAGCTATTCCCAGAACAGTTCACTTCTCTGGGAAATCTATCCAAGAGATATTTCCATTAGGGTCAGTTGGGCCCTGAGAAATATGTTCACCCTGCTGCCTGGTATCTTAGTCAGCTTGACTGCCATAACCAAATCCTATGAGCTGGGAGGGTTAAACAACAGACTTTGGTTCCTCATACTGCTGGGGGTTGGGAAGTTCAAGATCAAGTTGCCAGCTGATTTGGTTCCCTGGCTAGCTGGCTAGCGGCTGGCCACTTTCTCACTGTGTCACATTGTGGAGGTGTGGGTGGGGCAAAGTGGGAGGAAAAGAAAGAGAGAGAAGGGGGAGAGAGAGAGAGAGAGAGAGAGAGAGAGAGAGAGAAAGAGAAAGCTATCTTGTATCTCTTCCTCAGAAAGCGCTACTTCCATCGTGAGTACCGCACCCTCATAACCTCATTTTAGCCTAGTTATCTCTATCTCCAAATACCATCTCTTTAGAGTTAGGACTTCAACATATGAATTGGGGGGAATCAATACAATTTAGTCCATAGCACCCAGTTTTTTTTTTAACCCATTTTGCTTTGTTCTTTTAATGTTCCTAGTTTCCTAAATAAAAAGAAGGTGATCTCATTTGGACAGAATATTTAGAAATTGTTTTATTCCATGACTTTATATAATTAGTCACCTGTCAATGGGAAGAGTGAGGTTTGCCTAGAAAATTACAATGTGGATGATACAATTATGTTATGATCTGTCCCAGAGCTACTGAGTCAGAAGTTTCCTTCTTGCCAAATCCCTGGGTGATTTGTAGGCACATTAAAAGTTTGAGAAACACTTATGTAGAAGAGTGTTTTTTATATGGGTGTATATGTATCTCAAGAGGGGAGAGGCTGGGAAGGTAGCAAGGAGCTGAGGGGAGCCAGGGCAGGATAGATGTACTGTAGTTTGAAAAGCCATTAATCAAAATATCAAGGCTTAGTTAATACAGACATCAGGCCTATCGTACCTGAGCTTCTGAACTCCACCTTATAAACCCACCTCCCTCATTCTTCAGGCCCTTCTGGTCACCTTCTATGTTAATCTAGGCCATGGTAACAGCTGCTCACAACTACTGGATGCTCTTAGCTTTTTTTAGTTTCCTTTTGTAAAATCTTGTTTCTGAAGTCTTCACAATGTACATGAAAGATATAAAAATTTCCTTTCTGCAGGCTAGAGAAGAAGTCTTTACTGAGTAACCACTGAGTCAAGTCAGGAATAGGCAGGTTGATATTCATCCAGTATGCACTGGACACCATTGTATCTGTTGTAAAAGATCTTGACTAGCTCCCTAGGGAATGAATACTTCATAGAAATAAGACTTATTCTTTATCCACAGTTCTCTGAATTTATGACACCCTGAAAACCAAGTATGAAATAAGAGACTTAAGAGATTTCCACCCGTGGTGTCTGTACCTACCCAACCACAGTTAAACTTTGATCCATTTTTAATACTGTTAAGTGCCAGTTTACCACCCACCTACCAACCAACAAATCAATAAGGGGCCAAATCCACAGCCAGTTGAGGACAGTTTTTAATAGAGAGAAACATTCAAAAAATTCAGCCCTAAATATAATATGATAAAGCTCACAATGGATTCGCTAAATGCACCAACTCAATTTTATAATGTCCATTTTGTTCTAATAATTCAGAAAGGACAGATAAGAAAGAGAATCAGGAGCTGGTGAAAAGCTGGGGGAAGAAGAGAGAAGGAAAGCTCAATGAGGAAAGAGATTTTCTAAAAAAGATGGAGAGGCAAGAAATATTTATAAAGAGAAGATCACACAGAAGAGAAAAAATTCAGAGAGGCAGCAAGAGACAAGTTCTCTAGGCTATGAGGTTGATGTGTTAATCAAGTTGGGCTGCTGGTCCGACTCCAGAGTTTATTTGTACTATAGTCATCAAAGTAAGTTATCACCTGTGATCCCTATGCTTTGAAATTCCAATGAGCTTTTCAGCAATTATCCACTCGCCCCTGCTCTTCAACTATTCCTATTATGCTTAACCTTAGGTAGGCATTTAACAAGATGCTATGACAGCCTCCGCGGGGGATTGATTTTATTCTCTTAGATGCAGTTTTACGGCCATAGCAGTATCATTTCATAAGTAACTTGATTGGGCAAGATGAAATCAATTTCTTATGGGATTTTCTTTTTCATGCAAAATGCGTATTCAGTTTGTTCCCTGATTTTATTGTGGATTCTTTTCCTTTCACCCAGCTCCAGAGCCCAAAAATAGATCTATATACACACACGGGCACAGGTTTTACAAACAGAATCCAGTCCTTGTTTTTCTTTTTTAACTTCTACTTTTAAATAATTTCAAACTTACAGAAGAGTTATAAGAACGATACCAAAAAAAAAAAAAAAAAGTCACCAGGACTTTTCAAGGGTTAATATTTTATCACATTGGCATTCTCTTTCTCTCATTAGTTGTCATCTGAGCCATTTGTGAGGATATTATGTAGACCTGTAGATCCAGATAATCTCTTTCCCCTAAATACTTCAGTATTTCCATCCCTCCAAAGAAAAAAGAAAGAAAAAGAATGTTTTTTTTTTACATTTAACTATGGTAATCAGTTATTTAAATATCATTTCCGCTAGTAAAATTGATAGACGTCTTCCATCACTGCATACCTTATTTACAATAAAATCAGAGATTAAAGAACATCTTTTAGATTTAGCATTTTTTTCAACAAGAGGTTTACTTGAGTTGCTGACATCTCATCGCTTCATATGCATTCTTATACTCTGGGGAAGTGTTTTGGAGAAGATGGCTGCAGAATATACAACTCTGAGTGAAACATGTTTTTGCTTTTGCTTCTAAATATTTATTCCTGTCTCCTTCCTAAACTTCATGCTTGACCCTACAAATAGTGTGATGCTGTCTCACTTCCAAACAGACCAATATAATATACACCACTAACACTGGCATCTGAAGAACTGAAAATGGTTTATTTTGGTCAGCTACTGTCAAATTGCAGAACAACAATTTTTGCATTTCTAACATCACTGAAGTCACGTCAATGTGGCTGTCTATACATAAGGTTTGTGTAAGGATTAAGTGTGTTAATAAATATGAAGCACTTAAAAAATGTTTGGCAGATAAGTGTCGTATGAGAGCTGCTATTATTTTTTAATATCAAATAATTCTTCAAAACTATCTTTCCTTCTTGTTATTTTCCTAGTCTCTCCATGATTATGTCATATTGTTAGCAACATAGGTTCAGTTTCTTAGAGTGATTATCAACTTTCTCTCTCAGTCCCCTGCCACTCCATTCCTACTTCTACCCCTCGGCAAATACATCTGATAATTTCTACTTTTATAATTGCATTTGTTCCTGATGTTACTGCCACCATTCTGGGCCAGACCTTACCATACCATTTGTCTACTGTACTCCAGTTCCAACTCATCCCCCACAGCCAGTCTTTATATTACAGCATTATCCAGATAATCTTCCAAGGTGTCAGAAACAGAGCATCCTGCCTCAGCCTCTTCACACAAAAATTCCTGCTTACTGAAGTGTATTTATATTTTTATCTATCCATCACATGAGAATACGTGTAGAGATACTTTGTAGAATATAAAAAGTCCTATGTGGGATGTTACTGTTATGTTACGTTTTAACTTTAATATCTCTGGTTTTTAATCAGTTGTTAGGAGAAAATTTTATTTAGTGTTATCTATAATTCCATTCGTGAATCAATGTGATGACACCAAAACTGAGGTAGAAGGGGTTCACTTAACTAAATGTCAACTGTAACACTTCCTTTATATTTTTATATATAATATATTTATAATATATATATATATATACTTTGCCACTTTCATTTTTATGAAGAAAATAGTGACCAATTTTCAAGCAACCTGATCATGTAGATTTGTGTTTTCTTTATCTTTCCTTTTTTCTACTCAGTTGAGTAAAGCCTTGTGAAAGCAACTACAAATCTGTGGTGGAAAACTGTATAAGTAATATTCAGGCAAATGGATCATAGCTTAGAAATGCAATCACAACTAAAACAAGTCACCTGAAAACCATTACTCACTGTCAGAATTTCATATGTCAGAAATGCAATATTTACTTTGGGAGGAAAAATTATTTGGGGGATTAAGACTCCACATAGATTTAGGTAGTGTCTACATAAAGCTTCTGGAGGAAATCAAGGAAGGGAAATATTTATTGAGTACCTACTGTGTGCTCAACAAACACATGTTCTCATGTGCGTGTATAAAAATCTATTTCAGAAAGAAGAGATGTTACCACTGATACCACAGAAATACAAAGGATCATAAAAGACTACTATAAACAATTATATGACTACAAATTGGACAACCTAGAAGAAATGGATAAATTCCCAGAAACATACAATTTAACAGACTGAATCATGATAAAATGGAAAATCTGAAGAAAAAAAAAAAAGACCCAAACAATTGCTAGCAAAGAGGTTGAATCAGTAATCAAAAACCTCAGTAAACAAAAACAGAAATACAGCGAGTAATACTAAAATTTGTATGGAACCACAGGAGACACCAAATAGCTGAAGTAATCTTGAGAAAGAAAAACAAATCTGAAGGCATCACCTTCCCTGATTTCAAATGCTAGTACAAAGCTATAGTAATCAAAGCAGTATGGTATCAGTATAAAACAGACATATAAATTAATGGAACAGAATAGGGACCCCAAAAGTAAACCTACACATATAGGGTCAATTAATTTATGATGAGGAAGCCAAGAATATACAATGGATAAAGGAAAGTCTCTTAAATAAATGATGTTGGGAAAACTGGACAGCCATACACAAAAGAATGAAACTTGACCATTGTCTTACACCATACACAAAAATTAACTCAAAATGGAGATAAAGAGTTGTGTATAAGACCTGAAACCATAAAGCTCATACAAGAAAACATAGATGGTAAGCTCCTTGACATAGGTCTTAGTGATAATTTTTTAAAATCCGACACCAAAAGCAATAAAGGCAAGAAGAAACAAGTGAGACTACTTCAAACTAAAAAGCTTCTGCACATCCAAGGAAATCATAAACAGAAAGAACAGGCAACCTACTGAATAGGAGAATGTTTGCAAATCATATATTTGATAAGGGGCTAATATCCAAAATATTTAAAGAACTCATACAACTCAACATAAAAAAAAAAAACAATTCAGTTAAAAAATTGGCAGAAGGTCTGAATAAACATTTTGCCAAAGACGACACAGAGATGGCTAACAAGTGCAAGGAAAGATGCTCAACATTATTATTCATCAGGAAACTGCAAATCAAAACCCCAATGAGCTATCACCTCACACCCACTAGACTAACTATTATCAAAAAGACAGGAAATAGTAAGTGTTGGCAAGGGTGTGGAGAAAAGGGAATCCTTGTGCATTGTTAGTGTGAAAGTAAACTGGTGCAGCTACTATAGAAAACAGTATGGAGATCCCTCAAAAAATTAAAAGTAGAGCTACCATATGATCCAGCCATTCTACTTCTGGATATTTATCTGAAGAAAACAGAAACACTATCTTGAAAAAATACATGTACCCTCATGTTCATTGCAGCATAATTTACAATAGGCAAGATATGAAAACAACCTAACTGTCCATCAATAAACAAAAAGATGAAGAAATTATAGTATATATATTAGAATATCATTCCACCATAAAAAAAGAATGAAATCTTGCCATTTGGGGCAACAAGGATGAAACTCAAAGACGTTACACTAAATGAAATGTTAGAAGACAGAGAAAGACAACTACAATATACCATATACCATATAATCTCTCTTATATATGGAATCTTAAAAAAAAAAATCTAGGTCATAGATACAGAAAACAGATTGGTTTTTTGTCAGAGTTGAGGGGTGGGGAGTGGAAGAAATGGGTGAACTGTTTTTTGTTTGTTTCGTTTAAATAAATGGAAAAGAAAAGAAGCTAAACTTAGTTTTACCAAAAAGTTCTTTTGGTGGAAAATTGTGAGAGAGCAATGCCAAAAACAAAGTGCAGTGAAGTAACTTTCACTACACTGGCAAATTGATCTAGTGAATATAATCAACGTATATGTTACAGGTTGATTAAGGAGTAATACTGACTTCTAATCAGTATTAGCCAATTTTTATTATATCCACCACTTAATTGGTAAATACTTAACAACTACCTCTCTCTGTACATAATTAATTTTTATTATACTTTTGAAAGTAAAGTATTATAAAGTCAGTTTTTGTTATTGAAGTTACATTATTCAGAATCTAGCAAACTTGTGGAAAAAGAGCATATAATCTACTTAAGCTACTTTTTTGTACCTAGGAACTTTTGTGAAAAAAAACTATACAGCTGGATGATAAAGAAATATAATGTTAATTTCAGCACTGCAGCACTATGCATACTGCTTAGAAATTTCAGCTATTTCGATGGTACTTAGATCTCTAGTAAACAGGCTTACTTTTTTATTGAGCAGATTTCCGAACCTGAGGAAGAGACTTTAATTTGGAAGGAAAAAAATGAGGCTTTAAACTTTAATTGTATTTATATTTTTATTATAGTGTATTTTTCTTTACATTCACCAAATGCATGGCTTTAAAATAAGGATCTATTAAGAAGAGCTGATTGCCACTGAATATTTGTACCATTATATAAAATAATTTCGAGGAGCATGAGGGCTATGTCAGGCTCAGTTTTCCTCCATATATCATATATCATCAATTCAAAGGCACTTTCCCTCCATATTCTGAGGCTGAATTCTTACAGTTGATGGCATCTTAAAATCACTAAGCACTAGACAGCCATCTTGATGTGACTGTCATTGACTCTGATGTGATTGCGTGGTCATAACTGTTCATATTGTTGTCGTTTCAGTTGAGTTATGTGCTTTATAGGGGATACACAAGTGGACTTTAATTATTATTTAAAAGTCTTCCACAATTAAGAAAAAAAATATTACTCAGTATTTAAAAATAAAGAAAGACCAGAAGTATTAAAAAATGCTGAGTTCTTATTAAGCTATAATGAAAAACAGTGATATCCTACATACCCATACTCTTCAGGGAAATTAAGGACTGACTGATTTTATTGCTTCCCCTCTGAGTATAGACACAGGATGTCGAGTATTCCCCCCACTGCTGAGAGGGGCAGGGTGTTTAATAGTAGCGGCTGACCAAGCTTCACTAGGCAGTGTGGAGGGACTTTGAGCACTTAGTAGGGAAAATTTCTAAATTTTCTTCATTTTTCTTCTCCATAAAGTTTTCTTGAGTATGTTGATGAATACTAGCACAGTGCAAGTCTGAGACATTTCATTTCTATGGGCTACCTCTTTTGTGTTCCAGTTTCAAATAAAAGAAAGTAATGCTAGAGCACATCAGTTTTTAAAAAGCTCTGAAGAGTTCTCATCATCTTCTTTAATTTTCCTTAAACCTAATAAACCAAGGTCTATAGATTAGACCAGAGGTTCTCAATTTTCTTTTGCCACAGTATAAACAGTGGAAAACACTCCCACGAATATATCAGACTTTGACAAAACACCAAAGATATTTTGTTAATAAAAAAAAGCTGTTTCAGTGTGATCCAAGATTTTCACCATTGTGAACCTTGGTTTCCATCTGCTTCCACAAAATCAGTAATATTAGAGTTGGAAGGGTTTAGAGGACTGATCCAAATCCCCATTCGATACAGGAATCTTACAACATTTAGTTCAGCAATTACAGTTGATAACCTCGGTAGTCATATAAAAAAGCAGCTAAACCAACTTCGGGACAATTCAGCATCTAAATTGAGGAACAGTCTGGCCCCCCAGTATCTTGTGCTCATGTGTCCTAGCTATGACTTTTTGAGCAATGTAAACAGGATTACCTCACCCACTAATTGAAATAAGAACTCTCATGTTGTTTTTAGGACTTTATTCCCCCCTTCCCCTGACTCTATTTAATCAAATTCTCTGTGCCTTCCTAACATGAGATGTCTTCCAAACTCTAACATCATCCTTTAGTTTGTCCAAATGAAATATCCAGGTGCACATTGAGTAATCCAGGTATGGATTGAGTTTGATGGAACTACAAACTTTAATCAAAAGCTGTTACCATATTCAATATTCTGTAATAACCTACAATGAAAAAGAATATGAAAAGGAGTACGTATATGTGTATAATTGAAACACTATGCTGTACAGCAGAAATTAACACATTATAAGCCGACTGTCCCTCAATAAAAAAAGCAATATTTTTAATGCTGTTACCATTTCTTTAACTTCTAGAGTAATTGCTTTGTGATTTTTAATTCAGTAAGAAAGTAATCTTTAAAACCATTATTTTTTGTTCTGCTTTTTAAGATCAACTGCTATCAACTGAATTATGTCTACTTCTGTATTGTGCAATTGGTTTATTGAATTTATTCAAGATTTTATATTCATTCCCCTAAATTTTGCTTCATTATTTTCTAAAGAAACTATTGGGTTGTCCTCACTGAGAAAATGGCTATGGATCCTGATTAGGGATTTGCACTAAGAAATGTGACAAGTATAGAGCATTCTTATGGCTCTTCTGCCATCTTGTGAATATGCAAACTCTCCATGCATTGACATCTGGGATGTTATAATAGCCTATAATGCAAGGCACAGGCATCTGACTAAATGAGGATGAAGGAAAGGAAAGAAAAAATAATCATTTTTATTCTTTGGCTATTCTCTGTCGGGCACAGGACTAGATATATGAATTATCACTTTTTATTGACACTTAATCCTAAGAGGAAGGTGTATACTGATCTGTTCTCTTTGTACTCCACTGCCCTGAGTTTAAAGTCCAGAGACGGGTTTACATCCTTTACCCACCATTTGCTAGCCATGTTATAAGCAAGTCCTTTGAATCTTCATTTTAAAAAAGTGAACAGATGAGATTAAACTTTACAAAGAGAATTCTCAATAAGTGCTGTCCAAATTAAGGTGATTACTAACCACAGGACACTGCTATGAGCTAGACTAGAATGTTTTCCAGGCAGGACTAGGAGGATAATACCATCCTTCTTCTAAAGGTTACAAAGAGTTTTTTTTCTTTTTTCTCCTTTCATGAGATCATCATTCACTATCTCTGCTTATTTCTAATCTCCCTAATAAAATTTATGTTGTTTCTTTAATATATAAATTTCCATATGAACAGAACCTAGAAAACTTTTTCTTTTTTGTGATATCTTTAAGTTTTGTTCAATTTGTCCATCAACATTTCTCACCTCCTACAACCTTTGTTAATAGCTTTTGAAATAAAAAAAAATATCCAAATGATGCTTTTCCAGGAATTTGTGCTTCTTTCAAAGCTACGTTGCTCTTGTACCCCCGTAATGGGGTACTGACTGGGCACAGCCGCACATGGATGAGCCACTGCTGTCATCCATCGGCAGGGCTCCCTTGCTCCATGATGAATTATTGTATTATGTAATCAGCCCAAAGTCTGACAGGAAAGAAAGTGCTTCAAACAGTGCTTTTATAAATTGTTTTAGTCCTAATGAAAGAAAAAAAGGTTTAAAAGGATGTGAATGAATAGGAAAATGCACCATACCTTTCAGCTGTATACTGAATTATATACATGTGAGAGCAGTCCCCGAATTTTCTTGGTTCACAAGATAGAATTTTCTTTTTATTCTGAAACTCTGATACCAGTTAATATGTATAACAGTGGCCACAGTATTTGGCAACGTTCTAAAGGGTCTTTGGATCATACAAATTAAAGAAAAGATTTAAGTAGTGTCAGAATAGGTTTTATAACGTGCACTTTGGTTCTTCAGTAATGTGTTACTCCCATATGCCATTTCCTCTATTAACTCAAATGTTTAATTAACTACTTCCTGCATTTTGTATCCTTATGAGATAACAGATTCATCACTGGACTTAGATGTACCTGTTTACATATCCACACATGAAAACTGTGAAACAAAAATTTGCATTCTTATTAAGGAAAAGCAATCATGAGCCCTGTTACTCATTTACTCCATATTTGACATTTAAGAGGGTTTTAATAAATTTATAGAAAGAATAGATAGACAAATATATGATTAAATCCCTAAGTTAACTTCTTTCTTTTCCTAAAGAAATCAAGTTGAAATATACAGTAACATGTTTTCAGAGGAATGAGTCAAATGTTTCTGCAAACAGATTTCATAAATATCTTTTTTAAATTTAAAATGTTGTATTAGTTTCTGGTGTACAGCATCGTAATTCAATTATATGTGTGTATATACATATTCTTTTTTAATATTCTTTTTCTCCATAAATATACAACTCTATGAAAAATAATTTAAAACTAGATATCTCTTTTTTTTTCTTTTCTTATTGAAGTATGGTTGATTTACACTGTTGTAAGGTGTCTCTTTTGATTGTCATCAGAGAGTTGTATGAAAAACATAGGCTTTGCGAGATTTAAAGTGTATTTTAATTTGCACACACTGCTCTTCTTTGTTCCTGAATTAAACAGCATCATGAACAAAATGAATTTTGAGACAAAGCCTATTACATCTGTTATCATGAATATGCCCCCTCTGCATTGTTTCCCAATTGTAGGATTTGTTCCTTAAAAATATTATGCTGTACACCAGAAATTAACACAACATTGTAAATTGACTATACTTCAATAAAAATAAAATAATAAAAAATAGCACACTATGCTATGGGCCAAGAGAACTCTGATGTAGAATGTGAACTCAAACTAGTTTCTACCCTTTCCTAGTAACTCATTAAGTGTTTTCAAGAGATCTTTTATCTTGAAAAATTAAATATTAAAGTCTTTAATTTCCTTCTGAGGCCACTAATAGAATTAGGTAGAATGAATTCATAAGCGTTTTTCAGAACTCTCCAATCATATACCAGCATCTCAAATCATATTTTACTTTGGGTTTTGGAATTTTCGGGTATTACATTACTCCCAAACGTGTAGTTACATCAATTGACTTACTCTTTAAGAGTCCCAGGACTCTCCTTGTCACCAATTTTCTCACTTCTCACTCCAAGTTTTGTGACCTGGAAAGCTCATGTTCCACATGTCAGGGTCACCAACCTGAATGACAGTAACCCAATCCTGTCATTCTTCCTCCAAATTTTTATTCCTATGCCAAATTATTAATCATTTTGGTTAATTTAATAACCTCTTTCTAATTTACTTGCTAGGCCCCAAATCCTAATGTAATACTTAGATAGAATTTATACTCAGATTTTTGGATCTTTGGATGGCGAGAGTTTTCCCAAGGCTTTCTCTATCAGGTCAGATACCTTTTCTGAAGTCTTCTGACCTTTAAAATATCCACCTACTGCTTTAGTGGCATGGATATTGCAAGGAAAATTGTCAGTGAAATTCCACCCCCAGAGCCCTATAGCATCATTAACCCCTCCACTTCACCTGTGCAGAGAGCATTAGCATTTACGAAGTGCCTCAATATTTAACTGCTTAATTTGCGAGATACCACAAGTGATTTTCACCATTTTCAGAGTGAGGAAAATGAGACTCAGAGGAGGTTAAAAGAGTTGCCCAAAGCAATGCACTCCCAGGATAATAAAGAGCCACACCATCCTGCTGGCTCCGTGCTAGAGATATCACAATGCCTTCTTAACAGCTCTGCTGCCTTGCTTGCCACTGGCATGATCGCCAGTGAGAACATCTTTGGAATATTTCTCTCCTCCCAACTATGGTGAAAATGTTAGATTACTCTTTCCCATTTGCCACACTAGGCATGTGTTTTCTATATTAAATCCACATCTGTATCCATAAACAGCTAAGGCACACATTATTAGGGGGGTTTTGTACTTAACACACATCCATGAGTTCTGTTTTCATGTCAAATGTCCTGGCTCTGAAATCAGTTTTTGTTGAATATTGTATTCTACTACGTAGTTTACAAGTCATGTTGGAAAATGGGAACGTGCAATTGTATATTTTTTAGGGCAAAATACCCTTCACACTTTACCTTATGGTACTCCAGTAAAGCCTCATTAAATATATTTGTATCAATTAAATATAGAATGCAGTCAAATAAGAATTTCCCTTATTCTGTTATCTACACATTCAGGATTTTTACAATAAAATTCTTCAAACAATTTTTAAAATTGTACTATCTTTAACTCTAGTCATGCATAGATATAAATAAAATAAACCACCAGTGGCATTTTAAAAGTTGCAACCATGATGCATGGAAAAACAGAACTTGGCGTTTATAGTGAACAGCTTTTCTTCAGGCCATCAGCTGTAAGATTTCCTTTCCCTCTTGAGCAAACTGCCCCCTTGGGCAGGAGGAAGTCATCGCAGCTGAGTACTCTGATTTTTTTTTTTTTTTTTTGACAAAGATTATAAATTGTTTTGTGTGTGCCAGTGCAGAACAGTGAAGGAAGGGTGGATAAAGACTTTGTGATACAGATTGCTGTCCAAAGGGAGCAGAACAGAGGCCAATAACATGATGTTTTCAATTGGACCTAAAAATCAAAAACATGCATCTCTAAATGCAAGTGTGTGCGTGCAATTACACACTCTCACACACTCATAGCTAACATCATTTGGCCATAATTTATACACATACCATATAGACAGAAAGAGTTCCTAGCAATGTGTTTGACTTGCATGGTTTTAACTGTGTAGTGCTAAATTTTATGGAAGACATCAAATAAATAGTTGCCTAGTCAGGCCTAGAGTAGATTTTTATAATCTGACAAGCTATAAATATTTAATTTGAAATGATGCTATTGTGGAACAGAAGTAATTCAGAAAAATATATTATTATAACTGAACTGTGCTCCTATCTGTGTGCTTTACTGAAAATTTGGAAACTATTTCGGAACTTTTGGCCATATAGACATTCTACTTCAACAACAAATATATTCATGGAAAAAAATCTGGCAGGAAATTTATCAACACATTATTTTTTTCCCAACTGAGGGTATTATGGGTGATTTTTCCCCTCACTTTATACATTTCTTTTCTCCCCAGTTTCCTACATTAAGTACATATTTTATAGTTTTTTGGTTCTTAAAAGCTACTTTAGAAGTAACTAAGTAGAACACAAAATTTTAATATCCACTGAGAAACATTCATTTGTTAATGATTAGAAGCAATGGTCACACTGATAAGTGATAAATTCTATTTGATTCTTTTGTTCATAAGCTCCGTGATTGGTTTTACATATGTTTCACATGTGGTAAATATGAAGAAATAACTAAGTACAAGGCACTATCTTCAGCAAAGGAGAACATTATAGAAATTTATGAAACACAGTTCTTTTCAGTTTTATAATTAATAGCAGTAATCATTTGGATACCAAGTAAGAGATGGTTTCTTTATTAACAAGTCTCAATATGAAGAAAAATGCAAGATTTTTTATTCAGTTATACTTCCTTACAGTCAAAATATCATTTACTCATGACCTTTCATTGTGTTATAGTCTCAAGAAGTATGAGTAGTCATGACGGTGGAAGTAAAAGCATAGTCACAAATTAACAAAATTCTGATTTATTCTTCATGTTGGAATCAGTATTTAACCATGGCATAAGGACTCTCCAGGTAGTACTGCTCAATGGTGCATTTGGCTCATCATGGGAAATGAGAAGAGAGGATTGAGGAGAACACAGGACGCTCCAGACTCAGGCCCAAGAGGCAGTCTTTGTACTGCCTCTCAGTAGCTTTACGAATTTGCGCCAGTTCTTGAATTTCCCCTTGCCTCAGTTTTCTCATCTGTCAAATAGGTACAAAAAATCGTAAAGGGCTTAACCGTGCCTGACATGGTAGGAAATTCATGATGAGGCTTAACAATTATTATAGTTATTAGTGATTTCTACCAGTTATGGTTGTTGATAAAGGAAGCTCATGCAATACTCGTGGAGTATTCACAAATTATTTACAAAGCGAGCTGTGCATTATTTGTTTTATAGTTGCCACTTTGAGTGCTATCTCTGTACTCACAAGAGTAAGTGAAAAGAAGAGCAAACTAGCTAATGGAGCAGAAGCTTTTCCCCTTGATTTATTCAGATAACTGACCCCAGAAGAGTATGCTTTTTTTAAAAAAAAAAAAAAACTTGAATTATAGTTACAGTTTTCTCCATTCTCCACACAGTGTGTGTAGTCAGCCTAGGTGTTACTCCATAGACCTGTTCCAACATCGACTCTGATTGATTTATCTGGAAACACCTCCAGGCCAAAACAAGAATGAAAATAAACGGAACAGCTGAAAGCACCCTGCTGCAAGCAAGAGCTGCAAATGGAGGTTAAGAGTAATTGCTTTGGCGTAATTGTTATTTGTAATCTTAGAACAAATGCAAATCTCCCATTAGGAGCAGTAAATCCAGTGCTTAAAGTAGAAGATGAGTATTTCACTGCCTGGCAATGGCAAGTCATGGCTGAATGCTAAATGCAGGGACATAAAAATTCCCTCGGGTCCTTCATTTGAACTAATAATGCAGGGGATGTGGTGGACCCAGGAGCACCTCCCAAAGTGAATATCGAGGTATGATTTATTTCTTCTATGTATTTTTTCCCCAAGACATTTTATAAAAACGTCTTTGTAGTTACAAACTCTTCATGTGCTGGCTCCCATAAATACTTTATATTTATACTGAGTCTGGCTTCCAGGAAGCCTGATGTGCTTTTTATGGTTATGAGTATTCACACCTTCATAACTGAAGTAGATGATAAGGTGAAGTTATTATCTTTATTTTAAAGAGATGACAATAGAAATATTGAGAGGCTCAGTGACTTTCCCAAGGTTATAAAATAGATGCTAGATCTGGGAAGAGCATAAAGAATACATGATCTAAACTCATTTTAACTACCACATTATCGTTGTTCAGATTATTTTTTTAAGCGAGTAGGTTACTATTAGCAGTGAAATTATGATAATCATAGTGATAAACCAAAGGTGGTTGTTAGATTCCTCAAATACCTAACAATTACGGGGCCAAGATTAAACTAAAAGAAGCGCCATATTTATTTTGAATTGCTTGCCTCACAAAAGAATAGTACTTTAAACTATTAAGTTAAAGCTTAGATGGATTAAATTGAGTTCTTGGCTACATAGCAGGCTACCTTGTTGTTTTCATTATGTAGAAACAATGAGATTCCAAGGTCCAGGTCTACCTACAAGAATATTTAGAAATATGAGAAACTGCAGAAAAGACTTGGATCGGAGAAACTGAATATGTGTACTTGAGAAAGTGATGGGGGCAGTGGGAGAGAAAATATATTGCAGTGTTGCAATAGAATAATGAAAAACATCGGTACTCAGACAGTTTCTGATGTATACACTGTCAGGGTCAAATATCAAGCAGATTTTTTTCATCTCCTCAACTGAGATCATGCCACCTTAATATGCTTTGTTAGATGTTGGCAAGAAGGAAGGTTAGTGTGGTATAAGTGTAATTTTAACTTAAAACATTTATTTGTTGATTTTTAAAGAATACCTTATCAACCCTTGAGAGGGAGGGGAACAATGCAGGGTCCATGGCAAAACCAGAGTAGTTACACTGCTTTAGACAAGCGAGTATGTTTGAACTCTAGAGAAATGCAACATTACCCTCAGACTGCTATCCCAATGTGATCTCAGCTTTCTCACAAGGCCCTTATAAGTTTACAAATAGAGTTTTAATTTGAAATCCATTTCTAAGGGGCAACGACCGACCATAAGGCAACCCTCCAGGACATTCTTCTAACTGGTGACCTCCTCCCGTGGAACCCACCTAGTGACAATGCAAAAGGGAGAGTGTCCTTTAGCATACATTAGGGAGATGAGAATCAGATATCAAGGATGCTGAAATCGCGGGCAATCATTTCCTCACAAAAACAAACCACCAATGACCAAGGGAAATTTTGCAGCTTTATCACTCTTTCTTCCACTTTCCTGTCGAACCACAATGTGGTGGCAATTTTTGTGTGAATCTGACCTAGCTGAATGATTTGCATTTAGCTAACAAAGAAAATTAACAAGTGCAAATTTATTTTTGAGCTGTTTATAGAGAAATGTCATGCAATTATAGCAAAAGCAGCTGTGGAATTCAGAAATACTTTACAGGGTACAAATGGCTTTAATGAAGGGGCAAAGGTTGCTAATCTGTCCCCCTCTGAAAGCCTAATTCGAAGTTACTAATGATTTATGCATATAAAGCAAATGTGGGGAAAGGCTCAATTTAATTCTATTCCTATAAAGATGGTAAATCTCACCTTCATCCTCAGTTATCTGCTTAGTAATTAAGGATCCAGTTAATTTGTCTGAGATAATACCTCTATTCTGGGAGTGCCTACTTAGTACTAAGTGTGATGTCAATTACAAGATGTTTATAAAAATAAATATGATAATATTCTTTACTTCCTGAAGATACAAGCAAGTAGAAGACTCAGACCATAAGAAAAGGAAAGGGCAGGCTCAAGAATAATGAGAGCCAAAAAAGACTGAAACTGTGGAGAAGGGAGAATGAATATGACTTAGCGTTTAAAAAAAATAGAAGAGGTATTTAAAAAGGCATTTTGAAAGATCAGCGGGATTCTAACAAGTGATTGGAGTGCAGAGAAAACAGATTTACATTTGATTTCTTTCATCTCAGGCAAGGAGCAAGGATATAACTAAGTTGCTGTGTTTTCCATGTGAGAGACATGGTTTGCAAGAAATTACTGTGTACCTTGATCTGCCATAACCAGATGAGTGACACTTTATAACATTATTTACCTGTATTTTCGATACAGCAAACCTTCTCTTGACACGGCATCCTGCTGCCACATGGAGCAACATAAATTTACTGAATAAACCATCTAACTCACCCTCCTAAGCCTTCTCCACATGGTTTCCTTGGTGCCTGGAAACCCGTCCCACCCTCCCTTCTTCTCCACCGAACATATGCACATCTACCTGACTATTTATTAGATTTTAAAGGCCCAGAGGGGAATCCCCTCTTCTGAGAAGTATTTTCTGAAACCACCCATCACAAGTTGAAAGTAAACATTCCTCCTCAGGGCCACACATCCCACTGCTGATACCTGTACCACAGCACTGGCGTCATTCTGTTTCAGTTGTCAGTTTGTTTTTCTGTCTCCTCCATTAGACCGTAAATTCCTTGAGGGCAGAGACCGAATAATATCAGATGAGTCTTTTTATCTATAACACCTGGAAAAGAGCCTGCCTTATCGAAGGCACTAACTCAGTAAATATTTGTTGACTGGGAAAAACAAAAAGAGAAAAATGCAGAAAGAATGTCTCTGAACACATTTGGAATCTCATCTCATCTAAACTTTTGTTTTCCAGTAAAACCAGTAGATGGTTGTATTCACCTCACCTATATGTCCTCTACTTTCTCTCACCTTCACTTTTCAGAACCTACCCATTTTTCCTTCTACATATTTCTTTTCCATTGCCTCTTCTTTTTTTTTTTTAATCCTCTACTATCATTGCTTTAATGCAGTACCTCATTTTCACCTGTACAATATTGCAATAACCTCTTAACTGGTCTCCCAGTTGCAATAAATGTCTATTAAATTGAAATGGTTGAATTGTTTAAAGCAGCACTCTTATTCTGAAAATAAATCAACCTACAAGTACCTGTTACCCACCCACTATATGCGCTATTATGTGCTTTGGGGGAGTTGGACGAAGCAGAGCATAGAAACTACCACTCTACTCCCAAAACACTATAATGTGGGCATGGAGAACCGCAAAAACATAAGCTTCTCAAAGTGCATCGTACATACAAATCACCTGGGGATCTTACTGAAATACAGATTCAGTAGGTCTTGGGTGACACCTGAGATTTTGCATTTCTAACAGGTTCTAGGATGATGCTGGTGTCCCTGGTCTGTGCACCATCTTTTCAGTAGAAAGATATTAAAACCCATTAAATGCCTTAGAGTGGCCTCATGGTGAAGATTCTCAAGGTGGGCAGTGTTCAGAGGCAGTAGGAGATAGAATGAAACAGTCTCAGGTTGAGAGAAGAATGTAAGCTGGGAAGATGGACATCCACACCCTCCCAACTTCTGGTTCATTCTTAAGAGCTGGCTCACTTCTCATCTCCTCGCTAAAGCCTCCCTGAATCTCCCTGGCACAATCACACTCCCGCTCTTCTTCCCAACTCCCTTCTTATCTGTCTTCTAAACTATACCCAGAAAGCTCTTTCTAAAAGCAACAAGGAATGGGAAGAGAGATATTTATTACTTACACATTGTCTCTGTTCCCCTGCACACACACACCCTGCACAGACACGTGCACATGACATTCATAATTGAAGCTGTCCTAAAAAAAATCCTACCAAATTTGAGCTCATCTCCAGAAATTAGCAGAAAAGGCAGGAAAGTGTGTGAGTACTCCTTCTTTTCAGGTCACTTCATTATTTGCCTGGGTCCTGGAAGTCGTGTCTCAGATATTGGATTGGAGTGAAATGAAAGGTCTCGTGGGAAGAGCAGTCAATGTTCCCTCTATTTACAGATGGCATGGCTGTGCTTATAGACAACATATGTGTAATTATTATTTTTCAGCTGAAAGCGAAGCTCAACTTTGAATATCAGGGAGCAATTCGAAGATGATCCTGAATAAAAATAAATCATGCCTCATAGCAACTCCTGAGACAGCGACATGAATGATCATACTGGTAAAAGAGAAAGATATCTTTAGCATCTTTTCTAGACCACCACTCAATAGGAAAATATAAAAGGCAAAAACACTAGACAAAGTGATAAGCAAACATGAAAAATTTTAAAGATTACCAGCCATTTACACTGAATGCATTATATTATCAGAATTATTGTTACTCAGAAACCCCACATTGTTAATATAAAAGGAACTGGGCAATGAGTAAAATGATATAAAAATGTTCAGTATATATCACTCCAAACAAAAAGCACTAAAGCAAAAATTAATGTAAATAGATATGTCAGTGGGCAATTATTCATATTGTAAAGAGTAGTGTCACGTTACATAGGAATTAATCTCAGGGCTACCTCAAATCACTCTTGTAAAGAAAATAAATATGTGTAATTTAAGAAATTGAATATGTGTAATTTATTTCTCCCCCTTCCAAAATTATAATAATACTTTTCTATATCATGCTTCATTTTAATCTTTTAATCCCCAGTACTTTAGAGTGCTTATCAGGCTGTTAAGGTCAATATGTTTTGGAGTTGAATGAAGATGATTTATAACTAGTTACCATATCTACCAGTACAATCATCTACCTATATCCTGAGCACTGTGATGAAGGAAATACAAGAAGCAGAGGACATCGACGCTGCCTACCTTCCTGGGCATTAAAGTGTAGATGGAAGATGGTATTAATGGTGAGAACAGTGAGGAACTGTGGGAGCCAGGGTATAAGCTCTGTTAGGTAGTGCAGAATGAAACTGCTGCTGGGATTCAGTGTTGAGGAGTTCTACAATTTGGGCATGGTTTCATGGATTGGGGATGAAAAGATCCAAAAGACTTCAGGAGGAACTAGACATGAAGTAAAGTCCAGAGTCAAGAGATGTGAGATGTGAAGCTCTTCAGGGTCAAGAAAGGTCATGATCATAGAGCTAGAAACAGGGATGAGTATAGTACACAGTCAGGTGGTTGTCGCACAACTAAGATAGAAGTGGGACCCTTTAGAATTGGGACATCCACAACCTGCCCAACTTGTATTCAGAGGCCCTGCCTACAGCTCCCTGAACATGCTGTGCTGTTTTAAGCCTCCTTAAACTCACTTGATTCCATCCTTTGAGACCCAAACATTTTAGCCTCTGTGAACCCTTTCGGGTTCAGATCTTCAACATCCCACCACACTCTGTACATCTATTATCAGTTCTCTCCATAAGCCATGATTGTATACAATCCAACCAACTTCTCAATGATCCTCCCCACATATTCTAAACCAGCACTGTCTGATAGAACTTTCTGTGATGATGAAAATATATCTGCATTTTCCAATACATCAGCCTCTAGCCACAGTGGCTACTGAGCACCTGAAATGTGGCTGTTACAGAGGAAATGAATTCTTTTTATTTTATTGAATTTTAATACAGTAAAATTAAAATTTAACTAACCACATGTGGCTAGTGTCTCCTGTATCAGACAGTACAGTTCCAGACTCTGAGCTTCTTGAGGGAAAGAGCTGAGTATTAGCTATCATCCATAGACCTCAGCATGTTCGGTGGTGGCTTGTATTCAATCAAGTATTCAAGAAAATCTTGTTGAATGAATAAATGAATGAATGGTCAAGTCTGAGTGGATCCCAGTGTGTACTTGATAAAGTAATGAACAGAAATATTAGATCTGTGAAAAAGTTACAAATTTTAATGGCACCTAAAATAAGTGTTGAAAGATGAGAATGGAAAGTAATGAGGCATGGAGTTTAATTTTAAATAATAATTGGCCGTCATTCAAAAATCCACAAATGACAAATGCTGGAGAGGCTGTGGAGAAAGGGGAAACCTCCTACACTGCTGGTGGGAATGCAGTTTGGTGCAGCCACTATGGAAAACAGTGTGGAGATTCCTCAAAAGACTAGGAATAGACTTACCATATGACCCAGGAATCCCACTCCTGGGCTTGTATCCAGAAGGAACCCTACTTCAGGATGACACCTGCACCCCAATGTTCATAGCAGCACTATTTACAATAGCCAAAACATGGAAACAGCCTAAATGTCCATCAACAGGTGACTGGATAAAGAAGATGTGGTATATTTATACAATGGAATACTACTCAGCCATAAAAACCGACAACATAATGCCATTTGCAGCAACATGGATGCTCCTGGAGAATGTCATTCTAAGTGAAGTAAGCCAGAAAGAGAAAGAAAAATACTATATGAGATGGCTCATATGTGGAATCTAAAAAACAAAAACAAACAAACAAACAAACAAAAACAAAGCATAAATAAAGGACAGAAATAGACTCACAGACAGAGAATACAGACTTGTGGTTACCAGGGGGTGGAGGGTGGGAAGGGATAGACTGGGATTTCAAAATTGTAGAATAGACTACACTGTATAGCACAGGGAAATATACACAAAATGTTATGATAACTCACAGAGAAAAAAATGTGACAATGAGTGTGTATATGTCCATGAATAACTGAAAAATTGTGCTGAACACTGGAATTTGACACAACATTGTAAAATGATTATAAATCAATAAAAAATGTTAAAAAATAAATAAATAAATAAATATTGGCAATGGTAGCCTAGAATAGAAATTAATGGAAAAATCTGCTGAATTTTTATATTTAGATTTAAACTGCATTTATCCCTTTAGATTATACTTTCTTCTTTATATCTGTCTTCGCACACTAGGTTGAGACCTTCTTGAGAACAGGGACTCATCTCACTGTATCTCCAGCTCCTAACATAAAGCCTAGAACATAGTGGGCACTCCATAAATGTTTATTGGATAAGGGAAATAAACTATATTAATAAAACTAGCAGAATTGATGTTCAAGAAGGAAAGAGCTTTTGCAAAGGCCCTAAGAGACTATCATCAATAAAGCATCCTGCAGCTTCTGCTTTATGTGTGCATTTACACCTGGTGCTTGAGAAACCTTCAAGTGTTACTTCAAATCACTTTTCCTGAAACAAAATCACCATTATCTTTTTCTCCCTGTCCCCTACCTGTTGTTCTATATAGTCCCGTTGTTTTCAGTTTTAAATTTCAGCTTCTTTGGCTCTTTTACTACTTTCTTTTAGTATTTTTGTGACCTTAAGAGAATGGAATGGAGTTTCTTTTATTTTCTCATGGTAGGTAGTTAGCATTATGCAGGGCTAAAACATCACCAAGGACTAATCAGAACAAATTGCAGGAGTTTTGCCTAATGCTTGTGCATCAGACCTAATGAGGTTGACTAGCATATCCAATTGATCATTTCTGCTAGATTAGAGTCTGGTTTATGTTCGTCAGTCAGTGCTGCTTCTCGAACATAGCTTTTTACCCTGTCATGTTAGAAGGAATTGTTTTCACTTCTCCCTTGAGAGGTGTCAGGTTTGAACGGGGCTCTAGGAGGAGGTGAGAGAGAGCAGCAGGAGGGATTCTGGTTGAGCCACATTGAGCAGAGGGGTGTGGCTGGAATTTTAGTTCTTCACATCTTCTCAGAGTGCAGACATTCCAATTGCTGTCTCTTGGACAACTTCTGAGTTTAATACCAGCAAAAATACATACATACATATATACATACATAAAATTTTTTTTTAAAAGAAGTGTCAAATTTGGCTACTATCTTTACTTTTTTTTTTTTTCCTTCCTCCAAGTGGTCAGGAATAAATAAGCAAGCAGGTCTTTGATTGTTGATGTTTAAGTTAGACATGGTAATTCCAAAGCTATTTATTGAGCACTTGCTTTGCATGTTCTAAGTGCTTTGAGGGATAGAGAGGTCAATCATGCATGAATCTGAACTCAAAGAATATGGTCTCTTTTGGAACTTAAGATATGTAAATAAATTTAGCACAGTGGTTTAGGGCACAGACCTGAGGAAGCAGCCTTGGATTTGTACCTTGCCTCCCATATTAGATACTACATGACTTTAAATAAGATACATTAACCTCTCTGAGCTTTATTTTTCTCATCTGCAAAATGAAGACTACTGATTTTTTCTTTGGATTATTGAGCTATAATCTGAATAAAGCCAGACCGTCTGGTGGAGGATGAGAGAGGCCAAGCATGTGTGTACCTTACCATTGTTCTGTCCCCAGCACACATAGCACACACTTAGCCAGTACCTGGCACAAAGCAGGGTGCTTTCTGAATTTAGAAAGATCAAAGTGTTTTTGCTGTATGGATTACCTGAATTTTATCTGAGACAGAAAGATTGATGGGATTTCGATGTAGAAAATTCAAAGGCAAGGTGTAAGGAGAAGGGCATTGACTGTGCACAGTAATTCAAAGGCCAGGAGACTTGGTGTAGATGATTCGTTTTCTTAATAATAATATCTATCTAAATATCGAGTGTCTATACTGTATGAAGCAGCATGGTATGTGCCTTGGGGAAGGATGACACAATTATAAATGATCTCTGTTCTCACAAGAGTAACTAACTAGTAGAGGAAAATATGTACAAACATCATGGTGGGAGGTAAGAAGGAAAGGGGCCACAGGACAAGGACTCAGTGATGCTGAAGTGTGAAAGTAGCATCCTTGATATCTCAAATCCTTCAGGATGCATCCTGCCTTGAACACTGTTCCAGTCCCATGGAAATAGTTGATTATTTTATTCTCATCTAGTAATTAGATCAGGGGCCAAAGAGAACAACTTCAAATCCCATCCTAGTGACGTGCTTATTAGCTCAGATCAGAGGGTTAGGGATGTGTAAGCATAGAGCTGTTTAGGAAACTCGGCAACCATAATAGGGAGTCAACCAAACCCAACCAAGTCCCAAAAAAGCCTGCAGACTTTAGGATGAGGCCTCTAGATGGAGAGCTTCTTGGAAGTCATGAATGATGACATGAACTGTATCTAGCTCCACCTTGACTTGATGGGCTCCTGGGAGAAACGTTCCCTAATCGCTGCCCTCTGCTCACGGTTTTCTCATTAGTTAAAGTAATATTGTGGCTTTGCTGGGAGGATGGGCTCCTAGATGCTAGGGACAGTGCTTCAGTTACCTTTGTATCCTCCACACCAAGCACAGCTCTTAGAGCGTAGTAGATACTCATTACATATTTATGAATGAATCAACACACGTGTTATTAAATGAATATGTTCTAGTGCTTATTCAACAGTAAAATTAAAAGACTTGTAAAATAATTTTTAAAAACAGCTATTTGAGTTCTAGAACGTAAACACTTAAATGATGTTTATCAAAGAGAATAAAGTTTTGAAGGCAGAACAAATAGCTGCCGAATGATTTTAATAATAAAAATAACGCTCATAATCACCTCACGGCATGTTTGTATCATACTTTATGCTTTTCTAAAGTTCTTTTGGCTTTTAGTTTTGCATTTTGTCTACTTATATTTGTATATGATATATTTGAATTTGTACATAGTAAGTATCTGTTCACCCAGAATGTTTCAAGAAATGAAAAGGTACAGAATAATAGCCAATCATGGTAAAAATAATAAATAATAGCACCAAAACAGGAGCTACCATTCAGTGAGTAATTGCTCTGTTCCAGCTGGTATAATAAATACCTTTCACGTGCCGTTTTATTTAATCCTCAAAATAATCCTATGAAATAAGAACTATTACAAGCTCCCTGCTACCGTAGAGGGAACTCAGAGTTAGAAATCTTAGAAACAACGTCAAAGTCTCTACAGCAGGGAAGCAGCAAGACCAGGATGAGAACCCAAGTCCGTCTGACCCCCAAGTCCTTGCTCTTAATCACGCACTCCACTGCCTTCTCAGTCGTCGACAACAATAAAAAGAACAGTTAGTACTGATTATTTATAAAGCTCTCATATGGTCCATGTAGTGGGTCTTTGTTGTATTATTTATCCTCGAAACAACAACAGGAAGTGTAGGTTTGGTTATCCTGTTTTCCAGGTGAGAAAACCAAGGCTTAAATAATCTTGGCTCCTTGCCCATGTTTACAAAGCTCGTCAGTGATAGAGAATGGACTCTGGTTTGCTTCAGAGAGCCAGCAGGGCTCTTAATCACCACCTAATCTAAATGGAAATTAAATATCTGGTTAGAAGAAAATTATTATATTTAGAGAGTGTAAATTTTTACTATAGCTAGAATAAAATAACATACAAGCACTTAACATTAAAGTCATACCAAATATAATTTCCTCTTTCTACAGTGATTGGAAAAGCACTTCAGAATCTTGAAGGGCCTCATCAGCATGCCCATAATTAGCATATACTAATATTTTTAAATTGCGGGTATTTGAAACTTTGGGCCATTTAGCTTCTGAGTATGTGGGAGTTCGCTTGAAATATTTTCCTTTACTGTAACAGTGTCTGAGTAAATTGTTTTGAAACCCAAGTATGAATGGAAGATACGGAGCAAAGAGTACCTTTAATCCAAGTCCTACACCCTCACATGAGAGAAAAAAAATAGCACTTTTCCCTGAGATGGAAGCATTTCGGGGGAAGAGGAGCATAGCTCCAGTGTTTTCAATATTTTAAATTACTCTTCAACTACCTATTTCGTTTCATTAGTACTACATTCAACTACCACCCTATTTAAGTGATCATTTTTTGTGTTTTTATTGTTTGTTCATATACTTTGTCCGTTTATCAACCTGAGTGTTAGAATTTTTAATACAATTTTACAATGTATGATTATAAAGGTACTATGAATAGTGAAAAGAGTGTTCAATAATAGTTGGATAATTTTAGAAAATATAAAAATAAATCAGCAATAAAACTTTTATCCATAAACGCACCACACAACGATGAAGTAATTGTTAGTAGCCAGAAGAAGTTTCCCTGTCTTTCAAATCTATTTCATGAAAGTGAAATTTTCCTAGCACTATAATAAAGGAAACAAATTCAAGTTACATAATGTGAAAGTACTTGCCATTTCATCTGAGGTACTGGGATTTAAATTATGTATATGTCCATCATTCTTCAGCGGGTTACAAAGTCTGCTGTGTATTAGCCTTTTTACAACTAATAGAACTCATTACACTAATAGTCCAGTATTATGTAAATGTATTTTATCCAAATATCTAGTATCCATAAGTAGTTTATTCTCTATATCCCTAATGTAATATATCAAACAATAACTCATTTGTCAAAGGGAGACAGTTCATTAAAATTCAACAACCATTTGGCCAGGATAAAACAGCAACAGTATAAAAATTGATGTTGTGAAACTTAACAAATGAGGGAATAAGGAAAGTGTGAATCAGGAAATTGCAGGTCTGCCCTCTAGGGCCATTTTGGGGTCACTTGTCTGAGTTTTATTATTACAATTGTTTTACAAAAAGTCTCCAAGTTATTAGGCTGCTAGGGAAGCCAATTTACAACTAGGTGACTTGCATATCAGGGGCATTCAATAAATGAGAACATGATGCCACCTGGGACATAAGAGTAGAAAAGGGACAACACTTGAGCACTGTGCTACAACTCGGTTTTTAATAGCAAATTGTTATGTGATTTAGGAAGCACATTTTCTATTTTGCTGAGTTATATTTAAGTAGACTGGTGAATAAGAGTTTTAGGCTTTTTTGTTTATGATGCCAAATGCAATTTTTTGCTCCATATTTTTAAAATGAAAGAAAATATCAAGTGAAGAAATAGCACCTACCAAGATTTTGGATGGTTTAAAAAAGCCAAGACAAAACAAAACTCATCCAATTGTGAAACTTACAGTAATAGAAGAGGTGCCCAATGGTTCATTTTTAAGTTTTAGAAAAAAATGAAAACTTGCAACTTTTTAGGGTACTCAGAGAAGTACATTTTTGTGTGTGTGTGATAGAGCTAAGAAATTAGTTTAAAATTAACAGTAAACGATTTTGTAGTTATAAAAACATCAAACATTTTTATTATAGGTTATATTCACCAAGATTATTTTACTTCAATCATTAGCAGATTCATTTATGCATGTATACACGTTGAAGAAAACATTTCATTATGTTTACATAGAGGCACTGGTTTACGCATGTGTACATGAGTTATTAGTTGGCTGCTTATAACTGTTACCTAAATAAGCTCCCATCTTAGGCTCTCGTTACTTTAATGGTATCTGCGTACTTCCAAAATCCATTCCCTTGTGACCAAACAGGCTCTGCTTTTACAGACAGTCATCAGGAAATGTCATATTTGACTCTTCATAGAGCAAAAGCAACTGATTTTCCAGACATCTATCTTTCCAAAGGCAAGTATTAAAGGTTTGATTAAGGGCAAGAATCTCTGATACTTGAGATGATTTTATTCTAGTCTCTCCTCTTTCTGCTGACAATAATATATACACATATAATTTACATATATCATATATTATATGTAATATAAAAATACATATTTATATAAAATGTATTTTATAGAAATATTTTGCATATTTTATATAAATACATTTAAATAACAGATAGAGTTATATCTGTATAACACTTTCATTTCCCTGCATATTCCCAATATATTATACTTGTTCTTTCGCTTACCAGAAGACTTTGCATGCAGTAAAAATGGCACGCATGGTGTAAGGGAGCCGAAGTTGCCATTCACGGATCAAGTCTTCCTTAGAAATCCACTTTTCTGTTCCCCGTAAGTTTATCGCAAGGAGATTTTCTTATGCAAATAAGCAGACCTATATGGTGATCTCCCTAACACATTTTTGCTTTATCCAAGTTCCATCTGCTGTTAGAAAGGAGCATTTGGTGTCACAATGACTGCTGTGTTATGCATGTGAGAAGTAACAAAGTACAGTATGAACTCGTTTATTAGTACATAGGGGACTGGTACAGCTATGCTTCCTTTTAAGCTGTTAATCAAGTTACGCAGCTAATAAGCAAAAGACAAATAAGCAAAGCTATTTTTGCCTCCCAGTTATGCTCTTGACAAAGATCAAAAAAGAAGACTGGCTTGCAACTCTGACCTGCCGTTATGGGAAAGTATGTCTCCTGCCAAAAATGAAACTACAAATTGCGTGTTGTTTGATGGCGTTCATGTACTTGTTTGAACAGATCACCTTGTTGAAACTCTGACGAAAGTGCTGACAGGCGTTGTCTGCTTAGCAAAATTACAATTGCAATAAAGCATCAAGAAGAGGAATCATTAAGAGTACTCAGACTATCTCCAAGGCTTTGGGGCTTGAACCTACGCTTTCAGATTTAGGGGGTTTGTTTATTTCAGTTTCAAAGCTCTCTCTTCAAATAAAATAACCCGAGTATTTGAGCACTGTATCCATCTATAAAATTTACTCCAAGTGGGTTCCTTATTTAATCTTGCACATGAGGTCTATTAGAACTTCTTGTCTATACTGTTTGACAGAAATTTATTCAAACAAACATGACTGTGATTTATAATCCTTATACTTCAATTATTCTGTTGTGCCTAAACCCCTGAATTTCATTGTGTGTTGACCATACAGCAGGATACCCAGAGCAAATATACGTTTTGTTCTTGACAGTGTCAGAGGGTGAAAAAATTTGCTTTATTTGAATAGATCATAAAAGATATGCTATA
Organism: Camelus ferus; assembly: GCF_009834535.1. Taxonomy (NCBI): domain Eukaryota; kingdom Metazoa; phylum Chordata; class Mammalia; order Artiodactyla; family Camelidae; genus Camelus; species Camelus ferus. Next base: position 78,922,653 of record NC_045696.1, on the reverse strand, counting down.
ATCAGATTTTTGGAATACATTAGAGAAATTTTATCTTGAAGTCAAAATCTTAAACAGAAAACTTGTTTACTCTCAGTTTAGTTTTAGAAAAAAGTGATTAAATCCTATCAAGTAACCAGGGATTTTTCTCTGCTTATTCTGACTAATAATTTCTTCGGGGAGCATTACCTTTTCAACTAGTTGCTAAGGTGTCCTCTAGCTAAGACGCAATTTAAGAGAAGATTACATCTTTATAGAAATCACTGGTACTGTGCAGATGCAGTAACTCATGAAGTTTGTTCTCAAGTTAACACAGCAAACATTTTTTTAAGTATGCATTCAATATCTGTTTATTCCGTGTCTGCTCTGGGCTTAGCATTGAACTAGGCTCCCAAAGAATTACATAATGTAGACAATGTAGTTCCTGCCATGAGTCCTGTTGCTTGCTTTTTATGTTTTCTTCTTGTCTTCCTCACCGGCCTGTAAGTAAGTCTCAGGAAAAGCTGTATAGTCTTATGTGCTCCCCAAAGTGCTTTCCACAAAGAACCAGATGAGTGAACTTTTTAAACAATTTTCCAATAAGACGCACATGTTACGAACTTCCTTCCTTCACTCGTTTCCTGCCACTCTTTATCCCCAGCAATCCTGTCCACACAGGACTGCTCATTATTCTCCAGAATGACTTGTGTTTCCACATCTCTAGGCCTTTGCTATTGCTAATCTCCTGCTAAAAAAACAAGAGTCCTATGCCCCTTTGTCCACTGTAATAGCACTTATCTCACTGGTGTAGAATTAGCTGTCTGCTCCTCTCACTAAGCTACTAGAAGTTTGGTATAATTTTTTTTCATCTTTGCATTCACAGTGCCCAGGAGAATGTCTCGTGCTTAAGAGGTATTCAAAACTCGTTAGTTGAATTCAGTCTAATCAGTGAGACACACATAGTTACTCTTCCAGATTTTTGAAAAGCATATCCTAAGCTTTTATTATTTGCCAGCAACTGTAAGGCACATGCAGTTTGATGCCAGGGTCATTTCTAAGCAAAACAAACAAACGAATGAACAAACAAACAAACAAACAAAGTATCTGCCTGTTCAATTTACTGAGTGGTCTGCAAACAGACATTCATATATGATCCCTGGCCCACAGCCCTAGTGCCAGATAGGATGAGAGATGGAATAAGGTTCAAATATAGGGTGAAAATCAGTGCCACGGTTGAGGTTAGTGAGAAAGAGAGAGTAGGGGATGTTATGACCATACAGGATATCTATTGGTAAACTGGTAATTTTACGTTTTGATACATCAAAATTACTATGTCAGAATAACCTGCCACATACAACCATCTATCTATAAGGTGACACAGGACAGTTGGTGCAAAGGAACCGTATTATAGTTAAAGGGAGCTGGGGACATTTCAGGCTTTGTCAAGCATTAGTCATTGCCAACACTGGCTACACTGTCAAACAGGGTGATTCTATCTTGTGGTTGTGTCCAACTGGCCCCCTTTTCTTCATACTTCTCTGCTCTTCAGACTCCCCAGAGCGCTTTCCCCACTCATCCTCTACTCAGAAGCCTCTCTCGCCCTAAGGTCTTCCTCCCACGGTTGAGAAGGGAATCACTGGTATAAAGATGATACTCTTTCCGGAAGTATTTGCATTTCAATGAGAGATAAATTACCTTAAGTCAAAAAGAAGATTTTGAATGGTGAGGTTTCAGGCACCAGCAGAAATAAAGGTAGTAACCATGTTCTCAGAGGCCCAGTAACAACCCCAAACGTCCCCCCACCTCACCAGTCTCACTTCTGTGGTTCCTGATGAGGTTCATGAGAGATGGAGACATTGCTGTTCTATGGGAAGTGATGTACGAGTAAGATTACTCCATCCCACCATGGAAAAGTAGCGTAAATGGGCACGTGGGAAGAGTGAATGAGTAAGTGCTTTGGTAAAGAAAAAGCCAAAAAAAAAAAATCATCCGTCTCTCATTTCTAAAAGCACCACTGTGCCTGTCTGGTGTAACATAACTATTTTTAAGTGTTGGTTCAGAAAATATGTATTAAAACATTCTTCTCTGGCGTTATGTCAGAGGTTTTCTCTTTGTTCTATTAATTTATTTTAAAAATTAATATAAAATCCAAAAGTCATGCCATTGCTTAGAAAAGTTTCATTTTATTATTTTTCTTCATTTAGATTTACCCACGGGACTCCATACCATGCTATTATTAAATGATGTTTCTACTCACCGGATCGCGGTGCTCCTCTACTTCTGTTATTAATCTGATTCACTCTCTAAAACTTTCCCCAAAATACCAAAAGCCCAAAATCTTAATCAAAATTTGAGAAACAGTCTCCATTATTCTCTTTTATGTATAGTCCACCTAGCCATTTTCAATGCTTCCAGCTAAAGCAAATTATTGAGATTATAGCCAGAGCTAAAGCTAACTGAAATGTATGTATCTATTTGTAGAGAAAGAATTAAGTTCTTCAAAAAAAAATTAGAGATCTATAGATAGATAGATGACGTAGACATAGATACAGACCCAGACACAAATAGATTTAGCACAACGTTTCATAACTAAAAAGAATCTTGTTGATACTTAAGTATAACCTCTTCACTCAAAAAAATAAAGGACAAAGGCCCAGAAAGACTCAGGGACCTACTCAAGATCATTTTTTTTTTATTCCAGCCAGAGCTGAACCCAAACACAGAAATCTTGACATTTAAACTTCTTTCTTTTCTATCATATATAATAATTCTTGGAATTTTATGTTCAAAACAGAGTAAACAAACAAGATTATGATCTCACTTGTTTGGAAAATGGAGCTTTAAAAATATCATGATGACATTTCAGAGGCATCATTCTTAACTTCAGTTATCACTGCATCAGTAAAACATACGTTTAAAAGCTCCAGTAAATACACATACGAATAACTGAGAGTTTATTATATTAACAAGGAAAGAGACAATCTGAGGAAATAGTTTAATGAACCAGGAAAAGGCACTACAGATATTAGGGGGCCAATTAGTCTATGAGATTTTGCATCCAGCCAAATTCAGAGTCTGAATTTGGACCTGGACTTAGTGGGGACCTCAGAGAAATCTCTAGAGAACCGCTGAGTGTACAGGACAGCACGGGGGTCTGTGCACAAGCAGTCCTCCTCTCCCGACGTACCACATCACCGACGCCACATGTTTCATCTAGGTTAGAAGAGATGTCACTAAAGAACAGTGGGTACAGAAAGCATGGCCCAAGTCTTGGAAACCATCAGTGAAGCAGGCGACAGTTTAGAAAACGTTGGCCGTATCAGGGGAAATGAAGTATACTCAGAGGTCAGAGTGAAATCTACCAGTGTAGGTCAGTCAGACTTCCATTGGGTTGAGGCCAGGCTACAGTTCAGTGGGCTCATTCCAGGTTCACCAAGTGCCAGACCTTGAGAGTAGAACTAACTCCTACGCTCCAGATACTGGAGGCCATTGTCTCCTAATACTCTGCCCAGGTTTGACAAGGATTTACTAGAAAGAAGACAATCCCACTAGGCTGTGTTCAATGAGGACAACATGCCCTTCCTAAAGACACGTGAGCTTCCTGCTGGAAAATGGAAATAGATACGGGCAGTCACAATTCCACAAATGTCCTTGGTTGCAGCCTTCAAAACAATTACCATCATCTTATGTGTGTGTGTTTGTGTATATATTAAAGTCATCTGTTGTAAAAAAAAAACTCCTTTAAAATCATATTTTAAAGTATTTTTTCTCATTATAAAACTAACATATATCCAATACAGAAAATCTGGAAAATACACAAGTCATCTATAATCCCCAGAACTACCTAGTATTAACATTCTAAGGTTTTTCCTTTTTTCTTTCTACAATTATACATATGCACATACATCCATGCACTATATTATAAAAAATTATGATAATTTCTTTAATCTTGCACTGTTTGTCACTCGGTTGATTGTTATCATTTCTATACATTATTGATCTTCAAAAACATGACTCCACTAAATAAATGATTATATGTAAAGCAATCATCCTACACTGCTGTACATTTAGATTAATAGGTATTAATGATAGTAGAGAAAATGAAACTAAGATAGCTAATACTTGTTGAGCACATACTGTGTGTCAGACATTCTTCAGAGTAATTCATTACACAAAACATCATTTTACAAGTGTGGAAGCTGACACTTAGGGAGATAGCCTCCCCCAAAACTCAAAGAACTAGTCACTGTAAAGTTGTGATTTGAACTCAGATGTTTTTTTGAGCCTGGGTCTCAAGTTGCTAGCTATTACTTTGTGCTGGTATTAAATATATTATGATGTATATCCTTACATATAAATACTTTATACAACTTACTTACTTGAGATAAACCCCTCGATGGGGCATCATTCAATCAAAGTGTGTGAAAATTTGCAAAGCCCTTGATATATTTTGCCTCTACAAATATACTAATTTTTACTCCCCCGGTAGACTATGAGAATGTTCATTTCATACCATTATTCCCAACATTGAACATTATTATTTAAATTGCCAAATTTGAGAATTAAAAAATGGGACCTTGTTTTATTTCTGTTTTAAAATAATAGTTATATTTTCATTAATTTTTTTTGTCTTTATTGTTGTTATTAAGTGACATTCACCAAACCACATTTATCTAATGCTCGCATTTCCCTCCCCTGAGGTGTCATTTAATGACAAAGACAAAATGCATGGAATCTGTCCTGATTTGGTCTGTACTGAACTGCATGTTTTTATGCCCATTTTCTGGAGCCAGCTTGTGGGAGCCCATTTACCCTTGCTATATTGAGCGTATGTAAGGCTGGGACAAGGGATGTAAACCACGGGCTCCTCATCCGTAACGTGATGACAACAAGAAACGTACATACCTCTTAGGTTTGCTTTGAGGATTATATAAAATAAGACACAAAGGGCTTAGGACAATGTGTGCCTCATTCTAAGTGGGTATGAATGTTAGCTGCTACCAGTAGTAGCAGTAATAGTACAAAGAGTGAGAGTGAATATGTGGTCCAGGTTATCTTTTCTTAAGCATGAGAGTGGATGTGTGGTCAAGGCACTATTTTCTAATTCTGGGAGATCTGAACTAACCTGCAGAGGGAAGCCAGTCTGGACAGGGTAGAAGTCTCGTCCTACAACTCAACATCTAGGCGAGTCCCTTTCAGGATGACCCTCTCACTGGGTGGAGGCCTGTGTCAATGAATGAACACAATAATTAGGTGACATTTGTCCTGCAGGTAGGGCCAGAGGTGGAGGAGCTGTCAAATATGTGCTCTGAAAGGCTCATGGAAGGAAAGTGTCCACATTAGCTTTGTGATGCCAGAAATTCCACCATTTGACTTCTGCAGAAATTCGGATTCCAACAGCATTCATTGAGGTGACTACCGTGTGCCAAAGCACTGATCTAGGAGTTTTCCCAGCATCCCATTTCAACCTAACACAGAACATACCCAACAGCTGTGAAGGAACTACTATTATTTGCAGAATAGTAAATTATTTACAGAGGAAGAAGCAAATGCCATAGAAGTTTATTATCTGCCCAAAGCCCACAGTATCATCAAGTTAGTCTGCATTTTTTTTCCCTGCTAATGACCTTTTGTGGACATCCAGACATGGAGACCTCTCCCTGGAAACCAGATTTAACAGGGAAAGTTTTGTAGTTCCCAGTCTGGCCAGCAGGGGGCCTGCGGTCCAATACTAACGCACCAGCAGCTCTGAGTTTCAATTCAGCCCTCCTGCTTCTGCCCTTTGCTCATTTTGTCACCTTGGACAAATTACTTAATTCCCTGTTTCCTCATCTGTAAAATGGAGATGATAACACCTACCTTGCAATGTCAATGCTGGGAGAAAAGGTAACTTGTAAAGCTCCCAGCACATAATAGTAATTTATAGGTATTAATAATAACTCAAGTGCTGACCACTCAACTTCTAAGGCTTGAATACTGTGCTCTTAACTCAACTGTATGAAAATTAGCACAGAACTGAAGTCTTCATAGCCTGACCCAGAAACAGACCTCCTTCCCTGCTTCTATCATTTAAATACCAAATGTAACCCGAGGGCTCACTGTGCACAAGGTTCCATCTAGGTGCTGCGGAAGGCACTCAGATGAATCGGACACAGACCCAGCACTGAATGTCCTTGCAGCCTAGCAGGCACGACTGGGTGTGAATTAGTACACAGAGCAGAAAGTGGCAAATGGTTTCAGTAGAGCAACGTCTCAGAGAAAGTGCTACACACTTGAGGAAAGATTGATTTCAACTAATAAAGGTCACAAGGTAGTAATATTAACAACCCTTTCCTTTTCTGTGGGCTTTTTTCTGGGACTAAAATCTCACTCCAGCCTCCCTCTCCCAACCACTAAATTGAGCAACTTTATCTTACTCGACCTTAGGCAGACCAGTTAGCCCTCCTCTCACTAGTTATTCTCCTGAGCCATCAGGGCACAAACTCCAGCCTCACGGGGTCCAAAGTGCTGATAACGTTTTTATCTCCCCCTAGAGAAGTAGTGTCCTGAAAATCTGGAAGTGCTTAGGTCCCGAGGGTGGAAACTGGCCCGTTTGTTCTCACCTCCCCCAGGGTCTCTTTTTTCTTGGTGGTGCTGCTAAGATTGATTCCAAGTGTCTCGTCTCTTTAGTGCACCGCATCACCCCCCGAGCAACGGCAGGTCGCGGACAGCTTTCTCACCCGTGGATGGGCGGGTTGCAATGCAGCCTGGAGATCCAGGGATTGCAAATTGGGATGGATGAGGTCTAACGAGAAGTAGGGATCAAGATGTCAGAAATCCTCTAGTTCTTCTCAGAGATTAGATGTAGAAGGAGAGAACAACATTGAGAGAGATTTTTCACACCTAAGTATCTCCCACCAGGATTGCCATCCACTCCCAACTAAAGCTTGTACCTAGGCTGTGAGGGAAAGAAACCTCATTGAGACGGACAAGATACTGAGTCTAAGATGATGGTAACATGCGACTGCTCTTACTCCTTTCCATGGTTCTCCTTTACTCAATGTCCCCAGACCTCTTAGGTAAAGTTTCTTGTTGAAGGCAGATTTTTTTTGTCCCCTTTGTGTTCTCTTTTTTATTCAGATTTCTTTCCACTCATTTTCTCTCTGTTTCTTATTCTTTGATGATTCTTTCTTTCTTTTTTCTTTATGCTTCTTTTTTCCCCATTTCTATTTCTTCCCTTCACTTCTTATATTCTCAATCCACTTCTTTTTTTCTGCTTTTACTGTTTTGACAAGTCTTCTCTCTCAATGTCTCCCTACTTTTTTTTTTTTTTAAATAGTATCTCTCTCCTTCGACACATGTATTTTGTACACAAATGGTACTTGAGGAATTTGGGATAAAATGACCTGGATCCAATATAAACCTTCTTGCTCAACTAACCTAAATACAGAGGCTTGTCCCCTGCTCCTCTTGGTCATGTCTATTTCCACATGAAAAGGCTGCTCGCAGGTTCACGGTATAGACGGAACGCAATTACCTACTGTTTGGTGCACAGTGGCCTTTGTGTCTGACAGCCATGCACCAGGTGGTGAAAATAATGTGCCTACTTTATTCCTAAGCATAAAGGTACTTTTCTACCATAAAAAAACAAAGGACTGAAAAAAACCCTGAAAAATAGTTCTGAAGCTCAAAGTATTCTGTCTAAAATGTCAAAGATTCAGTGGAATTCTATTTTTTCCTTGTTATTCAGGTTGCCACTTTTCTGTAATATTAGCCGTGGTGTGTATATGTTTTCAGCCCGGGTTCTTTCTGTTCCCTACTATTAGACTTTGCCTTAAACTCACAATCCTGCCTGCTTTTCAGCATGTTCATTTTTTCCATGGCAACAGAGACACAGATGAAGGATTCCGGCGTTACTGTGGAGAAGAAGTAGAGGAGAACCTGAGTGTGATGCATCTAAAAATCTGTTATTTGAGAATAAACGCCTGCAGCAGGAGTAAGGGAGGCCAGCCCTCACAGGAATCAGTGAGCTGCACAGGAGTGGGGGAGGGCAGGTTTTTCGCCCTCAGTGAATGCTGACACATGTTAGTCAAGTAAATCCCCCGTATTTTTCTGTTAGAAGTTCTGAATTTTTTTTTCTTATAAAAAGGAAAACACTTCCTTTACAATTTTTATTTGTCGGACAGATTTGAACGTGTCACTGAACAGATATGTCTGTATGAAGGGCTTGCTTACTGAAGCACACACTTAAGATCTCTTCTCCTATGATTATTAGAACTCTTGGCATGTGTACTCACCATCTCCCGTCCCTGACTAGCAGCGATCCCCTGGTACTGCAATGACCTAGACAACAGAAATAATTTTCTGCCCCTTTGCAGGCTGGCGAAGGTTACTATTCCAATTGCTGCTGAGGATTTTGTTCACTTAGAGGTGTTTAGAGTTCTTGTCGGAAGGTCCTGGGGTAGGCAGAGAGTGACTGGAGTATGCAGGCATTCGGCCCCACAGACGCGTTGTTGCACATTTTTCCTGGGACAGCTAGAGACGGATGTTTCCTGTGTGGTTGTCTCAGGGCTTTCTTCTGTTGCCCAGGGCACTGCTCTTCTATCATCAGCCATGCCATTTCAGCTGCACAAGGCAGATAGAGATCTGATACATCCGGGGTATCCAGATATGTGAAAAGCGGATGAAAGACCAGAGAACACCCTCCCATCACTTTTCCTCCAGCATCACCAGCCTAGGATGCCATCTCCAGTGAATATAGCCCAGGAGTTGTGGAATTGCTCATGGAGCAAGGTCTTGAAAGAGAAAGATCTTTTATTAAGTGTATTTCTACAGAATTTCTAGATTTGAATGATAAAGCAGTGGCTATTCTGTTATTATTAGAGACTTAATCCAATCATTATTTTTTAAAAAATTTCCATAGCAACACAGACAAAAAACAGATTTCCTGGGTAGGTATTATAATTTGATTCCAACACTATACAACTTCTATTGGAGTCACTATTTTAGAATTATAATGATTGTATAGATGTTTTTCTTAAAGCAATAATATTAAGATTTTTAAGGAAAGGAACTCATCCCCAAAATATGTTTTTTCTATGTCTGTTAAATATAAGAGACAACAGACTCATAGCTACATAAGTAAAATTAAATCAGATGGTAAACATTAATTAAATACAATTTATTTCTCCAAATCTCCAATTTTTTTTACAGCAGTAAGGTTTTTTTTTGTTTTGCTTTTTAAAAAATTTATCAAATTAGCATACAATTAGCTCAAGTCTTTAATAACCTCTAACGCCAGAGTAGTTTTGTTCTTTAAGGACATTGAACCAGAATATAGGTTAACATTCCACAACGCCCTAGACTTATTTCCAGAGGGAGAAATATTCTTTGCATATCAAAAAAGTTTTAACTTAAAATTTAATTCAGCAAAAGCATGGATTACTTGTTTTTCCACTGATGTAAAGAAATCTTTATTGAATGTTTCAACTGATCAGTCACTAGGTTAGTTCATAAGATAAACTCATCCATGGATGGTAACTGAAATCCTTGTTGTTTCAGTGGAGTATGTCAGATTCTGTTGGTATTTGCTCCACTAAATACAGGGGTTTTTTTCTCATAAATAATAAAGTTTGGGGTGAAAGTTCTGAGAAAGCCTATGCTCATGAAGAAGCAAAAAGGTAATCTGATTAGCAGGATTCGTATCTCTGCATGGTAAATTATAGAAGATTACGGCATTTCTATGACTAATACCCTAGAAAAGCTTCATAGATGAAGACTTTGGTTGTTAAGGTGGATACTCTTTTATGTCTAAGACAGCTTAGTATATCTTCTACCACAACTTTTCAACTTTTGAATTTCTAGGCAGGTTAAACATTGAAATGCATATTAACTAAACTTCAAACAGGTCTTTTTTTTTTTAATCCTTCTGGATTACCAGCCTCCAGATATCATATCTTAGTCTGCAGGGGTTTATTAAAGAAGGATTTAAATGTGATAGCCAGTAATGAGTTGGCAGAAATGGAATTTATGAGTGAGTCACATGATCATGTGGTCGCAAAGCCTCTACATCCAGAAAGTATGTAATGGTGCTTAACACAAATAGTTAGCAAATTATTGTGGCACTTTTATTAACTTCAATATGATTCAAAATTTTTAAAAAATTTTATATGTTCAACAAATACCTCAAGTGACATGAAATATTGTCATATTCTCTGTTCAGAATACAATTAGCCTGAGGTTGAAGCTAAATATTATATCATTACAGTTTTCAAAAAAGAAATGGAGATGTTTAAAATTCCATTGCTATTTTTCAGCTCTTCTTTTATAGCTAGTCTGTCCAACTCTCCAAATATAACAATAAATACAAATTTTAACTTTAGTTAACATTGAAAAATCAAAGTAACTATTTTTGTTATGAAACTAACCTTTTAATGCTTATGTTATGGCAGTCATTTCTAAAGATTTCAGCTCTTCAGGAGTTTTATGCTTTCGCAGCCATAGTATCTATCTATGTGCAGTCCTTTGGTATTTCTTTGTAAGTTGCTTTAACATAGGCATTTGGAAGTTAAGTTTTACAACAGCAAAATAATGAATTAAACCTCCTGAAGATGTAGGTCCCTCTTTCTAATTTCTATGATTTTGCATTTAAAAAGAAAATACTGAGACGTGACTACACAGTGTATGTATTTTTAATTAAGAAATGCAGTACCACTAACATTCTGATTAGAAAATGTGCATGCTTTTAATTTTAATGTTTCCACCATATGTTGTAGAAAAGGACTCTTTTTTGAAGACTATGTGTCAGAGCCCTTACTTTCATCCTCAGAAGGTTCTTGTGAAGGTTACTGGGTTTCAACACAGTACCTGATACCCAGTGCTCAATAGTCAGTGGCTATGATTATTTTTATTAAATACTTTAATCAACATAGATGAAGTAAATATAGAAATTGTGTGGTTAATTTGATGAGTTTAAAGCCCAAAAAACAAATGGAACAACTGAGCAAACACTCAATTGTTGAAGTCCAAATGAGTCTACCAGAACTCTCTAGCTCTGATGACAGTATTTGATTCAAACTAAAGATAAGAACATATGATTTGATTTCAAATCAATAAAATGCAGTCTGCATTCTCAAAAATAATTGCAGGTCATCTCCTGAGCAGCTACCTCCAAAGGCCTTGAGGGGGCGTTGTTTTCCTTTCCTCGCCTGGTCTCCTCTGTGCCTGCAGTAAGGGCAGAGAACTCAGACGGTGTGTCTGCTCAGGGCTCACATCAGCTTTCAGACACCATGGTCAACGAGGCAGGTCCCGGTCATGGAGGAAATATCAAGCACCACAGATGCAGGGCCCATCCTTGGCAAAACAATGAATTGTGTTTTAGCTAGAACACCCTCCATCTTTCTGGAGAGAGCCCCTCTTTCACCTTACACCACTACCCTTGACTCACAGGCTTCCCCTCAAACCTTTCATTTGCACAAGACCTCTCATCACTGCTCTCCACCGAAGCCCCCACTCCCAGACAAGGGAGGAGTGCCTGGTGTTCTAGACTCATTCCCTCACTGCTCTTTGTCCAAACTGCTTTCGGACACCTGTCAGTGCTCTGTAGAAGTTCCCTCCTGGAGTTTCCCAGGCCTTCTGCTCAGCTCCTGGCGGGATAATGCATGCTAAGATCTTTGCTGAGAACGGCTTGCCATCTTCACTGGCATTCTGAAGACCTATGGGGAATGGGGAGAAGAGCATTAGAACCCAGCACCCTATGTCCTTATTCTTGTGAAACTGATAGGCTTCAGAAGGCAGAGATGTGCCCTTATTTACCTAGCAAGACCTATACAAGGTCTAGGGGGGAAAATGACACTCATTGGCCATGGGCTTCCTAGATTAGCCAGGAGAACCTATGTGTGGTTGGGAGTGTGAAGTATGATCTTCTGCATCCTTGCCTCATCCTCCCTTTCCCTGGCCCTGGGCTGCTCTCAGAGTCACAGTGGGAACACTCATGTCAGAGACTCACAGTAGGTGCAACAATCCTGCCCAGCACAGCTGCCAGTTCAGCCTTTTGTGGGAAAAGTGAAAGGATGTTAAAAATTCTTTTTTCTCTTTCCTCTTCTTCCAGTACGGAGAGATTTGAAAACTGAATGGTGCTTGTGTTTTCGAGGGTTTATACCTCTGGAGAAGTAAGTAGGTCTAAAAAGAGTGAAAAGAACAGGACATGAGAACTGTCTGGGTGCTCAGGCGAGGAGGTTAGTGGTTAGACTTGTAGGGGCCACAGGAGAATGCTACGTTGCTTTGTTCGGCTCCTCCATGATGAAGAGGGTGAGACTTGGGAACAAAACATGCCAAGAATGAATAAAGACAGCATACTTGGCCAGTGTCACCTTCTGTTAAACGTCTCCTGGTGTAATGGCCCTGGCCCGGTCCTGCATTGGATGAGACCCCAACAGGTTCTTAGCCACAGGCACAGGGCTCGGCATGTAGTAGGCGCTTATCTGTCCCATACAGGCACCAGTACAAGGATACAGACGGAAGGCACGCAGTTCTGTTCTCAGCTCATTTAGAAATAACATGAGTATTTCTTTTTATTAGAAAAAAAAAATGGATTCACGTTGTCTTGCCAAGCTAAGTGTATAAACAGAATGGATTCTGTTACAGTCCAAATGTCTACAACTCCTATACACAGATGCCACAGGCTATGAGAGATTTCTACTATAAGGATATTTTGTACCCCAGGATAATTTTCTTACCCCATCCCCAAGTAAGACAGTCAGAAATAACTGTTCCAAACGACATTGGCTTGTACCTTTCATAACTATTAATAACTCTTTGTGTATCTTGCTACCTGACCAAACTATAGTCTCTTTTTCTTCTTTGAACCCCTCATGGTGCCAGGCATAGACATTTGCACATTCTAGCCTTCAGTAAAAGTTGAATTAATATTCTCGTTAGAGACGTATAAATTAATTTCTCTTAATTCAAATGTATGCAAACCAGAAGTGCTTGCCAAGCTTTAATTGGTAAATAATGCAGGCACTGCATGTATTTGCTTTGCTTTCTTTGAATACTGCCTGTATTTTTCAAACCCCCTTGACACATTGTAAAACAAAGCTTTAGCAAAAGGCAAATCAATTTATTTTAACAGGGACTTCTTAAGAATGCCTTTTAGGGACATGAACGAATGATATAAAAAGGGCATCGGCTCACCATTATTTCCAGATCATGAAAATATCATTCATTTCCAATTCTCTGCTTCCCGCATGGCCACTCAAAGGAAAGCAACAGTCTGACTTTGTATTATGATTTCAAACAGAGCATAGTCTGTGGGAGGTGGGCAGATGTGGTTGAATCCAATCGAGTTGAACTCTGTTTCTCTTAGCAAAGCTGGCACTAACTCTATGAAGCAAAGAGGAGGGTGGAGGTGATCCGGTTTGCTACCACAGCTTAACAGTGAGTTTGTTTGGACAAGAAGAAAAAATAAATTGTAGGTCCAGGCAGATGATTCAGCATGACTGTAGCTGACATGACACCCATTTCAAACACCTAATTTAAATCTGATCTGCATTACTTCAGAGAGCAAAGTATGGGACCAGATATAGTCGAGGCCCTTACTGAAAGGCCCCTAATCCTCTCTGATGCTGCTGGCACACGGCTGGCCTTAGGTAGCTTGCATTTAGAAAGCTGGCGGCCAATCCATGTGTTGCCGTCCAAGGCATACCGTTATTACAGAATAATACCATTACCGAGTAAAAGAGAATGATAATTTATCAATCTTGAGAGTCAAGAAAATCAGCACAGTGCCTGGAACCTCAATTCAATCAGCAAAGACCCAAAGGAAATCAGCAGCCAGCCTAAAAGAACTGAAGACTCATTTTTCTTTCTTTGTGTTAATGAAGGTCTTTAGTATATTTGTGGCAGGGAACAATGTGCATCTTAGCTTAGCGATATGGGCAGGTAGTAATTCTATGTTTTTAACTGAGGGGCTGCTACGTTTGTTTTGGTGATTTGTTAAAGCCTTCCTCCCTGCTCCCCTGTGCCTGCACCATTACTCTATTTATTATTGCAATCTTTAGCGTTGAGCATTCTACATACTTCAAATTAGTGTATAGAAGAACATTACAAAGTTTGATGTTACTTAATGTTTGTCACCAAAAAAATAGTATTTATCTTGTATTTCCCAGAAGGTGGCTGCAACACACAGGGGTAGACATATTCCTGCAGGTAAGGCTGAGAGAGGTGGTTAGGGCAGATGAGCTTCGTGTTGACTGGAGCAGGCATATTGTCACCCTGGAGCAGGGTGAGGTTCCCCACACTGGTGCTTCCACTGGCTATTCTGGTGCCTGTCTACCTTCCTGCGCTTCACCTCCTACTCTGCGCACCCAGATCACCATGCCTTACACACCCGGCATCATCTCTCTTTCTAGACCCACCAAGGTCATTCCCATCTTAGGGACTTTCTGTTTCCTCTTCTTGGAATGCTCTTTCCCCAGATCGTCACACAGCAGGCTCCCCATTAACATTTCCATCTAAGCTCATCCATCACTTCCATAAAATTCATGTCATCTAATTTCTCCAGCCCTCTTTCTCCCACACTAACACCAGTTTTTATCTGTCACATCTCCTTGTTTGATACTCTTCACTTCACTCATTGCTATCTGAACTCACATTTCTTTTCTTATTTGTTTGCTATGTATTTCTCTCTTCCCCACCATGAAAGAGCTATGAGACCAAGGGCCTTGTCTATCTTGCCCACGGTTGTATCTCCAGCACCTTGAGGAGTCCCCAGTACAAGTAGGCATACGATGCACATTTGTTGAATAAATTAATGTGCCCTTCACAGAGTCCTGTAGACAGGATTAATGAGGTGACTGATGTTAGCAAAGGTGGTCGGGGGAACATTGCTTAATTTCCCCTGATGATTAAATTTTCTGAGGCCCTGAAATCTCATAGAATTTAGAAGCTGGAAAGACCTTAAGGTCCAAAGAACACAAGATTCTCAGTCTTTTTTTTTTTTTTTTTTTGGCTAATTATTGGCAAAACTGAGACTAAGTCCAAAGTCTTTGTAGCACCTCTTCCTACCAACACCCACCTTCAGATCTTCAGGCTCTTAACTGTACCACCCTACTAGCTTCATTTCAAACAGCATTTTTAAATATGGAGAAGTTATTTGTTTCCCATGTGTGCTGCAACAAGTTACCTCAAATGTAGTGGTTTAAAACAACACCAAGCTATTATCTTACAATTGTGTATGTCAGAAGCTGACACAGGTCTCTCTGGGCTAAAATTAAAGTGTTAGCAGGATGGCATTCCCTTCTGGAGGCTCAAGTGAGGAGTCCATTTCCTTGGCTTTTCTGGCTTGTAGAAGCCAACCATGTCCCCTTCCTCTAATTTCCAAGGCAGCAACAGCTGATCAAGTTCTTCCAACACTGCATCACTCTGACCTTCTCTTCTGCCTCCCTCGCTACAGTTAAGGACCCTGTGATTACACTGGTCCAGGGTAATGACCTTATTTTAAGGTCAGTGAATTAGCCATCTTAATTCCATTTGCATCCTTCTCCTGGGTAGCGTATTCATACATTCTGGGAAACACACCATGAGTATTTGCGGAGGGTATCCAACAAGAAGAAATATGAAAAAAAAATTGATGTCTCCTTCTTTCAAAATAACTGGTTTACATTTTGGAGTTTTGATGCTAATAAAATTCTGCTGAACTAGTTGCCCACATACAGAGTTAATTTTTCTGTTAAAGTATAATTTTTCAAAAGTTAAAAAAGTCTCATTTAAGTTTAAGATAAACATATGCTAAAGGTTTTATTCATCTTATTGACTAGTAAAGGAACCATAATTATAAGACTGGCTCAAAGGAGTGTAAGAGGAACAGAGATGCTGAATGCTGAATGATTTTGCTAATGTCGAAACAAGACTGTTTAATGTCCTGTATGACCATAAAAGTATAACCTTTGGGGTTATGCTTTTCCACCAAAGAGAAATCCACTAGTTAAGATGTAACTTCACAGTGTCTGCACTGTCATCAAATATCTAGGTGCAGTCTCTTGCAGTAGTTTTTAATTCTTGGTTGTTCCTGTTGAAACAATGGCACTGAAAAGAACTGCAGTCGTTCTGCTTTATTTCTAAATTTTGCATAATTTTCATAATATTTTAGAATAAAATTCTTAAAGAATTACTGAGTTAAAAGTTATGCATAATTTTAAGGTCACAATTTACTTTTGAAAACTATTATGTTTGTAGGTAATGATTCATAGATTTTGTCTCCCTTGGATTTAAGATTAAGGATGAAACACTGGCTTTGTGAAACTATTTCACCATCCCTAATTTACAATTATTTGTCTTCAAGGGCTTCTTTTTTTAAAAGGATTAACAAGATGATACATATGAAACACTGATTTGGCACTTTACTAATGAACCATTTAAGACAATGTTACTCAAAAGATTTTGACTTATTCCAGGGTATAGGGGATGTTACCCTAATTTTATTAGCTATAGGTTTATGTTTATTAGAATATTTGTGATTTGTTTTTATCAACACAAACCAGAATCCAGATTATCAGAAGTGAAATTAAGCCATGTCTGTTATATCCTAAGAATTTAAAGATTCCCACTATTTTCATTGCTTCTTCGAAATTGTTATATTTGCCATGTATTGTTTCTAAATTATGCAGTTATCTACCTGGATTTACAGTAGCTATTCTGAAATGCTTAATAAGTTGCTGTGAAACCATCTGATAGAAACAAGACAATTATTAGTGAACTCTTAGTGTTCTTCGCCAACAACAGTGGTCCTTATTAAAAGTGTTAACGAGCACATACTTCTGGGCACATACTGCAGTGTTATCTTTTGAGATAATGCCTATAAATTTAAGAATAGACTCATACTCGCAAGACCTTTTGGCACCCCTTTTGGTTATCAAAGATGACAGATTCCAAAATATTCAGGTACTGAGTTTTTAGAAAGTTTTCCGTTGTTTTTTCTATTTTTATTTTTTAAGTGTAGAGTAACCTGGTAAACAGTTAGAATTAGTCTTAACTATATATAGTATAGAAAATCCCAAAATATAGTGGCTCATAAAATGGGTGATCATTTGTTTCTTAAGTAAAAGAAGTTCACAGATGATCAGTAGGGTACAGGCTATGGTTATCAGCAACTCAGGGTTCTATAATCCTAGTCTGAGTTCCTTCTTAAAGGTCATTTTACAATCCAAGATGGCAACTTCTTAGAAATTGCACCAAATACTTACACTTAAATGCTATTGTCTAAAACTTACTGGGAAATGTAGTATTTTGGTTGGATGCATTGATGCCCAGAATAAAATCAAGAAAAAAGAAAAAAAAAACAAATATTCAGTGGCAATGAGTAGTTTCTGCTATGTTTAATTATTTAAACCGTTAGAATCTGAGGGAATTGGCAGATAGCTCAAATCAAAGTCAAGACTTCTGAATTTCAGGCCCAAATATTATTAATTAGTTCTCCCTGGTTAAATCACCTAAACTTTGAACTTATGTCATCATCTGACTTAACAGTGAATATATCTTGGGTTTCTTCCAGTTCAAAAGTCAGTGATTTTATAATATACTGCCATGTATGTTTTCCTATTTTTAAACATTTTTTCCTTGGCCCAAGAAATAAATTATAGTTGAATTTAACTATTATCACGCAGGCTTCTGCTATGCTCAAGACATACACTAAGAACTTTGGGGAGAAATATTCAAGCATACAGAGCATCACTTGCTGTCCCACTTACAAAAATGTGACATTTCCAGAAGCCTGTGGCTAAGCCTCAAAGCAAAACACCTTTTTAAAATTGTATCTCTTGCCTATGATTGAACCAACACACTGAATGCTTTCCTTCATCTGAAACTTTGAGGACTATTTGCATATTAGGAGTATAAATCTTAGCTAATCCAGCAGGAGGGAGAGTATTTATTTTACACTAAGAAAATTTTGTTTCAGGAGGAGTGAAGATATTTGACTGATGATTGTAATCTTTTATATGCCTTGTAACTGTGATGGATGGCCTTGAGCTTCAGTGATTCATAATGGCATTTGGAGGCATGGGAAAAAAGCAGCTAATTCAAATGAAGGAGTCAGTAAAACATTAGAGCAAATGTAGGTCACAGAAAATCATGGAAATCTAACAGAAGGCCAGTGTGTTGCCAGTGAATATACCAGAAGACAGCAAAAGAAAACTATTTCTACACTCATCACTGGTTCCCCCAAAATGGTGTTTTTATCTTTTCTACTCCAGCTTCCCAGTGTGACAACCTTCCTTCCTCCATTCCTTTCACTCTTCCAGACCCTGTCCCCCCACAGAACCAAATGATTTTATGCTTTCTTCTTAAATAGTCAAATCTCTTTAATATTCAGAGGAGAAAAATGTGACCCAGAAGAGATTCAGGAAAACCCCACGGGGTGAGGTTTTGGCAGTACAGAGATTAGAAATCCAATTTTACTGGATTTCCAATCCACTTTCAATCGCATTGCTGTGTTCTTTAATAATTCCTGTTAAATTGTGGCCTGTCCAGGTCTGGGTAGCTGGTTAGTAGCTGAGCTGAGGCCAGAATCTGGACTCCTCCCACTGACTCCCTGTTCCTCCCTCTGTACATCCCATCATCAGCAAACGAATTTGCATTCTAAGATTTTTTAAATGGCTTTATGGAACCAGTGAGACAGATAAACAGAGGGACATACAGCTCCCTGGCACAGGTGACAGGGGACTCCCTATCATGGGGTTAAGCCGGGTCAGGCTTTCCAGACTGATCATTATTTCATTCATTTTTTCAAATAGTTATTGAATACATGTTACATACCGTGCACTACGCAAGGTGCTGAAAATTCAAAGGGAAAAAAATTCTCTATCCTTCCATCCTCCAGTTACGTTGACCTTGAACAAATGGGTAAAATGGAAATGCCCTTTCCGGAAATGGAGAAGACTCTAAGAAGAGCAAAATCACGGGAGAGTGAGGGTCTACGAAAGCACTTGGTACTTTCGGCTCTCAACCGAGATAACTACCTCCCTTGCCATGTCACTCTCTGTAGCAATATTTAGGAGCCAAAGTTCCACAGGAGAGTCTGGATGTCAGGCTGTGATGCTGAGTCAGCTCAGAGAACCTGATACAGGATCTGTCATGTACAGTTGATAGATGCCACACATCCCTTTCCATCTCAGAATAGCTTTCTCATTGACCTGTCAGGTGCCCGAGTCACATCGTTAGTAGTGCTGCTTCTGCTGCGTCGCTGTCTGCTGAAGGCCTTACTGTCATAGACACTGTGAGTTAATCAGAAATAACATTTTAACAGGTTAGTCTCTGTACTGGTGTCCTACGGCTGCCATAATAAAGTACCACAAGCTTGTTGGTCTTTTGATTTTTTGTTTTTTCTGTTTTAAGTACCTTATTTTAATTTTTAAATTTTTAAAATTTTTATACGATTTTTAAAGATTACTCTCAATTTACAGTTGTTACAACATATTGACTATATTCCTTGTGTTGTTCAATACATCCTTGGGCCTCTCTTACACCCAATAGTTTTGCCTCCCACTCCCCCATCCTTGCATTGCATCCCTGCACCCTTACCTCCATAACCACTAGTTTGTTTTCTATGTCTGTGAGTCTGCTTCTTTTCAATTATATTCACTAGTTTGTTGTAGCTTTTTGATTCCACATATAAGTGATATCATACAGTATTTATCTTCCTCTGTCTGACTTATTTCACTTAGCACAAGTCCATCTATGTTGCTGCAAATGTCAAAATTTTATTCTTCTTTATGGCTGGGTAGTATTCCATTGTGGTTGTTTAAAATAATAAAAAGTGTATTCTCTCACAGTTCTGGAGGTTAGAACTCTGAAATCAAGGTGTTGGCGAGGTGTAAATAACTAATATGAGGTCATGCTTTATTAGGGTGGGCCATAAATTCAATATGTCTGGGGTCCTTATAAGCAGCAGACGCACGAAGAGAAAACACCATGAGATGTCTGCAGCAGAGACTGGAGTTATGCTGCCACAGGGCTGAGGAATCCCTAAGGCTACCAGAAGCTGGAAAAGGCAAGGAAGGACCTCGTGCTCACTAGTGACACTTATTTCCAAATAAGGTCATATTCTGAGGTAATGAAGGTTAGGACTTCAGCATATCTGTTGGAGAGACACAATTTAAACTGTAACAGTTTCTATTAACACATAAAGTATTCCTCAGGTTAGTTAGACCTTAACTAGCAGGAAGCAAGAATCTTGAAAAAATGAAAAGGAAGGCCAAGGAGTTTTTATGAAGTGAAGGGGGAGGGTGAGAGGGCAGGGAAGAAACAGGAAGGAGAACAGAATGAAATCAGTATGGCAGCCCCAAGGGAGGTGTAATGGCGGGCACTCCTTGGTCAACTAGAAGACCACATAAGCATATCAGGCATTGAAGGGGGCGGGGAGGCACTGAAAGATTATGCCAGCTAAAGGAGTGAGGGAGTAAGGAAGACAAACTTTACCCACTTCATAAGTTTGCCTGCGCCAGAAGATAAATGAACTTTAGAAGCAGAGTTTTGCAATTTAAAGTAAATTAAGTCAATGAATAATTTCTTCAGAGGATTGTCTTTGGCCCTCTCACAGCTCTTTTATGGCTTACACCCTTTTTCCTTTTCCCATGGGAAAAATTAATGCGTTAGACAAGTTGAATCCTTACCACTTAAGTTCCCTTTAAATAATCAAGCACAGTTAAAATGAGAATATTCAAGGTAATAGAATCTGCCACCAGAGGAATACAGCTTACCAAGGAAACTATGACTAATGCCATGCTTTGACCACCCCTTACCTTCCTGAGAGTAATAAGGTAAAATTGCAGTAGGGAGGATTTAAGACAGATAATAAAAATGCTCCCAGTACAGTTTTTTGGGTTTTTTTTTTCCCCAGTATTGCTACATCATCTTTCCTTGAGGGAGATTACGGAATAGGAAGGAGATTATCAGAAATGGTTTAAGTACAATGCTGCTTTACTTCAGCCTTATAAATTTTTCTTAGTTTAACCAAAATATTTCCTAGAACAAATAGTCTTTTTCTTTGCCTCTCTGCGCAAACAGAGTTGCTTTTTCAATGAACAGTAATTATGCCCTTGAGAATCTCACCTCAGTATTCTAACAGTATTGCAGCCATGGTCCATGCTGTGGACCTCCTTCAAAATGAGGCATCCTCATCTCTGGAATCCTCTCCTGGATGGGGGCTAATGTGACCCTTCAAAAATAAGATCACTCTGAAGAGAAGTGCATCAGAAGACTGTAGCTGAGGCATTGCTTTATGAGCCTTGTATCAGACAAGTGACTGACATTTCCCAAGCTTTATTTTCCCCCATGGACTTCACCTTAATTTTAGTTTCTTGGTTCTTGACATCCTCTAAGTTTCCCACTCTGCGTGGGGATCCAGCTGACAGTAGCCCTTTTCTGTTGTTTGGAAGCATTTCATCAGCTCCCTAAAGTGGAAGGATTGCCTCTGGACGTTACTGCCATTTACTGAGATTGGGATGATGCTGTAGTTCTGATGGAACAATTCTGTTTTATGTTCAGCTGGTGACTCATTCTGACCTAGATCATTTTCTGCCGTATTTGTTCACACTCAGTCTTCCTTCCTTAAAATAAGTATGAAGTATCCAACTTTATTTCAGGTAACTTGTCAAGATATCCACAAGATGGTTCCTTGTTTTCTAAAATGTTGGTAAATGCCTTTGCATTAGTCAGGGTTCCCTGGAGGAACAGAACCAATGAAAGAATATATATCTGTATACTGGTTCATGCAGTTGTGGAGGCTGGGAAGTCCCAAGCTCTACAATCTGTTTGCTGGAGACCCAGGAAAACAGACTTGTAATTCCAGTCCAAAAGCCAGCAGACTCAAGACCCAAGAAGAACCGATGTTCCAGTCCAAGTCCTAAGACCAGAAAAAACCAGCATCCCAGCTAAACAGCCAGGACTTCTTACTCAGCTTTGTTGTTCTATTCAGGTCTTCAGTTGATTGGAGGAGGCTACCCACCTACAGTAGGAAGGGCAACGTGCTTTACTCAGTCTACTGATTCAAATGTTAATCTCATGCAGAAAATGTCGTTCATTTAAACAACATATCCAGAATAACGTTTGGCCAAATGTCTGGGCACCCCATGGCCCAGTCAAATTGACACATAAAATTAACCATCACAGCT
This sequence comes from Camelus ferus, assembly GCF_009834535.1. Classification (NCBI taxonomy): domain Eukaryota; kingdom Metazoa; phylum Chordata; class Mammalia; order Artiodactyla; family Camelidae; genus Camelus; species Camelus ferus. The sequence goes on along the minus strand of NC_045696.1, from coordinate 78,900,547 downwards.
TGCTAATGGTGCCGGTTAATGCCGTAATTATACAGATTGCTTGGGAGAACACACTGGAATGGGAACCAGGACCTGTGGGAGACACAGGTAGGAGGCTTTGTGAAGGAGTAGAGTGGAAATGCCAAGGAGTTTAAAACCATATAGATTGGGTTTGGATCTTGCCTTTTCCACTCTTCAGTTGGGAAAGTTACATAACTTTCTACTCCTCAGCATCTCTACATGTAAGCTGGGGATTATTAAACCTGCTTCCTGGACTTGCTGAGAGTATTTCTCAGGAAAGGGTCTTCAAATCATCTACTACATAACCACATAAACTCAGAGGGTGCTTGCCTAGGTAGATTCCTAGACCCTATCCCTGAGGATTCTAATTCAATAAATCCAGAATGCAGCCCAGATCTCTGACATTTTCGCAAACCTCACAGCTGACTACCAAGCCTGCCAAGCCCGGACAAGCACAGCTGTGAGGTTTCAGTGTAAGCCGCCTGGTGCATAGTAGGAGCAGAACAAAGCCGAGCTGTCCTAGACAAACCGTCAGCTCCTGGAAGACAGGGATGGTGTCTGTTGACCCTTGCGTCACCAGCAGCCCAAGGCCATGACACAAAGCAGATGCTCTGAAAATACTGGTTGATGTGGATGGTTAGAAATCACTAGTGAGAGTTGGAAGCAAAGACCAGGAGAGTCAGAGAATGTTAGGTTCAAGCGAAACAGCATAAAAACAAGGCATTGCATCTGAAAATAAGCAGGATTCCTGACTGCAGTTCAGTCTTCCAGTTGTCTGCATTAAGGGGGAAGAGCAGCCACCAGGTATCGGGTAGAAGCCACTGGAAAGACAATGGAAGAAAGAAGTTAGAAAATCTAATGGATACTGTAGCAAGAAGGAACCAGGCAGAGGGATGATGCAAAACTTATTGGCAATCTGGATCAAGGTGTCCACAAAATCAAGGATAAGACGATGCTAGCTGGAGAGGAGAGACTTTGCCCTGAGAGTCTGCAGCAGAAAATTGGGATACCTAGCTGAGTTTGGGAATTTGTGGGTGAATTCTGGCTGGCAAATCATCAGAGGTAGGTGGTTTCAGGGGTGGTACCAGACTAAATCATAACTAAAAGCATACTGAAGGAAAATAGATGCATCACCGGTTGTATGATAAAATCAGACAACTTGAGCAGGCCAGCCTCCTCAATCAAAACTCTGATTGTAAATTGGTGTGGCAATCTTCTGCAGAGATGCACATGTTGGGACCCTATTTCCACACTCTCCATCTCGTACACAATTCATGTTTTATAGCTGGACTAACAGGGTTGTTATTGGGATCATAACCAAGTAATCCCTAAGTACAGAATATCCTGAACAAAAGTATTGTTTGCCTACACACACACAAAGTAGAAGACAAATTTACAGGAAGATAGCATTATTTCAAAAATAATAGTGAATTGACCATGTGAAAAATGATCTTACAGGCTTAAGAAATATACTTGACATATACATACATAAAACTGTATTCCTTTCATTTTGCATTTGATTACCTCAGATATTATGCATAACGGTGTATAGATCTAATTTCCTCATCTTAAAATAATGGTTGTCTGGGGCATCCCTTTGCATATGATCGTTCTTTCTCAGTACCTGCGTCTTCTATCTTATTATGCATATGAAATATTTAGATAGCAATTAGCCCAGCGATTCATTGTATTAATTACTTGCTTTTTAGAAAGTAACATGCCAGCAATCTGCAAAGAAAACCACCAAATAATTCTACGGCCATTCAAGCACTTGCGTGTTTTTACAGATAAATCCATTACATGGAGTCATTCATGGGGAATAAATGGCAAGCAAAAGTAGGATTTATCAGGGTAAAGCCCTGAGGGTTGTAGAAAACACAGGAAAATCCAATTAGAACTGCAGGGAGTTGGTTCAATCTCTTAATCGGCACTGCAGCACAGCAGATTAATATTATTGCCTACTAGTTAAACTTTATTACTCCATTTTTCTGTCTGTGGTCCTCTGCTTTGCCAGCCCACCTTGAAAAGATGGCAGGCAGAACCATATAATACTTTTTATGGCCTTGGCATCAGTCCTGTTTTGTGGCTTGAAAGATAAGTACCATTCTAGAAATGATGAGGTGAGGAAGCCGGCGACACTTAAGCTTGTTTTATAAGCCAGAGTGTGGGGCTGTTTGCACTACATTCTCATCACGAAAACCATCAGCACGAGCACTTTGCCAGCTCCCACTGACTGACAGCAGAATTTACAGGAGCCATTTTTCTCCAGAATTGTCCTCATAAAGTCAGAGGCAGCAAGAGACAGTGACTAGAGCAAAGACTCCAAATAGGTGGTTGTCTTGGGTTCCAATTACAACAAAAACACAGATTTACCAAATGACCTTGGGCAAGTCACTCAACTTCTTGGTATCAGGAACAATCCTTGAAGTTTCTTTAACATCAGTTTCCTGGATAAGCAGTACTTACACAAATACCCATAAATATTTTCTTCTGAAAAAGTCATGCTGTGTGCCTGCCTCTGAGTGTCCCTCTCTTTTCTTCTATTAAGACACTAGTCATTTGGATTTGGGATCCACCCTAATCCAGTATGACCTTATCTTAACTGATTATATTTGCAAAGATTGTATTTCTCGGTAAGTTCACATTCCGAGGTTCTGGGTGGACATAAATTTGGGGGTGACACTATTCAACCCTCTTCAGTAGGCAAATTAAATTTGTAGCCCTAAACCTTTTAATATTTTGGTATGAGTAGACATATAACTATTCAAACGATTTAAATCATAAGTCTTTATTAATGGGTTATTACACACATGCATTAAACACAGATAGTCTGCTTGATTGTATGGTGTGTTAACTTATGCAGCAAGTGTTTATCTTGTTTGAAAACTTTTAGACAGCTAGCTATAACAGAACAGACTGTATAATTCTTTCTTGTACTTATGTTACAAGTACTTCAACTAACAAAAGACTTCCAGGGTTAAGAGTACATTCTTTTGCTCTATATTAGAAACTTGGTTGGCAAAAGTTGACCTGATTCAAAGTTTCGAAAACTAATAAATCAGAGCCTTCTCCCTGCCCCAAATCAATGCACACATTACTTCAAATAGTAAATAGATGTAATATGTGGCTTGCAAAGCAAATAATGTATTATTTCACAACCAATACGATTTTCTCTCACTTAATCATTTTTCAAATAAAAGGTTCCTAGGTTAGGTTTGGGGTCCATTTCGCATTGGCACAAGAGCTCATTAGATTCAGCTCAGTCAATATATCTGGCAAAATAAGATTCCTGTTTGGGCAAGTGAAGTTTTCTTTTCTCTGAGTGTGCAATTTTCTTCCACTTTTCAGGTTCACAAGACACATGTAAATGCAATCTCCCTTCTGCACACGACTGATTCACTTCTTTCTTCCATGTCTCCCCAGGTGTTGATTACACCATCCCACTTGCTGTTTTTGTCTATTTTACCTTATGGAGTTGTTGAATTGATACAAATGGAAGTGTTTATTTGAAAACACAACTCTTTCCCTTATACTTTTACTATTCTAAGGTTGTTACTTTCCTTTTGAAAGTGTACCACTAATAACTTTTCCACATTTTCAAAATCAATTCTCACATTTCATGTAATTTATTTGCTGAGATTCTTACATGGTTTGTGCTGGCCGAGAAGGGAGTAGCCAATCGCGCCTCCTTCAGGGATTTTATAGATCTCTTCCGTAAATCACTGAGAAGATGTTCCCTTCTCCTAACTGGGTTCTCACATTGATCAGAGGAGAGCTGATGATTTCACATTGTTCTTGTCCCTGCAGCACCTCCCACCTCTCCTCCTACCCTTGCCTTCCTAACTGAATATGTCTTCTATCTAGCTTACTCTTTTTTTGTGCCAAATCAGTGTGCCGATTCTGCTTTTTACATTTATCGTTAATTTGGTCAATGTCTGTTTTGGTCCTTGACGATATGTTCCTATGGGGAAGGTTCACATCTGTGTAAGTATCACGCACAATTAAGTTCCTAGCAAGCTTGGTCCTCTTCCCTCACTTTCAGTTTCTTTTCCTGTCTCCTTTTCTTCTGTCAGTCCCTTAATACTGGTATTCTGCAGAGTTTCTTCCTTCTCACTTTAGCTTTACCTAATCATACCCACTCACCTGCCTTCAGCCAACCTGCCCACTGGCAACTCTCAAATCAGCGTGTGCAGTCAGATGTCTCCTGCTGACTTCTAAATCTGTATCCCAGATCCAGAACATGTACTTTGTTGACAACTGAATGTCTCATGCGTACTTTTTAAAGAAATATTTTTCAAACTGTGTTGACTTCTTTTCACAGAAATAAATGCACTTTGTATCTCAAATCACAGAGTATCCCCAGAGACACAAAAGGGCTACATGATTTGGCGGCCCCAGGAACATGACCATAATTCAACAAATTATCATTACCGTCCAAATTGCTCTTCCTTCTGTATTTTCTCTCCTAGTTTATGAGACCCTAGTACAGAAATCCAAAAGTTATTTTGGGCTCTTCTCTTCAACATTTCTTACCAAGTTGGCCACAAAGTCATTAGCTTTCTGCTCCTTAAATCTCTCTCAAGTTGAACCCCAACCCTCTACCCCACTGCATGGACTATGATTGCATGAGATTCCTGGTAGTTCTGCTTGTCTCTTACCTGTCTCGGGAACAGCTAACCCATCTTCCATATTTTCTTTTCCCTTTGTTTGCTTATCTTTCTCCTTCCATATGGCAGCCTTTTTCTAGGTTCCTAGAGATGGGTGAGAAATAATGCCTCTCCTGAGTTACTTACAATCCAGTGGAAGAAACAGAACTGTAGGCTGGTAATTACCATACCTATATATAAAATGTGTTACCAGTTTGAACAGCTTCAACATTTCAAAAAAGGAATGACATGGAAATGTAAAGAAATCACCTAACGTAACTTAAAGTTGCTGTCTTGAGGAAGTAGATCTATATGCTCACCTGGCATCCACTGCTTCTACCTTCCCCTTTAGGAGATGCAAGAGGCTAACTGAACCTTTTTGCACTAGTCTTTCATCTTTGGAGAGTCACTCAAATACTTTTCTAGAACCCCCAGGATATCACAGAATATGCTTCCAACATCACTGATATAGCCCAGCACATTCTGCTGAGAGATAAGGAATCTGAGGTCAAGAGAGGACAATTGATGTGTCCAAATTCAGAGAACTTCTCAGAGGTTAAATCAAAAGGAAAACCCAAACCTTCTAAGTAACAGCCTGTTTTTATTTTGAGTTTGATGCAGGCTTTTTCCTCATCTCTGCCACCCGTTTATTATCCCCCAGAACAGAAAAAGACAACATCCTAAGTATCTCATTAATTCTATACCTGCGTTGTGCAGTCTGAGATGTTAGTTACAGTATAATAGTCTAAAAAAAAAAAAAAAAGCCGACAGGAGTTTTTAATCTTGTTTGAAATTTTAATGAAAAACATAGCCTTCTACAGACAAACAAAAGTATGCTTGGAATTTTAACAGTTTTCAGATGCCACTAAACCCTTCCAGGGCTCATGGGCATTCACTTTGAGAAGTGGGCAAGGAGAGAAGAAATTCAGCAACCAGCATCTGGTCCAACCAACTTGTAACATGAATAACCAAAGTGATGCAATATGCCTTGTACTATTGGTTTATCACTATATTATTAGGCTATTCTTGCAAGTCAGAAATATGAGGGTGCAGAAAAATGATGCTTATAATTAGGACCATGAAATATCTTCATATTTTGGGTCCTTTTTTGTTTTCATTTTGTTTTGTATCTACAAAATTTTTTTGTAGTTTTTAAACTACAATTAAACTCTAGAGTAGCAAGACATATTAAACACATCAAGGAAAATATTTCTAGAGTAGAAATACCAATATGAAATATAGCCAAAGAAGATAAGATCTTATTTCATTAGAAGTTGTGTAGATAGGACCACAAATTTCCATATAGTTTTCTCCTTTATTCTAAATGTCATATTTCCTATATGCAGCAAAATTGCATACTCACTAATGGCCACCAAGACTTAATTATCGCCTGGATCATCAAAATCTGTTCGAAGAGATGATTAAGAGACAGATGGCTAGAATTGTCTCTGCTATGAAGAAAGCATGGAAGTTCTTTATGAGCACAGCTAGGAAATGACTGTAGATGCCAAGAAAGTATATGGCTTATAATTAAAGGCACATACTGTATCAAGGGGGAAGAGATGGACTATTAGCTACTCCCCCTGGTTATTTAGTTGTGTTTGTGACCATCCAGTTCTCATGCAATGCAAGACCTTGGCCCAGCTCAGCATGAAAAACTAAGCAGGTCATGGTGTGGGAGGGATTATCTCCAGAAGTTTCTTTTCCAGGTTCAGTTAGCATGACTCAGAAGTGTTAGTTTTAAGCTCTAGTTTGTATGTGACTTTCCATATTGCTGTAACATTGGGGTGCCATTAAAAGTAACAAATAGGATGTTTTTAGGCTAGATTTTGTTGAGCTCAGCTTTTACCAGACTCATGATGCATTGAATTTTATTGTTACTTCCTCTCCTTTTTAAGTATCTTACAACATAAGAACCAGGTGCTATATGTTTGTTACTCAATTAAAAAGGACTATATACCATCCACGAAAATTTAAAACAACACTAAAATGAAGAAGTGACTTGCTGAAATGTTCCTTTGTGCGTATTCTCCCCATTTCTTGGGCTGCCTGATTATAGCCATTCTACGCAAATTGGCAGTTCAGGGAATTATTCACTTCGAGAGGTGATCACTTCTTCCATTTGTCCCAGCTGCAAAGGAACACCTGTGTTTTAATTAAGTTACATCTTAAAGACCTGGTTATTTATAACTGGCATACAAGAAATGAAAGCAAGTAGAGATAGGATCCTTGGCTTTAAGTGATTCAGATATTAAAAATAATTCTAGGGTAGGTACAGTAAGGTCTATAATAGGCAAATTGTTAACAGTAATGAAGATTAATTGCATAGGATTCACTTGAATGTATAAATGGGGATGAGCAATTGTACTTACCTGCTGGGTTCACATGGATGTTATGTGAAAAACATAAAGTAATGTTTACTCCTGTACAATTAGCTAATTGAACACTTAGATAATTTGAAATACAATAGATTCATTACATTAACCAAATCCCTGTGGAATTGTAAGACTAAAACATAGCCCCCCAAGGGAATACAAACTCTTGCTACTTACTGGGGAAAAAAAATTAAGGATTTTTGCTGTCGTCTCTATTTTAGAGATAAGGAATCTAAAGCTAAGAAAAATTAGTAGTTCACAAAAGTCATTTGAATGATAGCAGAGATTCAAACACAATTGTGTTCAATTCCTTAATCACATGATTTATCTACAGCACACAGTAGTCATACCACTTAATATAATTATTTTCCATTTATTTCCAATTATTTTATAACTTATCAGTGCAGCTGTATTTTTTAAGAGTATAATTTTTATAACAGATAAAGAGTCTCAGAATTCGTATAATTCATCTGGCTCAATCTGTTCATTTTACAGATAAGAAAACTGTGACCAAAAAAGGCAAAGAAAATTTCTTAAAGACTAATAGATGTCTGGTGGAAACACATCAGGTGTTGGAACCTAGATTTCAAACAATCTTCAGAAATATTTAATGAATAGCATTATTCAACTAATTCAAGTGGAATTATATTTCAAGTCAGAGATGGAAAAAGAAATTAATGTTATAATAATCTAATATTTATTTGTCTGATATGAATATGCCAAGGATATTAAAAATATAATTTTGCTAGTTGCCATTAAAGTTGGCCATCATATGAGAGCAAATAACAGGATCAAATCTGACACTATTTGCACATTATATATACTTAAGTGATTTTTAATATATGTTTGTACATATACTTATGGAAGTTCCTATATCCTATTTGGTAGTAGTGAGAAAGCTTCATATTAGCTCAGAATTACTGTGTTTTTTCTCTTACTATTTTCTCACATTGAAATCATTTCTCAATTGGTGCTTCCATAGAGAATTCCTCAGTTAATTATGTAGGAATTTATTAAGATAATTGATTCATGACATTAAGATTACCTTTGTTCATTTGATTTTGGAGGAGCACTACTGTATCAAATAAACAACCTCGTCATTTGCTACTTTTTTCCAGTGAGTGCTCAGGAAAGAAATTAAAATGATACATCATCAGTGTATCTTCCTGTAAAGTCAGATGAAACGACTTTTGCAAATCAAATGGCATGCAGTTCCACCTATCAGAGATTTGGCTCAATTATGAGTCTAATCATGGTTCTATTAACATAATCATTTACCTTCATTCTCAAAGGCCCATATTTGCAGGATACCTACTACATGGTGGGGGCTAAGGAAACAAATCTAAAGACATCGATGTATTTTCTTCACCATGTATATAAGAGGACATAAAATATCTTTTAGAAAACAAGTGTGACATATACGCTATTCAGCATGGGGTAACTACATAGTGGCCATTTTAATTCCATAATAATGCGATCCTTCAAATAAAATTACATTTGCCCTTCATTTACATTACGTAAAACGAATTCATTTTAACTGCAGCATGAATTATGCCCTTCCTTTTCACAGCTCTTCTTCAGAGTATGCCCTGCCCCCAATAAGCATTTTTGTACAAATCTAGTGATGAGATAACATGGCTTTTCTAGTCTGCCCGGTTTCTGTGGGAACCAAGAAATAGCACAGATATTCATCATGTTAAGTAGACTATTGTATTATATTGATTATAAATCAGACATTGATAACTTCCTGGAGGGTGTTACCTTGTAGGAATTAGGCTGTAGTGTCCATTTCCTACTGAAGACAGTAATTCCATCTGTTTCCATGGCGCATCAAGAGGTCGTGCCCGTGTTGTGGTCTAATGTGCAGACTCTAGCCTCAGGCTATTTGGATTTTGATTTCTAGCTCTGCTGCAGATTGTGTGACCTTAAATTCTTTACCACTCTGTGTTTTAATTTCACCACAGTAAAATTATTAAGAAAATTAAATGAGCTACCATTTCTAAAGGACACCATAACAGGACCTGGGAGACAGAAAGTGAAACAGAAAGAAAATGGGCTTTGGTGCCATACAGAAGGAGGTTTTAATTATGAGTCTGCAATGTATTAATTGTGTAATCTTGGGCAAGTTTCTTAAAATTTGTGAGTTTCAGTTTCCTTACTTAAAAACAAGACTGAGATCTGCATCAATCCTGGCTCATGATACACACCCGCCCTATCCCCTCTCCCTTTCTTCTCAAACTCTCAGTTTACAAATTCGTAACAATCAAATTATGTAATTCCCAAATTAATAAAACTGAAATGATAAGTTTGTATTAGTAGCTTTATTTGAGGCATAATATACTTTCTTTCAGGTCTTTGTCTTAGGCAAAATTCTCCTGTCAATGAAGCTGAAAAAAAAAAATCTAGCAGGTATATGTATTTGTAGGATTTGCTAATTAATTTAAGGAAGTTTTCAGCAAGAACAAAGCAAAAGAATATAATACATTTCCACCTTATTGTAATTGTGATTATGTGATATCACTCTTACAAGGTTTTTTTTTTTTTTTTGGTGGAAAGGTAATTACTGCTTCTTAGGCTGGGTTTACCTAAGCCTGCGATTGTTGTTGCTGATCGCCTGCGTATGGGAACCTATCTCTCTACTCCTGTATGAGCAGAATATAGTTGAGCCTCCAGTTCTTGTGTGATATTAATTTGGCAAGAAACACACTCATCCTAAATTCATGAATTAAAAGAAGTTCAGAAAAGTTCTTAAATTCCTTCTGATCAAAAAAAAATTTTTTTCCCATTTCACTATAGTCTTCAGATACTTTTTTCCAGAAAATTTTCCTACAAGTGAAAGCCTCTCATATCCATGGGTGGCAGTGAAGTGAGGTGCAAGTACGGCTCTCACCTTGATAGGTCCTGACACCCACTGTGTGCACACCACCTTCCTCGGTGCCTAAGGAGCTCCCGTCACTGGAGAGGTGTAAAACTAAAAAAATACTGCATTCAACTTCTAAAGCTGACTGAGAATTGAGATGAGTATTTCCCTGGAAAATTTCAATCAGGAAAGCGTCAATGTATTCATGAACAACATGAGAAGATTTGCAGCCTCACTAAAAATCAGAGAAATACAAATTAAAAAAAAATGTGATGCCATTTCCCCCCATGCGGTTATCAGAGATGATTACAAAAATTATAATACCCAGTGCTAAGAGTAATACAACGATAGGGACCTAACATTCACAATGTCTGGTAGTGTAAGGTGATTTAAACTTTCTTGAAACAAATTTCATAATGTATATCCACCTTAAAATATGAATAGAGCTCTTCTCAGTGTTTTCCCTAATAAAAATCTAAAGATGATCAGAATACATAAAAAAAAACTGATTTATGTCCAAAAATGTTTACCTCAGCACTATTTGTTTTAGTGACATAATGGCATCAATCTAAATGTTTAAATATAGAGAGATGATTATAAATCATCGTACACCTGTAAGGCAAAGCATTAGCCTATTATTATGTAACATACTTGGAAGTGACTTTAATGGCATAGGGAATTATTTCTGCTACAATTTTAAGTGAAGAAGTCAAATGAAAGTTGGACATATTGCAGATATAAAGGCAAGAAATTCTCTTATCATTTAACAGTAGATACTCAGATGAAGAAATTATGGATAATTTTTTTTTATAGTTTTCTTTTCTCTAATTCTCCAACAATGGCATATACTGCTATTACTGTCACTTAAATACTTTTTAAAACTATGGAAATGTGATTACAAGTGACATTATGAAACACGGCAAAATATTCTAAAATATTAGCATATGATTGGCTTATGGAAATTAATTTAATTCCTAATCCACATGGCAGGAAGTTTTCTAATACATTCAAAAGGGACAAAATTGTATCCATTGATGCAGAATGTCTTCTGATATTTTCTCCTTTCATTTCAGTGTCAATGTGCTGTCCAGGAGCAGCAGCTCAAAGTTTATGCTGCTCAAGCTCTAAGGAGAGGTTTGCGAAAGCCTCTGCTGTCTCCAACACGGCACAGCTAGGCCAAGGCAATATTCTGCCCCCTTAGCTTTGTCCCTCTGAGGACTCAGAGACGAACTGAGGGATGTCCCAAGAAAGAGCAAATGAGAGTCTCAGGAAAGTGTATGGTGTTGAGAAATCACCTCAGTGAAAAATTAGTTGTTACAATAAGTCTGGAAGCTTCTAAATGTTAAGTAGCTTTATATCTGATAGTCATAGCTGGGAAAGTACACATATCTGCCCTTCGCTTTCCAAAAGATCAGGTGGAGTTAGGTTCCTGCAGGGCAGTCCTTAAGAGGTGACCACTTGTATCTTTTGGCATTCTGAGCTGTCTCTTTCCTTTCCACCTCTAAATGACCTGTCAGTCTACTGCTAGTTCCTTAAAACTAATTTAAACAGGTTACCTTGGTTTCTGCCTCCCCTCTAGATATAATTGTTAACAGTGCCCCCCTAGGACTCCAAAAATGTCCAAGTTTAGTGAAGGTACAATCCTTGAAACTATGCCAATACGCCTCGAAGAGGAGCAGATTAAACTGTTGTTTATTTGCAATAAAACATCTGCTGTTTTCCCTTCTCATTATTTTGGCTTTAGTTTTAGGTGACATCATTCCACACTAAGAATAATCCAATAGCCTTTGCAGTGAGCTCCCTCTCTCTAGCCTTACATTTCTCCCGTACACCTTCCATGTCGATGCCAAGTTGGTAGGTTATCCACATAACCCGTCTCCCCTTGCTTGTTAAAGCCCGGCATTGAGCCCTCACGGTGGAAGGTTAGAAGAGAAGCTTTTTAGCGTGGCACGTGTGATCCTTCATTATGTGGCTTCTACCAACTACACAGAAATACTCAATAAATGATAGCTTTTGTTTTTATTATCCTGCAAAAACCAGCTATATCATTTCCTCCAGGAAGACTTCCCTAGGTTTCTTTTTGGCAACTTCACTGTTTTTTCTTTACACCTTTCATTGTTATACTTGTCACACTCTATTTTATTAGAGGTCTGTGCTCCTTATTGACCTGCACAGACTGCATCTTATTTGCCTCTGTATTCTCAGAGTACCTAGGTGCTTAAAAATGAATATTTAGTTAAATGGAATTTAATTTTTTGATTGATGTTTATCAGAATCAGCTCACTAAGGATGGATTTACAAAGGGGAATGGTGAAAATTAGGACCTTAGGAGTCTAGGATGTGGATGACTAGCTCACGACAAAAAAAGAGGTACTGATGGTGGAGGGGACACAAATAGTCTGAACAACAGACTCTTCCAAAGTTTCCCAAAGCATCGTGTCTGCGATGTTCAAGATGGGAGGCTGCCAACCAGGCTGGCATTGGAGGAGTGGTAAAAGGTGGATTTTGCCTTTGGGGAGTTCTAATCTTCTCTGCACAGTATCGTTCTCCCCTAATCCCTGTGTCTCTAGACTCATGATTCCTGATCTCCAGGGCTCTCATACCTTCTGTCATCCCAGAGCCCCAAGCTAGGATGCTGCTTCTAAGTCAAGCTGGCCTCGTGTGCTCCACCCTTGCCCCTTTTGTCATCTTGGCTCCACCTGCAAGGTTCCTCTTCCTGGTGGTTATAGAGAAAAATGGGTTTGCCTTTCTAAGTCTGGGTTAATCTTCTGTAAAATTATGGGATTGCACATTCCTTGGCTTAATGGCATAGTGAAAGCTGAATACTTAGATATGTGTCCTCTTAAGCCAAAGGAGTGATTTGCAAATATGGGAATTTCAACCCAGAAAGAGCCCTGCACTGAAGATGGCGTTTAGTGAATGCCAGATCCCTGAAGAGTGGTCATTATTACCACCCCATCCATTTACTTCTTTAGTAATAATGCAAATTCAGTATTTATTACAATCTGTATTCTATGCTACTTTCTAGCTTATTTTTTTGGTTGTGCCTATGACATGTTGACATATAGTTTCTTTTTCCTTTTATTCTTTATGTGGGCATTTAAACTTTAATTTTCTATATTTCTTTGCAGTAACCTACTTTAAGCTCCATGTGAATAAAAGAATATGAAATTTAGTCCTTCCCCACTAAATCACTCAGTTATGATTTTAGCACCAAATTAATGCAAAATAAAATTGTGCAGTTTATAACTGCAATTTAAAAATATATAGGGAACTCTTCTCTTCCTAAAATTATCTTATATCTCAAATTTTAAAATAATTACCCTTCATGTTTCTTCCTTTGATGCATATTTTTATAGCCTGTCCTTCTAGACTTTGTAAAAAAATAAAAGGCAATTGCAATCATTGCTCTTACAGTTCTAATGATGGCTAGCTTGTTTGTTTGTTTTGTTTTTTAGTATTAACACATCATCAAACCAACATGCAGAGCATTCAGTCTGAATTTTCTCCACCTTGTCACTGACTTGAGCTGAGAACTCATACAGATTTCATATGCCCTGAAGTTTAAGGATGTCTCCCCTAAATTCATTTTGAAATCTACTCTTAGGAACATTTAACCCAGTGAAATAGGGGATTAAACAAGAATTGTCCACCTCCCTACCCCTTCTTGGTATATGCAAAGTGTGTAACTCCCACACTTTCCGTCTCCTTCCCCTGAACTTCTCTTCCTCCTGAGACCTCAGTTCTAGGGAGTAGTAATAATTAACTCCAGTGAGGCTGGAGTGAAGCAGGGAACAATGGAGAGCACATACTTCTCAATTCAGTTACTTGTTCACCCTCCAGCACTTCTCTGTGTTTGTTGAGATAACGTGAGTCCAGCTCAGTGGTTTAACAGACCTTTTTTAGTACATGGCATCCAATTATCCTCTTATAATATCCTAGTCAGATGCATCATAAGTGCAGACTCCCAAGACCCAGAAAAAGTGAAATAAGGGATATGTTTTAATTAAAAATGGAAAATCCTCCTTAATAGGCTTGTTATTTTTGATTTATGTCCTTTGTGATTAAAAATAGGACTTACGGTTGCTACTTGAATGTTAAAAGTGTGGGTTTGTTAAGTTATCCTCTGTATTATGGTCAGACAACTTATGTAAAATTACAAAAGGCTTCACGCCAAATAGAATAGTGTTTTCTTAAAAAGCAGAGCTAAGAATAGCCCAAATTCTCAGGAGGTTTGAGAAAAATGACCCCAAAAAGGCAAGAAAGAAAGCAAACTCTTACCAAATCATCACTCACCCCCCAGCATCGTTCCCCTTTACTCTCCTTTATTTTTCTCTCTAGCACTTTTCACTATCTGCTATTCAATATATTTCCTGTTATGAGTTTATTCCTGTCTCCCTCACCCAGAATTAAAGTTCAAGAAGGCAGGGAGTAGGTCTGTGTTGTTCACTGCTGTAACACCAGTGCTTGGAAGAGTGCTAGTACACGGTGGGCCCTCAATAAATAGTAATAAATAAATGATGGAATGAATATTACTGATATGCTTTTTGAAATCTGTAAAGGTCTGAGGGCTAGCATATAATCGATTTTGGTAAATAGGATCTAGGTGCTTGAAATGAACTTGTGTTCTCTATAGGGAGCTTATGGTTCAATACAGGCAAATCAATTCAACCTGTAATCCAAGCAGTTTGTAATTCAGATCATGTAATTCGAATTCTCTATGTCCATATGTATTTCCTACATAGTCTGTCAAATGCTCAAAGAGTTACATAAAAGTCTTTGAAATAATTGTACTTCTACCCATGCTTCCCTTATTACTTTTAAATTTTCTTTATTTTACATGTTTTAGTGTTGTTCTCTTTGTCATATAAATATTGACAACTATTTTCATTGTTGGTTATAACTCTGATCCAGAATGTGGATTTTCCTTTGGGAAAAAAATAAGTTATTTAATATTTTCTTTCTGACTTTTTACTTTATCTAAATTTAATACTGCCCAATGCTTGCTTTTAGCTTGTTTACCTTGTAATGCTTGTCCGCCCATGGATTTTTAATTTTTTTTTTTTTTGCATGTTGCTTATGATCAGCATGTATTTGGATTTTGTTCCTTAAGCAGTCAGAAATTCTTCATCTTTTAAAGGTAGAATTTATCCGACTTTTATCTACTGCCAATGCCACTCTGCTTGGCTTTACTTATTTTAGCTTTAGTTTTTATTATTCTTTATCTTAGTTATCATGTCTGATAGTTCTCTTTATTTTCTTAGTTTTTACTTTTTGGATTCTGTGGCTTTACTTTTAGTTTTCCAGTGAGTATAGCAATTTCCAAATCTATAAAAGTAAATACACATACACACCATGCTTCTAACTCTGAGGGTAAGTTCATTAATTAATTCATTCAACTAATATATATTGAGCACCTATTACATGAGAGGAAATGTTCTAGGCAGCTGAGGTACATCAGCAATCAAAACACAAAAGACATGGAACTTGAATTCTAGTGAGTTGCTTTTAAGAAATTACAAACAATATTTATGGTTAATTCATGGGTAAAGTCAAAATTAAATCATTTTTGCTTTCCTAATTTAATGTAGAGAATCTCAGATACTTTGTCTTCACCATTATTTACTGCCCTCTCAATTTAAAGGCCTTGTTAATATAATCTACTTGTTTAGACCTAAAAATTCACATTAGTTTTTGTTTATAGCTTATACTGCTTCTATTCCAATAATGTTTTATGTTTTATCCATTTGTCAGTCTAAAGCTATGATTATTTAGAATAATAATTATATATAGTTAACTCTGTTTAACAATTTTGCATCACACCAGTCCTTTATTGACACAATTTTCCAGTTTTTAAATTCTGAGTTCTAATTCATCATTCAGTAAGCTGGAGTTCTTCTTTAAGTAATATCTGCAAAAAGGACATGATTTCTGAGCCAAGCATACCTGAAACTACTCTGTCTTTTCATGTGTGAATAAATACTCAGTCAGGATAAAACATTTTACGTCATAAATTGATCTGCCCTGAAAACTCTGCAGCACCTTTTCTATTGTCTCCAGCTAGTTCGTGTCTCAAAGAAGTCAGTTGCTAGTCAGACTTTTATTCCTTTGTAGGGAACTTTTTTACCTGTAATGGTTGACAATAGAATGTATTAATTATCCTTGCGATTCAAAAATTTTGTTCTAGTAGGTGTTCATATACTTGTATCTTTTAAATCTAGGCCATTAGAATATTCATTTTTAAACCCAGAGAGATATCATCCTTGTACTTAAATATTTGCATGGCTCATTATTACCTGTGAATTGCTTACTTTGCAACTGCCCTGATGCTATTTTCCTCTAAAATGTGTAACTGTAACTCCAAGGTTACATGGCCATTTTCTCAATCTCTAATTTCTGTTCTTTGTTTTTATATCTTTGTCCTTTTATTCTAAGGGGAGCTTCTCAAGTGTTTTTCCTCCTTACAGATTTCATTTCCAGTTGTCTTATTTTATTTTTATGACTTTGTAATCTAATTTCATATACTGTATATTTTTGTACCCTATGGAGAATGCAAAATAGTATTGTTTATATTTGTTTCCCAATCCCAATGGTAAATAATTTTTAGAGATGAGCACTCACTGTCAGTCATGTAGATAATATTCTCTATCTGTCCCTTTCTCTCTCAGTCTCTCTTTAATTTCCTTTACTTATTCTCAAATGGAATGTCATCTACACTGACTGTATGGTTACTCCTCAATAGGGTGGGTGAAATGGCTTGGCTCTGGTCATTAATAACCTACTTCGGAGCTGGTTACATATCCATTCCATACCTGTAGCTAAAAGGCAGGATGATGTGTTGCCTAAAATGAGAACTTACATCTTTGCGTCTAGCATGTTTATACTGTACTGACCTACGCTTGGCCCCTTGTTTCTAGAACTCATGCAAGAGAGGGGCCTGATGGTAGGGCTTAAACCTTTGGATTCACCTTTGCATGATGCCACTTGACTTTTCAGTTATTTTATTATATGACCCAATAAGTGCCTTTTATTTTGTTGCTTTTTTTTTTTTGCTTGATTCCTTTAAAAATGTTTCCCCTTTCAGAAATTAAAAGAATGCTAGCTAATACAATTGTTATTATTTCTTTATGTGTTTTAGCATTTATTTCTTTGTGTTTTGGTGAGAGAGGCAGACCCTCAATTTGTAGACACTAAAAACCAAGTCATGTAGAGGAACCACCAACCAGCGATCCAGTCTTAGATCTAAGAAGGGAATTTTTCCAGTGGAAAAGTTGACTGAGTAGGACTGAAAACAAATCAAAAGTCGTAATTTGACTTGGATACCATGCTCAAGGAAAGAAGGCAAAAACATCAAAAATAAAAAATATTTTCCTATTTAAAAACATTATCAAGCAAGAGAAAGGTACCCCACACTAAAAGAAAAGCAGCCCTCTGAAAATGGTGCCGAAGCCAGAATATAATTTTAGAAATCTGACATTCTTCCTAGAATGTATAATATATTACCTCTGAACCGGAGGTATAAATCAACTTGAAGAAAATAGATTGAAATAAAAGACATCAGGGTGACCTTAAAAAAATGGGTAGTGAAATAAGGAAGGATATCAAGAGAATTAAATAATAGTGGCAGATTTTAAATCCACAATGATTGACGTTAATAAAGAGTACAATCAATACGGTAGAAAACTGATTCACTGACATGGAGGTCATACTTAAACAGCCCACTCGTAATATAGGGATAAAGAGGAAAACAGAGTAGAAATGAGGGGGTAGAAAATGATAGGTATGCTATTAAAATATAGAAAACTCACTTTAGAATAGTAGAGTTTTCTAAGAAAGATACAAACATTGGAATGGAAAAATTATGAACTGTATTGGGGAAGAATTTTACTGAGTTGAAAAAATGGCTTAAATATCCAAATTGAAAGAGTCTCCTTTACTATAAGCAAAGACTGAAAAGAGATACCCACATTTAGACCAGCCCTAAAAAATTTTTAATTACAAAGATTGAAAAATGCATACTCTCATTTTTTCAACCCCTCCCCCCCATAAAGTCCATAAAGAAAACAACAAAACCAATGCACAATAAGATACCTGGAAAGGAAAAAAAATCACCCCTGGCCAGCCCTCTCTCCAGCTTCATTCCAGAAGACAACAGAACAGCAAACATAGAGTTTCAGGCAAAAACAATGTGACCCAAAGATATTACACACAACAAAATTCCTATTCTCAGATATTCAAGGGCTCAGAATTAATACCACGCTTGCATTCATCTTGAAATAATTCAAGAACATTATATATGTAAGAGGATTTATGATTCTTTCCATACTTTGGTCCCAACTCAGGAACCTAGATGGACAATGTCTCGTCAGGGGAATTCTGCAACCAACCCAGGGGAGATGCTAGATTCTACCTTTTTCCTCAGCTGTTTCTGTTCTGCTCCCACACTTCCACCAGTTTCCAAAATGTATTCTTTGTGCCACATCTTCCACTTTACAACTGAGATGGTGTCTCATGACTTATTTAGTGTCTACTTAAAATAACAAGTTCTGTCCTAGTCTAACAGTTGCTAAAAATGACAAAAGTTAGATTTGAGAGTTCTACACCACTTTGAACACAATCGTTTTTTCCCCTTTATTTTTCTCCTTTATTTTCGTCCTAGAAAAGCAGAGATGAATAAAGTCCTATTATAATCATTTTAACTACTAGGAAATTTAATAACTTTCCATATTGTTTTAAAATTCTTATTTCATAACCTAACTCTTTGTTTTCCTGTCTTTCTAGTAAGAACTGAGTGATTTATTTTTTTCTCCATTTCATGTTTCTATTTTTGTTTTCTTTTTCAGGTTTCAAGTTTTCTTTAGTGTACTGCTTTTTTCATTAAAAAAAAAGACAATTAATTTTTTTTTAAAAAAAGGCAGTTCTCATGCTGTAGAGATGAATGTAGATGTTGACCTCAGACTTCTGAGCCGGAAGCCAGCATTCAGGCATACACTTACCTGCTAATAAAAAAAAAATTTTTTGAACACTTTCCTGGTACTTAACATATACAAGAACAAAATTATCACAGAGGAGACCTCCAGGATCTTACAGTTTTGGGGGAGACAGGTTCTAAATCAATAAAGCCACCTATACACACATCCTTGCCGATCTGGCTGTGTGCTGGCAGAACACCACAGCTCTGCCCCAGAAAGCAGCCTATAATCTAGTCTTCACAGCAGCAGAGTGTATTGGTTTCGAGCATGGACTTTGGAGTCAGAGCATCTGAGTTCAAATCCAGGCTCTGCTACTAATCAACTGTGATTTTACCTGATATTAACAATGCTGACCTAGTAAGATTAATCAGGATCGAGTGAGTCAACATTTGTAAGTTGCTTAAACTGCCTGGTGGATCATAAATGATCTGTAGGTGTTAAATTAATAAAACCCAGTTTGATCAACTTTATGATCAGTTCCAGGTTCTCCAAGATGCTTGGCAGAGTTTAACTTGATTTTTATCATCATTTAAAGCCATTTATTTCTCTATGTCTTTTCCATTATTTGAGGGAAGTTGAGAGAGGGTGTGTTGGGGTTGTTTAATTAATGTTAATAACACCATTTTTAATCACAAGCCTTGCAAAGCTAAGTGGAAGATCTAAACAGGCCCGAGCCACTGGCATATTTAAATGTTCACTTACAGACATTTCTAATTTCTAGAAAAAGTATGTCCTTTGCCTACTGCTTTGATAACCCTTTGCATCAGAGAAGATGAAGATCATCTTTAAATTCTTCCTTTTAAACATGTCTATCTTCCCGGATCCAGGGCTCACAGAATGACTTAAGTGGCTTTCCAGGCTTGTGTGTGGGAGGCTGAAGACTTAGGCACTATGGCAATCATGGGTTTAAATAAATAAGCAGCGTAAGTTCACTGCTGCCACAAGCAAGACTTCCAAGCCAAACACAGAACCACATTTTAATGACTGTAAGCTCAGAAATTTTTACCTAACATTTAATTAGCTAGGTCCCTGCCCCTGGGCCTTTTTCTTTTTCTTTTAAATTTTTTTAGGGGGTTAGTAATTAGGTTTGTTTGTTTGTTTGTTTGTTTTTAGAGTGGGTACTGGGGATGGAAGGGCCTTTTCTTTCTTGAAATGCCCCTCTCTATTGCTTTTTCCATCCCAACTTCTCTTTAAACTTTCCTAATACGTTCTGTGAAGGTCACATTAGGTTGGTGGTGCCACAGGCTCTCACTAATGACAACATAAGTAATTCCTCATTCTTAGAAAAAGAGCTGCCGAATACTTGTTGCAGATAGAAACAAACATTTTAGAAGTTCTTCTGGGGTCCTGTTTGAAAAGTGCCCTACAAAAATGGCAGCTGCCCTGAGCGCACAGAGTCAGCACATGGAATGCAATTTAGCCAGCACAACAGCCTACTGAGGTACTGGCCGCTCTTCAGAAAACTCAGAATGTTCACCAAGATTCGTATCCTTAATACCTGGCAGAACTCCCCTTAGCATCCAGATTTTCTGACTTACCAGGTCCAAGCTCTCTGACACTTAACATCATCCCCGGGAAAAGGGGCAAGTCAACGTGTTTCCCTTATGTTTTTTTGGTCTTTCATCTCTTAGAACAATTACTGACTACTGAAAGTAGACCACTTCTTTTCCTCATAAAATATACATGCAGATTTTCTTTTATGTTTTAGTTTGTTTTTCTTCAGATAATAACTGATGAAGGGAAAGGGAGTAATGGTTTCAATAAAGCTACTTTCAGCCTTTCTCCCCTTTATTTAATGTTTCTTAACCATGCCTTTAGACACTTAAAGAAGACAGTACTGATTTGAGAACAGATAATCAAATGATAATCCTCCTGCTTAATTTGTGGAGAGTTTAAAAAGGTCAAATATTATGCACAAAATTCTCTATAAATCATCATCTACTAAGGCTTAAAACTTGGGATTGGAGAAAACAGTAATTAAGAATCTGCTCTCTACTACAAACACCACGTTTTCTATTGTTGAGAGTTATGTGTGCTCATTGAGGTGGAAATACAACACAGAACAACTGAATAACAATATTATTCTCCTCCCCCCAAAAATGTCTTTTTATTGTTATTTCATTGAAGAAAATGCCCTTTCACACTAAGTAAAACTGGGAGAATCGAAACAAAAGGGAAAAAAAAGTGTAGGGAAAATAATAGAAAAATAAGAGATGATTAAAATTGATTACTGCAAAACAATTGTGGTTTAGAGAATTTTTTAAAGGGGATGTCATAGATGTGCAAAACAGGTATATTGAGTCTTTTAAAAGGCAAATTTAGAGTGTTGCTAGTTTCTGACCAGATATTAGGACAAGAGGTGAGAGAGAGACCCCCATTAAAATGCTTGGTGAGCACTCCAGAGGCCGCCTTTGAGTTAATCGGTAATTTTTCACAGAGGACATCTAATCTATGAGTATAAATTACTTTGCACTCTTATTATTCCTTAATTGAAGTGCACCAATGTGAAATTGCCGTAGATGTCGCAGGAATGATTCTAGCCTCAATTAACTTGGGTGGAATTGAAGCCCTTTTTTTCCCTGAACTGGGACTATTGTCTGACATCTTGTATTTATTTAAATTGTTGCTAGAAAATTAGAGGGAGACTGTGTGTGACTAGGTGTTTTATAAGGATGTTCTGGAGCCAAAAGAGCATCTACACCATCTATTTCTATTTTAATCTATACCCTCTGATGCAGCTGTTTTGTGTAACAGATGTGCCACCAGCAGTAGCTTAATCTCCCTGGATTCCATTTGGGAAGTGTAGATTCATAGCACTCATTTCTTCCGAAGTGGCATTTAGAGTCTCTGTGATTTTTAATTCAAGAGGCAACCACCCCTACTTTTTTTTTTTAACCAGCTCTCCTACATAGCTGCTGTTGTCTAACAGATGAAACATGACGTAAGCTTTCTGTCGAGATGGTGGGGAGGGCACCATGAGTGAACTCGGTATTAGGCATCCCGTTCTACCAATTCTAAAAACCTTTGGAAGAACATATTGCCAGTTACTGCTGAGTATTAATAGGCAACTGTTTATTAAAGCAGTCTTCTGTTTTAAAACTGTAGTCTTCTGGTTTTTTCCCAGCCAGTATCATCTGGGAAAATATTACTGGTTTAATAGTTTTCACCTGGAATTAAAAACCATGAAGAAAATAAATATGGTCTCTAAATACACAGTAACTCAATAGATATAGATACAATTATCCTTACAAAGACTATGAAGTAATGATGAAATTGATTCCCAATTCTCAATATCACTAGTAAATATTATCCATATCAAGGATTACAGCTCTAGGTGTCTTCTAAAAGTAAGTTCCGTAAGTTCTCTATATGAACAAATTGATCAATTTATGTTTTGATTCAAATATTCTGCCTAATTATTTTTCACATTCTTAAGACTTACAACCATCTCCGAATATTGTCTCCAAAAGTCTCCTATTACATGAAAATATTACCTAATACAGTAACCTAATATGTTACCTAATTGTAACCTAATTGGCATTACTTGGAGATTAACACCAAAGGTGATTCTGTAACCTTGACAAAATTGGGCCCATTTTTTTATTCAATTCAGGGTATATTTCTTGACTACCTATTATGTGACAAACCCTAGGGATACACATTAAGTGACTCCTAAACACCCAGTAGTCATTCACTCATCAGATTATTTAGCTAGTCCCCAAACAAGTATTTTAGAAATAAGAATGGCAGTGTTGGCCCTGGTTAGGGCCTGCTGAGGTTAGAAGAAAGCAGAAGGATCTAAAAGAAATGCAGAAGCGGCAGGATTCCCACCACATATTTACTTACCTATTTCGACTAAGTCAAATTTAATGGAAATGAAGTCATTGATCTTTGAGCATATTGGTTGCTCTATATATGATCTTATCTCTAAATCCAACTGGTTATAACTGCAAAACCAGCTTTCCACATGCAGACAAACTTTTGTGTGAAGAATAGGCAGGCTATGCTTTATGAAAAAACTCACCAGGATAACCTTAGTTCCATTTTTAATAAGAAATTTTTCTGGATTCTAGAGGAATTATACTCATGAATTAATGGGAGGTTAAGTTTGTTGCAGTGGGAAAAATGGCTCTGACAATCAGCAGATGGTCTCACTGATGGACAGAATCAGTACGAACCAAAGAGAGGAAAGTGACAAGTGCGTGGAGCTAATCCAACTTAAGTGCCCATTGATCCTTATCATTGTTATGTTATGGACCAGGTAGGCATACGGAATAGAATAATCCTCAACAACCAGTAGCTCAAGAGCCTATTTAATTGGAGCATTTCCAAATCTGAAGACTGATACATCTTAAGCATTCTCTAGATTACTGTGAATCAATCATGCATTAGGGAAGATTGCCTATACTTCTTTATAATGCCAATAAAATTTATGAGTCGTCTTTGTTTTTAGGCATTACTTAGATACCAACGTCAATGGTGATTCTCTAGTCTTGACAGTTCTGTGCCCATTTTCATTTCAAGTCCATGTATGTTTATCGAGAGCCTATTATATGGTAAGCCCTAGGGATACACATGTCCTAGAAACTGTAAAAATAATCCTTGACCTCAACAGTCTCTCCACTCCCTCATTTGCTTCTTAAGATCAGTTCTTCACTCTTATCTGGCAGAAGGTATGTTCAAGATCTTTGAGAGAAAAGCCCACCTCCATTTCTCCCTTAAGAATCTGTTTCTCAGAACCTTTATGGAGGACTTTGTGGCACATCCTTCTTGTCTTAGCTCTCTCCCACAATTCTACCTCTTATGCAAACTTCTCATCTAAATGATTTTATCAGTGCAGCCGGGAAGTCTCTCCACTCTTTTAACTTTACTTACAGTTATCTATAGTCCCTGGGTAGTAGACAGCTGTCAGCTAGACCAACTTGCATTCATCATTCACCAGTCAAGCAGCCTAGCTCGGAGATGAGATAGAGAGCCTAAGCCAACAGCCATGACAGCTATCACAGGAAGTCACTAACAGCCATCTCA
The DNA here is from genome assembly GCF_009834535.1 of Camelus ferus. Lineage (NCBI taxonomy): Eukaryota > Metazoa > Chordata > Mammalia > Artiodactyla > Camelidae > Camelus > Camelus ferus. The sequence goes on along the minus strand of NC_045696.1, from coordinate 78,876,666 downwards.
GCGGGAAGCCTCCCACCTCTGAAAGACTAGCGTTTTCAGTCTCCACAGTGATGGCTTCTGCTCTGCTTTGCTCCAATGTCTGACCTCATCTGAAGGAGGACTGAGAGTGTCTGTAAGTTTGCCTAAAAATTTGCAGCTGTGTGATACAGGTAAATGACAGATTCTCGAAAAAAGTTATCATCCACAGGACATGTTTTTAGCCTGTGTCTGTACGCAAGAAATAAACAGACCAGTTGTGACTCATTCCTCCATGCTGACTGTGTTAGTGAGTGATGTGGATCACTGCACAATTAGTTCAGCTTCGGAACTGACAGGAGCCCGACTTCCAGCTCCACCTTCACATTTGCAAGTGGAGCTCAGCCAGATCAAGATCCCATTTTGACCAAGGAGAAATGATACCCAAATTCACGCATACATCGTGTCCTCCTATAGATGATGGCCTGCCATGTGCTAGAGGCTGGCAGGGGCTATAAATATGATTTTTTCCCTCCCCTCAATCTCATTCAAATGTTTATATTCTAATATGGAAAAGAATCATGTACATAATTATTTATAAAGATTATCCACAATAACTATGAATAGCCTCCAATTCAGCAAACGTGTATTGAATACTTATGATTTTTTTAGGATATGTACTGGGGACTTATTGCAAAATAAAGAATTTTAGTATAAAGATGGTATTTCAGATTATAGTGTGGGAGGTTAGAATCAAAAATGGACACAGTAATCCAGTATACAGTCTTGACATTAGAGTTCTTTATATTACTCCCATACGGTCATTTTCCCCACTCTTGCTTCTCTGCCTTCTACTCTGTGGCTTCTCCATGCCCAAAAGATTTGTGATGGCCCCATATACAACTGAAAGTTTCATATGAAACTTGTGAGGAGCCCTAAAGAGACTATAACAGTCGTATTGGTGCCCACGCCTTTGTCTGTTAATGATACAGCCTTAGACTCTGAACGAAATGGAGCACACCTGAAGTTCCTATTGCTCGATGTCAAAACACCTGTTGTATAGTGCCCTTCTCCCGTCTTCGATATTATGTCACTGCTTCCTTTATGAACAGCAGCAAGCTGAGAACTGCATTTCTTCCTTCATTTTTATTATACTGTGATTGTTCTAATCTACGTGTTGCTTTTTTTCCATGCCTCTCTAAACTCAGTGCCCAGTGCTGTGCCTGTCACATGCTCCAGTGCGTTTTCTCTTGAGCTGAACTCTAAGACCTATTCTAATAATTAAGAGAACCCTCCCCCCAAGAACTGCATGGTCCTGTGCAGAAGACATGAAGAACGGAGCACTCAGGGCAGAGATCTAATGCCAATCTCTTTAAGCTGCATGACCAAGGAACATACCCCTCTCCTGAAATAAGACGAGACAGCTCTGTCCCCAGGAGCTCTGACAGCCGGCTCTCTCTGAGATGAGTGCTGATATCAAGTGAAGCTAGTTCACAGTCCCTTTAAAATTAATGTGGAAATGAATAAGGACTTTATCCACTTACCTGCTTTATGAAAAGTGAGTCCTGTTCTACTTAAATGAAGGCTGAAGAAACCACAAGTCATTAGCCTGGAAATACTTTAGATGAAAGACAAATTTTCTGCTGAGTTATGTTTAAAACCAGGGGAGTTTTCTCTCACTTTCCTTTTTCGCTTAGTTATTTTTCTCTTCTCTGATTGTGCCTTTGTCCTGTAAGAAGGAGGCTGCTGTGTTTCATTGTCACAAATGGAGCATGCATTTGTTCTACTGTATGACCTAGGGTAAGGAGAAGATTATATTATCAAGGAATGAAAGGAGGTTATATAGGTTGGATGATTTGTTAAAGGAGAAAAAAGTTAAGTGTTCAGAAGAGAAATGCTCAGAAGCCCAGGAAAAGTCATCCTTTAGATTGCTATAGCAGAGGAATAGTTTGCTTAAAAAAGATCATACATAAAGGCAAAACTTCATTTTCAAAATATTAAGTGCATGCTTTTTTCCAGGACAAAGCCTTTAAGTCTTACCCTGTCGTTAACTCACTAGGTGACCTCAAACCTTTACCTACTATTTAGGGTTATTATCTAAGTAAAATGAAATACAGTATGCAAAGCACTTAACCAGGCACCTAGCATAATGTAAGATTCTCAATAAATTCTAGTTATATTACAGAGGACATAGTTATATTATATAGGAAAATAATTATTATTAATTTCTATATAATAGAATAGGCATTAGTAAAAATCATGTAATTAGTATTCTGGAAAGACCATATATATTATATATTATATATATATAACTTTTTATAGTGTATATATTAAAATGTTTTTTAAATTTGAATTTTATTTATTTGGTTTAAATTAGGGATCTGTTTGTGTTCAGGGGAAAGGGTTGTAAAAGAAAAAAATGGTAGCTTGAGGAGTGAGACTGGAGTGCAGAGAAACTTTCAGGTGGCAAATGAAATACAAGTAGAACACGGATGTAGCTGATAGCCTGGAGGAAGACTCGGGGAAAAAGGAATAGAAGTCTGACTTGGCTGAATCAAAGAGGCTGGAAAAAAGGGAAGGAGAAGGAGGTTGCACTAGTGGAGCAGGCTTGGTGCTGGGTCTGGAAGCTGAGTTTGAGAAGTTAACATTCTTTGCATCTGATCACAAATAATTTAAGAGGATCTGCAGCCCAGCTCGGGGAAGTGAGGGCTGTGACCTAGGATATATGTAATCAAATACTGATCACCCCTTCTTACCCTCGAAGCCGTGCTTGTTTCTCCGAGTGAAGTTTCTCTGGTGGAATCTGACATGCTGTTTTTAGTAAGGAAAGGGCTTTTTTTGTTTTACCATTGAGGATGGAATGACTGTACCAGCTCAGCTAAGTAGGAAGTCAAGGTTTGCTCTTTTGCCAAACTTGCACCTATCACAGGGGCTGCCTGTTTTTCATGAGTCAGCCCATCACACTCACTTTGGTGGAATTTTTCATCTTTGAGGAGTGCAATATTAACCAAGTCTAATTTTAAGAAACAAAAGGAAACTATGTACAACAGTTAACAAAACAGAAAACTGCTATTTTTAATAACTCTAAAATATTCAGAGAAATTGTTACTAAGAAATGAAAACTTTACAAATTATGTTCACTTAATAGTGGACCGATTTGCAGTGTAAAATATACTATTATTTTTTCTTTGTAAGAAGAGTGGGATGGGGAAAGAGTCTAAGCCTGTTTATACACAAATATAATCCTAAACGATTTGCAGAAGCTTGCTGTGGACCTCTTGGGCCAGCAGCTACATCAGGCACCTTTGTGTAAATTGGGAGGAGGCGCCCCCTGGAGGCCAACTTCATTGTGCCGTGACAATTTCCTCACTATGAGGGGGCTGGGTTAATGAGCAACCCTATGGCACCTGGCAGAGCTGGTCAAATGCAATATACCAGCGGCCTTTCCCTTATATAAGCTCGAAAAAATTCTTAGCATGCTGCATAATGACTTTTCTCTTGGCTTGGATAACAGGTGAAACACCTAAAGAGCAAATGATTTTCCATGGAATTTATAACATTGCTTTTGTTATAATTGACTTTATTCAAATAAATTGCAAATTAAACTACTATAACTTGGCTCTGATCAACAGATATTCATCTGTATCAAGTACTGATACATTTATATAAGAGTTGGGGAATAGATTCCTACAATGTAGACAAAAAAGATTTGGACTATTTTGCCTGAAGGGTAAAGATTTTCCTTGAATATCCTGCCAGAAAAATCTGCCAGATGTTTTCCATCTTCTCTGAGTGCAGAACAAAAGGAAACTGTCTTAATCACATAGCTAATTCGACTCAGAAAAGAATTTCCTAGGAAAGAGAATAATAAAGTTAATTGATAAGAGAAAATTTTTCCCAAGGTACATAGAAATGTAAAAGTAATAGGAAGGATTTTATTGCCCCACATTTTAAAATCCAGCTTTTCCTTTCCTTTGGAACTAGAAGGATAATTTGTAGATAAAAATCAACATTTTTAACTGCAAGAAAAGTTAATAAAGTTGCATAGAATAGACTTTGCACATTCATTTTGTTGTTGTTGTTGTGGGAGAACTGATTTTTGCATGGAAAAATACCCCTGCTTGTCTACAATAGTTCAGGGCAGATGAAAGGTAGTCCTTGCAGAGCAGGTCAACAGAGTACGTAGTTTCATAGACCAAACTTTTGCCATCACAGACCTATAACACAAAACACTATTACATGGAAATAGCTGGTTGGTCAAACAAAAAGAAGAGGGGACATATACAATGTTGTGAATAAGTCTGAGTAAAGAAACCCACAGCCTGTTTCTTACCCTTTGCAAACATTTGGCTTAGAAGATAGGAAAATGGGGGAAATGATGGGAAAATGGGGGTCCTCAACAGCTGCGTGACATCAGGCAATTTACATTCACTCTCTGATGCCTCAGTTTTCTCATCTGTAAAACTATGTGATTGCCCTAGTTACTTACTAACATTCTTTCCAGCCCTAATATTTTTGGTAGGAATTCCTTACATTCTTTACCTTTAAGGCATCATAGTTCTCAAATTTTAGTGTATGTGGAAATCACCTGGGGACTTGTAGAAAGTGCAGATTTCACCCCCCAGAGATTCTGGACACCTTCCTCAGACATTCTGATTCTAAAGAATCATTTTCACATACTCTCTGTGGGGTGAGATTGCAGGAAGGCCAAGAAATACACTTGAGAAATATTTGAATAAAATCTAACTTTCTGAATAACAGGAGACATGTCTTACTAGACTATATATTGAGCAACTATCAGAGTGTCTGGCAAAAAGGAGGTGCCCAATGAATGTTGATTTAATGAACTAATTTTCATATAAAAATTCTTATTTGTGATATTAATGGGTCTTCATGATTATCTGACTCTTCAAGAGAAAGAAGGGGCATTTCTAACAGAGGGCAGATAGGCTATACATAGGTTCTTTAGAAACTACAAATTGATGTAGATGTGCTTTGTAAGTTAGCAAAGTTTTTAAAAACTCATACCTTGTCTTCAATATAGCTTCCTTCCAACCCTCAAAGTAAAAGGAAAAAAAACTGAATTCTGCACTTGTATGCCTTTTACTAAGTGGCATAATAACAGGATGCTCTTTTTATTCTGAAAAAGGACTAACTCTTTACATTAGAGTGCTAGAAAATCAAGCTGTCACTTCAGCCCACAGCAACTGTCTCTTGCACCACCTCTGCCAAATGTCACCCTGCCTCTCTGGGGTTTGATTCTGCCACTGGATCCGGGGGAGTATGCCTCACTGCACAGCTTGTTACATCAGTCTCTGTGCCTCCAAGTCTCAGATTCTTTCTCATTTCACCTCATGTATATTAATACGGAGATTAGTTTCACTTTTTTTCTTGAATAGCTAATCACTTGGCAGCCAGCATCCTACTGTGGCATTACAGGTCAAAATCAGCCCAAAAGGACAGGGACTTCAAGCTGGAAAGTATAATGCTCCGAGAAAACTGCACCCAGGACCGGACCTCAGCCTTGTCACCCAGACATAAAAGATTTATTTTCAATTACCAATCCAAGCTTAATGTGAGGGCACCCTGGGGGAGATTCAGATCATTGCTTCTTCTAAATTGACCTTCTATTTGTTTTAATATTTCCTTCGCTATCGAACAGCATTCCATGACCCTCTGAGCTGGAAATCCACATTAGCTACTGTAGGAACTACTGGGCCGGGAAAACTTTTGAAAAAGTTCTCTAACTGAGGGCCGAGTTCCATGAATAATTTCCCCTGCGATGAGCCTTCACTGGTTAACATAACAGTGGATTTCGGGCTTCAGGCAGTATTTCTGATGGGTTGCAGGGGCCAGTGTCACCCTGTTACTTAGGTTTCAGTAGAACCCAAAAGCCAAGAATTATTCCAATTTTCAATATGAGGTGGATTTATTGTTAACATCTAATCAAGACCTATCACATATCCCTTTGGCGCTAGTAAATAAGATTACCCGAGGCTAGCTGCCGGTGTGCTGCCCTGGACGCTGGAATTAGTGGTTTGCCTCCGGATATTTTGGGCCCCTGTTCTAGTGCCTTTATGTAGGCTTAACAGCTGCTCCAAAATGCATGCCATATGGCCCTAATCTAGGGTTCACAAGCTTGTCTTTTAAAAACTACTGATTGAAACTTCCTAGAAAAAGTTAGATTAAAAAAAAAAAAAAGGTCTTCATAAGTTGAAATTTGGGAGAGTGAACAATTTGGATTTTCATTCAAATTTAATCAGAGATCTGATTACTGGGAAGTATCTTAGTGTAACTGTCTTTATGTTGTAGCCTTCGCTACTTTTAACCTGAGGCTTTTCTCTTTCTCCGTGTGTTTGTAGACCATTTGTTGCAGAATGCTTACACCATTCTTCGTTTTCGCCTTTGAATCTATTATGCTTATAATCATGGATAATTGTATTAGATGAAAGTAAACATATTACCTTCATTAGGTTTATCTTGTGGGTGTTTAGTTTTTCCTTAGTGATTGAGTCTACGTAACATTAGGAATGGTGCTGGATTTTTCTGGTATTTGTAAACCAGAATAGTCCAACTATATACCTATTCAGGCTATACATAAAAAGAAATCATTAACCAGTTCTTTCTTGCCATATGCATTTTTAACTGTTTTTTCTGGAATCAAGGGCACTTAGAAATAGTCACCTTTAACTTCACAAACACTTGCTGTGCACCTCTTATAGGGAAGGCACTGTGCCCCATCTGGGGAGAGGGTCAAACAAATAATTACAATCCACTGTTGGTATATACTTATAAAAGGATGTCCAGAGTAAACCCGGCATTTAGAGGAACATGGACTGTGTCTAAATTTCTCCCAACAACGATATTTGAACTGAGCCTTCGAGACTGAATAAGAGTTGACCATTTAAACAAGCCAAAGAACAGTGGTACTTTGCAGAGAAGAACCAGTGGATGAGAGTGAAGTGATGGAATCAGAGATAGGTTCTGTCTCATTGCAATGACTGAAGTGTTTTGATGACTTTTGAGATTAAAAGAAAATATTCAAGATTATTATAGTGCTTAGGCTTTTTCTTAAACAGAAAATTTTTATTCCAAAATTACAAAGGAGATTCTAAATGTATTGAACATAGTATATATTAATATTATCCCGTCCCTAGGGTATTTGGACAAGCAAGTGAAAGGCGCTATGCAAATTTTGCTACATTCTCCATCAGGCAAGAGAGCCGCGTGATAGGAGTCCTGCTAGGAAGTTCATTTGTTTGTTATTTATGTATTGATTATTTCATGGAATATTTATTCAGTGGTAATTAAGTTAAGTGTCAGGAACAAAAAGATGTCCTCTGTCTACTCAGGGAAATAGACCAATACACCAGTGATAATATAATTTGGCAAGAGTTCAGATGGAGGTAGCCCAGAGACTGGGTGCTAAATCGTCTTGTCTACATCTTTCCTGTCTCATACGGTTTTCAATGTGCATTTGAAGTGTTCAGTGAAAGAATTGTTCCCTTGTCCTCCTCATGGACTTTATTATATTCTATTGACACCATCTAGGTAATTTAAACTACCATGCTATTTCCATAAACCTCAAACCTCAAACTTTAAGTCACTAAAATTATTTTTAGCTAGGGTGAGTTATAGCTTTGTTATTGCTACCTGTTTGGTTTGATGTGCACATCTGTGTTTGTGTCTGTATTGGGGTGTTGGCACTTCTGTATGTGGTGTTAGTGAGATTATTGTGTTGTTCCAGATTGGCAGTGACCTCATTGTTTGCCACTTTTTCACAGATGAGGTGTCCCTACACTCCAATATTCAGCACACTTCAGTTTCTATTTTTGAAACTACTAAAATATTTTGTGACTTTTGTAATTAGTTTTTGTAATCTTAATATGCTTTACTAAATTACTTTGTAAATTTACTTCATTTTGTAATCACTAAAAATTTTTCATTGCTTTACATATGAAAAGACTATTCCAAAATATTAACCAAAAGGAAGTCAAAGACCCCCAACAATTAGAGGTTTTTGCAAAAAATGTGCTGAAGAGAAGTAAGAAGGTGCCCAAGGATGACAGGCACATGTCAGAACGACACAGGAACAGCATGGAGAGGCTCCCACTGGACAAATGTGGGACAATTTCAGCCTCAAAATAAATAATAATAGTAAAAAATTATAACCCTGAGAATAATGTAAGAGCCCATGAGTCTATACTGATATGAATGAATGTACAAATGAATGCAAATCAGAAAGAAAGGCTTTTTCTTACAGCCAGTTCCAACTAATAATAAACAAGTGATGAATTTAATATTTGTTTCAGATAAGAATCATGAACTGATACTAAATTAGCGGTTGAAAGTGTGACAAGAAACAGGATATTCACATTGTCTCTCCCTAACCTGTCAAATTTGTACTTATTAACTGCAAAGGGAAAAATAGTAATATGTTAATCACAGAGAAACCTGGCAACTCACCACATTAACCAAATGATCATGGGAAAAATCAACCAAGTGCCTCCTGTTATGATGCACTGAGATGAAAACATCATTACTTCTGTGGTCTTTCTGCCCAAAATTCATAACCTGAGGAAATATAATCATGAGGGAACATCAGATAAACTCTAACTGAGGGACATTCTATACAATAACTGACCTATATTTCTCAAAAAGTATCAAAGTCAAAAGAAGCATATATGGACCAACAAACTGTTTGAAGTTAAAGAGATTAAACAGAAAATAAATTCAACATGTGATTTCAGATTTGATAGGAAAGGGACAGGGGTAGGGAAAGATGAAGAGAGAGAAGGAAGGAAGGAAAGAAAATATTAGGAAGTGAGAAACCTGGGTGAAAGGGCGCATGGTAATTTTTTATACTATTTTTGAAATGTTTCTGTAATACTGAAAGTATTCAAAAATAGAAAGCTTCAAAATCATTAAATCAGATTAACTTTTAATAGAAAATAATATAATAAAAACAGCATTTAATTAAAACCAGATTTTACTAATCATACCTTAGAATGACATTCATCTTCTCAAAAAAATCATATGATGGTAGGAATAAAATAAATAAAATAATCTGGCTTGGTCAATATTCATATGAAATTAATTAAGTTGTCACTTTCTTCATTACCCAGACCTATGTCCTATCGTCCCCTTTTTTATTATTCGTGTCCTTCAAAGGGGTCACCTATTGTGAGATTAAACACAACATGCCTCCTCCCCACTCAACTCCCAGCCACATGCAGTGGACGACTGCTGCCTGCTTTGTAATGGTCAAAATTACTCATATCTAACTTTTTTCCTCCATTTTCTCCTACAGTCTAAAATATGTGCAACTAATATGTGTTAGCAATTTTGCTAACTATTCTAAAATAATGAGCGATCAGCAAGTCGAGACACAATGTCTTCTATGTAATCATCATCATGGTATTTTGGCTCACAAAACTGTTCTCATTACAATAAACCCAATTAAATGTTTGAGTTGAATTCTAAGGCACTACCTGCAGTGAATACAAACATCTTCTTTACCCTTAATGGGATTCCTTAAATGGGTGTATGTCATAACAAATACCCTTACTGCCTGAATAAAACTTAGTGGGCAACGTATGCATTTTCAATTGTCTTGCCAACTATAGTCTTTAGAACAAAAGCCTCTGTGGTAAATTTAACCTTGTTGTCTGTATACATATGTTCAACTGTTTTATCATTTTTAACTTTTTTCTTTGAATTCTTTTGAAATTCATATTTCCTTTCAATAAAAATGGAAAAGTGGTTTATTATTTTTTAATGAAACAAATGGTAATGAAGAAAATGTCAAATTTAGTTACTTAAAACCAAAGCATTTTTACCCAGTGTATATTAAGCTCTCTTGTGCTCCATAAACATTATCTCTTTTAATAATGATAACTGAACAGGGTAGTATCATGATTATTAACATTATCTGCTAGGAAACTGAGACTCAGAGGAGCTAACAACCTTGCTCACACAGTAACTTGCTTACACATCCAAGTTGTCCTGCTCAGTCAGGTGGTCTCTACGGACCACTACCTATTGAGGAGAGCCCAAGTGTCTCTCAAACTTATGTCCTTGGGCCAGTATTCCAGGTAGCCTGCGAATCCGTGTGTCCTATTCCTTCAGGCACGTCTTACCCAGTACTGTCCTATTTTTCTCCCTTTCTACTACAGCCATTCACTTTGTGTCTAAGACTGTTTTCCCCAGAGGTTGGCTGCTGAGAGGGTTATCTGTCTGATTTTCACCTTGTTGCTGCCATCAAAGCAAGACACATAGACCCTTTCATTTGGAAAGTTGAGTTGTTGGTACCAGAATTGTAATGTATTAATGCCTGCCTGCTTTCAAGCAAACAGATATAGCATGGCCATTTGGGGCAGATACAGTGGAACATCCGGTTCAGAAAAAATAAAGAAGATGAACAAATTATAAATACAAACTGTAAATTACAAAGTACACACGCACGTGCGCACACACACACACACTACAATGGAGCACATAAGAGAGCCAGATATATGTTAGACAGTTAGATATTTACAAAAATTTTATAGTCCTCTTTGTTCCTGAAGCAATACAGCATTGTTCTCAACTATATACTTCCTGAAAACTTTTCTTTATGTGGTCACCACTGTGGGCCCCTCAATGTCATGCTCTGAAGTAAACTATGCATTTAAATCACTAGACACACTCCTGCATAATCAGAATAATTAGAAATGAACAATGTGATTTATTGTCTCTCAGTAGGCCTTTTAGAAAGGAGATCTTTTTCACTTCATTGTGAGAAAGGTTATTCGGAAAACACAGGAATTTTGTCAGTTTTGATACCAGGTTCGTTGTCCAGGTTCAAACAGACAAGAAGTACAGGGAATATTGGATATGCTTTTCTTGACATGCAGCCCTAGGAGAATGAACATTAACAACCTTAGGCTGTCAGGCTGGGGTGGAAATAGAAATGATGGTGTTGGAGCTGGGGTGGAGGGTTACTTTTTCCCCAGCATTCTGAGCCATTCGTGTAATGGGAATAGTTACAAAATTCAGAGATAATCAAGGCATGGCCTTTTCCCCTCCATTACTGTCTATGTTCAGAAGAAACTGATTAAAATAAATACTTTAGTCCGGTATGGGGGAAAGAGTCACAAAATGTTTAAATTGTGATATAGAAGGATCAATCTCACCTGTTTACCTTGGAGATGTTGAAAATACTGGGAATTTGGGGACTGAAATACAGAAATATCTACAGGTGTTTTCTCTCCAGACATCTGTTAGCAATTACCATCTACTTTCCCATTATATTTTTCTATGTTCAGCTATCAGGAGTAAAAGCCTTGGCCAGTAACTCAGTTTTCTCTTCCCAAAGATCGGTTACTAAAAAATAAATTATCTCACAAGAAACAAATAAATAAATAAATGCACCAAAATATAAAAGTTTGGAAATACCACAAGTTATATATTAAGATATCAGCTTCATATCAAAGCAAATTTTTTTCAGAGAATACAAAAAGGAAATCCTTTTGACTTTACCCTTTGTTACTTTTAAGAAGACTTTGGACAGTAGCTCTCGAGAACACAAGAGCAAGGAAGCTAGCTAGAGATGTCAGGTAATTAAATGGCATTGTGTGTGTTCTTCACTACACAGATCCCAAAGTATCCAATTTGAGGAATTTTAAACCATCATATTTTAAAACACCTTGACTCAAAAAAATAAAGGGAAACTATCCAATTATGTCTAAACATGAGGATTTTATTTTGATATAATAGCATCCTCCATTAGAAAAAATATTTTTCAAAATTAAGTTTGGTGACAGAATAGAGGGAAGATTACTTGCTGGAAGTTCGGAGATTGAGTGACTAGTCAGGAGGATTTTATGAGTCTAAGAAGATCTAGAATAAGTCAGTGACTTGCACAGAAAACAGAAGACAGAGACAGAATGCAGAGGAAAGACTGACCAGTCTTGGCAACTGAGAAGATGAGAAAGAGTTAGCACATGGGGTTTCCAGGTGGATTGCTAGCCAAAAATTTTGAAGTATTAATCCCACAGTTTTAAATTCTTTTGTGTTTAAGGAGCAAAATTCTTAATGAGCTAATTTTCTGACCCATACTCTTCAGTCCCTAGAAAGATTCCTCACTACTATTCAAAGTCTCATATCTGAAAGGCTGGCTTTTTAATACTCATTACAGTCTCTATGTTGAAGTACTTATCAATTTGACTCAAGGAGCCAACCACAATTATCTGTAACCAGACAATAGCATTGATAAACACAAAAGATTTCTTTTATACTTCTTTGTAGCATGAATTACATACTGTGGAATCTAAATATATATATTCTATTTAGCATTTTCAGAAATTAAACACAATAAACATAGACATTCAAATTTGCCCCCTCCCAAAGAAACTGAAATTATAGACTCACTGACATCTTAAATTTCTGACATTCTAGACGTCAACTAAAATGTAAATAGTCTGCATTTTTTCCTAGTCCCAGGTTCCTCCTGGAATATGCTGGATATATATATTTTTTCCCACTGAGAAGCACCATGCTTTCCTCCTGTTTTACATTCTGAAGATGTTGCCTGTATGGTTGTATTGTAAGAGCTCTGGATATAGATGGGGTCAACCAGTAAGCTTTAGGGCTGCTGCCAGACAACTTAACTTAGTTCCTTCCTGCTCTTTAGGGTCTTTCTATCAGAGAGCTGTCTGAGTTCACTGTCCGTCAGTAGCCCAAGCCAATACCTTGGCTGCAGTAATCTTTATTTATTTTCCCCTTGCCCAGTTTATTTAGGCCTAAGCTGATTTTTCTGTTCCAAGGGCCTGCAGGACTTATGTGTCCAATTGCATGGTTTCTCTCTAACACCTAGAAAGTAATCCTACTTGCTAGATCAGGTAATCATCAAATTGAGGGCAAATCTGCTCAGTAAATTTAATCAGATTAGTAGTGCTTCCATGAAGGAACAACAGACATTGGAGATTTTTTAAACTTGGAATGAATTTCTAGGTGGGAAAAATGACATTAAATAAATTCTATTTAAACATATAGTTGAATGGCAATTATAGTGGATACATGAGCCAATGATATATCTTTGGTATAATTATAATTATGAATTTTCTAAGTACGTTATAAGTTTAAAAGTAATACTTTTTCAAGGTTTTATATTCATGAGTCAAGCAAATTAAATAGTTGAATTTTTTTTTTTTTTGGAAAATTCTGCTGCTTCCCCCCTCCAAAAAAAGAAGAGCTTATTTTGTAATTATTATTATTCTGTCTAACAAAAAAATGTGTCAGTGTGTTAAGACAAAAATTAGTCTCACATTCTAAGAGCTTACAATTGAAGGCCAAGTAAAATTAGCAACTATCTGTTAAAAATAACTTCAGTGACATTAAGAGAAGAACCTTCTCTAAAGTAATCATAAAGGAGAGCAACGCTTTTAGCTCTTTGAAAAATTGACTTCTCTCATGGCTGGGCTGTAGCTGAGCAGTTCAAGGTAAAGCTCCAGCTGGAGTGATCTGAAATGATTCTGCTGTTAAGAACACAACAGCTACGTTAATTTTAAAAGGAACTTTGAATGAATACTTTGTTCAATAGTAAGGTATAAAGAATACTGCCAATGCACACAACTTGGACAATTAGCAAACTGTGTCTCTTTTGAGTAGCAATTTATTGAACTGTCTTCATTTTGTGCCCTTAGCTGAGCCATAAAGTTTTGTTTGAATGCAGAATTGGAAATCAAGGAATTCATGCAAGCATATAGTATTATTTTAACAGGTCGAAAGAGATACGATTTTATTGGTTGGCTGGCCTTAATAAAGGCAGGAGCTAACTATTTTTTTTTTCTAATGTAAAACTCGTAGTGGCTCTCTGAATTCACTCTAATGATCAGCTGTTTTCAGTTGGAGAAAGGAGAGAGAAAGAGAGAGAGAGAAGGGCAACATACACATCAAATAGAAATTAAGAGGGAGGGGAATTCAGTTCTGAAGGATGAAAACAGAGCTTGACATTCCAAGCCTAGGACACAAACTTTTACCCAGTGATTTATTCCACTCTTCATGGCTTAACAGGAAACTTTGGAATTGAATTTTATTTAAGTTTTTTTAAGACGCTACAAGATTTCTTTATATATAAAGCAGAGGCTGTTCTCTCTATAAAGAGATATTTGGCATGTTTTTAAAGTATTGTTATATAAACACAAAACTATTTGACCAATCTATCAGAGTGGTTTAAATTGTGCTACTGAAATTGGAATTGTAGAGGGGACACTACATTTAGTTTGTGTAGAGATAATAATCTTATTATCATTGTTCTCTACATGCTACGTATTGAATGATGGCTATTAGTAAGTCAATTTTTCTGTGAATGTAGAGTCATTTCAATGTAGTTGGACTTATTCAATACTATTTCAAGAGGAATTAAATACAAATCCTGGGGTTTGCACCAAGTGGCATAAGCTGTATTCAGAAATCAGTGTCTATCTGAACATATTTATGATGTGCGATTACAGATAATAAACTACCTAGAATATGTTTTCATTCCCTCTCTGTCTTTCTCTCTGTCTCATGCACGCACACACACACACACACACACACACACACACACACACACACATTTCCTTTATCCTTCAAGAGTCCTTTCTATCTAATACACAGTAGTCCTTCCAGAATGTTGTTTTCAGGGTTCATGCCATCAGCCTATCTTTATAGACCAAAACATTTGTTAACAGATTCCCTCAGGAATTGAAACTAATGGTTCTGTCTTATACCAAAATTCACTTAACAGCAAATAAAGTTAAAAGAGTTCCTTGTCTTGTTTTGTATTTTAATATATTCTCACTTATATGAATATTGCATATTTGCAATATTCTTTTACGTGAGAAGATACCATGAAAATGTATTTAATTGTTATGTAGATTCGATAAAAGTTAAGTAGTATAACCAGAAAGATATGTTTATTTGGAATCTATTTTTAAAAACCTCCATTTCAAGGATGATTTGATATTTCCAGAGACATACACACACACACACGCACACACAATAGATTAGATTGTACTTTTGTTTCTTAGCATTTGTGATCTCGTAGGAAAATAAGAACTGATTGTATGCATTTCTTAATATTTTTCAAAATTATTCAGAAAGATTTGATTTCATCTATGACTTTCTACAGTGAGCCTAAAGAATTTCCTGTTCAAAATTTTGTTTTGTGTATAGATTGATTTGCTCAATGGATGGGTACTATTACCACAGTCTGATTTTCACAAATATAACTGACCTCCTGGCTTTTTAAAAATTAATTAGTGGTATAGTTTAAATTGGATAAAATAATTTTTATCACAAACATTGAATCTCTATAATGTGTCTGTATTCAGAAATAAGTATCTATCTGAATATATTTGTGATATTTGCCACCCCAAAATGTGTCTCTTTGATATGAGGATTATTTTGGCTGATTATTTTTAAGAAACAGAAGACTCAGGAAGTCTTCCTTTCACCTCCACCTTAAGCTGCCTGAAGAATTAGATAGAGGAGCCTGTGGCAGGAAGTGAACTAACGCCAGAAATATCTAGGGAGAATATGGGCTCAGTGTGGTAGGGGGACTCAGCAGGTGTGCTGCTCTGTGTCCCATTGCGCCTGCAGGGCACAGCAAATATTGTTTACCAAACATTTGCTTTTCCATCTTCATGTGAATCTCCTTCCTCCCGTTTGAAGTCTCAAACCACAATACCCAACATCCTCTTTTGTCTTCAGCTGAAAATAACATGTAAGCTGAAGACTTCAGCCATGTTGGTGAATTACTCAGTTTTCCTGGGTCTTTCACATGTACACATGTCATTAAACTTTGTTTTTCTCTAGTTAATCTGTCTCATATCAATTTAATTCTTAGACCAGCCAGAACATAAAAGCATAGAAGAAAGGTTCTTTTCCTCCCCTATGATACCAACTGTAGAAATATATTAGAGTAGATGTTTGTTTTACAAGTTATAGTAAACATTATAAAAGCTATTAAGTCAGCAAGTGAATGAATATGTTTAAAGTATTATTAAAGTAATATCTTTGGCTCTTCTTTCTACAACAACTTCCAAATATAAGAAAGTCACTCAGCTCTTACTGTTACAATATTTTTTCTATTGTTGATCTAAAACAAATAGACTGCCAGTTATTTCTCCAGCAAAAATGAGTTCATTCGCAATCAACAAAGAACTACAATTCAGGGTCAGTAACCATGGAAAGCCACACGCAAGTCCCCCATAGGAAGGAGAGGAGACCTCTTTTAAACAGGGGAAAGGAAGTGGAAAGGGCTATTAAAAAAAAAAAGAAAGAAAAAGAAAAAGAATCCATTGGAGGAATTGAGAGTTCAAAGCATAATGGCTTTTCATTGGCCAAGTTGTGAGAGTCTCTCATTGGCTGAGCTCTTGCCAGGCATGGGAAGTTTTTCTTCTTCCTGTTGGGCTTGGCTGTTGTCAGAAGGCTTGAGAGCTCCCCCAACTGATCTCTCGGTTCTATTTTAATTGAAGTTTCTGTTTTTTCATTTTTACACCATCCGTCTTCTTTTTTTCAATTGCCTTTTCCACTCTGTCAATTTAGATCTTTGAGACCTCTCCTCTACCTCTACTCTATTACTTAACATGTATTCCTCTTCATTATTAAAATCACTATACAAGAGAGCTTTGAGCATCCTAGAAATATGAATCTTGCTTTTCTAAAATCTTCAATTATTCCACACTGCTTTTTAATTGAGCAACTGTCCTCAATTTAGCACTTAAGGCATTCCAAAATGCAATCTCAAATTACCTCTAGTAGTGATTCTTTCTTAACCATGGACTGTCATTAATAAAAATGTGCATATTCATATACATGCAAAGAGACGCATATAATTTTATGAACAAACTTTAGAAAAATACCCCTTCTCTACACCCTCATATCCAGCCAGTCTGCTACACATACCTTAAATTCCAACCATGTTAGACAATGAACAACTTGAGGACTAATAGTATTTATGCAAAAACATAGTCTCATATACACCCCATGATACTATCCCAAAAATCTCCAAGTAACTTGGCTTCTAGAAGGTCTCCCTTAAAGTCTTCAGAATGTTTTCTTTCTCTTTATCTGCCCCCTGTTACCTGTTGCCTGGATAACCTGGGAAACATTTGGAGAAGATAAATGTCATTTTTCAGATTTTAGTCTCTGTCATTCTTCCTAAAGTAAATTATTTTATTCTGGTGGGAATAATTTTTTACTAAAGAACTTGGATTGTACCCATCTTGATGAACACAGGCTTCAATTGTATTTGAATTTGATGTCTATTTGATGCATGTCAACTCAAAAGGCTGTTCTAAGATTTTTTTTATTTCTGTTTTCCAGGTTTCTTGAGCACAGGGGATCAGGCTGCAAAAGGAAACTATGGACTCCTTGATCTCATACAGGCTTTAAGATGGACTAGTGAGAATATTGGATTCTTTGGTGGTGATCCCTTAAGAATCACTGTTTTTGGATCTGGCGCTGGGGGTTCATGTGTCAATCTGCTGACTTTATCCCATTATTCTGAAGGTAACCGTTGGAGCAATTCAACCAAAGGTATTATGCAGGTTGCAAATTTTGACAATTTTGGTGTCTGCATGCCACCACCATCAGTAGTATGTGATGCTCTGTATATATTTCTCTGTGCAAACTAAGTGTTAGGTTGAACTCAATAACTGTTTAAAACTTTGTTTTTTCAGCTTCTCTATGCATGAAATTTTTGCCAAACTCTTTTCTTTGTCTCCTGCAGAGCTTGGTATGGACGCCCTTTTAAGCACACTTCAGGACAGTTAGCATTACAGTTACTTTTCTTTCCTCCAAAGGGTGATTTTGGGGAAACTCAAAGACGGTCACAGTTGTGTCATCTCTGTTTATTCAGTAATCACAATCAAGGACAAATTTTATTTTTAATTTTTTTAATGCAGGTCTTGTATGCATTCTAATTTTAAGATAATAGACATTTTAAACCCTTTAGTAGTATGAAGATAAGGGAGCAGTTGTAAACTAGTTTGTCTGGAAATGTGATTTTCATTTGTTGTCTGAGTAGAGAATGAATGTTTGATTATTTTGCATGCATGATCCAAAATTGTCAAAGCATGGAGGTCACTAGTAGAGTTTTGACTAAAAAGAAAGATACGTTTGAACTTGTGCCTTTTCTATTTTCAACTGCAAAAGTGTTATTTTTTACCCCTGAAGACTGACAAAGCAGCATGGAGCACCGAGGCTGCTTAAATCCATGAAATATTGTTCTTGTCTCCATTTTCTGGCCTTGATGTCTTTTTTCCAAAGTGCCCACCCAAAGCTCATCATGTTGGTCTTTATGGACTCCCATTTTACCATGAGTGTAGTCACCCATGCTCATTGCGTTACTCACTGGAAATGTCCACAAGACAGAGGTGTTTTGTTAGCGAAATCTGTAAAAGCACATACTTCCTCTCCATTTTATATACATAATAAGCAGGAAGATGGAGAATATATATCAACATAGACCATCATGTATTTTCTGTTTTTTTATTGTCATTTTATATATATTAAGAAAGTATACACTGTCGATTGTAATTCATGAAGCATCTTCATTTGTAAGACTGAGTTTTATGATATGAACACCAGACACAGAATGTTTGTTTTTGGTATCAAAGACACATTAATGTGAAATTTCAAAAGAACAGTCAGTCATTAAAAGAGTATATATATTTGGAGAATCATATTTTATTATAGACTTAATTTATAGATATAGTAACATCACATTTATACTAGTAGAATTCTGATTCAAGATGACAAAATGACACATATATGAGAACATTTCCAATTGTACAGAGATTTTAGTCTGTAGTGAAAGGGCTTATTTTGAACTAACAAAGTTTGTTGTTGTTGTGTAATAGAACAGATTAGATTGTTCTAGCCTGAGGACTAACCTAATGCCATGTTATGTTGGTTAACATTAGACAGTCTGTTCGGACTTCTTGGGGTCATTTAGTCTCAAGCTATTTCTGCTGATTTTTTCTAAAATTTTTTCTAAATGTAAAGTGAAAATGGGCACCAAAGCCGTTTTCAGCCAGTATAAAACTAACATTGGATAAAGAGATGAATGAATTAGTTCATCAGCTAGCATTGCTATTCATCAATCTGTGATGTGGGAAACATTGGCAAAAATGGCTGGCTGTGCAAACAACTGAAAATACAGGATTCCATCACAGCCTTCAAGGAAATCTGTCCGTACCTGCCTAGATAAATAGGACTCATATTTGGTCTAATCCTAAGTTTATCGCCACTAACAAAGCTACCTAATTTGATCAGAAGATGCTCAGAAGAGGTCTTGAAATCATTGGGTTAATTCAGGTCTCCATTGCAGACATAGACTTTAAAGTCTGGCAACTTCCCAGGGCTGCAGCAATCCTCAGGCCTGTATCTACCAGGAGTCAATCACACATAACAAGCACTATCCCTAAGGATAAAATACATTGTTTTCCAAATACCATCTAGATGGCCTGTTTCAGACAATCTTGAACATGATGTGTATTTGCCTTAAAATCTTTTTTGGTATATTTAGTTAATGTCAGTAAGTCCCTAAAATGGGAAAGAATCTTCTAGAAATCACCAAGTTATTTTAGTTGTGAAGTTTTTAATTAGTAAAATAGTTCTCTGAGCAAATGTTGACAAACACATAGCCTATATAAATTTTTTTAATTATCTGTATTTATATTATTTGCTTTGGCAAACTTTGCTCTAGCAAATGAAAAATATGTTCATAAAAATGTCAGAAACGAAAACAAATTTAAATTAGTACTGTTTGACTTTTTGAATATTTTTAGAATTATCTGGGAACATATTACAGACATTTTGAACACATATACACGTTTGGAGAAAAAATGAAAACTTTGCTTCTAATTCAGACATTGCTTTAACACCTTTGTGAAAAGAGTTCTTACGCATTAACACATGTGAATAATTGAGCATGTGTTTGAATAAATGAACTAAAAAGCCATATTTGGAAATTGGTAATAAATGCAATTTTTGAAAAAAGATAAATCATATTTTTAAACAAAAATTTTATTAGAAAATATCTTAATGAGTAAAGTTCATTTATAAATTTGAATGGCATTCAACTCTTATCAAACTGCATATGGGACCATGATTTACAATTCTTAAATGCAATTAAGTGAAAAGCAATGGACCGTGTACTTTTCATCTTTTATGATAAAATATAGCAGTGCACATTCAACAGTGAAGAAATCATCCCCCACTAAATCCTCTGCTGATGGTATTTTCTTTAACCTGGCAAAAACACTTCAAATGTTTTGTCCTCTTCTGAAAGAAAAGTATTCAGCATACTATGTCTGACATGAAGAGCTGGAAAGAGTATGTCTAAAGTGATATTCTGTTTTGTGTGCCATTAGGGCCATCCCCAGGGTATTAGCAAATTCCAGCCCCCAAGTTATGATTTTTCCAAATAAAATCTGATTAAAACAAACATACAGAGCCATTTTGAAGAAAGATGCGTATAGCCAAACTGGAGGAAATATCCTCAAAAGACAATACAAATTCTGATAAAGAGTTAAAAAGGAGAGAGTTGGCCTCATCTGGTTGGCTATAATAATAACATAGGTGTTTACATGATGAGCAAAGAAATATTAGGGGCTTTTTACCACTAGTATTTACACAGTCTCCTTCTCTCCTTTCTTACTGCCTTCTTGAGACACTGCAGATTCGACCTCTTGATCCCTAAAGTAGTTGCTACTCAAAGTAGAAGACTTAGGTTCAACTCTTTAATTCATTATATCCTGGGGATGACCTTATGTACCTTCTCCTAAGCAGAAATGTCTCTATCTCCCTGTTTCTTGAGTCATATCTGGGTTTTTATACACATGTCTAAAATACAAGATTTTATTGTTTTACCATATTATTCAAAGGTCATCTGAAACTTTGTTGTTTTTCCCATAGGTCTTTTTCAACGAGCAATAGCTCAAAGTGGAACAGCCCTTTCCAGCTGGGCTGTTAGTTTCCAACCTGCAAAATATGCTAGAATGTTGGCCACAAAAGTTGGTTGCAATGTTTCAGATACAGTAGAGTTAGTGGAATGCCTACAGAAGAAGCCTTACAAAGAACTTGTTGACCAAGATATTCAACCAGCACGATACCACATAGCCTTCGGACCCGTGATTGACGGTGATGTAATTCCAGATGACCCTCAGATATTGATGGAGCAAGGAGAGTTTCTCAACTATGATATAATGTTAGGAGTTAACCAAGGGGAAGGGTTAAAATTTGTCGAAAATATAGTAGATAGCGATGATGGTATATCAGCTAGTGATTTTGACTTTGCTGTTTCCAATTTTGTTGATAATTTATATGGATATCCTGAAGGCAAAGATGTTTTGAGAGAAACCATTAAATTCATGTATACTGACTGGGCTGACCGTCATAATCCTGAAACCAGAAGGAAGACATTACTGGCTTTGTTTACGGACCATCAGTGGGTGGCACCAGCTGTAGCTACAGCAGATCTTCACTCAAACTTTGGTTCACCTACATACTTCTATGCCTTTTACCATCATTGCCAAACAGATCAGGTTCCAGCTTGGGCTGATGCAGCTCATGGAGATGAGGTTCCCTACGTACTAGGAATTCCCATGATTGGACCTACAGAGTTATTTCCTTGCAATTTCTCCAAAAATGATGTGATGCTGAGTGCAGTCGTAATGACATACTGGACAAATTTTGCTAAAACTGGGTATGTACCTAAGGAACGAATGCTATAATTTAATAAAGGCATCATTTTAAGCACTTAAAAAACACATATTTTGTGCCCAAATGATTTAATTTAATAGATTAATACCAATAATATGTTAAATTCCTTTATTCAAAATTCTTTATTTGTGGTGTTTCAAAAATCATTGCTTTATTAGTTCTTACTTGGTAAAGTTTATTAAGAAAGGCTTATATCTTTATGGTATTACTCAACAATTAAATTTATCTTGCTTTTTAATTACACAGGACTTATTGTTATTCAATAGTGACAAATATTATTTTATATAGATTTTTATTTTTTAGTACTGAATACCTTTTCATCCTTCCAACTACCTTGTGAATTGTGAGGTAGGCAGGTCAGGTACTATAATCTTATTTTTCAGAAAAGAAACCTTAGGCTTTGAAAGCTTCATATAGATATTCACATGTGTAGGATATAGCATTACCAGGACTCAAATTCTTATCTTCCAATTCCAAATCCCAAGTTTTCCTGTGGCTGTCTCTGCTAGTGGGCCTATGAGACAACTCATATGTATATGAATTTTTAAACCTTTGGCTATATAGCAATCCAAGGGCAGAGAGAATAAGAATGTATAGTTTACTTGCATTACATTATCCACCTGCCTGTGATGGGATTTATATTTCTAAATTGACCCAAGTTGTGTTAAAACACAATTTAAAGCCTTGCTGAGTTACCTCTTCAATTAGATGTTCAACTAGTACTATTTTGACTTAAAAGAATAAGACTTTTTTTCCTCATAATTTCTCCTTTCTTTTCTAGTGACCCAAATCAGCCAGTCCCTCAAGACACAAAATTCATCCATACCAAACCCAACCGCTTTGAAGAAGTAGCATGGACCAGATATTCCCAGAAAGACCAACTCTATCTCCATATTGGATTAAAACCGAGAGTTAAAGAACATTACAGAGCCAATAAGGTGAACCTCTGGTTGGAGCTGGTACCTCATCTGCATAATCTCAATGACATTTCTCAGTATACCTCGACAACAACTAAAGTGCCATCAACTGACATCACTTTCAGACCCACAAGAAAAAATTCTGTACCTGTCACATCAGCCTTTCCCACTGCCAAGCAGGATGATCCCAAACAACAACCGAGTCCATTTTCAGTGGATCAAAGGGACTACTCCACAGAGCTGAGCGTCACGATTGCGGTTGGAGCATCACTGCTGTTTCTGAACATCTTGGCCTTTGCAGCCCTGTACTACAAAAAGGATAAGAGGAGACATGATGTTCACAGGAGATGCAGCCCTCAGCGCACGACTACCAATGATCTGACCCATGCACAAGAAGAGGAGATCATGTCCCTCCAAATGAAGCACACTGATTTGGATCATGAATGTGAGTCCATCCATCCACATGAGGTGGTTCTTCGGACCGCCTGTCCCCCAGATTACACACTAGCTATGAGGAGGTCACCTGATGATGTTCCTTTAATGACACCTAACACCATTACAATGATTCCCAACACTATACCAGGGATTCAGCCCTTACACACATTCAATACATTTACTGGAGGACAGAACAATACTCTGCCCCACCCCCACCCTCACCCCCATTCACATTCAACAACCAGGGTATAGCCAGATAAGAGAAACAAACTCTATTTTTTGATGGACTGCAGTAAAAGAGTACTGAAGATTCCTTGGCTTTCAACCTACAAGACTCTTACTATTTAAATAAGGAGGAATATTATGTGAATATACATATCAAGAACTTTGGGGGTTTTGAAAAAATTGAATTGTACATATATACACAAATCAACTTTAAAAACGAATTTCAATTGCTCGAAGCAATTGTTCTGAATGATACTTTTTCATTCACATTCAAGAATTAATTTTTTGAAGATTTATGTTACATAATGGAATTAGGCATGTGGAACATCAAACAGGAAAGAACTATGTCTGAAATATAAAAAATAAAAATAAAAAAACAACCATGAATATGCACAAGGGACACACCAATGGAATGTCAGATAATTTTCACCAGGTTTTATTTGGAGCAGTTTTATTGTGTAGACCATATTTACATATTTGGATAAGTACACAAAGCACCAATGCTGTTAATGGCCTTAGCAGAGGCTCATGCTGAAATTTGCCAGTAAAACAAAAAGTTTAAAGACTGGCAGGTACAACATTATCACATAAGTGCTGTCAGTATAAAGTTGTGGGGATAAAGGAAACTGGATATTTTTAGCACGATGTGCATGATAATTTATATGCTTGGTGGCTGTGCTGCTGATTAAGCCGTAATTAAAATCCTTCTCATCTCATTGGAGTTTTTAGTAGAAGCTTCCTCCATCAATTGGCAGAACCTGAAGAAGATTTTAAGGGGCAAAAGTAACTACAATAAAATAATTCACCGTAGTATTGATAATAGAAGGAGTTAGTTATTAAAGGTATTTGAAGAAACTATAGGTATAGTGGTGAATACTCGCTGATATGAATCCCAGAAAAAAATTTCCCGTGTTTTTAATGTTCTTTTCATTCCCATCTAAATAATTTAGAGAAATAGAACCCTAATTGGAAATGTGTTACGGGATCTATAATTTGCTGTGGCTTTTGTTACTCTGTGTTTTGTTACTTTTGGTAAGGTGAAGTGTGTCCAAAGAAATTACTTGCAAGTCTTTATTATGATATGAGGATGCCCCAAATTACCACTCTGATTACAGTTCTCAGTTAATTGATTTACTCATGTTGCATGACAAAATGTTTACTACTAAGAATTCAATATAAAGTTATGTCCCTCCTCACATCACTTATCTTTCTTACTGAGGTTCATTCATTCACTGGAATTTACTCACACAATCTCAGTAGAGTGCAACCTAGATACAGACCTAAAAGGGGAGTCAACATCTGGAGGATTTTAGTCTTACACGTACGTGTGATTTTAAGTGAATATTCTAAGACCACAGGAAACTCTTCATTCCCTTGTTGTTTACCAGTAACAGTATATCACAGACCTTTCCAAATGTTTGTATATGTAATCAGATGTACATTTATATTAAAAAAAATTGAGATGGACTTAAAGAGCACATCCTGATAAATACTTTCTCTCTTACCTGTACTATATTTCTATTAGACTAAAGTTATGTGATTTTTTTTTACATTTTTTCAGATGACTAGCAATTTTGATAGTTTGTAAGATAATGCAAAGAACTTTCTCTGACAAACTAACTGCAGTAACAGAAACCTTTCTTTTCAGTTACTCTTTTTCAAGAATGAAAGCTTATTATACGAAAAAAAAATTGTATACTACTTGATGGAAACAACTTTGTACATCTTGGCCATGTCACTGGTCATTGCGTGAAATAAAGATAATAATGACTATTAGTCCAATGCTAAGAGACATGATCTTTGCTCATTAAAGAGCTAAAATGTTTATTGCTGTTTTGTCTTTTTTTAAAAACACAAACAAACAAAAGGAACATGACTGTCTCAGAGAGTCATTTTTCTAGACCAGTCGGGTTTTTGAAGACATATAGGTTAACTTCTGCAGAAAACACATCCTGTTTTTAAAAGCAAGTCTCATCTAAGATGAAACTGATGAAACTTTAATGTTATGAATTTATAAGCCCAGGGACTCATGGAAAATATTAGCATTGTGTTTTTAAATACCTCTTACATGAAAATGGTGTGGAAATAAAATGTGCCAATTGTTTTCAGTTAGAAATACGGGTTCCAAGTTCCAATTCTGATCATCAAAGAAAAGGTCTATTGAAAATAAATGTGCAGTATATATGAAATCAGAATAGCTAGATTCCAAAAATAAGGCTGATTAAAATATCATAAAGTAGTGGATAAAAAGTTATCCTTCTAAGAACATTTAAAAGTGCTGAGCAAGACATTAAGCTAACACTAAAAAAAATCTCCTATTTCGAAGAATTTATTTACTTACAACTCCCCCTCCCAATTATTAACTGTCAGTAAAACATAGATACTGCTCCTTAACTCCAAATAAGTATCTCTGTTAGAAGCAAAACGTCTTCAAAATCCAGAGTGGTCTACATGCAGTTTTGCCTGATGTGGTTATGCTTTTAGACTGTGAACTGCCAATGTAAACCAATAAAAAGAATTGTCTAGCATCTGAAATATTGTTTAATCAGAAAACTGTCTTTTAGTATATTGATTAAATAAAAGATAAAAACAGAAATAGAAATGAAAACAAAATAAGAAATAAATGAAGCCTTTCATATGCATTAATTCACTTAGCAAAATCATTCTGTCGTATTTTAATGATGGCCATATTTGTATCTATGTACGTATATGTTGCTCTAAATTTATCTATCAATCAATCTACCTATCTAGACCACAACTGACATCTATTTTATATTAATTTAGGGAAATAATTTAGGAAAACAAAGCATAGCCCTATTCTTTTTATTTTAATTAATATAGCATCAACTTTGTGGGAGATAAGGCAGTTCTAAGTTTTATTACTGTTTCCAGTCGTGATAAAGTCATTGCAAATGAATGTTAGTTGCTAGTTTTATAATTATGGCAGCTAGTTTTCTGAATGTAAAATTGATGTCCCACAATAAACAGAACATTCAGAATTGTTTTTAAAGCTGAAATATAAATTTTAAATGCAAGAAATATTTTGAGTATTGTTATTAAATTTTACCCTATATGCATTTATTTAGATGAAAATTTTCTTCAGGAAAAAATAGTCCAAAAATTAAACAAATATCTTGTCATTACTTATTAATTCAGATTTTCCTGCCTCAGATGAAATTGCAAATAGTCAACGCTGCTTAGAATTTAAATAAACAGTAAGCCAAAATTGGCTTTATTTCATTGTCTTGCTATTATATAAAAGTATTGCCAAATGTTTGTCAGCAGATTAATGTTGTTTTAGAGCATGGGATTCAGCAATATAAAAGTGACAGATTTCATAGTTTTAAATTTTTACTGAATATGTTGAATGTGAACAAAACCTAGTTGACTGCTACAAATGTTTCGTGAGTTTTATTATTATTAACTTTAGGGATTTGGAAAGTCACTTGCTAAAGCATTAAAAATACCTGATTTGAGTTTGGAGAGATCATGCTAATATTTCAAAGCAGAAAATTTGCGTATAGATTATTTCATTCTTAATTTCAAATTTAAAGGTTGACCATAATGATATTTTAATTCAGTTTCTTTTTAATCTGTACATGTTGCTGAAAACAGCAACAAAATTAAAAAAGAAAAAATCAGCTATATGTAATACAAAAGAGGAAAACAGGATGGCACTAATCTTACAGAAAAGAAATGCTTAAACGTTGTATCTATAATATAGTCTTAGTTATTTCACCAGTTGGCCTACTTATACTGACACATATATTAATGTAATGAAAGGATTGAAAGAATATGGTTTTGCGTTCCAGCTTTAAAGACAGTACTACAGAGAAATTACTGGGATTCTTTTCTTTGGCGAGTTTCATAGAAGTATTTTCACAGGGTGAAATGATGAATGAAATTCTTAGGAAGCTGTCAAATATCATGGCAGTTCTTTGATGCTTGTTTTCTTCTGTGTTATTGGTTCAAAGTACTGGCCTTTCTCTTCATTTCTGGTAATTAGTTGTTATAGACTATCACTTTCTAAATGTGAGTGAAAATTAGATAATTTGGTTATACTTGTGAAAACATGCTCTCAAATAAATTCAATTAATGGGCACTTCCCTGCTGAGATTTTGTTATCATTCATTTAATTAGCTTGTCAAGCTTTATTGTTATGACAGTTGTTTTGGCTTTTTAGTCAATAAACCGAGGCAACTTCTCCGGCAGCCTTATACCTTTCCTGCACTTGATATATAGCATACACTTCAAATTTCCATCAGAAGTCTCTTAAGAAATCCTAGCGATGTGAAACATTTGGTAACCAACTTGATTATTTTTCATAAGCATTCTGATTTGATTTTATTCTGGCACTTTACCGTATTTGCATGGGGGCCAGAAATCAATTCCATCTGAAAAGAGTTGTAGTGCCTACAGACGGGAATAACCGTGTGCAGGGCAGGAGTGCCATTCTTCCTGCAGTTATACTTATGAACATTGCCATCTATCTTACATTTGCAAATCCTAAAAACTCAATTTAAAATGTGTAAGATGACCATGTTATACATTTCCAATAAGAAAATTTTATTTAGCAAGGTCTTTTGTTGCATTTAGTTTGATTTTTGTATGTCATCAACTGAGTCCAAGTGACTCCTGGAAAAGAGGTGAATTTTTGAAAAGCAACAATTATATAATGGTTTTTAAGTGTAGAAATTTGAATCTCCAACAAACTTTAATTTTTTTTCCAAAAGGTAATTTTAATTTAAAAGAAGTCTGAAGTTATTAGGGACAACTATAAATCAGATAGGTAGATAATTTTTTCTTGTCAACTATTATATGTACCATATAGTATATATATATCCTATGCACTATATTATTCATAGGATATTTTTAATGGCCCTTTCAGACTCATATTTACAAATGACATTGTATACCTCCCTACATATGTACAAATGTGATAGAATTTAGTCCTCTATGGAAAGTCAAGCCAAAGTGCTAGCTGTTTTGTGTTGAAATGAATGATAACAATTATAGCTTTAAAGAAATGTGTAAAGGCATAGTAACAAAACTCAGCAGATGAAATTAAAGCAAAGGGACTATTTTTGAATGCCATTTCCAGAACTGATATCTGTATTAAATGATATGTTTAAAAGGATTTTAGTGTTTTTGATTTATCTTTCTCTGCACTCACGTCATTTAGCAAATAATGGGACATGTGTCATTTTTTTTGTAAAAAAAAAAAAAAGAAAGAAAGCCATTGGGTTGTCACAGTTCAGCTTGCGTCTGGACAGCCATGGCTTTCATTACAAACAGGTTTATTATCATGAATAAATATCACCATGTTTTCCAAGTTGTGTTGACTATTTTTAAACTCAGAAATAATTTCTTCTCTGTTTGACACAAAAGCATTTCTAAGATAAATGTCCCCTTGCAACTTCTTTGTATTGCCCACACATGTGCTGACAGTTCTGATTTGATGGAAACAATGATATTTTATGGTCTGTTCACCTCTTGGTGAAAGCTGGGAAAGAATCTGGAGAGAAAAGTTTGGGAACTTGGATATAGTTGTTACACAGCTTGTCAGAAAAGACAGAGGAAAAGAGGGAAGAAATGATGGAGAAAAAAGGAAGAAAACTTTGCAGTTTTTAATTAATGACTTCTTGCTTCCATATAGTTTTTTTTTAATTTTTTATTTAAAAATTTTTGTGGGGGAAGGAAGTAATTAGGTTTATTTATTTTTTAATGGAGGTACTGGGGATTGAACCCAGGACCTCATGCATGCCAAGCATGCACTCTACCACTGAGCTATACACTCCCCCTTCCACATAGTTTTTTAAGCAGAGATGTATGACAGTTATATTAAAAGAGGGCTAAGATATTTAAATAAATCCCTTTAAACCATTATCTATTGTCCTTGGAGAACAAGATTAATAATATTTAGAAAGAGGCAACAAATTTAATCCTTGATCCAAGTCTTAGTCAAATTGTGTCACTAGAAACAAACAAAATTAAAATCTAGAGAGTTATATTTCTAATTTTGTGTACTCTAATCAATAATGATCTTGGTAGAGAAGACTAAGTGAAGTATGAGCATCTGTCATCTGAATATAGCCCCAAATAAAAGTACAGTGAACAGATAGGACATCACAGAATGTCCTTTTACATGGTATGAAGATCAGTATTTCCAAACTGCTAAGCAGAAGAATTGTCATTGTGCTGGTCTCTGTGGCCATATAGAACCATCAGTACCAAATAAACTGTTCAAAAATACCTTCTAAGAATCTCACTTTCCCCAAAAGGATTCTGATGTTCGTAAGATTTGATGTTGTTTTGTAAGATTGCATTTGTTCACCACATTTTTACATTTCCTTATGTTACAGAATGTTATTTTTTGAGTTCAAAAAAAAATCCCAAATATATCTTGTAAATGTTTATTTCTAAGCAATATTCTCTAATGGAGTGTCATAATTTGAAGTACTTTCTACTGCCCACAATCCTGGAGAGTTGCCTTGAATCTCCCCTTAAACATTTCTATTTTTCTCCTAAGAATACTCATCTTCACTCTCAGAGCTGACTCCCTCTGCATTACAGGAGATCTTCCCATCCATTCCTGAACCTTCTATTTCCATGCCTTCTCCCATTATTATTTAGGCCTTCTTCTTCAAGGGTGTGGAATTTGTGGGGAAAGTCTTAAGGTGATTTAAATAAGTGGTGCTTCAGGCACTTTAGAAGCTTGGGACCATCAATCAAGCAATGAGAGGAATTTTTAGGTAGCCATTCACTCAGCAAGGAGTGCCCAAGATGTGCCAGATCACGTGCTGGGTGTTGAACACGAGCCAACTGTACAACTTACTCAGTAACATACAACTATTGCCACGCTAGGAATAGGTTTAAACACTTCAACTACTCAGATCACCTTTTGTGCTATCCATTATACCAAATCACTGTGATGTGTACACTATCTTGTTCTATCTATTTGATACATCTCAAAATAGTAAACATAAAACAACATTTGTTTAGTTTACAGCAATATTAGTTGAATTCTATTGAGCAAGTCTATTAACAAAGGCAAGTGTATATTAATCCTCCCCAATTATAAATATGGCCATACCTGATGTCACTCTACATTAGGCCTAAATAAATCATGGACTATGAAATAATCAGATTAAAGCTCATCTGATCCAACCACTTAACTGATTCCTTAACCCTCTACTACAATCCTAATATGTGGTTGTGAACCCTATTATTGCACAATACCATGGGTCTGAAATTCTAAAGCAGCTGCCTACATTTGGGACCATTTGGAATTTCTTCCTTATGTTGATCTACTGTTCTTTTTTTTTTTTCCCCTTAAGGGTCCTAAAATCTCCATCATCTGACTTCCTTTTAAATATTTTAAGACAGCTATTATATCTTCCATAAGTCATTTTCTTCCCAGAGGAAAATTTTCTATTTTCAATACACCGTTCTGAATACTGTTTTCTGAGTATCGTCTGAAACATGCTTTCTTAGGAAACATGATGTCTAGAGTTGAACATAATAAACACTTCAAGTATAGGATTGATCTTTGCTTAATAGAGCACCGCTATTGAATTCCTCATTGTAGAAACTTTTTAAAAATATAATCTACGAGAAGATTGCCTTCTTTGGTGGTCAGTCGTAGCACACAAATAATTCAGATTGAGACCAACTCGCTACTAAAACTCCTTAAAATTTTACACAAATAACCGTTAAGCAAATTCTACCTTCATCCCATCCTTGATAATTTGAGTTTTACTTCATCTTTCAGAAGTTGAACACAAATTCCACCTCATTAGATTCAGCATGTTGTTCTAGGCTATGAAGATCTTTCTATCCATCTGAGAGGAATGAAATCAATTAAAGTGATAAACATCCTTTCTCTCTCTACCCATTAACAAAAAACCCTATGCAGAATCACGGTGAGGACAGAACTCTGAAGTTACAGTAATAGACGTAGTATATAAAGTTCTGAAACCAGCAACACTGGCATTTGTTGAGCACTTACTATATTCCAGATTCTGTATCACACCCCGCAACTGAACCACTACATACCACTCTCAAAGAACCTATCAACAGTTGCGGAAATACTTTTTCATTAATTCATTCTTCCCAAGGTACTTATTAAAGATCTATTACATGTGAGTCACTGAGCTCTTTGTAAGGGATAGAAAAGGGACTAAAATATAGCCTTTGTTGATCTATTACTATCAACTAAATGATTAATTCTTCATTTTGTCTACACACATATCTCGAGGCTTTATCAGATAAGTTTGAAGAATCTATTTTCTTTCCTTTAAAATATCTGAATGACATCATAGTCATCTTTAGTTAGAAAATTGGAATAATCACTCCAGACCTTCTATTTAAAGATTTCCAAGTTGCTGGAGCTTATGTTAAATAATGGAAGATATCACAAAAAAAGAATATGGTTCTGTTACTTTCCCCAATTTTTACACTAACCATATGTCATACTTAAAGTGCTGATTTCAGGTCGGGCAAGTACACTCTGCAAATGGGATTGCTTAGTAGAAAAAGTAATTCATGGACAAGGTAAAAAAGTCCAAATAAGATAAAATATTTTACAGTGAAAAGTAAACATCTCTTTCACTTCAGATCCCAATTCCTTAGCCCCCTTCCCCAGAGACACTGACACTTACTCATTTGTATATGTATATATATATATATTTCTACAAACATTCCATTCACATATGAACATGTGCAAATGTGTATTCTCTATTATGTAAGTGGAGGGCATTGTATGCATATATTCTTAACCCATCTGAAAATTCTCCATGGGAGCACACATGTCTGCTTTACAAGATAATTCGAGTAAATAAAATATGTCTCAATTTATCCATGAATCCAAACTATTCTAATCAAAATTACAGCAGAGTATATTTGGTTGGTTTGTTTGCTTTCAGAATTTAGATGAGTAAAGGTCAAGAATGATCAAGATCATTTTGAAGCAAAAGACGAGCAACTACTTTACCTACCATATTTCAAGAGTTATTATTAAGCTGTTGTAATTAAAACACTGTAGTATCAATTCAGAAAGAGACAAGTGGAGAATAGCCATGAACTCATAAACAGGCCTATGAAAAAGGAGGAATTTGGTGAATACTAGAGTAACATTACACATCAAGAGGAAAGGAAAACTCTTCAGCTAAAACTGGCTAAAAATTTTCCATCTAAATGATAGAAAATTATCTCTATGTCATACTACAAAAATTAATCCCACATAAATTAAAAATATAAACATGAAAAGCAAATTTTAAATGTTTAGAAGAACATGTAAGAAAATACTGTCATGTCTTTGAAGTAGGGGAAGAATTTATTAAATAAGAAATAAAACAACATAAACCATAAAAGAAAGGACAAGAAATTTTTTAAAATCTCAATACATCAGATAATAAGATTTTGTTGATGATGCCAAGTATATCCTGAAAATAAATGTTTATGACACATATAGTAAGAATATGTGTTAAGAATAAAAAAATGACAACACACAAGAAAATGGAGCTGATTAAATATTGTGATTTGAAAACATGCCTTTGTTTCTTCACTCTCAATAATCCTCACAAAAGTATAAGAGAGATTAAAAAATACATAAATCCATTACAACAGAAGAGTAGAAGAAGAGATTACAGATTAGGATTTCTAAAAAGTTTTTAGAAGATAAGAATTAGATATACTAAATGATATTAAGGAAATAATGCAACTTGTAAATGACAACATAAATCAAAATTAGAAAAGTTAAAAGGCACTTTAATAAAACTCGAGAATGATAAATAAAAGAAGCAATGATTTTAAAAGTGAAGATTAAATTGACAAATACACAAGACCAAAGAATCCTACAAGAAACTTTAAAGATGCCTAAAGAGAAATAAAAGGTATAAAGGAGGAAAAGTCCAAAAGTAAAAAAGATAAAAAGGAAGAAGAAAAAGGACTCAAATGTAAGTGAGAAATAAGTAGACAAAGAAGACTCAACAGATGTGTTTATGGAATCTTCTAAAAAGAAAAACAAACCAGAGAACAAAATAAATACAATGGAAACTATAATTCTAAAAGTTTTCTCAATATAGAAAAAGATTTGAAATTATATTTGAAAGAATCCACTGAGTATCTGACAAAACTGATTTAAAAATGACCAAGAGTAAGACATATTCTCGTAAGATTATTGAATATCAAAGAAAAACACTTCTTAGGTTATTTATACCCAGGCCAAAAGATCAAGTCTTTTATAATGGAGAATCTCATAATATAATTAATCACCACACTTTTTGAAAATAATGCTTTATGCCAGAAAAAAAATCAAGTAGCATATGTAAGATGCACAAGGAAAGAGAATGGGACTCAATGATTTTTATATTCAGCCATAAACTAACTTTACTTAAGATACAAATATGAAGGTCATAGACAAAATGTTAATGACATTTGGGAGCTCAGGGAATATTGTTCCCATGAATATTTTCTGAGAAATTTACCAGAAAATGACCTTCAGACAAACAGAAAAATGACACTGATGTAAGGACTGATGATGAACATCATTATATTTACTCAAAGAGCTATGACCAAATGAAGGTTATAAGGTGGAGAGGACATTATACAATGGCTTTGACAATGTAGACATAGCACAAATGTAAAAAATGTGAGGAGAATAGGGAAACGTGTAAATCTTTTAATTACTTTCAGTAATCATATTGGTGTTGGTTATAGTGTGATTACTACACTGAAACTTTGCATAATGAGGGATACAGCAAATGAGAAGCACTGTGCTGTGCTAATTCTGTCATCTCCAGTGCTTTAGAGAACCAGCAATATTAATGTAGAAGAAAAGATATTCTGATGCAAGATAGAGGAGGTTAAGTGAAAATCTTGTGGTTTGGATTTTAAAGTGCAAGTATCAGAATATATGCTAAAAAAATTTATGCAAACAATGACCAAGCTAGTAACAATGAGCATCTCCAGGGTTCAGACTGTGGTCTTGAAATAACATTCCCTAGTTTAAAATGCACACCACACATAGAGAGATAGACAGACAGAAAGAGAGAGATAAGGAGAGATCTGGGGAACAACTGTACGAGATGAATTTGGAACATCCTGTCAATGGCAATACATATACCAAAAGGACTCAGGAGGCAAAATGAAGAAGATCTCACTATCTAAAGACGGGACAGCTTGAGGATCAATAAGGATAATTTCAATTGATTGGAACAAATTAAATTAAAATCTGTAAGTCAATAATGCAAAAAAAAAAAAAAAACAAACCTAAAAAACCTCTTCTGTCACTTACGGAGGATAACTGGGTAACTAGAATTCAACTCATTCTTCTGAAAACTGATAAATAAAAAGAAGCATTAGAGAATTTGTCCCACCATTCTCTATGAACTATATAACTAAGTAGCCAAATAGTAGATGAAGGGAATTTACCCTTTATAGAAATATTTTGACTAATAAAAGAAGGAATCATTGAATCAGAATTTCATCCTTCCTCACTTCTGATGAACTAATGAATCTAGTTATTCAGCATCAATGACTGGTATCATAAAAACAGAAACAACCAGTCATTAGGTGCCTCTGGATGGAAATACACACCACCAGCTCTGAAGCAGTCTTGCACCCCAAAATAAACCTGCATCTGATGCAGTCTGTAGGTCCAACTATCAAGAAATACATAGGACAAAGGAGCAGGTTAAAATAAATCATGCAGATAAAATCAGCAAAATTCGTACTACAGGAAATTTTATCAGTTAAATTTCCTGTTTTTTTCAATGAATGCATTGCAAGGAAAAAATATGGTGAGATAATATGTAGATTAAAAGAAACTTACAAAAACTGGGGGAAAAATACTGCTTAGGGAAGTACGCTTGGGTGAAAAAAATTGTAAAGAAAAGCAAGACTGGTTAACAAGCACCCAGGATGGTAATAATTTAAAAGAGAGGAAAGATGGTATTGAGAAGGTGCATGTGGAGGACTTTTGGGATGGTTTTCAAAGTTCTATTTCTTAATCTGCTTTTCTCCAGAGTATTTTTCTTGCAATGATGTATGAAACCAAACATTTATTTCGTGAGGTTCTTCTGTACCTGTGTTATAACTTGCAATAAAATTAAAAGAATTGTAATAAAAGAGATTGTACATGACAATGTTTCAGACTTACTGGATATGAGTTTAGTAAATGAAAGGGCCTACCAACTGCTCAGAATAACAGATGGGAAAAACTTCTTTTCAAGACATACAGTCATGAAATGTCAGGGCACCCAAAGAAAAGAAAAGTTTTTAAAGATTCCAGAGAGAAAGAAAAGGGGTTCTCAATATCCACTCTGGAAACTGGAAGACATTGAATAAATGCCTTCACATTTTTAGGGGAAATGATGATCAACTTAGAATTTTATATCTAAACCAAATATTAGTCCACTGTATCAGTCCAAGAAGATAGAGATCCAGGAGATGGAGAGAGAGAACAGCCCAGACAACTGCTCAGAAGACCAGAGAACAGCTAGTCCCACTCAGTGTGACACAGGTCACCCAGGTAGAGACATCTCTAAAATAAAATTGAAACTGGTAGAATGTTGATGTGTTTTGTCATGTGAAAAAAAATGTTATTTGTATGGATTTTTTAATTCCTTTGCTGAGTTAGAAGGATGTAGAAAACTAAGCAACAAGCCAAAATGATCATTATTAATACAGAGAAAAACAAAACTGTACTGTAAGAAATGGAATGTAATCCTTGAACATGTATTTGTGTACATGAATGGAAGTACACTTAAGGGATAATTCTTAAAAGTAGCAAGGTTGGATCAAAAAATATTTTCTCTTTTTTGACTATTTCCTGATTGATTTTCAAAGACGTTATACAAATTTACACTCCCATCAACAGTGTATTAGAGTACATTTTTCTCTCCACTCTGCCGAAAATGTAATTATCACTTTTTTATCTTC
Organism: Camelus ferus; assembly: GCF_009834535.1. Lineage (NCBI taxonomy): Eukaryota > Metazoa > Chordata > Mammalia > Artiodactyla > Camelidae > Camelus > Camelus ferus. The sequence goes on along the minus strand of NC_045696.1, from coordinate 78,840,436 downwards.
TCCATTTTAATACAAATGGAATATCATTATTGAATTAGTTTGCATTTTTAAATTGAAGTAAAGCATCTTTTATGTTTATAAGCCATTGTATTTCTTTTTATATTAAATGTCTTCCTTTGTATATTTTTTCTATTTGTTTATTAACCTCTTCTTGTGGAATTATAAGAGCTCTCCAGATAAATAAAATCCTGTACTTTTTGTCATGTGTGTTGTAAATAATTTTGCTCAATTTTCCTTTGAATTTTATGTTATTTTGTGCTGGGCAGAAATGTTTGTGCTTTTTTTTTTTAAATGTATTAGTGTTTACTTTGTTTTCTGGATTTGTGTCTTGCTTAGAAAGATGTTTCCCATTCCAAGATTTTTTAAAATTTGCTCATATTTTCTCTGTATTAGACAACCTCATTGTTTAAAGTTAAATTTTTGATCCATCTGAAATTTCTACGGACATGACAAGTAAGGAGGAATTCAGTTTTATTTTTTCCCAGATAAGTCAAGATTTTAATATATTTCAGACCTGAGTAAAATGAATTTTGTTTTATAGTAAAGCTGAGAACTTCTTATTTTCACTCAGTGAAATCTACAAGACCGCAGACAAGAAAGATGCTAACTAAACCACATGTGAATTGTTACTGCCTCTGCCTATCTTCTCACATGCCTGTGACTGCAACCGACCTGCTCCCTTAGTATGAGACATCTAGTAGGAAACTCCCAAGGGATTTAAAACTATCCAGCTAATGAAGGGAAGGTCCTCTGACTTACGATCCATGTCTGCACGTGGGTTTCTGTCCTGAGGCTTGAGGTTATAAAGTATAATCACATCTACAGACCCTATTTCCTAACTGCCACTCACTATTAAACTACTTTAAAAATAACAAGTTTGCTGAGCCCTATTATCAGAAGAAAATGAACAGTAAGAAAAGAACTATGATGGGTAAGCATTTTGATCTAGGTTGAAGTCAGGAAAGAGCAACAACAAAAGTACACCTTCACCTGCCCCTGGGTTTACAGACCTAACCAAATGCCTGATAGATGCTACCATAGGATGCCAGGGATTTCTACCAAGTAGGGTATTTTAAAGACAACTAGTGGTAGTCTTGATAACTTTAAGGTACCCTACTTGATGGTCTTGAGTTTCTTCCTAAATTGTACAGCAATAGAATAGACAGTCCTCTAATCACATTTTCTCCTGCTGCTGAGAAAGATCTAATTTATTTGCTTAATTTTGTTATCCATTGCCCAAGGTGTCTATTCCATCTTTGATTCTCTGGCCATCATTTTTTGAGGTTGATTCTTGGGACGCACACTTGGCTACATGACTTATTACTATGCTTTTTACTCTATGCTTCAAGGAGCCTAAGAACAGCTATGAAAGAAAGAAAAAGAAAGAAAGAACTAAAAGGAAGTAATAAAAGAAAGGCTCCACATTAATTAGAGCTGGAGAGTATCTAATGGAAGTTACTTTTGTTCAGATTTCCATGAAGGCTTTTAGCAAAGATAAATGAGCCCGTGCCATGAAGCTGTGTATGTTTTAAAAAGTGATAAAAGGTTAATTGGGTACTGTGTGAGCAAGACTGTGTATAGAAGAACACTTTAATTGATGGTCAAAGTATAGTTAATATTCACATATCTTATGTCTACAACAGGTTGCCATTCCACACAAAGCTTACACAAAGTTTTGGGAGACAAAACAAAAGAGCTTAGCAATGTGTGCATAGTTTACAATAAAACATTTTGGGGACATTAGATGGGAGAGGGGAAGGGGAAAGAGCTGGGATGCCCAGCAGATGTGAAAAGATGTGTTAAGGAGGGAAAAGTAAAATTGTATTTTTCCTCTAGCAACCAAACGGTTCTTTGAATAATAACCACATGTTTGTTCCAAGGGCTGTAAAACCATGGAGAAAGATTGAGGACCCCAATAATGAGAGCTAGAGCTGAAGGAATCATTATTTACAGAAAAAAAAAATCTTAAGAGGGAAGAAGCAGTCATTAAGATAATACTCATCAATAAGAGTCAATCTTATCAATTTCCCCTTGCATTTTCCCCACAGCTTAAATTCTGTGTTACACAATGATTTCTTCCCCTGTCCTAAGTCAGAAAGTTCCTTTTACCAAAACCAAGAAATATAAAACTATAGATTTGCATACATTTGACATGGAAGTAACTAATATCATCCACCAGAAAATATTATGTCTTTTCTTTGCTATGTAGACCAGCAAAATAGTAAAGTGGAGAGATGAATTGAGACTCACAAGATTGTTTTTCTCTTGTGAGGATTCAGCCTTGAAAATCTTGGCCAAATCATCAGACTACTCTTCTGTACATTAGATAAAAAGACCCATCAAGTTGCATTTACCCAGCTAAGGTGACTCCATTGCAAAGGCTACCTTCTACCTAGTAGAGCCTCTATACAAAAGAATATCTCATTGCAAATCCTGAGTTTCTTGAGTTCCTCCCTCACTTCTCCCAGTCCTCTCTGACCCCCAAACTTTCTTTTATTTGCAAACTTGTTTGTCCTTTCTCCTTGGATGTACAACCTAGTCTTTGTCACTTTGCCTTTACTCCTGAGTATGTTTTCATTACTGTTGCTATAGCAACACATTCATAGAGACCCCTTGTAGTAAAACCTCTTCCAATTACACTATGTTTCCAGGGATCTCCTTTCATGCATCTCATATCTATCTCATCTGCATTCTCTTTATTAATCCTCAGTGCCATTTTATAGTTTTTATTCTCAATCACTCTGATCTGGATGTTAAAATAGCCTTTTACATGGTATCTAAAACACTGTATGACCTCGCTGTTGTTTACATCACTAAGTTTCTTTATCGTCTTCCCCAAAAGCCTGAACTTCAACCACAAAGAAATTTCTTTAATTTCCTCAAATGCATTGTGCTCTTGGTCTCTCTTCTCTGGGTCTTTGCACAGACACCTCCATCTCCCTGCTCTTTGCTTGGCCAACTCAAAGTCATCCCCCAGGACTCAGTTCAGATGGCACATCCTCTGGTCTTTGTGACTTCTAGGCTAGGTAAAAACTGGATCTCTCTTTTATCTCTGCCACAACATGAGTCATACTTTGTCTGGTTCTCTGGATCCTCCTCAAGGCTGTAAACTCCTTGAAGTCAGGGACTATGTTCTTTGCAGTTATACTCCTTGTGATTACTGCTCCTTTCAGATTTGGGGAATGAAAATGACACATACTATCCCTGAAAATGTCTTGACTTTTCTCCTCCATGATTTTTCACATGCTGTTCTTTTTGCCGGAATTTTATCCCTCAAAATCAAGACTCCCTCCAGCCCTCTGCACATGCCTTGGTCTGTTATAATCTTGCTTATTCTTCTAGGTCAGACTCCGATGTTCTGTCTCTCATGAACATTCTCATATCAGACCCACTGACTGATCCAGTTTATATCCTAACTGGATAACATGAATCACACACTGCTTTATAGTGAATTCAGCCCCTGTTTTTTCTCTCAAAATAGATAGATTAAAAATATGGACTATGTCTTATAATATTTGTATTCTCTGTTATCTATCAAAGTGTTTTGCATAGAGTCAGTGCTTAATATGTACTAAATTAATTATTGTACAATAAATTTCCAAAGCTATGAATTTTTCTGTGTTTTCTCTAGAAAATGTTCAGTAGAGGTGCTTTTCCCACTGTGACTTTCTTAATCTTTCCCATTACAACAAGGAAGTATATGATTTATTTCTACATATTTCCCTTACCAGACCACAACAGAAATCCTTCTGAGGACGGTGGGAGCAATAGAAGCACGTGAATAATTCTGTTGGGTACAGGTGAAATTTAGAATTCACACCACTTCAGCTGATGTTTCAAAGGCTCTGAGATCTCCAGTGGAAACTTTTCTCTCTTCTACCTAAAAGCAATGTGGAGTTGTGCTGTTTCTCATGTTTTCTCTCATCACTAACATGACCAAAGCCCAACCACATATCCTTCAATACCACAATTCAAATCACACATTATTAGTGAAATCTCTGCTTTCTCTAAGTAGGGCACATCCTCTTCCAGCCCTGTACACACAATACTATTTTTGTATCTCTCTTATGACAGTCATCTCTGCCGCATATTTTTGTGAATATTTATACCCAAGTCTTGTATCCCTTTTGAAGTGTGAGTTCCCAGAGAGCAGAATTTGTGCCTGATTTTTGCCATTCCCCTTTGCCCATAGAAAATGCCTTACATGTATATATTGGTTCTGAAGCTTATATTGTCTGTTAAATGGTACATTATACATATATAAAGATTGTGTGTATGAATATGATATGTACATACAGTGCACGTATTTATATCCTTAGAGTAGAACTAATATCTATATTAAGCCAATCTGATCACCACTGTAAAAATGAGAGAATCAGTTAATGTTATTAGAGCCTAAATTACTGTACCAAACATATTTTGATGCCATAATTTTCCCTCTTAAGATGTAAAAAGAATCTCAAATAGAATTTTAATCATAACTGCTTTGTCTTTGATTTCCTTGGGGGCAGGGACTATATCACCATATTGACTTTTGCTCACACTGCTTAGGCTGTGGTGGGCAGAATAATGTTCCCCTTCCCCCAACCTGCCCCTATCAAAGATGTCCATGTCCTAATACCAAGAACCTGTACATATGATACCTAGTACGGCAAAGGTAACTTTGCATGTGTGACTAAGTTATGAATTTGGAAATGCAGAGACTATCCTGGATGATCCAGGAAGGATCTAAATGCAATCCCAAAAGTCCTTATGAATGAAAGCCAGAGCTAGGAAAGTCAGGAGAAGACAGGGCAAAAGAAGCACAGGTTGGGCCAATACAAATGGTAGCTTTGAAGATGGAAGAGTGATACAAGCCAAGGAATATGAGGGGCCTCTAGATGCTGGAAAAGGCAACAAAACAGAGTCCCCCCAGAGCCTCCAGAAAGAACACACCTTGATTTTAGCCCAGTGAGATCCATTTCATACTTCTGATTTCCAGAAGTGTACAATTACGTGTTGGTTTAACCCACCAATTTTGTGGCAATATATTACAGCAGCAATATAAAACATATGCAATAGCCAACACATAGCAGGTGATTCATAAACATTTAGTCACTAAAAGAACCATAAGATATTAGGCCTGAAAAAATGTCTGCCAGAATTAATGGATGTGGGTAACACAGAGAGAAGGGAAGGTGAGGAAGAATTACCCAATACTAATTAAAGGTGGGCCGATGAGAGAGGTGCTGGGAAATAAAAACAAAAACAAAAAACAACAAATATTCCCCATTTTCTGACTTAGGTAACTAAATGGATAATATTACATATGTAAAGAAAGAAAGGTTATCCTCTTAGTTTTGGACATGTTTGGAATTAGGGTCACCATGGAACAACCAGATGGAGATATCTAGGAGACAATGGAAAATTTGGTCCAGAAACTCAGAGGAGCTCTGATGTAACCCAACAGCCTTGGAATATGAGGTTAGAATAGCAAAATAGCTGGAGACAAAACTAGAAAGGCAGCATGATGTTTCTTAAATGCCAAGGGAAGCCAAGTCCAACTCATTAAGAGGTTGGGATGGGCACTGACGGTATTTGAACTGGGAAATGAAGTAATCAAACTGATGCTTTAGGAAGATTAATGTGGTGGTCTTATGTAAAATAGACAGGTAGAAGGGAAGACTTAAGACAGCAATACCATGTAGACTTTACAGATCACTTTCAAAGATACTTTCTTATTTTATGCTCACAGCAATCTTGTGAGGCAGGTAGGACAAAGCATTATCAAAGGGCAACTTTTTTGTTATATCATCATAAAACCAGTTGTATCATATTGATGATTATTTCAACCTACTTTTAAAGCTTTCCATATAATTTGCAATATGTTCAATTTCTTACTACTCTAATCAGTGTGTTAGGGTTCTTGGTGAAATTCCTAGCTCCTAATATTCAGAATCCATTCATCACTAAAAAATCAACAGAAATGAATGAATATCATCCATATCAAATATTTTAATTCTTACATAAGCCAAATCATTCTGAGGGGGAGGGGGAGAACATTGTATTATTATAAATAGAATAACAAAATATTGCTGTAAAATGAGTTGGATCAGGTGCTTTTATCACGAATAACTGTTATTATGATAGATCCATCTTGCTCCAAACTTGCTAACCAAATAAAAGCATTTGGATGACCCAACTGCAAGCCTTCTCTAGAAAGTCTCTTGCATGGCACTTCCAGGTTTCAGTTTTGACTCCAATATCCATTTGACGAGGCTTCAAAAATCACATATTGCAATGAAAGAGCCTCTGGGGCTATATTTAGGTGCTGTTAAATCACCAGGAATGATTGGGTCAGAAGAAGAGAAAGATAACTGAGAGAGTGCCCAGGTAAATCAGGTTAGGAGCTCAAAATTTCTCACCATTACAATTCCCAATTCAGTTCTCCTCCTTTGATTTATGCAGGGCTGCTCGGAAGCATCCATATGAATAATTCAGCACTTGAGAAACAAGGTAGGTCTATCTTCATAGATTAGAACAGGTTCTAAAGCTGATTTCCCTGAAACTCAAGCCTGTGTCATGATTTGGTTCCACACCATCATTAATCCAGACAAAAAGCACTATCTTCAAAATGCAACTCTTAGCAATTATTTAGGGGATCTCAGTGTTTCAGCAATCCAAAATTGGTCAACATGGTCTAAAGCCTATTGCTCAGTGGATGAGCTACATTAGCACACATGGGAGCTTGTTAGAGAAGGAAAAACTAGAGACCTCCCAGGGACCTACCTAATCAGAACCTGCATTTTCACAAGATCCCCAGGCAATTCATTTCCACCTTACAAATTTGAGAAGCTCTCGTATCTAAAGCACAAAAGTTTCAGAAATTGCTTTTAATTGTATCCCCTAAAATCCTTCCAGCTAACATTTCTATGACATCACAAGAGCTCAAAGACTTTCTAAGTTTCTTATTTATTTTGCTTCTTTTGATCAGTTTCCAGGAAATCATAAATAGCCAATCATCCAAAGGGTTTTCAGCCTCCTTGTACAAGAGTATGGTGATTGAATGCATATGAGGGTTTTTTTCCCACTAAACACACTTCATGCTTGACTCTACACATGCCGCATTTCCTTTTTTTCCATCTTAATTTGTATAAATCTTAGTAAGGGAAGAAGAGGGAGCACAGTTGGCAGAAAATGTGTTGGGATGAAGTGGAATGCATTACAGGTCAATATCTATTTCTCCCTAGTTCCACTTCACAGGTAATAATTTCAATTATTGGATGTATGATTTTAACCAATTTATATTAACTGGATACTCACTCATGGGAAACATTTAAAGCTCTGTGTTTAATAAATTACCAACAATTTTACTATCTGCATTTCCTTACTCAGAGATGGCTTGAGGGTGACATTTCCTCATGAGTAGAGCAGGTGAGCAGAAGTCTTTCTTGCTGTGTTGTGGGTTTTTGGGTTTTTTTTTTTCTGTTTTTCCAAAACAGCCATCAGCTAGTTCCACAGCAGGGGTAGAGCAGATTGGCTGGTGTGGAATCTCCCCAAGGACACCCTGCCCTGTCTACCTTGATTATCTGCTGGTCCTGATCCTGTTTGTTGCCTTCCATGTCCACCTCAATGACTCCCCACCATCAGGCTCCTCACTGTAATCATTTATCTCATCCATGTGCTGCATGTCCTCATTGTCCTCTGAGTCTTCGCTATCCTCGTCACCTCAGCCACTTCGTCCCTCTTATTATCATGATCCTCTGAGGCTGGGCTTGCCAAGAGATAGCAAGTTTATTTTCTTTCTAGGTGATGCTCTGGAGCCAGGCCTAGTGCTGCTGTTTTTGCAGCTGCCACTGTCTCCTCCACCCAGGGTGCATCCGGATTAATGCACGGTCATACAAGGCAAGAGTGAAGGCAACAAGGTGGACATGGCTCCTGGATAGCTGTTTCACCTTGGCCCAGTCACTTAACCTCTCTGATCTTCAGTCTCCTCATCACATCCCGAAGCAGCAGCCTGCAGTGGTACCTTAGATAATAAAGTATGCATAGTAGCAGGATGACAGCAAAGGCGAATTATTTTCAGCTTCCTGCAGGAATGTTCAGTCTCAGCCCAGAGTTTAGGCACAAGGGACAGGTATGTGCATACACATAGACTCAGGAGGCCACGATTACAGTCCTGGCTTGGTTACTATTTGCAGTCCTTTGACAACCACATGGCCTTGGACAATCATTTAGTCCACCTGAGGCTCTATTTCCTAGGGACCATGGCATGGAGGGGAATCTTCACTTACATGTTCAGTGTCAAATATGTATCACACGTCCTTATGCATATACCACACATTCCTCCCAACAATTCTGTAAGACTAACCTTTAGTCTTAATATGAGAAAACTGAGGCTTAGAGAGGATAAAGAAGTTTCCCAAGACCTCATGGCCTGCAAAGAGCTGAGAAGGAATTCAAACTCAGGTCTAGCTGACTCCAAGACCATATAAAAAGACCATGTATTTTTTTTCTTTAGACAATGCAGCCTACCGATATAGTATTTGTGATGTCCAAATGAATTTTTATAAATTAAATAACTTTTTTAAAAAGCAAAACATACAGAAAGATGTGGTTGAAATATTTTAACTAACTTCATTTCTATTGTATTACAAAACATCTCAGCCTCTGCCCCAAAGATGCTGACAGTCTGGCTGTGACAAAGCCTCATAAAACAGATAATGGATATATATACATTCAGTTCGCTGACTTAAGTATATCGTAAGTGTGGCTGGGTTTGATTTTGTAAGAGATACAAAGATGAGTAAAATGGGCTCCTTCCCTCCGGGAAAGAATATCATACTATATTGAAGTGAAGCTAATACGCAATAAAGAACTTGTTGCAAAACAGGACAGAATGAAATGAGTGTTGAACAGTGGTCCAAGCAGCGTATCGAGGGAATACAGAGAACAAAACACTGACTGAGCATACCAAGGAGGAGTCTACAGAGCATGTCACTTTTAAGACTCTGGAAAGATGGGCAGAGAATGTGAGAATGAATTCCAGGATAAGAAAAAAATGATGGGCAAAGGCAGAGAAGCATGAAGGCACACTTGGGAAAATGTTGTGTTGAGATAGTTACATCTGTGGAGGAAATGTTCCTGGAGAGGAAAAATAGAAAGACTTCCCATCTTAACTAAAACTATTTAGTCTTGTTTGAGGTTTTTCCAGTATGCCTGCTCTCCTGGTTTTTCTTTTCAATTTAAATGATGTCATATCTGAAGAAAAAAAAATTTTCACATTATACAATGGGAAAAACTGGACTAAAACTTTCCACTGTGTAATGTGCTAATTACAGGTACCAACAGCAAAACCAAACAGGTTAGGGAAAAGCAGAGAGTGCCCAAAGAAGAAAATTTGTACAAAACAAACAGGGCTTTAGTTGACCTTAAATAATAGGTTGGAGATGGAGACAGAGAAAGAGAGAGGAGGAAGAATTGAAAGGGAACTTGGATGATTTGTCATTTCAATCATGCCTCCTCGCCTGACCCAGTTTGCCTGAGTGGAATTGTGCAAACAATTGTGGAGCATCTCTGCCATCGTGAGAACATATCACTGTGGTTAAGTTTAAAAACCCATGAAATGAAGCATGCTACAAAGAAATAGAGTGTTTTTCAGTTTGGTCTTTAAAGTTCCTCCTTAGCAATTTATATCTTCTCACCAAAAGCTTAGAACAGATTTAAGTTCATGGGGTTTAAGTTCACCTCTTATTTTTCTTTGTCTCTCACGTTTCAGTGTGAATAGTGAGCATATAAGTAGACGATCCGGGAACCTATATGCGATTTTTTAAGGATATTATTATTGTGGCATCATTGGTTCTTTACAAACACATACAGGCTCTTGATTTAAAAAAAAATAGCAAATAATATTAGAAGAATTGAGTAGAAATATAATGAACCCAAAGTAGTCCATAAGAGGCTGCTTAAAGAGCATACTGGAATACTCACTAAATGATTCAAAAAAAAATAAATGGACATTAGTTAAGTCTATATTAAGTGCTATTGATAGAACATAGTACATTTTTATGCTCGATCAATAATTAAGTTGATAAACTTTTATTGTATTAATAGGCAGTGTTAATTATATTTAACATTAAAATAATGCTTCACTATGTTCAGAAAAAATAAGAAATATATTGGTTTAATTACTTTTAAGTCCTTATTTTTCACTGCGATAATTACATTTGTAAACCTGAATCTAACAGTTTAAAGCGTTGGCATGGTTCTGTGCCTCTCCTAGGAAGCTGGTCAGAGTCTGCATGTGGCCTTACCGTCTGCAGAAGGCAAACCATCTGGATGGAAGAGAAAAGCTGACCTAAGAAAACCAGCTTAGACATTCCAGAGACAGCCTTCTATATGACTGAGCTCTAGGTCTGACCCTGGACACCAGGAGGAGAGGGAGTCTAGTTGTTCATTAGGAGAGAAACCCAGATTCAGGTACTGCTAATGAGCTAGTAGGAGGGAAGGTAGGTACTCTGAGGATTTCTTAAGTACACCTGCTCAAAATGGAGAGACCAAGACATGGCCAAGATGGTGCAGAACATTCACACTCCTGACCTAAGAGCTCAAATGTGGGTGTCCCATAAAAGACATCCTCCCTCCTCAGTGTCCTATTCTCCTAAGACTCTTTTCCAAATCTCCCCACAATTCCAGTGGTATCACCCTCTATCTTTTCCCCTATATCTAGAGGTCCATTCCATGCCGTATCCAACTCTGGCTCCTGGAACCCCAGCAGGGTGTACAGTCCAAGTCAGCCAGATCCAATCAGTAAAACAGCCCCTGACAGGTGGTTCAAAGGGACCTTAAATACAGGGAACTAGTTAAAAGGTGTTGGAAGGGATGCAAAACCAAAAAGGGTAATGAGAGAACCCTTACATCAGCAACAGTAGAAAGCTACTCTTGTCCCCCAGGCTGCAGGGATTTAAAAAAGAATATGAAATTGCTAGACCCCAGGAGTCAGGGATGCCGGATAGAAACCGAGATCACCAGGGGGTAAACTGTATGGTAAGCTGATACCAGTCAAAGAGACACAGCCATCACCATGAACATTGCCTAAGTCAGAGTGTTAAGGGGGAGTAAAACTCTGGACCCTTGATTTCTCTGGATTCCAATTTTCTGCCAATTCACTGTTGGCCAAATCAAATGAAAACTGTCTGGGTTAACCCCTTGTGATACAGAGCAGGAGAAATCTGGCAGTGGGTCTGAGACCAATCACTACATGACTGACATAGCCCCCTTTTCACCCAGGACTGGAGAGCAGGCGGTTATCTCATATCCCTCTCTCCAGTGGTCTTGAGGAAGACATCTGGGACCTACACATCAGAATACCCTGGAGTAATATCTTTAATGAGCCTCTCTGTCTCCTTAAGTAACTGATTTTTCTCTCTCCATGCAGCAACTGAGAGTTGCTGCAGGGCTTGGCTTGCGGCAGCTGCTGAAGTCTCCCACCCAATTCTGCCAGCCAGGAACCAGGACCTAATCACAGATGTGGGATCTGCTCTCTTGCTGTAGAACTCAGCACCCTTATCCCCCGAATAACTCTGAGGTCCCTGACTCCATGTAGTGATTCACTGTAGAACTGGGGATCTTCCACAAATGGGGATCTTCCACTTCTTTCTCCAAATCATATTGCATCTAAAGAGGATAACCATTTTCAGCTGCCACAGTAAAGATACCAAATTCTCAGTCATGGTTTAACATAATAAAGGTTTAGTTCTCACTTGCACAAAGACTGATGCTGGTTTAGGATTTCTTCATTTTGAAGCAAAGTTGTTTGGATAGCATGGCCTCTGAGGCAGCTCAGCAATGAGTTGCAGCTTCCAACAATCTCTGAAGAGACAGACACGGTCATTTCACCAGCTTTGACAAGAGGCAAGATCAGTGATCAGTGAAGCTGCATGGTTCTTGCACCTCAGCCAGGACCAAGAATGGAATAGCAGAGCAGAGAATGAGGACTGGCAGCCCAGATTCACTTGTGCCAAGAATCAGAATCATGGTCCAAACCGTGGTCATGTCATCCTAAATCTCTTGTTGAAATTGATGATTGTCCCCACTAATGCATATGTCAGGAGCACGTCAAGTACTTATCCTATCACTCACCCACCACCCAAGCTTCTCAGTGGTCCAGAGCCCACTCTGGCTACCACCCATGACTTATACTTCCTTTTAGGGATCAAGGCTGAGGCCATTTGAAAGTACACTGATACAACTTTAACAACACAGTGAAGTATCTCCAAGATCCCCCTTCTTCCTAGGGAACCTGGTGTTTTTGTTCAACAAACTGACAATAAAATAAAAACATAAACAACCAGAATGGTGAGCTCCTTCCCCATTATAATCATAAAATATGAAGTAACTCTCTGCATTCCTCTAGCCCACAATGATCTCTGACGTCTTGAACAAGAACCAGTAGTTAGTAAATTAGTTTTATAGGAGGACCTACAACCTATCCATGAAGCTGAGGGATCGACGATGACTTTTAAGATGTCAGTAAAAGCATCTAGTGACTTTATTTGATCTGGGAAGTGGTCTAAGTCGGTAATCCTTCTTGAATGAATTATCTTGTATTGCTTCTTAAGAAGGACTGAATTGAGCAGCCATAGAGAATGTGGTCCCCTCTCCTGACACTCAGGTTCCCTGTACTCCATCTTTGACCTGCTCCCCGACGTGGCTGTCACCCTCTTCCTGGGGTGATTCTATTCTTCTTTGAGATGGTACACTTTTCCCCTTATACACGTAGATAAAACTGTTCTAGCATATTTATCAATGGGTTTTCTGATTCCATGAAGCATTTGGCAGTCTGATCCCCCAGTTTGCCTGTTTGATTTTTTTCTTTTAAAGTCAGTGTTTAATTTTTGTCAAAGTATTGCACTCATAGCTTAAAGACTCAAGTAGTACTAAAAGTCGTAAAATGAAAAAAAGCAGTCAGCCACTATGACCGGATTCTTAGCTCCGGAGACAATCAATTTCAACTCTTTTTGACTATTTTATGTAGGTCTTACCGTCATATTTATAAATATACTTGTAGTGTTTCTTTTCACTCTCCAGCTTTTATTTTCAAATTTTCAAAGCCACAGAAGCTTTGAAAGAGTGATCCCTTTCACTGAGATTCACCAGTTGTTAACATTTTGCCACATTTGTTTTATCCACCTCCCTCTTCTGACTGAAATATTTGGCTGTAAGTTGCCTATAGTACGACACTTTACAACCAAATACTGGAAGCACATACCCTCTATAATCAGGGTATTTTTGTTCCAAATGTCTCTGACTTTTGATGACACTGTTTTAGGAACCCACAGACTATGTGAGCAAATCCCCAGCTCAGAAATCAAACTGGCTGCCTTAGTAGGGCAAGTCTTTTGATCACTAGAGAATTTTTATTCCTATACTTCCACTAGCACGTACCTGCGTTTACTTAACACCATAGAATTTGGATATAGCTCCAGCATTCCTCTACCTATACTGTTTTCTTCCATTGAAATTGAGTTTCATTTCCATTGCTTTTCTTCAACCTTCAGTGCCACATCGACTTGTTACATCTGCTAACAGCTTCCAGCCGACTTGTACAACCAGTGACCAAGGAGGAACTCAAATATACTTGCAACTGTACAAAAATGACATTAAGCTGGCACCAGGCTTTGGTGTGAAAATGTTCTTTAGACCTTCTTGCAACATCTATACTTACCTTTATCCTAAAAGCATAAGAAACTGAATATGATGGAAGTTATCAGCCTCTATCTTAATAACTCAATTCATCTTCCTCCCCAGGCATATTCTTACCATTGCTCATACATATATGTAGACCTCCGTCTCAAGAGCCCCCTTGAATGATGCAAGAACGATGAGAAGCCACCAAATATTACACAGAAGGTGGTGCTCATTTGCAATCTGGTATTCCTAGGGCACCAGTAGTCAGAGTCCTTCTATTTCCACAATTTGGAACACATTTTAGAGGTTGAAAATATTCCACAAAGAAATCTGACTTCTGCCTGCATCTGGGAAAGGGTGTGAGGAAGAAGCTTATGAGCTGTCCTGGGAACCCTGAGCTGCTCCTTCCTAGGGCAGAGGTCCTGGGGCCTCCTCAATCCTCCTTCCTCTACATCTTCAGGAAACAGGGCAAGGGGAGCTACAGAAACAGGATCCCAGCCGTCTGAAATACAGCCTCACTGAAGGCATGAAGCAGTGACTTATCTGGACCTGATCTGAGGTCAGAGAAAAGACCAAGAAGAACAAAAGATGGGATGTGTACCACTGGGATGTTTAGGAAAATAAGTTGAAAACGTAGGTTTCCAGGGTGAGGTCTCTTTCATTTGGAGTCCAGCATGGGCAGCCAAGACAAGGGCAAATGCTGCTTTATGAGCCTGAAAGCTGATCTTTGATTTTCATTTTTCTTTTGTAATTTTTGGTGACTGTGCATCTCCTCTGGTCAGACCTCCCCTTTTGGACAGTAGAGATCCAAATCCCTTATAAGGATGCTGGCTGAGAGTGTTTTTCAATGTCTGTTTAACTTCCTTGAACAGGTAAAACTTTTGTCTTTCTAGTAAGAACCTCTGCTTACTTACAACTTAGAGCAATCATTAGCTTTTCCGCACAATGATCCAAGAATACTCCAAGAATTTTGGCCAAAGGTTTTAAGCCTGGCTTTTAAGTCCCCCCACTCATCTTTTATCTGTCTGCCTCTTTCTCATGGGCAGAGTCTGAAAGAAGTAGAGCATAGCAAGCATTTCTCTACCAGATGAATGATTTTCTAACTTTGCTTTAACCAATAAGAAGAATGCCTTTTTGTGTTTAGCCAGGTTATTTTTTCCCAAGAGAAACCAAATTTCTCTCTCCCTTCCTGAAGAGTACTTCAGTTGTGCAGTTTATAAAATTAAATATTTAATATTTCCCATAGCAAAAAGTATAGACAGGACACTGCTTCCTAAAGCAAACAGCTCCTAAAAGAAGTGATAAAACTTCGACTTATGTAAGAGTACAACATATAGGTTTCACTTCCATGAAACTTAAAAATCATTTAAGCAGAGAACGAATGTAAACTCATCACAAGGGGAAATGGCAAATAATGTTACACTGATGAGTTCTAAATACTTACAATGGACATAGAGGAAAAACTTCGAATGTAGACTTCAGGTGAAATACTTTACTTTTAACTTCACTGAATTACTTTGAAACTCTAGTATGAATTTCCAGTCATGTTTCTCCAAGTGTGCTCTTCAGATCAACTGTATCAAACTTTCCAGCCTGTGTGTTTAAAATGAACATTCTTGAGCTCTGTCCCCAATGCCTTCCTGACGATGCTCACCCACTAATATTTGAGAATTACTATGAAGGAGAAGAAAAAGTGGAGTCATTATTCAAGAGAAGGGATTTACAAACATAAAACATCAATGGTAACTATGAAAATGACAATAAGCATCCATGTCTTTGGAGATGAGTGCTAAAATGTTCTTTGCTAATGAAATGATGAGGTGTTCAGTACCATTAATCCTGAGATGCTCATTTTTGAAACTGGGTGATGAAAACATGAAGTCATTATTATTTTACTTTTGTATATATTTTAAATTTCCCACATTACAGAGTCTTTTAACATGTTGTTATGCACTGTTCCCAAAATAAGGAAGAGACTGTGGCCATAGGGTGATTTATCTTTTTTTTTTCCACATGATGAACTAAAAAAGATTAATCCCACGTGCTCTGGTATTTAATCTAATTTCAACTGAGCTGTATCTGATTAAAAACACACAAATTTGTGTTCGAAAGTCTTTTCCTCTTTTGAAAACAATGTTCTAGATTAAAATAGTCATTTAAAATTGTATTTTTTTACTTTCTTGACATTTCTCATTGTGTTTCTAGTTATTAATTATAACTAGAAAGTGACATCACCTTTTATTTTTCTGACCTTTTTCTTTCCCACATGACCCTGTCTCTCTTGAAAAATAAAACTCTTATTTTGGAAAAGCAACTTTAATATCTGGGATCAGCGGAAAGGGTCATGTCTCATTTATTAATGTGTTGGAGTCTTTGTCCCGTTAGTCTTTTTTGATCTGAAGAAAAATAACTTCATTTTTTTCTACTAGCCTCAAATACTCAGAGGCATTGAACTCTTAGCCTTTCTATGCCCTGCAGCTGCTTTTTAAAGGGCTAAACTCTTCTTAGATTGGTTTGTACAAGTAAAACAATTTGAAGTACATCTATAAGTTTTATGAGATCAATAGACTAGTCTACACAGGAGATGGCAGAATGGTGCTAAGAGTTGTCCAAGCCACAACTTTCTTTCAAGCAACTCAACACTCTTCATAGACTTCTGCAAGACTGAGCCAGTCAATACATCCCAGCTTCTGCCAGTCACACTGCTGTGTAGAGAAATGGCAGCTGATGAGCTGAATCAAAGTCAAGGCTGGAGCAGTCTACAGCTATGAGTATAGAAACAGCCCATGACCTACAAAAAAAAAAAGCTTTATTATGAAACTGTGTTTTGACTTTTACATCCAGGGACATTTTTAAAGGAGCAGGGAGATTAAAAAGAAGAAATCAAGAGGAAAAGAGCTTAAATGGTAGAAAATATTGTTTGAAAATTAACTTCTGGCCAACATAGACGTTGCTAAGCTGTTTGAGGGGAACACACTTTGCATCTCATGCTATCAGTGGAGCATGTTGACTGCGCTTGGTCCGTACTAAGTAGTGATGACCTGGGCTTCTGAACACGCTGATCATTTCTAAACAAAACTATATTGTCTTCATAAACAAGCAGGACTAAATTCTATTGTTCAGGAGTGCAATCTTTGAAGTTAAATTTATAAAACAAAACAAAGAAGTGCTTATTAGAGAAGCTGGATCAGTGGTTACGTCTAAGGAGGGATGGAGGGTGAAATTTGCAGAGGGACACACGGAGGCCTTCAGAGGTGCTGGCAACATTCTCCTACTTGAACTGAGAGGTGGCTACACAGGTATTAGTGTTTACAATAATTCATTAAGCTATATATTAATGTTTTATACCTTTGAAAATGTATATTGTATTTTACAATTTTTTTAAATGTTTAAATTAAACAACTACCCAACAGAGTGTGATTTATACACCTGGTTTGCTAACCATGGTTCTGACCAATCTGGAACAGTAACCAGACCAGAATTTTCAATAGAAATTCCCATTGCTTAAGAATATTATAGAGAGAGAAATATTCTGTATTAATGTATGCATGTATGTAAACACATTTTTTTTGTACATGGTTTTATTTCTTCACTAAAGATGTACTTGAAGTTACATTTCTGCCATCTGGTTAAATCTCGAGGAGCCCAATTTCAGCTAACATTTCAGACTGAACTCTTCTGGTTTGAGAAACATTGGCCTCTAAATCTTCTCTTGGCTTTATCTTCTTTCACAATAGGATCTTACATTTCCTAATTCCCTCCTCTAGGCTGTCTTTTATAAGGTCTTCCAGTCAGATCACCAAGGACACTTGGTGCTCGTCCACTAAACATGAAGGAATACTACTTGTGGATGTTTCTCCAATCCAGAGTAACCAGAGCGTACACTAAAGTTTAAGTGCTTGTGTGGGACTACACCGCTAGGGGTACGTTTTTGATGCCAACAGTAGTATATCATATCACAACCTAAGATAAATCCTATTTGAATATATAATCCGCTCAGTACTAGGCTGTAACCCTTGCTAATAATCAATATCCATAAGGTCAATTCAATAGAATTATAAGAACTCTGAGCACTCTTAAACCTGAGCACAGACGCCATCAGGGAAGAGTTATCCCACCAATTGCAAAAAGACGAAAGCAGGAGAGAAAAAAAAAATCGGTGTTTTCTAAAGAATGTTACGTGTGTAGTTGCAGTAGGAGGTTACTAAACCGAAACAGAAGAAGACACGTGTTAGCATGGAGATGGATTAAACTCAGTGAACCAAGTAACCACTTAGCTACTGCTCACCACCTTAGTATCTCCCAAGCATCTAAGTCAAGTCGTCTCCAAGCTTCCCACACCCTCCTCAGTCTAATCTTCCCACATCCAGCCCCCTCTCACTTAGTAAACTTCTCTCAAGTTTGTCCAATTCTATGCCCAGGACTTTTTAAGCCTCTAACTCTTAATATTGTACAGTGTTCTTTCATTCAGAGCTGTTTCTGGACTGAAAAATAAGACCCTTCTGGAGTCTAGATTCAATTCACCCAAAGAAACAGTAAAAATGTGGGGATTCTAAGGTATGGAGTGTGTCCAGGCAAAGGTGTAGGTGGTCACCGCTCTAGCGCCATTATGGAAGTCCTGCCTGCTCTGTGCGTGTGGCTGTGTGGGCTGGCCACGGAGCCAAACCTTGGCACAAGAGAGCCTAGAATTCTTGGAATCCAGACATCCAAGAAGTAGCCATAGAAACCCAAGCCAATTTAAATATTTGAAAAATCCTCTTTTCCCAATGTAAAACCACAGCAAATTATTGTAAACTGTTTACTTGGAAGACAAAATATTTGTCTGAAGTCAGTGGAGAGACAACTTATAAGAAGGGCCCTTGGTGGTGTGAGCTTGGCAACTACTGCTCCAAGGAACAGAGATTTAGGCTGTTTATATTCTACACAGAATCTAACATGTACAAGAACTCTATAAATATTAAACAACTACCATTCAGAAGTGACATTGTGGTGAGTAGCTGATACTCTGAAAGCAATTAACAAGGATTCCAAAAAGAAATTGTTGTTCTTATGCCATTACAGAATACTACCGCAAGTAGACTCTGTATGAGATCAGTTGAAGCATTCTAACACTCATCTGTCACAAGCCTGTACAAAATCTGGAAGAAACTGATTTGCATCAATTACTTCAGTGCTGGCAATGAAGTTTGTTTACACATGGATGTACTTGTTTACATGTTGTCAGGGATTGGTTGGTTTGTTCCAGGAAGTAGGGTACTTTTGCTTTTCTTCTCAAGGCTGAATGAGATGTTTCATAACACATGCACTGAACAGATATGTTCCTAGCAGTTGCCTGTAAAACAAGCCCTTGGACGACAAGAGTTCAACTGGCATCTCTGCCACCCCTTTGAGATGAGTGATGTCGGGGATGTTGCTTAATTTCTCTGAACCCCTGACCCATGAAGATAACAGTATGGAGTTGAAGATCACAATACATATGAAAAACATACATGTGAAAGCATTTTGTAAACCGTAAGGGCAAAATTTTGTAAAGGACCAAAAAAAAAAATTATTTCATATGACTTCACATTTCCTTTTCTAAGCTCTTCCAATCAAACTACCAAGGCCCCTTGGTGCTCTTGTTTTGGTGCTCTATAGAATCATTATTTCCCCCCCTGAACTTCTGTTCTATTATTAGATATGCTATTATTCTGGTCAGGTTCAAGAGAGAGTTATCAGCATGGTTTGTCACCAAAACTGCTTGTGCCAATTACATCAAACAATCCTTAAATTCCTTGAATGTAGTTGGGAATTTCTACTTGTGATTAGTAGAAATAAAGACTTGCCAAATTAGACATGTAAAAATTAAACATAAGGCAAAAAATATATAGGTAGAAACAAAAGCCTTTCCTAACAACATATAAACCCTTTCATATAATTAAATTTATGATCGTATTAGTATATAAATACTTGATGAAATATGCAAAAACTTAAAAATTTAACATTAAAGCAAATTATCTTTGAAATCTGTTTCATTCAAAAAACAATACCACATATTGGTTTTACAAATTTAAAAGTGCTTTGATTGCTGTAGGCTGAGCAGTATGCAGTGAGCAACTGATACATATAAATTTTCTAGACTTCCTCCCTTTATCTTTTCCTCTGGCTCACTGTCTGCTCCTAAACTTATTCTAAAAATGTTCTAGTCTTTTATTTCACTGAGAGAAACAACAAAACAACAATATACCATTCAGAGAATTAAAGGGTCAGCTACCTGCATTATTTGAACAGAGGCTTATACTCAAATGCACTGTTTCTCTAGAGCACTAAAATTACTAAAATCCATATTGCCCTTGAAGAAGAAAATAAAATAAAGCAGTTGCAAATAGGTTGAAAACTGACAATTCCTGTGTTAGCTGCTCCAGGGATATGGTAGGAAATTGACTTTTGTAATGAAGTGTTATTCGTGCCCTTCAGACACGGATTACTTGTTGTGCCTCCTGGGGTTAAGACATGGATGCCACTTTCTCCTTTCAAAACCTTGTGCTTCTTAAAATCGTGCAAGCTTTCTAAACTTAACATTTATAGCATACAGTTTTCCTGGTGCATATGCTTACTGGTTGGGGATGTTAGGACACAGCTGACCCCATAAATATTTGAATCTATTAATTTATTCACTGATTCAGCAAATATTTACTTACACCCATAAACCACTAAAACACTGAGCTAGGCACTGTGAAGACTAGATGAGAATGTGCCTTTCATGTACTCACATTTCAGGGTGCTGCGTGCAATTGTATAAACAACTATTAGAATGGAATGTAATATGTATAATTATAGAGATGAGCATGGGATCCTGCAGAGAAGAAAGGAGTTGTTAAAGGCCCCACAGGCATAGAGATTAAAAAAAAATTGTCATGAAAGCCATATACATGCTAAAACATTTATTTAAAAATCTATCGCAAATACATGGAAATTAAACAACATACCCTTAAACAACCAATGGATTAAAAAAAATCAAAAGAGAAATTAGAAAATACCTTAAGGCAAATAAAAGTAAAAATCATAAGTACCAAAACCTATGGAATGCAGCAACAGAAGTATGAAGAGGGAAGTTTATAGCAGTAAATATCTACCTTAAAAAAGATGAAAGGAAAAATAAATTTAAAAAAATTTTTTAAATAAAAAAGAAGAAAGATCTTAAATACAGAATCTAACTTTATACCTCAAGGAACTAGAAAAAGAACAGACTAAGCCTCATGTTAACAGAAGGGAGGAAATAATAAAAATCAGAACAGAAATAAATGAAATAGAAAATAGAAAAGCAATAGAAAAAGACCAATAAAACTAAGAGTTGAGGTTTTGAAAAGATAAACAAAATCAACAAACTTTTACCTAGGCTGACTAAGGAAAAAGAAGACTCAAGTAAATAAAGTCAGAAATGAAAGAGGAGACATCACAGCTGATGCCACAGAAATAAAAAGAGTCATAAAAGACAATTATGAACAACACCACCATCAACAAACAGATAAGAAAGAAGCAATGCATAAATTCCTAAAAACACATTCTACCAAGACTGAATCATGAAGAAACAGAAAGGCTGAACGGATCTATAAATGGTATGGATATTGAATTAGTATGGACAGAACCACCAGACGGAAGATAAGTAAGGAAATAGAGGACTTAACACAATAAACCAACTGGATCTAGCAGAATACAGAACACTCTGTCCAACAACAGCAAAAACCTTCTTCTCAAACACACATAGGATGTTTTCCAAGATAGATTATATGTTAGGCCACAAGTTCTCAATAGATTTGAAAATACATCATACAAAACATCTTCTCCAATCACAATTAGGTGAAGTTAAAAAAGAAATTATCTATCAAGTCATGAAAGGACATGGAGAAAATTTAAATGCCTACTGTTAATGAGAGAAGCCAGTCTAAAAAGGCTACATGTTGGATGATTCCAACTACATGACATTCTGAAAAAGAGAAAACCAAAGAGACAGTAGAAAGATCAGTGGTTTCCAGGGGTTAGGGGAAGAAAGGAATGAATAGATGGGACACGGGATTTTTGTGGCAGAGAAACTATTCTCCCTTATGGCAGATGACACTGTAAATGATGGGCACATGACATTATGCATTTGTTGAAACTATGGTCTACAGACTATACAACACAAAGAGTATACCTTACTGTAACTGTGGACTTTACTTAATAATAATGTATCAGTATTCGTTCATCAGTGTGACAAATGGACCACACCAATGCAAGATCTTCAAAATAGGGGAAAGCTGGGAGGAGGGGAGGCGTGAAAAACTCCCTGCACTTTCTGGGGAACTTTTTGTAAACCTAAAACTACTCTAAAAAATAAAATCTATTTTAAAAAGAAAGAAAGAAAATGGGTAACTTTAATTTTAATACTATACTCAATATAAAAGCTCCTAAATGTTATTTTAACATGTAATCAATATTTTGAATGTATCAAGAAAAATGTGATACTTTTGTTCATATAAATATTTGTGATCCATTGGCCACATTTCAAAAGCTTATTAGCCATATATCTGGCTAATAGCTACCATAATCGACAGTGCAGATGTAGGTAGATTATGTCTTAATTGTTAGGATAGAGGTGTTTACAGATATAATAAAAGTAGGGCAGGGAAGGCAGCCGGTGGGTCAGGAAAGGCTTCAGAGTGATGAGAGGGCTGAGTTGAGACTTGAAGGAACCAGGGATTATCTGTTAAGCACAAAACACCAGGCAGAGCCAAGGCAAGGGTCAAGGTTAAGCCCTGACTTATTCAGCCAGTAAAGATATAATGAGCCACTGCTAGATCCAGGAAGTTTATTACAAGGACAGTGAAAGAACTAGTAGCTAAAAGTGACAATTCCCTGAGTCTTTGTCCTACACGGCACAAAGGGTGACAGGAAAACAAAAAGGTGCTGGTTGACTGCAGTGTGAGCTGTGGGATACCCCATTGCTGAGGACTCAGTTTTAAACTGTTGCTAAGGGGTTTTATGCAGCTAGACTCTGAAGGCGATAAGATGGAAAGCCTCATACTTCATCAGAGGTGATAAGAAACCGTCTCCCAACAGCCTCCCAGGGAAACAGGGAGGCGAGTGAGAGACAACCTCATAGCAGCTCCTCACAAGCCTCAACCTCTCAAGCCCTGGAAGGAGCACAAGGCCTTCTGCCAAGATTCAGAGCCGCTGTGGCTCCAGCTTTTGCCTGCGTGACCTATGCGGGGATGTGCAAGGCCAGGGAGCCATGGCAGAGCTGTTCCCCTACATTATTGAGGAATAGAAAGAAGAGAGGACATCTGAGAAAATAGAACCACATGCAGAAGGGCAAAGGGGTACAGTGTCTGGCTAGAATACGGTGGCATGTGGCAGAAGTGTGGCACAGGAGACTTGAAACAGGGCACAGCTTAGCCTTGAAGGGTCATGTAAATCATAATGAGCGTTTCCTATCTAAAGGAGTTCCAGGAGCCAAGTGTGGAGCCTGCAGGCACTCTCTGGAGTCTTAAAACCCCCACTCCTGAGCTCTCTGCGTGCTGGAGCCTTAACCCCCACTCCCCACTGCGGGACCCTCCGCATACCTGCATTTCTTCAGGATGAAAACATCTTCTCTTGATGTATGTTTACCCTAACAACTCACCGCTCCAGGAGATGGCCCCACTCACAATGCCCTAGGGGACAGGCCTCACATCCTGCCCTCATCCCAGTTGGAAAACCTATTGTTCAGAGAAGTCCCTGACAGATCTTACAACCAATCAGGAACCTGTGCACAAATTGATCACGCAGCCCCTACTCCTTGTGGGCACAGACGCCCCCTCCCCCAGTAAAAGACCCTGCACCGCTCCTGGTGCTCATGCAGTCACCTCTCCCCTGTGTGGCCGGCTATTGCCAATAGCAGCATAACTATTAAACTTTCCTAAACTTTTCTCAGTCTCAGATAATTCTTCTACCAACCCATGTCACTGGCCATGTGTGCCCACAACACGAAGGACTGGATCACATTTAGATCTTAGAAGAGACCTCCTGACAGCAATATAAAGGAGGAACTGAAATGAACCTGGGTTGGAGGTGAAGCTGGGGCTGCTGGAGTGGAGACGTCTTGGGGACTGGGGAGAGCAACGCATCACCCGCGTGTATAGTCTCCTGTAATGAATGGGAAGAAGTACTCACCAATCCATAGAATATGGTCCTGTAAGTGGGGAAGGCAAAGGGCTCCGTGTCACATGCCCTGTGTCCTGTTTGTCAATAATCCAATTCTGCTGTCTTCCTTTTTGTGTTGCAAATATTGACCTTTTCAAGATTGCTTCCTCCCCACTTGGTACTAATTAATGGAATTCCATCACTTGGTCTTGAAAAATGAAAGTCTGAACGACTGGTAGAAAAGCTCTCAGGAAGACAAGAAGGAAAAACTTGCCTGTTCCCCTAACCTACAGAAAAGCTAGTGTTATTATGTGTCTTGAAAATGTTATTTCTAACCGAAGGGTCTGGCAAGCACCCAGACTCCAAATCTCGGTCTCCCTGCCCATCCCCAGGCCTTTGCTAAAATGTTTTTTTCTCATTTCAACCTTTTTTGACCACTTGATTTAAAATTGTAATCTTCCCGGCCCCCCGGCAACATACTCTATCTCCCTGCAATTCTTCTCCAAGGCAATTACCATCATCTAACAAGTATTTCACTTATTTTATTTTGAGTTCATTTCTATTAAAATGTAAGTTCCATGAGCTTCTGAGTACTGTATTCCCAGTGCATCTAGAAAAGTACCATCCACATCGTTATTAAATTTAAAAATATATGTATTATACTGGACACCAGAAATTGACACATTGTAACTGACTATACTTCAATTATATATATATGGATATATATAAAGTTCCAAAACAGGAAAAATTATTTAATGATGATAGATGTCAGAATAGAGATTACCTTTGAGGAAGGGGATAATAATGTTGCCGGTAGATGTAGCCGGTGTCCAGGTTCTTGTCCCACCTCAGAAAGAATTCAAAGACACAGAGGTTAAGAAAGTAAAGTGGGGATTTATTAAGGGATAGATAGTAACTCTCAAGGGCAGAGCGGGCAGGCTTAAGTGAGCAGCTGTGCTTTTCTTCGGCAAGTTGGTGGTTACATAGAGTGTAAAAATGAATGGGTGGAATGTTCATTGAGGAGGGAAGGGTTTGGGGTCGTATTCCTTGATTTTTATCCCAACTCCACCTTCCCAAAGGGAGGAGGGATTTTATTTCTGATTTATTCTGGATTTATTCTGCATGATATGGGTACTTCTAATCTGCAAGGCCAATTTTATTGTAATGAGGGCATAATTAGCAAAAGGTTACATTCGGACACCGGAGATTCCTGCCTTTTCCCCTTTCTTTGTCAGGCTCCAGGCTGCTCATCACCCCATAAGGTGCAACCAGTTATCAGCCCAGAGGTTCCTGCTTTTCTTTCTCTGCTCAGGGACCCCTGGTGCTCACATGATGTATGGTTTCCTGCATTTGGCCCGTGCCCCTCCTTTCCGCCCAGTTCCTCCCATTTGGCCTGCGTCCCCCTTTCTCTGCTCATGTCTAGCTATCCGCCTGCTCTAACAGGTAGAGGGCATGGCAGGGGTTTCTCTGGTGCTAATAATACCTGGATTCAGGTAGTGGTTACACGGATGTGTGCTATATTCTTATGACATCTACTCTTTTCTGTACGTGTTACATTTCAACTAAAAGTTTTATCGGAAGAAGTTGGGAAGAAGGCACATCTGCCTAGCAGCTGCTTTTCTGTCTTCCTGCTTTTCTGTGGTTGGTTGGTTGTCTTTATTGCATCACCTTTTCTACATGGTTGCCGCCCCTCGAGGCATTACTTCTGCATTCCCAGCAGGGAAAGGACCAAAAAATCAAGGGGTGAAGGGCTTTCTCCGGTGTGATTCTGCTTTTCATTATGAAAGAAAGCCCTCCTGGGGACTTCTGCCTACTACCTGTCCGGGGTGAGACAGTTACTCCTGTGATAGGTGTTTACCTCTGCAGCCTCTAAACCAGAGAGATGTTAGAAGTGGGTTTTTGAACAGTTGGCTTATATTATCTGCACACATTGAAAAGAAATTTGAGAGCAATATTAATACTAGTATTTGTAATTCAAATGCAACATAAAGGAAGATACCAGGATCCAAAGGACTTCAAACCACTGCCAACTGAAAACTGGCCCTTGTCATCTGCCTCCATAAGGACTGAATCATGTTGGCACTTGCCACCTAACTCTGCTTGAATTAAATCACAAGCAGCTGCAGCCCTGACCTCCAGCACTCCCTGAAAGGAGGTCAGGGTGAAGATCAGGAATGAGGCACTCCGTGCTCTGGGAAAACTGGCAGAACAGACCTTCCGATAGTTATTTTCAGGAGAAGATTTTATGAGCCTAAATTCTTGCGTCTTTTCATGTCGAGAAAAGCACTAAAATCATTAACAGCGACATCTGTTCCTTGTGACTAGCGGCAAGCCCCTGCCTAAATGTGTGCCTGACTGCCCATACCCCCGCCTTCACTGAAATTGTATATAATGCTGACGGTCCCCCCTCTACCTTTCTGGAGCAGTTTCTCAGAGGTATCTGAGACGCAGTCTCCCAGGCTATCATCCTCATTTTGCCTTAAATAAAACTTAACCCACACCTCTCACGTGTGATTTTATTTCAGTTGGCAACCACAAATCATTAACCATCCCCACAGTTACATACATGTTATACCCTAAGCTCCCTCACGCCCTCTGCTTTTAACTGGTGCTTTGGATTGGTATCTCCATCAGATCTCCTCTGATCGAGGGACCTGGACCAGATATGAGCACCTGTGCTTTACGTACAAGATTTAGAGTAAAGACAGGCGAGTGTGACCCTCTTTCCTTTGAGCACACCTAGACTCGTGCATAACTTTGCATGTTCTCCCAGGTCTGTCCTACCATATGCCACAAATGCTAGTGAAAGAGATCAAAGAGCATAGTGCAAGAAAGATTCAGGAGACAGCTCAAAGAGGGGTGAAGAGAATGATTAAGTGAATCAATTTAATTTGTTTCTAGATTTGATACGTTTGTCTGTTTCTTACTCCACTTGTTTCAGAAAGTATGCAAGATAGGTTCACAGTTACTTGTACAGTATATCTCTGCCCGCTTGCAAAATTAAGCTCTGAGCCATCGCCCTTGATTTTATGTGATTGAGGGTTCCGTTTTATATTTATCTGTATCTGAATTTCTCTTCCTAATGGCTGAAGTGGCAGGAGTGGGAACACTTCAACTCCCCTTAGGCGTTAAATCTTGTGACCAATCATGTATTCTCCCTTGAGTTAACCCAGTGTATTTATAAGTTTATAGTGTTTTCTGGCTATTGTTTTTCTCTTACAGGATTTTTCCTGAACACTTCTTGCATCTTCATGAGAACTATTTTCAGTTTTTTCTTCCAGCCCCAGAGTCATTTAAAAATGTTCTTTACTGTTGCTCAGAAGCCAGTGAAATGTTTCACGTGACCTCGTCCCACCTTATGTACTAAGTCTAACAGTCACCCCCGGGCTATTCCCAGTTCTCAAAATACTGCTGGCTGTGTTGTCTTACCACACTAATGGCAGCGTGTTCACAGCTAACACTGATTAATTACTATGTGTCAGGCACTATGCTGAGTACTTTGATAGGCATTAATCCATTTGATCCTCACATAACCCTATTTAGTGCATACTACTATTATTCTCATTTTATAGATTAGAAAACACATAGGTTAAGTGACTAGCTCCAGTTAATTCACCCAGAGGGGATTAGAACCCACGCAGCCTGACTTCAACGCAGAAGTGCTTTCCTTGTGCCCTGTCTTTGCCCCAAAGTAACATCATCTCAATCCAAATAATTTACAGTTGTCTAACATTTACTCCATTCCATAAAATGTAAAGCTTCAAACCCTAGCTAAAGTTCAAGCCAGCTAAGTCACCTATTTATTTAAAAACAAACCTAATGTATATTTTTAAATTAGCTAACTGTGTTTAAACACTCCTTCCTGATTTTCTTCCTACTCTGTTGAGTCCCACTCAGAGGGTCACTGATTGGAGTCTGGATTTCTCACTGAGCAGCCACAGCTGGGATTCTCCTCTACAACCTCCAAAATTTCATGACTTCAGCTCCAAGACTTTATCAACCTTCTGTTTTCTAAAGTCAGTCACATAAGACCATGCTAGCACCATACTCACAGACTTCCAAAAATACAGTCTTAGGGAAAAAAAAGTAACAACTTTAACAGCTGTTAATCTATGCAATGTTTCTCTTTACAATAGTATTTCTCATTCAAAAGTTAAGTAATAGAGTCCAATACATTTCTTAATTTTTAGAACAATAATTCTCAATTTTTCAACATCAATACACCCCAAAGGATAATATCTACTTCCATCAGAAAGACGGTTCATTACAACAATGATTTGAGGGTATAGAAATGAGTGAGGGGATAAACAAAGAAAAATCTTTCTTAGAATGTGTATCCCCATGGAAAAGGTGGGGGAAAAAAAGAAAAAGAATTATTTTAAAATGTGTTCTGTTGAAACTTATACTCTCTTTCAAACTGAGAATCACCATCTGAATATGAAATCTGAGAATTAGTGGCTAAGTGAATCAGGGGAGCACACAGCTCGCTAAAGAGATGAGGAAGGCTTCCAGGTCCAAGTTTCACTTGGTATCAGGCATTTTGTGTCAGTTCTTCAGAGACTACCACAAGTAAATTTCATAACACTTAGAAGATACATTCCCGAAAGAGACAAATTGTGAAACTAAGATTTTCATAGACTTGGATTAAAAACAACTCTACTTACGGAAACATCCTTCTTTCTCAGAGAATAATCCCTACAAGATTTCTTCATGTAAGAAAAAATCGGAAATTTTCAGATATGTGCTCTAGTCCTCCGCGCTTTCTTCATGTCTCCTTCCACGACTTTTGTATCTATAGAGAATACCGGGAGCATGATGAAACAAACCGACTTTCAGGAAGTTATGTTAAAAGTGGATGGACCAGATGAGAGATAACCAAAGCCTTCTCAAGGAAACAGAATTGTTCCAGGGTCGGCAATACATGAGTTTAAAACCTTAAAGAGTTGGTCCATCGGCAGAGGGTGTGGTCATGAAGGGTGCATAGGGAAAAGACAAAGCATCCAATACCAACACGAGTGATGTCCCGGGCAGCAGAGCTAGGCACCCCCAACTCCTGTTCTATTAAAGTAGGTGGCAGTAAAAAGGAAACACAATGCAGTGTGGAGGTGAAGCAGACTGACTTTGGGTCCTTCAAACCCAGGTTCAAATTCTGTCTCAACAATTGCTGCTTGTGATACTTCGAGCAGGTTATTCTAGGGCGTTCAATTTTTTTTTACCTTTAAAATACGATGAATAATATCTACTTCATAGGATTTTGTGAAATGAAATCATGAAATAAGGCATGTGAAATGCTTATTGTAATGCTTGCCACGAAGTATACACTCAGAAATTATTGCAAGTGTAGTAGACTGAATTGGAAGATGGCCCCAAAGATCCCCTCCTCTCATGTACACACCCTGCATAATCATCAACCTTTGAGTGTGGCGGGAACCAGTGAATGTAATGGAGCATCACTTCCAAAGTTAAGAGTTCTAATCAGCTGACCATAAGTTAATCAAAAGGGAGCTCACCCTCAGTAGGCCAGGCATGATCAGGTGAGTCCTCTGAAATTAGGACCCCTGCTGGCTTCAAAGACTAAAGGAACTGCCATTTCTTGAGAGGAGGTGGCCTCGGGCAAGGACCTAAGGGTGAGCTCTAGTTGCTGAGAAGAGTCTCCAGCTGAAAACCAGCAGGAAATTGGCAATCTTACAGAGCTGCATGGAAATAAATTCCAACAATGATCAGTGAGATTTGGAAGAGGCCCTTGAACCTCAGTGAGTCTATAGCTTTAGCTGATATCTTAATATCATCGTAGTGAGATCCTGACCAGATGACCTAGTTAACCCATAATCAGACTCCTCTTCAATATTTTTTTTAAAGAGGGTACTGGGGATTGAACCCAGGACCTCATATAATCAGACTCCAGACCCATGGAAATAGTAATAGACTTGTGTTGTTTTGAGCCATTAAGCTTGTGGCAATTTGTTGTGCAGCTATAGAAGATTAATACAAGTAGTATCTGTTGCTGTTGTGATATTGTTACTATTACTATAATTAAAATCATAGAACGATACTCCTCCTTCTGAGTCTAGGCTCATCTCAACTTTTCAATAATGTTGGAATCTCCTTCAGCTTGTTTATAAGCACAGAGCGCTAGTCAAGCTAACAATTATAGATTATACTGAGTATTTGCATTTTAAATAAATTTATGAGTAACACCTGGGAGATCATTGCTACTTACAGTAAGGAATAATTAAAATAGTGATCAGTCCATTTTTTTTTTAACTTTCTTCTATCCCAGCCAGTGTAATCTCATTCATATACTAGTTAGAGTCTGAAGGCCACTAAGGAGGACTAGTTTTCTTTGTGGTAGACAGTAATGCTCAACAAATATCCCACTTGCTTCTAAAGGGTCATAAGGTTTCTGTGCAATGAAGTGTGATTGAAATGACCCTAATTACTTCTAGACGGAGGCAGTGAAAAATCCTCAAGCAACCTCCATTCTTTATCTTCTCTGGCCAAGCCATCTGAGGAGGCCGTAAGTGTCAGATGATGCAGGGACAAGATGGTGAAGCCACCATCAGCCTAGGTCCCTGAATAACTAAGTGGAGCAATACCCTATATTAATCCTCAACGAATATGCAGCATGAATGAGAAACAAATTTTTGTTACTTGAGTATCTAAGATTTAATTTGTTACTACAGCAAAACCTAGACTATACTGACTACCAGATATGTTAAATCAGTAGAAATGGACTAGGAAGGGTCACTCATTTCAAATTTTCTTTCTTTCTCTGCTCTCTGTGTACCTCTCTTCTCTTCTTCATCTAATGTGGATGGCTAAATAATATTGAGACTGATGGGGCTTCCTGTTTGACTGACTCCTTTCTCACCAGTAGGTAAATCATACAACAGGCTAAGCTGATCTTTCAGATTCATGCACCCTCCATGACAGCATGGCTGAAGCCATAACATACAAGAAAAGTTATCAGACTGGCTATCGTATTTCACAGGTAAAAGCTAAGTGTAAGCAGCAGCAACTCTATCAGCAACTGATGATTGGAAGAGATTAGAAGACTTAGGGATCGTGGCTATATTTTCTTTAGAAATGACAACCAGAAACCATCCTTATCTTGTTCATGATTTTTAAAGGCAATCTTTTAAAATTTTCACCATTAAGTATGACATGAGCTATTGGTCAAAGTAGATATTGTTTATGATTTTAAGTAAGCATTTTTCTTTCTGAGTTTTCTTAGATATATTCTTGGGAAATAACTTCTTTGGACTTGATGGGGATGATCATAAGACTTTTCTTCCTTGACAGTTTGAGGTGATAAATTATATTAATAGCTTTCCTAAGCTTGAATCATCTGTACTTTCCTGGAATAAACTCTACTTGGTCATGATAGATGATATTTTTTTTAACAGAGTTGAATTTGACATGCTAATATTTTATTTCTAATTTATACATATATATATCTGAATGATACTGACCTAGAGTTTTGTTTTTTGTCAAGTTTTGGTATTAAGTTTTTCCAGTTTCCAAAAATAAATTTGGATAGTTTTCTCCTTCTTGCTACAATATGTGACATATTATGTAGTATAAGCATTATATGTCTTTTGAAGTTTTAAATTGTTGGCCAACAAGCCATCTTACTTCAGATATATGTGAGAAGTAATTATTTTATAATGTCAATTTCCCCACATTTTTCTAATTATATTTTTAAAATCATCCCTGAATCAAATTTGGTAATTTAAACTTTTCTGGAAAGTTATTCATTTCATTAAAGTTTCCAGTGTATTAAAACTTGTTTTCATTGTCTTCTTAATTTTAATTTTGTTGATTTGTTTCCTTAACTAGAGTTGTGAAATAATTCACCTTAGTAGTTAATCTGTCAAGTCAGAGTTAAAACATGCAAACTGTTGCATCTGTGGTAATATGAGAAATTCTCACTAATGTTGTGTAAGTGATTTACAAAAGTATCTCTTGATAACATTTCTAATCCAAACTTTAGTGGTATGGATTTCAAATGTTAATCCAAACTACACAGGTAATAACAAGATGATACCTTAAACTATTAACTTATGAATGATATGACTCATTGTGCTTTCACATAATGTGAAAAGGGAATTATCTGTGGGTTGTTGTGTAGTATGTGGGCCACCAGAAGTCATGCAAATTATAATTTAAATATATGGCAGGAGAGTTCAAGGAACATAATTTACTTATTAACAAAGGCATCTTATTCCATGAGAATGAAATGGAATAGATGTAAACAGAAACATGGCTCCAAATCACAGTGTTCATTTTATAACTTTTTTTTTTTAAACACAGACCCGAAAGCAAGATCAACATGTGTCGTGTAGTTATAAAGCCAATATAAAGTTTTATAGTAATATTATACTCAGCTATAATGCAAAGGGTAAAGTGAGAAATAAAGTCTTGCTAATCTGATTAAAGTATAACATAAATGGACTGGCAACTCAGATGCAGAAAATAATTTATTTTTCCCAGGAGAGCTGTTCATAAGAACACAGTCCTCTACAATGCCTGGCAGAATCATTTATGGAATATTATCTTCTGAATATATTAATAATTTGTAATTTGACTAAGAATGAGCTTCTTAATCTCATCCCAGTCTTTTCCACATCAGAAGGATAGAGACATCGTCCTGTGGGTATTCATGGAACCAAAGCATTATGAAAGCTCATATAGGCTATGAAAGCTATTTTCTGATATTAGGTGAAAACCTCTAAAAGTACACTGGACAAACTAAGAAATCCGGAGATACCTCAGCAAAGACTTAGGCTGTATACTTCCAACAAGTTAAAGGATATTCCAGGGTTTCTGGAAGGTTGATACAGTGAACTAGAAATTGTGGTCTTTGATGTAGACGGTTATATATACATAGATACTAATGTGCTCTAAGTGCTGGAAGAATTTAAAATGGAAAAGAACAATGCTTTTTTAATACATCTAAAGCTTAGACAGATGTTTGGGAACAACCAGGAGTTTGGTCAATGATAGCTTTGAGGCAGGGGATAAAGAGTGGCATGTATTTCACAGAAGTGAGAATTTTTATACTGGAAGAGGAGGAGGAGTACTTTGTGACAGTCAAGAGCAGGAAAGACTAGGGATGTGACGGGGCTGATAGAGTCCAGGTGGAAGTCTACTGTAATAGTCCCTGCAAAAAAACAATGAGCCCTTAATTCAATCCAACTCAACAAATATTTATTGAACACTGATGATATACCAAGTGCTTTTCTAGGTGCTTAGCTTAAAACTGTAAACAAAACAGTCTAATATTTCTACCCTCTTGTGACTCACATTTTAGCAACTGAGGGCAAAAGCAGTAGAAAAGAAGACTGTGATAGCAACAGACACTGGAAAGACTGAGCTGACAAGACCTTCTTGATACTAATGGTCAAGAAAAGGAAGAATTTCCAGAAAATTCCGTGGCCTTGAACCTAAGTACCAGGTAAAATAGAAAGGCCATTGATAGAGAGGGAGCAACATATTCAGCATATGCTGACTCCTTTCCAGTGTCCAGCACTAGGGGCAGGAAGGAGCACCATTCTGGAACTGTGACAGCTGCGATGTTAGTGGCAGTTGTGGACAAGCTGAAATTTTGATTCAGGCAGAACATCCTTATGAAATAGTCAACAAAACAATTGAAAATGCTGTTTTGAAATTCAAGTGAGAGTTTAGAACAATCTGATTAGGAAGTGATTTTTCTAGTTATCATCATATATGAAATCCTCAAGAGAAAGAAAACAGAATAAGAGGCAACACCCAGAGACAAAAGATAGGACACTGATATTTACAAGTACACATTGGAAAAGTAAGCAAAGAAGACCAAGTTAAAATACTGATAGAGATGGATATAAAATAATAAAGAAAAATGCTGGAATGTCATCAAAATGATATTAATCTATGTAAGAGCACTTCCAAAAGGGTGGAGTCATCAATATAAAAATGAGCAGAGATTGAATAGAAAGAGAAAAGATCAGAAGATAAACATTTCAGAAGGAAAGTGGGAGTTCATGAGAGAAGGCAGAATACAAAGGGTTGTTAGTTGATGAGCAGAAATGGAGAAAGTTCATGTTGACTACTTTTCTTAGAAAGCTTAACAGATGAGTAGTCTACAGAGGTAACCTTGGTTCTTTGTGGGAAAACTGATTAATAGAGACTTGAGTGTGTTTATAGGCTGAAGGGTAGCAGAATGTGCCACCCCAAAATATACCCCTTTGGCATCAGGATTATTTTGAAAAAGTGAAGAAACAAAAGAAGCTTTGAAAACAGGAGAAGTTTCCTTTTTGTAGGGGAAATTTACATTAGAAAGGGGGCTGTACCAGGAGTTAAATTTTTGTATTCTCCTGTTAATTTGTTTTTTATTACAGGGTGGGTCTCAGCCAAGAACCTAGAAGGGTAGAGGAAAAATTATTTTCCCTCTCCTACAAAACTAAAGAGAAAAAGTTAGTGGTTAAATTGAAGACCCAGAAGCAAACCAACTGAGCAGTTCCCAGAAGAGATGTGATCATTTGGAACCTGGACCAGAATCAAAGGGATTATCATTAGTATGGCAAGGCATTTCTTCCGTCAAGCAAGCAGAGGATGCTATGTGCGTATACTTTAGGTTGCAGAGAAGAAATCAGAGGGAGTTTATGTATGAAAGCTTAGGTTTCACTTAATAAAGGAGAAGGAAGTTCACATCCATGTCTCCAGGTGATAAAGGTGATGAAAAAGGTGAAGATTATGGAAATTTAAAAAATTAGTACCTTTACTTTCCCCAAAACGTTAGTGAAATTCAAGACCCTAGGAACTTAAACCAAGAAGGAAAAGAGTGAAGGGTACAGGAAGGAAAGAGGACATTTTTCACTGAAGAAAGATCTGAACTTTAGAGAATAAAATCTATCTTTCAATTCTTTGAGGGATGACTTTGGAAACTAAATTAAAAAAAGAAAAAGAAAATTATCTCCTGGAAAAAAATTCACATGAAAATTCAGTGGTTAAAAAGAAAAAACCTGATATATGCTATATTTTCAACCATACCAGCCAAATTATAAAGTGTTCTAGAATTCACTTTGGTAGTCATCATATATTATCTTCACATATATTTTGAAATTGCTCAGTTTCAATAACAATATATATGATGTTTAGATATCTAATGGAATTTGGCTATTAAAAAGCTAAGATTTTTATCTAATAGAATTAGCAGGCATGACAATGTGATAAATTAATATTGTACTAGTTTCTGTGAACAGGTTAAGTAAAAGTGAAGCTGGATATTTATATTCATTTATTACCATAATCATTGCTGCTAATAGCAATTGAAAAGACTTATTTGCATTTCACCAGGTAAGCCAAGGTAAGCATTTTATATGGATTACAATTTCTGAAGAGAGCACCTGAATTTGTATTTACTATAGTGTTTTTCAAAAAATGGCATAATCCTGAGGGAAATCTACTGCAAGCCTGACTGCAAATATCTTAGTTGCAATGCACAAATTTCTTCTTTCAAGTGTTTAATATTTTCTAGAGACAAACAGGTTTAATTTAATGATGGGGTGAAAGGACTGAAAAATAAAATACAAATAAACTGAAGTCACTAGAGTTAAGAAAAGATGAAACAATTTATGTTCAGAGTAACTCTAAAAAATTGTCAAAGAAAAAAAGCATTCCTTTTGAGTGTGTTTCCTGTTATGGTGCTATTTTTTATTTTTTATTTCTCATTTCTATCCACAAATCAAGACTATGCCTCTGTATTTAGACTTTGATGATCCCAAAATACAATGTCTATTTCAGCATGAAAGCAGAGGCTACAGCACTTTTTTCATGTTTTGTTCCCTGGTCATCATTATGTATGAGTAAAAGCAAAATGCAGTCAATATTTATGACACTTTATCTCAGTGAAGAATGGCTAAAGTAAATCGAACAAAATATAGCACAGATAAAAAGAAAACATTTTAAATAATGACACTTAGAGAACAGCATTAAAATTCTTTAAGTAATTCCTCAGTTACATACACACACACACATATATATAAGATATGTAGAAGAACATATATATTTATTTTCTGTTTTCTGTTTCTCATCCAAAGTTGCTTTACGTTAATTTGGCATTTTCAGGACTAGATAAAGTGGATCTCAAATTGAGTTCCCAAATATTTTCAGAAATCCCACAGTTGGTTTTCAAGTCTGAACAATGCTGTGTACCCTGGACTATCAGGAGTGGAGGTGGCCACACCAAGACTGCCGGGATCACCACACAGATGCCTTAGTGTTTCTTGAACTGTGTTCTGCTGATTGCATATAGCAGAATCACTGTTAAAATGCATATTTCTGGGTTCTATCTAAGACTTGTTGAGCCAGAATTTCTTAGGATTGACAGTCAGCAATCTGCAAATTCAACATTTTCCCCAGAAGATTCGTGCATACTTAAGTTTCAGAACTACTCTGCCTCATGTGGTGTCAAGAGTTTGGCAATTTTCATGATTGAGGCAGAGGAAGAGCAGTG
Organism: Camelus ferus; assembly: GCF_009834535.1. Taxonomy (NCBI): domain Eukaryota; kingdom Metazoa; phylum Chordata; class Mammalia; order Artiodactyla; family Camelidae; genus Camelus; species Camelus ferus. The sequence goes on along the minus strand of NC_045696.1, from coordinate 78,804,132 downwards.
ATAGATAAGTAGAAACAGATTTAAAACTGGAGTGATGATTTATTTGCTTGAATTATAGAGCATTGTAGAGTTATCCACCTACATTCAGGTCAAAGAAGATACATTCTGATAGGCAGAATTCCCCACCCCACCCCCTTTTCAGTTTTATTAAGTAGAATTATTACAGTTTGACTACACATATACATTATATTGCATGTAAATACATATATACAATATACTGCACTTTTTTTTAGTTTACATATATATACTTACCATTGTTTGTTAAAACAGATTAGTACTAGGGAAAGGGGGTGGGAGGGGATAAATTTGGGAGTTTAATATTTACAAATATTAGCCACTATATATAAAAATAGATTTTAAAAAAAGTTTCTTTTTATAGCACAAGGAACTATGCTCAATATCTTGTAGTAACCTTTAATGGAAAAAAATATGAAAATGAATATATGTATGTATATGCAAGACTGGGACATTGTGCTGTACACCAGAAATTGATACATTATAATTGACTGTACTTCAATTTAAAAAAAGAACAGATTAGAGCTTTAGCTTTTTAAACTTACTTAGTTATCAGAGGAATAAAGCCAACCACAAAAGAAGAATCAACAGAACACGGTAATCCAATCATAAAGGACAGCCAAATATGTGGTAGGCAGAATTCTAAGATGACTCCCAAGATGCCCAGTTCCTGGGGTATATAGCTTGCATAATCCCTGACACTGTGAATATGATGGATTTTTTTCCATCATTAAGTTATATTAGATGGGACAGTTGATTTTAAGAAACAGAGATTATCCTGGGTGAGCCTGATTTAATCAGGTGAGCCCTTAAAGGAGACAACAGGTCTCTTCCTGAACTTTGTGATTCAATACATAAGAGAGACTTGACAAGATTCCTCATCTCTGGATTTGCAGGTAAAAGGGGCCATGTGGCAAGGTATGCTGGCAGTCTCCAGGAGCGAAGAGAAGCCCCTACATGACAGCCAGCAAAGAAACAGGGACTGCAGTCTTACAACCAAAAGGAGCTGAATTCAGCCGATAAGGTTAATGAACATGGAAATGAATTTTCTCCCGGAGTCTCCAACACATCAGTTTCAGCTTTACAAGAGCCTGAACGGAGAATTCAGTCATTCTGTGTCTGAACTTCAGACCTAAAAAACTGTGTGGTAAAAATGGGTCTTATTTTAAGCTGTTAAATTTGTGGTGATTTATTTCACAGCAATAGAAAACTAATCCATACCCAGTTGCACAAAAGTGACCCTGGCTTGTGGTGACAGGTACTATCTGAACCCAGCCACTATTACGCCGCACTCTTTGACTTTCCTGAACCTCGCATGTGAATGAGCTTGCTGTTCTGGACCAGCAGATTCTACATATCAGAGTTAAGTTTATAGAATCACTAAGATTTGTTGTGTCTAGGTTAAACAATTCCATTAAGACATTATTGGTAGGAAGAGCAGAATCCCAAATAGTTCAAAATTCCTCTATCAGAAGTGATTTTTTAAAAACTCTGTTCAAGTTTATATGTTACAATCAACATTATAAGGTAGATTAATGTTTTAATCGCCATTACCAAAGAGGCATAAGAACTTAATTGGAGCCGATAGTCCAAGATTGTGCACTAAAGCTGCCAGTAGAGACCTCATTCTCAGAAAAAATTATTTTCCTCACCAAAGAGAATCTCATGAGTCCTTCTTTTCAGCCAAGATAAATCAATTTTTTTTTCTCTTAATGTGTCCATGAACATCTACTTCCCATTATTTCTTGTGGTCACACAAGCATTTCATGGAATATTTCTATAAATTGTTCCCACATGCCCAAGCCTCCTTTGATGACTTTGCGATTCTAATAAAGTGATTAGAACTCCTTATCCCTGCTGTGGCCTCTGCTAAACGATGTGGAAATACCCCTCTGGCTGGGGTTATCCCACGAGCAAAATTCAAATGACCCACCAACAAGCACATCTGTCATAGTTTGACTTTCTTTGCCCTTGTTACTTTTTCCTTCTATTCTATAAGATCTTTAATTTTCCCCTTGAGGTTCTAAATTCCTTTTTAATTATATAATTGTGGAAAATCTTGTCTACAGATAAAATCAGTTTGACTGATCTGGTTTTCCTCTATTGGGAGTTTTAACGGTGTTACTTGCTCTCTGAAACTTCACAGCTTCCTAATTAGTAGGTATTTGAACATGATAGGGTCATCCCATTTGCCTTACGTATTTGCTGTGTTCAATTGTTATCTGGGGTCCCAAATATTCTAATTAACACGAGTCTAGTTATGATCTCGCTGGGAAAAACATGGCAGTGAATCTGAAACACGAAGTCAATAAGATTTTGACAAGTAGTTTTGCTAAATTACCAAGAGGTAATTTAGAGTGGCAGAACATTTACACGAAAACAGTTGAACATTTCATCAATCTTCAAGAAATGTTGAAAACAAAACTGGGTTTGGTGGAAAAAAATTTTTTGGACTTTCTGATTTATACGTTTCACACTGATGAATGAAAGAAAACCTGGTCCTTTGCTGATTTTTGCCTTTGGCTTCGTCCTCTGGTGGCAGCACCTTCCCTTCCTCAGGGCTGACAGCCCTTTCCCTCTCTGTGTATGGATCAGACAATGCTGGAACTACTGACTCCACAATCTACTGGTGACCCCTTCCCGGCTACCAGAGGTCACATCAGATCGACCACAGCGGGGAGTGCATTGCCACTGTGGCCAACAATAGTCTGGGGACTTTCATAAAACTCTTGGGAAAGATAAGCTGTCTTTTCCTCTGGGAATTCCACATGGGCTGAGACACCTCTGAGGCGGCTATTGACTCAACTGGCTCTTAGACAGGAGAACCTGCCTGAGAACGACAGTAACCTAGCAGAGCAGAATGGAGAAGAGACGGAGCACGGCGGCCATTTCATTTTTCCATTCCTTTTGACTCCACACCTAGTCAGGCCTGCCGTTATACCACCCCCAGTCTTTTCAATTACTTTAGCCAATTAATTCCCTTGATAGTTAAGCTCCTTTGGGTTGGGTTTTCAGACTTGCCACTGAAAGAATCCTGCCTTATAGAAAAGGTCTCTCACAAAAGTTAAATTAATTCAAGACTCTACCCTTTAAATTTAGTAAAAATGACATGATAAAGCCAATTTATTGACTTAATGATTTTTGAATGGAATGCACACTCAGACTCCTGAAGTGTACCGTTGGTGGTTATTTTAAAGTCATAACCATTACATAGTTTGAATTTTTCCAGTATTTAAAGGTACTTCAGTGCTATAATCTCATTAATTCTTACAATGTCCTTTTGAACCAGCCAGGGGACAGGTATGCCTGTCTAATAATATAATAGGCCCTTTCTCTCTTGCACGTCATGACACATTTCAGTGAAGGTTGAATAACAAAGCACGAGGTCACCTATGTAAGCACCTAGAGAAAACAGTAATTACTTCCTTAATGGTGTAGGTAGGATATCACTGTGGAAATCACAATAAAGATTACAGCACAAATTTATCACCTGTGAGGAACTATGTGGCCAAAAGAACGTTTAATAACGTAGGTAGAGGGATATAAAATTTACATGATGCATATTATATGCACTGTATAGGCATTTAATCAACATATGTTAATGAAAGTCCTTCTACTTGTACTTTGTTGTATGCATATCACGTGTGAGATAATTACATGATTTATAAATATAATAATATATTTATTAAATGATTAATACATGTATGTCCTTGTAAAAGGTACATTTAAAGTATATGAAGGTATACTTTATTTGAAATATGCTAAAAGTAAATTTAAGTGTTCCCCACAGCATTTTTCCTCAACATACAGAAAGTTTGGTTTTTTTTCCTCTGGATAAAATAGCAGCTATTTAGACTCCTGAGTAAAGCCAGATGAGGATAGAAGATATTTCCACATTGCTAAATATTTTTCTTATTAAGATTCAAATTATATTTTAATTCTTTAATTAAAAAATTATCTAAAATATATTACACAACCCTGACAATTTAATTTGCTCTTGATGACTTAGTGGCCTCCTTGTGAGCATCCTCCTGGGTTATAAAATCTTAAATGTTTCTGAATCTATTAAAATATGAAGAGTGGTTTAAACCCAAATGCTGTGCTTTATGAATTCATATGCCTGCTTTTGGTAATTTCCTATTTTTTTTGAACTCTGTGGAATTTGTATAGCTTTCAATAAAATCCTTGTTACTTGAGTGAGTTTGAATTTCTATTCCTCATTAGGTGTTTTAGAAGTGTTTATAGGTGGCATTTCAATATGTAGCCTTAAAAAACAACTATATAACCGAGCAACTCTACTCCTGGATAAAATCTCCCATAAGACACATGCAAACATACTCAGAGGAGCACTAACCATGGTAGCCAAAACCTGGGGATAACCCTAATGTCTATCAAAAGTGGAACTGATTCATTAATTTTAATATATTCATACAATGAAATATTGCATAGCCATAGAGGATGGATTAACTCCACAGAGTAATACAGATGAAACTTCCAAACAAGAATCTGAGTTGGTGAAGCTGGATGCAAGAGAGCTTGGTGTGTGGAGGTTTGTAGTGACTGGAAGGAACAAGGAGGGGAACTCTGAGGTGCTGGGTGTCAGTAATAATTCTGTTCCTGACTTTGGTCTTGGCTACACAAGCGTGATTACTTTATGAACAGCCATTGAGCTGTGCCATGATGTGTGCATGTTTCTGCACGTGCTTTATAGTTCAATGACAGTTCACTCAAAAAGAAGATAAAAATAAATTATGACCTATGCCTTTATATTTATATTGAACATCACTTTCAGGGCACATGTATTATCTCATTTTATTCATCCACCCCATAATTGTTCATTTGTTTGTTTGCTTATGTATTTTCTGTCATGATCCAGGTAACAGGCAAGGGTCCTGAGAATGCAGCACAGATTAAGAGAGACAATTGCCACTTGCATGGAGTTTACAATCAAGTCAGCAGCACTGGTTACCCACAGTGTTCACGTGTGGTAGGTAAATGTAGGATCTTTTGAGATTTGTTTGTTTACTTGTTTGTTCATTTGGATGGGAGACAATTAAGCATTCTTGTGTGCTTCAGAGAAGAACTCATCTGAGAGGTAGCAGATGCAGTATGTGAGAAGATAGGAAAGATTTGAAAGTGAGACCCTTAGAAAGACACAAGAAAGGAACCCAGAAGCAGGAGAAAGGAAGAAACACTCCAAACTGGGAATTATCAGAGGTCACTTGCACTTTGTCAGCAGAGCTTGTGCGAGAGCCCAAGAACCTGACTCCACAACCACATCAAATCAAAGTCCTCTTCATCAGCTGCTGTTTCTAGAACGCCAACAAATCCCTTTTACACCAGTTGCTTGCATGCACGCACATGTATCTTCATCTGACTTCTGCAGATGTGGTGTTTGGAGATGGAGATTGCTACTTCAGAGAGAGCAATTGTTACAATTGTCTCTGATAGGCAACATCAAGCAATGTCAAGTGAGGCAGTAACGACTTTGATATCTGTGGGAGAGATTTCCAGGCAGAGGGGACAGTCGATGCCAAGGTAATGAGGGGGGAGTACACGTGTCTTACTCTAGGAAGAAAAAGGAAGCCAGGTGAGAAAACAAGAGGGCTACTGTAGAGTGAGCAAGATGGAGAGTAAAAGCAAATGCGGTCAAGGAGTTAGCTGGGGACCAGATCATACAAACCTTGGATGCCGTGGGAGAAGCTACAGATTCACTCTGAGTAACGTGGGAAGGCTCTGGAAGCTTGGGGCAGAGGATCGATATATCTGACCCATGTTATTAAAGGAGTCACTTAAAATCTAATGCTTGCCCAGGGTTTTCCTCATCCCCCACTCTCTTATTCTGCACAGATTTCAATCACAAATGCTACAAGGAAGCACAAAAATGAGTGATGTGGTTTTGTTATAAGGAAAACTAAAAAATGCCTGCATTGTGAATAGCCTTGACCCTTGGCCTAAAGGTAGGGCAGGCGGCGTGGCCTGTGGTCAGCTGAAGAAAGCGTGTTCCGTCCTAATGCTGACAAACTGTTCACACCCATCTGAGTGTGGCCACTCAGAAAGGCAAGCTTAGTGCTGGAGATCAGTCTGATTTTCTTTTTAAGAGGAGCTAGAAATCTTGATTTTTATATAAAAACACTTAGACAATGATTCAAAAATAAATAAAACTAACAACAACAAAAGATACCAATATGTGGAGAAACACTATGCAGACTAAACAAAAGCCAGTTATGTCTGGGACCCCCAGGTTCAGTTTGTAACCTCTGTTCTGTAAACATCACTCTGATGATGCAGAACATTACTTAGGATCAGTGGTAACTTGTTTTTCAGACTGCCTGTCTCTTTATCTGTATAGATGTAATAATGGACAGTCACACTTGTCTATCCACGAGAATAGCAAGCTTCATACGTCAAATATTCAATTCAGCTCTCCCCACCACGAAACCTGCCTCTCTCATAGTCTCTTTCTCAAAGAATGTCAAAGTCAGAAATCTGAGAGTCGGCTAAGATTTCTCACTATCCTTAGCATATTTAACCATGTGATACACCCATCCAGTATCTTTAAAGTCTCTCAGATGAGTTCCCCAAATGTCTCAAAAGAATCCCCTTCCCTCCAACCTTATAAATACTGCCTTGATTTACATCCAGTTCTAAGAGCAGCCTTTACATAATAAGCACTAAGTCTCTTTGAAATAAATATGTTATCTCATTTAACCTTCATAGTAAAAGTGTGATAGTATCATAGTTCAGGCTCTAAAATAGAGCATGAGGAAGGTCTTAGGTTAAAAAAGTAGGCAGGGAGGGAGGAAAAGCCAGTAGATGGTGCACTGTCATGGTTGCCGCTCCGGGCAACAAGAGCTGGAATATCTGAGAAATGAACAGGAGGCCTCCGAGAAGTGGCCATCTGCAAGGTGAGCATTTGGGGCATTTACTGCAGCTGCCTTCCCCCTTTGTTACAGGATTGGCCCTGGGCCATTTGTGCGTAAATTGAGAGGCTCCTGCAGCCCAGGGTCAGAAGGGGAACAGATGAACACACTTGAGTTGGACTACTACCAGGGCAAAGTGAGTCTGAGCTCACATGGAGCTAGTGAGCACAGTGGCAGCTCAGTCCGAGGTAAGTTAGAGGGAGGTGGCGCTGAGCACCCAAGACACCTGCTTCTGATGAAGATAGTAGAGCTTTGAGAGGTAACACAGATTCAAAAGTAACCAAGCCAGGATGTATATCCAAGTTGGACTCCAAAGCCCCTACTTCTATATCCTATGTGCGAGATGTTTCAGCCAACGTCAAAGTTACAGGGATCAAGCCCTCCAAGATTGGCATCAATATTATATCAAGTGTGGCAGTATGTGTAGGTGTGTGGGGTGGGGAGGGTTCCCAAAGCCACCAGCAGTTTCAGTAATTCATTAAAAGGACTCATAAAACTCACTGTCCAGAGAGTTCTACACATGAGCTTCCTTGGTCTGCTCCCCCTGGATACAGGATGCATTACTTTCCCAGCATCAACATGTGGACATACTCATCAGGCATTGCCAGCTTGGGGAGCTCACCCAAGCATCAGAATTCATAGTTTTTCTTGGAAGTCTATAACAGGATTGATTGATTACCCATGGGGTTGATCTCAGCCTCCAGTTTGGCTGATACCACATGACCCCACCCCAAAATCACATGATTGGCCTCTCTGTCATAACCAGCCTTGACCCTAAGATTATCAGATGTGATTGGCCATACCGTAAGTTCTGGTACCGGCATCCCCCACTCTGAACAAAGATGCTCCTATCAGGTTTGACATGGATTACCTCCCAGAAGACAAAAGCCAGACCTTTCTTTGGGCAGTGCCAAATTCTTGACTACAGACTATGAAATATGATTCACTATTGAAAATAAATCACATCATTATAAAGCTTTAGTGACTCATCACCTTCAGGGTAAGGTCCATTCCCTTTCAAACAGCATACTAGGCACCTCGAGAGTAGACCTCTGTCTACCTTTCCAGCCTCATATCATGCACTCTTTTCCTTGTATCCTATAGCCCTTCCAAACCACTGGAACTTCTCCTAATGGCCCTGTCCTGTTCTCATCAGCACCCTGACTAGTAAAAATAGGTGATAGCACATAGATGCTTACTTTATAGCAACAACAAGAAAGTTAATTTTCTTTTCTTTCTTTTCTTTTTTCTTTTTCCTTTTTTTTTTTTTTTTTTGAGTAAATGGATTAAGACAAGTTTCTGGGGCCCATGGGTGTGTGTAAAGGAAGTGTCCATTGATAAAATGTCATTCGAAGAGGAGAGAAGCTGTGAGAGGATAGGTGAGAAGGAAGATACACACCCTAGTTAAGCAGGTGGGTGGCAGGAGTAGGACTGAGGCTCAACTTCTCTTCCATCATTTGGAGTAGAGACAAAATGTTCAGACTTCCATCAGACTCTCCACTTGTGGCCCCTTATTGCCTCAGAATTTCCAAAGATGCAATAACTCTTCCCCACAGAAAGTAGATGCATATGCACATAGGCACACACAGCTAGGTTTCAAGGCTTCATTCAGAACGTCTTCCCTCACCACTATCCCTTCCCTCTTTCCTCCTCTTTCTCTTTATTGCACAGTACTGCCTGAACAGTTATCAAGGTGTATTATCCCTGTTTATTTGTATATCCTTCCTCTGACTATGAGATTTCTGAGAAAAAAGACCATACTTTTTATCTCTACACCCTTATCATCCAGCACAGGGCCCCATAACATTGGGATAAAAATGTATAGACCGCATGGGCAAATAAGGAAGGAAGAGAGAGAGAGAACGGCAGGAAAGACGAGAGGGAAGAAAAGATGGAAGGGAGGGAGGGAGGGAGTGTTGAAAATTCATTTGGCTTGCAGATAACCAGAGGAGGAGTTAATGTCAAGTTTAATAGAACACTATCCCTTGAAACCCCCAACCCCCAGCCCCAAGCAGCAACCCTGCTTCTGATGGCAGGGTTCAGTCAGCTCAAGGATAACGCAAGACATAAGCTGAATGACATTAAACTGCTCATGGGTTCATGCCCAGACCAATTCCCTCTGCAGGGAGGTAACATTTCTGTAGTCTTCTATGGTACTTTTAGAATCTCTCCAGGCTATGGTGGCAACAGATTTAGTAGACAAGAGGGAACGAGCAGCACATCACATGAACTGAACTGGAAAATGTCCTGGCCAATTAACAGCAAATGTCTGTGGCAATTAACAAACAGCCCAGGAACAAAGACTATATACATTGTTATGCTCAGTCCTGGAATGTTTATTGTCTCTTCTTGTCTTCGGTTTTATAGTTTCAACATTTGAAAGATGTATATTCCGCTCTTCACTAGTTTGTAAGCTCCCTCGAGGACCCAAACCCATCTAATACATCTTTTTATTCGTACAACACCTAGCACAGTGTTTGACTCAAAGTAGGAATGCCATGAATATTTTTGAAATAAATACAAAATTCTACCCCAAACCCGAAGCTATAGTTTAAGTCTCCTGCTACCAGGAATTCACAGCATGGTGTGGGCATATAAATCAAATAGTGGGGCTTAAACATTTCTCCATACTTTTGAGTTGCCTTAGTCAAAATTAAAGCAGATAAAGTTAGGTTTGTATCGGGAAGGACATTTAGAGGTTATTTAATTCAATTCTCCCTTTTCAGATAAGAGACCTCTTAAATTGGTTCCTCTAACGTAACAGCGAGAGAAATACAACTGGGACTGTAATCAGAAGCCCGTCTCCAGGCTCACGGTCCAGGGCTCCTTCTTGGGCAGTAAGTCTTTTCTCCTTACTTTTTTTTTTTTTTTACTAATCAAGACACCAGTGTGTTCCCCTAACAATGCTTAAGAAAAC